>NC_092401.1:2831483-3448983 GCF_030028105.1 Mobula birostris | reverse complement strand
GCCCAGAACAGTACAGCACACGACACTCCTCGGCCCAGAACAGTACAGCACAGAACAGTACAGCACACGACACTCCTCAGCCCAGAACAGTACAGCACACGACACTCCTCGGCCCAGAACAGTACAGCACAGAACAGTACAGCACACGACACTCCTCAGCCCAGAACAGTACAGCACACGACACTCCTCGGCCCAGAACAGTACAGCACACGACTCTCCTCAGCTCAGAACAGTACAGCACACGACAGGCTCCTCGGCCCAGAACAGTACAGCACACGACACTCCTTGGCCCAGAAAAGTACAGCACAGAACAGTACAGCACACAACACTCCTCAGCCCAGAACAGTACAGCACACGACACTCTTCGGCCCAGAACAGTACAGCACACGATTCTCCTCAGCTCAGAACAGTACAGCACACGACAGGCTCCTCGGCCCAGAACAGTACAGCACACGACACTCCTTGGCCCAGAACAGTACAGCACACGACAGTCCTCAGCCCAGAACAGTACAGCACACAACAGGCTCCTCGGCCCAGAACAGTACAGCACACGACAGGCTCCTTGGCACAGAACAGTACAGCACACGACATTCCTTGGCCCAGAACAGTACAGCACACGACACTCCTTGGCCCAGAACAGTACAGCACACGACACTCCTTCGCCCAGAACAGTACAGCACACGACACTCCTTAGCCCAGAACAGTACAGCACATGATAGGCTCCTCAGCCCAGAACAGTACAGCACAGAACACTCCTCGGCCTAGAACAGTACAGCACACGACAGGCTCCTCGGCCCAGAACAGTACAGCACTCGACAGGCTCCTCGGCCCAGAACAGTACAGCACACAACAGGCTCCTTGGCCCAGAACAGTACAGCACACGACACTCCTCGGCCCAGAACAGTACAGCACACGACACTCCTCGGCCCAGAACAGTACAGCACACGACACTCCTTGGCGCAGAACAGTACAGCACATGACAGGCTCCTCGGCCCAGAACAGTACAGCACAGAACACTCCTCGGCCTAGAACAGTAAAGCACACGACAGGCTCCTCGGCCCAGAACAGTAGAGCACACGACAGGCTCCTCGGCCCAGAACAGTACAGCACACAACAGGCTCCTTGGCACAGAACAGTACAGCACACGACAGGCTCCTTGGCACAGAACAGCACAGCACACAACAGGCTCCTTGGCTGTCAATGTTGTACTGACCCTTTAACTTTTTCCAAAAGCAATCTAACTCTTCCCTCCCATATAGCCCTCCATTTTTCTATCATCCATATGCCTATCTAAGAGTTTCTTTCATGTCCCTAATGTATTTGCCTCTACCACCACCCTTGACAGTGTGGTCAATACACCCACCACTTAAGTGTAAAAATCATACCTCTAACATCCCCCTAAACTTTCCTACAAACTCCTTAAAGTTATAGCCACCCATATTAGTCTTTGCTGCCCTGGGAAAAAGTTTCTGGCTACCCACTTTATTTTTTCAAATCTGTTTTAATATCATCAGCATATATCATGAAATCTTAAACACCTCTATCAAGTCACCTATTATTCTCCTTCTCTCCAATAAAAAAGCCTAGCTCACTCAACCTATCTTCATAAGAAATGCTTCTAATACAGGCAGCATTCTGGTAGATGTCCACTGCATCCTCTCTAAAGCTTCCACAGTCTTCCTATAATGTGCTGACCAGAACTATACACAATATTCCAAGTGAATATAAGATTGAATTATTGTGATATGTAATTATTTGAATAAACTATTAACAAAAAAGAGAAACTACAAGACCAAAGAAGTAGACCTATGCATTGGATGTACTAGTCATCATTGACCAGGCTTCCACTGACATGTGGGAAAGAGAATTCCCAAGATTTACAATCTGATGAGTAAACAGATCTCTCCTCCTTTCTGGAATAGTCCTCGGGGTTATAAGCACTGGCTTTTCATGGTTATCCTGGTTAATCAGGCTCTCATCCTCTGAGTGAGAGATCAGAGATCCCAAGTTCCCTAGAAACTTGCTTTGTGACTCAAGGAACCTCAGCACCGACAGTAACATCAATGTGATTCACGTGGCTCCTCATCACTGGGTCTCTTCTTCCCCGTCTGCCAACTGTGGGGTGAAATCCTATCATTTTCAGATATTGAGCAACACACACGAAATGCTGGAGGAACTCAGCAACTCAGGCAGTATCTATGAAGGATGATAAACATTTGATGATTTGGGCTGAGACCCTTCATCAGGCCCAAAGCATCAACTTTATTTCCCTTCATAAATTCTGCCTGAGCTGCTGAGTTCCTCCAGCTTTTTCTGAGTCTTGCTCAAGATTTCTGCAGAATCACTTCTGTCTATAATGTTCAGGTATTGTTGGAGTTTCAAGGTCTGACTACTTAGAGCCACTTGGTCAGCAATGCTTACTGACCACGAAGAGTTTGTGGTCCAAAATGTGCTACAGCAGCTCTGGGCTGCCCATTGGAAGCTTCCCTAACTATGTATCTTCCTTCCAGTGTCTTTCCCGACGAGCTGAGGCAGATATTTGCGGCTTGGCAACAGGAGTGCGTCAACCGCGGGAAGATGGACATCGGCCAGCGGATGATTTGTGCCTCACTGTTTCTGCGATTCCTCTGTCCGGCAATCATGTCTCCCAGCCTCTTCAACCTGACCCAGGAGTACCCCAACGACAGCACCGCGCGAACCCTCACCCTCATCGCCAAGGTCATTCAGAACCTGGCCAACTTCACCACGTAGGTCCATCCCATCAGCACACGCATGTCTGAAACAGGAGCGGGAGGACTGCATTTCTATAGCACCTTCGGGACCCACACCCAGGATCAGGATCAGAATTGTGTTTATTGTAAATTGTTGTTTTGCAGCATCAGTACAGTGCGAGAGATAAAAGTTATAAGTTACAGAAAAAATAGCAGTGCAAAAAGTGAATACTGAGGTTGTGTTCATGTGCTCCTGCGTTCATCTCATAGACTGTTCAGAAATCTTATGGCAGAGAGGATGAAGTTGTTCCAGAAACATTGACTGTGGGTCTTTAGGCTCAGAGCATGGTCAGTCTTGTGCTGTGGGAAGCACAGACACAGCCATATTATGCACGGCAAGCTCCCACAAGCTACAATGAGTTAATAAGCTGATAGTCAGTTGGTTGGAATATTGGCTTAGGACATTGGGTTAGAAGTTTCCTACTCTCCTTCAAGAAATGGCCAAAAGGATCAAGAAACAATCTGCTTGAGGAACTCAATGGGTTGAAGAGCATCTGAATTGTTAATGCTTCAGTTCAAAATCCTTCGTTAGCTCCTGACTCAGGGTTTTGAGCCAAAATACTAACAATTCCTTCCCTTCCCGCCAACAGTAGCTGCTCGACCCCAATGAACTTCCCCAGCAGGTTGTTTGTTGCTTTGGATTCTAGCATTTTCAGACTCTTGTGTCGGCCAATAGGATCATTACTTTTTCCTGAGGGGACCTCAGTTTAAGGGTGAATGTATGAGGAGCATTTGATGGCTCTGGGCCTGTTCTCACTGGACTTCAGAAGAATGAGTGGGAAAATGAGAGACCATTGAAAGGCCTAGATAGACTGGATGTGGAGATGTTGTTTCCATTAGTGGGCTAGTCTAGTGGGGGCACAGATTCAGAAATGAAGGATAACTCTTTAGAACAGAGCTGAAAAGGAATATCTTTAGACAGGGGGTGAATCTGTGGAATTGATTGCAGATGGCTGAGGAGGTCAAATCATTGGGTATATTTAAAGCGGAGGTTGATAGGTTCATTAGAAAGGGTGGTGAGAAGGCAGGAGAATGGGGCTGACAGGGAAAATAAATCAGCTATCATCAGATGGCAGAGCAGATCCAATGGGCTAATAGACTAATTCTACTCCTTTGTTTTATGGTCTTATGGTTTAATAGCTTGTCTAAAATATTAGCGTTTCCAGCATCATGCTTTCTCTTAGTACGTTTATTTTATTTTATTGAGACACAGCACAGAATTGGCCCTTCAGCCGTTTGGGCCGCACAGCTTAGCAACACCTGATTTAACCCGAGCCTATTCATGGGACAATCTACAAAGACCAATTAACCTACCAACCGGTACGTCAATGGACTGTGGGAGGAAACCGAAGCACCTGGAGGAAACCCATGAGGTCATGGGGAAAACGTACAAACTCCTTACAGGCAGTGGCAGGAATTGAACCCAGGTCACTTGTGCTGTAAAGTGTTGTGCGAACCATTATGTTACCATGCCACCCCGCTGACTGCATCAACTAAGATTAAGCAGTTGAAGGAATGATTAGCGGGAAGCCTCCTGGTCTGAGAGCAACACAGCAGTGTAGCTCAGACAGCTGCTGTCTCACAACCCCAGAGATCCAGGTTGAGTCTTGAGTTCCAGTGCTGTCTGTGTGGAGTTTGCATGTTCTCCCTGTGACTGTGTTGTGGTGGGGGGGGTTGGTTTCATTCAGCTGCACCGGTTTCCTCTCACAGTTTAAATACATGTAGGTTGGTAGATTAATAGGCTGCTGTAAATTGCCCCTGATGTGTAGGTAAGTGGTAGAATCTGGAGTGAGTTGACGGGCAGGTGGATTAGTGTAAGTGGACTTGGCGGGCCAGCGGGCCTATTTCTGCTCTGTGTCTCTCTATGACTCATTCACCCCACGACTCTCTAATTCCCTCTGGCCGCCTTAGGCACTGGTTCAGGAACGGTTACTACCCTACAACCATCAGGCTCCTGAACCAATGCGGATAACTTCATTCACCACCACTCTGAACTGATTTTACAAAGTACAGGCTCACTCTCAAAAACTCTTTACAACTCAAGTCTCAGTATTACCTTTATTTACAAAGTTTGCCTTTTTAACATTTGTTGCTTGTCAGTCTTTGTCTGTCTATATATAGTGTTTTTTTTTGTAAAATTCTATTGTAGCTATCTATCTATCAATTTTCTTTCTTTCTTTCTTGATACAGTGTGGAACAAGCCACTTCAGGCCTCCGTTCTCTTGTAAGTGCCTGAATGAGAATGAATATTGGAGTATGTGGTACTTTGATTGCAAATTTACTATGAACTGCAAACTCAGTTTGTTCTCGTTACACAGGTTCGAAGACAAGGAAGGTTACATGACCTTTATGGATGACTTCCTGACGTCAAACTGGGAGAACATGAAGATCTTCCTGACAAACATTTCCAACTCCGAGCCTAACATGAATCCCGTAGAGTTTGAAGGCTGTATCGACCTCGGGCTGGAGCTCTCCATCTTGCACTCTCTTCTCTGTGACATTGTGTCTCGTTTGGACCAGGTACAGTTCACTCGAGTTTAACCTTGTCTCCTTATTTCACCCCTTAAATCATTGAGACCAATGTCTTTCAGCTGTAGTGGTTGATAATTACTAGTCTTTTACTTCTTAAATCCTCCATTGCCATATCAAAATGTTATTGAACTGGAGAGAATTCAAAGGAAGTTTACAATGATGTTTAAAAAATAAGATGTTGCACTGTATAAAGAGATATTAAGTAAGGTAAGTGGAGAGAGGGATGTTTTGGGAAAGAAAGGGAGCCAGATGGATTTAGAGAGGGAGTTGCAGAACCTGGATCATGTGAAATTGGGAGTCTGTAGGCTTGTGAAGGAAAGCGACTGGCGAATAAAAAGGCAACAGATAAAGATTGTGCCTTAAAGAAGGTGAGGGCAGTTAGCAGTCACCGTGGGTGGCACGGTAGCATAGTGGTTAACACAATGCTTTACAGTACAGGAGACACAGGTTCAACTCCCGTCACTGCCTGTAAGGAGATTGTACATCAGTTTCCTTTGGGTTCTCCAGGTTCCTCTCACAGTCCAAAGACGTACTGGTTGGAAGGTTAATCAGTCATTGTAAATTGTCCTGTGAATAGGCTAGGGTTAAATTGGGGGATTGCTGATTGCTGGCACTGCTCGAAGGGCCAGAAGGGTCTTGTCCATGCATTATCTCCAGAGCAAGTCAGGAAAACATCGTGGTTTGAACATCCCTCGATACCGTTGGACAATGGTGCTGGAATTCTGGGTTGAGGGCAAAATTTAATCAACGCAGGTTGTGGATTAGACTCAGTAGTTCCCTTTATGATGTGTTTCTGGTTTCTGGTTGCTCCTTTGGATCGGGGTGGCCTGCAGATAACGAACTCTGAGCTGAACTGAATATCTCTGGACTCTTTTGATTTAGTCTTTTATATTCTGTGGTATTTGCTCTTATTATGTTACCATTTGCATAAATTTTTTTTGTGTGTGGGGGGGTTAGTTGATGTTTTTCTTGAATGGAGTCCCTGGTTTTCTTTGTTTCGTAGCTGTCTGTGGGGAAGACAAATGTCGGGGTTGTATACTGCATACACACTTCGATAATAAATGTACCATGAATTTTTGAATCATTGAAATATATTTAACAATACACAAAACGGTGGAGGAACTCAGCAGGTCAGGGACAGTCAACGTTTTGGGCCAACGTTTCCAGCACCTAAAGCCTCTTGTGTCTCAGTAAGAATGTTTATATGCTATTTTTATGTTTTTATTTCAGATTGTTTCATGGAATGAATTTAAATCCCCAGCTGGGGTGGACTTGGATTTCTCATGTCTGAGTTTGGGACTTGCTAACGTGCTAACGTACGTCAAACATCACTAATATTCTCTGTTTACCATCTCTTTTCCATGCACCTTCCGGCGACCTCGTTCAACCTGAAACACTGACAGAACAAACTTGACAGACTGCAGCCTCTCCCCGCCATCCTCGGCAGGATTACCTATTTAATGGAGAACCCAAATGCACCGCCAACACCTCATCAAGAGTTCAGGTATGGCCTCGGCAGGCTGGCTAACGTTGAAGTGATTTTGAATGTTCAAAAATTTCTAACCTCGTTAACTCACAATTATTTTAAAAAAGCATGTTCAGTCCAGAAGTGTGTCAACTCCTGCGGTCTATAAAGTGTACCTGAGTTAATTTGGCTAACAGTATCAGTATGCAATCATTTAAAGTTATATTAACAAATTAAAATTGACCACAATCCTCTATGTCGCTAATTACTGGAACACTTCTGTACCAGCACTGCATTTTCTCTGTTAGTGCAAAACTATCCTGTGCATTCTGTTTTCTTTGCACCATTTCAATATACCTATGTACAACATGATCTGTGTGGATGCCAGGAAAAACAAATGATTTATGATTATGAAGACATGTAGTCCTCTTTTATTGTCATTTAGTAATGCATGCATTAAGAAATGATACATTATTTCCTCCGGTGTGATATCACAAAACACAGGACAAACCAAGACTGAAAAAACTGACGAAACCACATAATTGTAACGTGTAGTTACAACAGTGCACAATACCATAACTTGATGAAGAAGTCCATGAGCACAGTAAAGTTCAAAGTTTCTCAAATGTCTCACATCTCACGCAGACGGGAGAAGGAAGAAAAACTCTCCCTGCCATGCCGACCACAATCCGACTCTGAGTCAACCGAAAACCTCAAGCTCTGATCAGCTCTCCGACACTGAGTACTGAGCGCCATCTCCGTCCGAACGATTCGATCTCCTTCTCGGTCGCCAAAAGCAGGCAAGGCCGGGGATTTTGAGGCCTATCCTCTGAAAGATTCCTGAACACACAGAGCGAACGGGCTTTTCAGAAATTTCTCCAGATGTTCCTATGTGCTTTCACGTCCATTCTCCAACAAACCAGAATTATCCACGGCCCTTATTTAACAGATACGATATCATTTTTCACCGGAGAGCTGCGCACACGCAGGCGCGCCGCCATCTTCTCCTCCCGCCATTTCCACTGTATCTTAGTATCTGTGACAATAATAAACCAATACTAACTCTTTCTCACTAAGAAACCTGATTTCTCAGTAGCTTATATTTGTGCTTTTTGAAAGTAGTGACAATCTTAAAGTAATACAGGTGGAAGTGCAAATTCTTCCTTGTTAATATTTCAGAATCAGGTTTATTAATGCATTTCATTGGCTTTGTTTCTGTACTCAGCACAATGACAATAAAATTGAATCTAATCTAATCTAATTATCACTCACTTACACGAAGTTAAATTTGTGCTTTGTAGCAGCAGCGCAAAGACATAACATGAATATAAATTGCAACATCAGTACATGGTGCAGAAAAGCAAATAACAAGTGGTGCTTATGATTACATGAATTGGTCAGAAATATTTTGGTGGAAGGAGAAAAACTTTCTGAATCCTTATTGCTTGCTTGAGCTTTAATGCTGAAACAAAAACAGATTTTGCTAGCAAGACCTTTGGGGACATTTTGGTCATCTATTTTACAAAAGGTTGTACACTTACAGTTGACTAATGATAGTGTTATCATTAACACCTTTCCCATCAGTTAAACGGAGTGAAAAATATAAAACTGTGGACACTAAAAATCCAAAGCATAAATATACATTGGCAGAAATAATCAGCAGGTCAGGCAGCATCAGTGCGGAGAGAAACAGAGTCGACATTCAGGGCAAGGAACTTGCATTAGAATTGGAAATGCAAGAGATTCTGCAGGTGCTGGAAATTCAGAGTAACGTGCAAAATGCTGGGAAAAAAACAAAAGTTCAGGCAGCATCTATGGAAAGGAATAAAGAGTCCAGGTAAGGGTCTCGACCTGGTCAAATTTTTATTCCTTTTCATACATGCTGCCTGACCTGCTGAGTTCTTCCAGTAATGTGTATGTGCTACATAGAGGGGAGGTGGTGGAGGGAGCAGGGGAAAATGTAGGTGATAGGGTACAGACTGAAGTTGTAACGATTACTGGCCACTAATTCCAGAAGGCATTGTCAGTGAGCAGAAACTCAGCTGGACTGGTCACATTGAGAGTGTCTTGACAAGGGTGGGGTTAGAGGCTGGGGGGTACTGCCAGGAGAGGCTCCTCTTGGACATCTCAAGTCTTTCAAGACATCAATCAGGAGCAGGATAGAATGTGCCCCAACTTGTCTGGATGAATGGATTGCATTGGCAATAATCATCAATACCATCTGTGAGGGTATTCAGACACTTAAAGATTTTAATGGTTAGCTTTATTTGTCAAATATACATAAAAACGTACAGTGTAGCACTTTCTTGAAAAGAAACCAAAACCACTCTAAGACCAAGCACAGCGATTGACATGTGTTCCTCAGTTGTAGAAATTTCATTCAGGATCAGATTTAATATCACTGGCATATGTTGTGAAAATTGTTGTCTTTCCAGCAGTGGTACAATGCAATACATAATAATAGAGAAAAAATGAGTTACAGTAAATATATTTTTAAATATTAAAAATAAATAAGTAGTGCAAAAATAAAAATAAAAAAGGTAGTGAGGTAGTGTGCATGGGTTCAACGTCTATTCAGAAATCAGATGGCAAAGGGGAAGAAGCTGTTACTGAATTGTTGAGTGTGTGCCTTTAGACTTCTGTACCTCCTTCCTGATGGTAGCAATGAGAAGAGGGCATGTCCTGGGTGATGGGGATCCTTAATGATGGATGCTGCCTTTTTGAGGTATCACTCCTTGAAGATATCTTGGATACTATAGAGGCCTGTGATTAAGCTGACTAAGTTTGTAAGTTTAAGATCCTCTATTAAGAAACTAGCAAAGACAAAGAATAAAAATGATAAAAAATGAATGAAACTAAAACTAGCGATATAATGAGTGGTCTAATTGTATTTAAGAGTAAATAAGCATACTTAAACATTCCAAATTGCATTTTGGCTGCCTTTCTGGCTCTGCCTAGACTAAACTGATGTAAGACAAAGCAAGGATGGGTAACTATACTCTTCGCCCCTACCATGTCCCAGCCCATGCGACAAATTACCCATAATAAATGTGCAAAACAAAATACAATTAAGACAGAAAATAGATACATGGTTCCTACACACACTACAATGTTATTTGCATTAATGTTCAACACACTTCCAGTGGCAACATAGCATGCCAAAAACATAGTAACCCTCACTTGCATTTTCACTTGTTTAATGGGAAGAGTGTATAAGTTCCTGACAGACAGCATCAGGAATTGGACCCAGGTTGCTGGTGCTATAAAGCATTTTGCTAACTGCTAACCTAGGCACTATATTCCAGGAAAGTGCTAAGTCAGTACTCAACCGTCCCCACCTTCTTGCTTTTCCACTTGGTGCCACTGCACCCCCAGCCCCAGGGTAGACATTGTGCAGGCACATTCAGCTGAGAGACACTCACATGGCTGCTCTTGTCTTTCAGCTCGTACAGCCGGATGGACAAACCGTCCTACGTGGCCCCCAAGGACGTGGACCAGGTCAGTGCGTCCCTGTTGAGCCTGCCGAAGCCTTCGGCGGAAGAGCCGCACCTGGGCCACAGCAGGTTGCCAAGCAACAGCACAGCCACGGTGAAGCGCACCCAGAGCGCGCCGGCTCGGAAGAGACCCAGCCTGGCACAGAAATCGCCAACTTGCCAGCTGAGTTTGGACAAGGGAGACTGTGCTGACCAGGACACCATTACTGGCCTGCCAGGCCGAGAGTACAGCACATTAACGAGGATGCCGGCATCTGGCAGGCACTCTCTAAAGTCGCCACACCCTCGCACGCAAGTCAGGTCCTACCCGAAGATGCAGGTAACTAACCCATCTCTCAACTGAACTGAACTGCCTCAAAGGGAATGAGCTTTATTTGTCACATGTACATTTAAACACGCAATGAAATGCGTGGTTTGCATCAAATCAAATCAGTGAGGGGGTAGCCACAAGTGTTGCCACACCTCTAACCCCCACATCTCACTAACCCTAACCCTAACTGTACGTCTTCCGAATATGAGAGGAAACCCACACGGTCATGGGAAAAACTCACAAACTGTTTACAGGCAGCAGCAGGAACTGCCCCCCAATCTTACAGCTTGTTGCTGTAAAAAGTGTTGCACCAACTGCTATGCCTCCTATTGCAGAGAGAGCTGGGGACAGATCCTTATGGAATTTATACGCCAGTTTTCAAAAGCAATCAGTGCTGTTGGGACTTGTCTGCAGAGCGGAAAATCGCTTGGGTTATCAGTAACTTGACAAGGGCCAATGAAAAGTAGTGAGGTGTAAACAGAGCAGCCATTCCGGGAGCAACCACTGCTGGAGTAGGCCACGGTTAGAGTGGGAGGCTTTGGTTCAACAGCCTTTGACGAGAACAGTTTCTAGTAAGTTTTTTTTTCTCTTTCTTTGTCCATTATAGCAAAAGACAAATAGTGGTCTCCCTTAGGATAAGGAAACGTAGCGTCTGATTGGCTGTCTTAGTTGGTGTCACTCAATTCATTTCCTCCCACCAGCCTGACCGCCTTTTCTGTGTTTCAAGATCTCAGAGCAGTGCAGAACAATTCCTCTTGGCTTATATCCTGGATGCACTAACCACCTTTTTTTTTGTGACAGACACACCACCCTCGCCAAATGCTGTTTGATTCATTCAGGAAGTCCCAAGTTCCTTGGGAACGCAATGCAGGAAATGAGAAGTGGTCTTCGCAGAGAGAGTCAGAAAATCAAGGCAACAAACCTTTCGAGAAGGTGAGTATTGTATCTGATAGTGTGTTTCTTTATGACTCTATATCAAAGGCAAAATGTCTCTCATAGTGAATATTGAACATTCTTTGGAGCCGTTGTCCTCATTAAATTTGTTGTACAAAACTCTACAGCCATGTCCTACCTCACATTAATTCATACACCCTTGCATGGTGTGGCATAACTAGTTCCGGTAAACTAAAATCTTGGTATTAAAGCTCTCATCCTTGTTTTCATATCTTTTCATGGCCTTGCCCCTCTCCATTTCTATTCTCCAATACTCTCTGCTGTCCATGCACACCCATTCCCGGGCTCTTGCTTTTCCTTGAATTTACTCAGCCTTCAGCTGCCTGGACTTGCTTACTTAAGACCATCGCCCCTACTGGGGCTTAGGCTGCCAACAGTCCTCTGTACTCGGCCAGCATTTCAAGTTGTCCCCAAGTGTAGCCCATCTTTGAAGATCCTTCTTCTCCTAAGGATGAGGACTTTGGAGCTTCTATTGGCATTTATGTAGCACTGGGTTCTTAAGGGATAGGATTGCTAGCTCCATGCCCAAAGCGCTTCCTTTTGTAGCTGGGCTTGGGACCGTCCATGGTGAAGTTCAGCTGCCAGACATTATGTCTAAAAGTTCCTCCCTAAACCTCTCCCTATCTCTATGTTTCCCCTTTCTTGACCCATCTTCCAGCATATTCCTTAAAATATTGCCATGTGTCTTGGAGCCAGATGTTATTTGATGAGTCTCCTGGAAAGTAACTTTGTTTTCTTTGTGGCTAATAAATGATTGAGATAGAACCTGGATGTCTGGGCTAAAAATGCAAAGAGTTCAGATCTCACAGTGGTCTTAATGGAATTTCATTTCAAGTTCATGTTCCTTTGTGGAATAGAAGGAACATTTGGCCCTTTTAATCTATGATGCTCTCAGGACAATTTCCCCTTATTTCTCTATAACTTTCCTGTTCCATATATCTATCAACCTCACCTATACTCTCCTGCCAACCATCTAGACCACTGTTAATTGGCCATTGTAAATTAACCTACCAGCTTGTCATTGGTAGCAGGGGAGAAACTGAAGGGAAACCCTGTGGTCACAGAGAGAACTCCATGCAGGCGGCACTGAAGGTCAGGATTGAATCCAGGTCTCTTGAGCTGTGAGGTAGCCACATGAATGTTTACAATGATATTCAACGATGACCACAAGCTACCAGATTGCTGCCAGAAATACCTGGTTCACTACCATTTGGTCAGCAGCCTTCTAGCAGCATCAGCAGATTCCCTTCTGCTTAGAACCAGCACCTAGAAGTTGCCCTTCCAGTCACACTCTTTCAGGCTTGGAAATACGCTGGTGGCCTTCCATCTTCATTGCACTAAAATCCTGAAACACTCTCTCTAACAGCTTTGTGGTTTACCCACACCTCAAGGACTGCACTGGTTCAATGAGGCAGTTCATCACTACCTTCTCAAGGGCATCCAGGGGTAGGTAATTAAATGCTGGCCCAGCCTGTGATGCCCACATCCCCTGAATGAAGAACAACTGCACAAACAAACAGACTGATCTCCTTGAGGTACTGATCTTCCCCAATGAGATCAGCCTTACTTGATGCAGCCTGTCCAGCTTGTACAGGTCCTACAACCCCACGAGACGCCCAAGCCAAGATCTTTCTCAAATGTAAAGCTGGCCTGGAAATTTAAATCATTTATTTCAGTTGAGGAAATGAATAACGCAACTTTTCTTCCCCGGACCATCCTGCAGCACGAACAAGACATTGCCAGTCTCCAAGAGACTGTGGGGGCGATTGACCAGGACATAAAGGATCTTAAAACCAGCATGACAGAACAGGTCGAGCAAACGCTTCAACAGAGTGAGGAGAAGCAGAAAAAGGAATTGGAAGAAAGGGACAAATTGATAACCAATCTCACTAACAGGTGAGGGAACAACAATCTCCTTTAACATGATGAACTAAGATCACACTCTTTAGACAGACAGCGCTGAATCTGTGGAATTTGTTGTCACGGGCAGCTGTGGTGGCCAAGTCTGCACTTGTATTTAAGGAAGAGATTGACAGGTTCTTGATTGGTCAGGGCATGAAGGGACACGGGGAGAAGGCAGGGGATTGGGGCTGAGAGAGAAACTAGATCAACCATGATGAAATGGAGGAGCAAACTCAATGGGCCAAATGGCCTAATTCTGCTCCTATGTCTTATGGTCTGTATGGCCTTAGCTCAACAACAAAGAAAAAATAATAACTTGGGAACCTTATTCCAGGATATTCAAGGGCTGTTACTGTTATAGCCAATTTGTGCACTGACACTACTTATAGTATGATGATTGTTTATCCCCTGGACAGCAGGAGAATGAGGGGAAATCTCATAGAGCAGACAAGAATTATGAGGGGTACAGATAGGATGAATGTATGCAAGCTTCTTCCCCTTGGCTTGGGCGGGATGAAAACTAGAGGCCATAAGTTTAGAGCGAAAGGTGAAATATTTAAGGGGAATCCGAAGGGAAACTTCCCCTGTCAGAGGGTGGTGCAAATGTGGAACGAGCTGTCAATGGAAGTGGTAGATGAGGGTTCAATTAGATCATTGAAGAGAAGTTTGGGTAGGTACATGGATGGGAGGGGTTTGGAGGGATATGGTCCAGGTGCAGGTAGATAGGATAGGTAAGCATAAACTAAATGGGCTGAAGGGCCCATTTCTGTGTTAAGGTACTCTGACTCTGTGCTCTATGACTAGCCCAACTTTCTTTAGCAATGTTAGTCTGGGAATAAATTATGCCAACTTAAAAGAACATCAAAAGACTATCAAATAATGAGAAACAAATGTTGTGCTCTACAATTCGACAGGTATGTCTCTGCAACTAACTGTTAACAGTATTGGGTATCCAGCACACTGTTTCAAAGTAGAACAGGGCGTTTATCTCCGAAGAAAAGGCTAATATTTATCCTTAAAGCCTCAGAAAAATGATTTCCTTTATTGCATTGTTGCTGTGGGAGCTTCTTATGCGTAGATTGGCTGCTGCATTACAGCAGTTATTACCAGTACAAATTACCTCATTGGCAGTAAAGAGCCATGGACATGAAAGTCTTTCTTTTGATTGAAAGGGAGGCAGATGTAACAAATTTCTAGTGGTCAAGTCAGGTTTATTGTCATGTACAAGTACAGTGAGGAAACTTGCTTGTGGCACATCACTGCCCAAGAGTTCAGACAACACTCAGAACGTTAATCACACTGTAAGTAAGTTAGACAAGACAGCAAAGAACAAAAGAAAGACCAGGAGAGGATAACAGTTAACATGAACGTGGGGCTGTGAGTTAGTCACCCTCATTTACCTGCCCCTGTGAAGACTGTGGCAGCTTTCAACTGCCATGTTGCTCCTGATGGGCACTTTCTCCTGCACTGCCCAGTGGTTACTGCATTAATTGTGTCGTAGCCCGATCACACACTAATCTGTCTTCTGCTCCTCCAGGCTTGAGTCAATTGAAGAGGAAAGGGAGAAGGATGCTGAAAAGTTGAAAATCGCGGCCCAGAACCAGCAGAAGATTGAAAGTTTGGTACGTAACGCGCCACTCACTCTTTGAAAACAGAACCATAAACAGTGGGCAAAGCATTTGAGAAATCTTTAAACCCAAGTTTATATTCAGAACTCTGCAAATTTCTCTCATCCATTCTGTGTTAAGATCACCAGGTCTTTACAGATGCTCTCGGTAACTAAACCAATGACTGGGCTGTATCCTCTTGAAGTTCAGAAGATTTATCTCAATGAAGCACAGAGACCTCTGTTAAAGGGTCAATGTTCTTAACTGTTTCTTTCTCCAAAGATGCTGACTGATTTGCTGAGTCTTTCCATAATTTCTTTCCATTATTTCTATTTTCTTGACTATAATTTATGTTCTGTCTCTTATCCCTTGGTTAATCATGTATACAGTTTCTGACATCTCTTTGAATCCCACGTATTCTTTTCCAACTAAAGTTGTTTGTTGGGATTCACTTTCTGAAAACCTAAAAATACAGCATCCACTGCAATACCTTTATCAATGTCCTGTTAACACATCCGGCAGTTTACAGATGTAACCTGCTTTTATCAACAGCAAACTCAGTATTAGTTACTGCTCCCCAATGGCCTGATGTTCAACAGTTCAAAAATTCAAAGGTTCATTTATTATCAAAATATTTATGTAGCAAACAACTGAAACTTGTCTTCTCCAGATAGCCACAAAACAAAGAAAACCATGAAATTGCTCAAAAAACATCAAACCCGCTCCCCCATACACAAAAAAGAATGGCAACATGATCATCAGCCCATAAAACACCCTCCCCACGCAAAAAACAACACAATACAACAAGAGCATCAGCCCCCCAAACCCTCCTTCCCTGCACAAAACAACTAACAAAACATTTTTGGATTTTGGATTTTGGATCTCCCCTCCCCCTCCCACTTTCCAATCTCTTACTAGCTCTTCCTTCAGTTAGTCCTGACGAAGGGTCTCGGCCTGAAACGTCGACTGTACCTCTTCCTAGAGATGCTGCCTGGCCTGCTGCGTTCACCAGCAACTTTGATGTGTGTTGCTTGAATTTCCAGCATCTGCAGAATTCCTCGTGTTTGCGTAACAAAACAGTTACCTGTCTTTTCCTATGGTTGCCTGTTTTGTTATTTTTCCCTTTCCTGTAGAGGGATATCTTGTGTTATTAATAATTCTTCCACAAACATTGTCCAAGGAGCATTGGAAAATCATGTTCCAGGCATCCGCCATCTTCACCCCATTATCTCTTGCCTGAATTATTTGTTAACTCTTAAGCAGATAATATTTTATCTAATTCTAGCTTCCTATCTTCAATAACATTCCTATTGAATAACCTGCATGTCCTAGCCACTTTCCTGCATCTCAACAACCCCTCTATGACAAAACACTGTGAGGGAAGTTAGGTATGGTTAGTTCTTGTTAAGACACCAATGGCACAGAATTTACAAAAGGTGTCCATTCTGCCATTGTATTGTTAGCTTTTATTCAAGATTGTTCGATGTCATCTCCAGTACACAAGTGTAAGCGAAACAAAATAATTGTTACTCTGGATCCAATGCATCATATAAAAACCTAGACTAAGATAAAGAACACAATAATAAAAATCACGATAAATATAAATACGTAAGATGGCTTACATACATAGATTGATTGTATGTCTGTCCATAAAGTGATGCTACGCACCGGAGTGCCTGTATACAAGGTGACCCTGAAAAGAAATAATAAAACCAGTGGAAATGGGGGTGCGGAGGGGTGAGTTAATGGATGGAGGTGTTGCTCAGCCTTACTGCTTGGGGAAGATGGTTGTTTTTAAGTCTGGTGGTCCTGGCGTGCATGATATGTAGCCTCTTCCTTGATGGGAGTGGGACAAATTGCATTAAAATTATACTCTTTTATAGGGTATGGGCATTGTTTTCAAATTGAAAGATTATTGCCCTTAAACAAGGTGTCTTGCTCTGAAGTGTTGAGGAAGTGGGTGGGATTTTAGAGCATGTATCTCCCAAAGAAAAGGCAAGTACAGGACAATCTTTCTTTGTTAAAAGGAAATTTCTTTGTGAACTAGAAAGTTCAAAGTTCAAAGTAAATTTATTATCAAAGAGTATCTATGTCACCATATACAATGCTGAGATTCACTTTTATTTGCGTGGAATCACAGTAGATACAAGAAGTAGAACAGAAAAAGTGAAAGACCACATCCAACAGGACAGACAGCAACCAGCGTGCAAAAAGAAGACAAACTGTGCAAATATAAAAAGAGAGATAAATAAATAAATCAATAAATAAATACACAATAAATATTGAGAACGTGAAATGAAGAGTCCATAGGTTGTAGCAACAGTTCAGTGATTGGGCGAGTGAAGTTACCCTTCTAATTCAAGAGCCTGATGGTTGAGGGGTTAATAGCTGTTCCTGGACCTGCTGCTTTGGGTCCTGAGGCCTCTGTACCTTCTTCTGAAGGCAGCAGTGAGAAGAGAGTATGATGTGGTGGTAGGGGTCCTTGATGAAGGGTGCTGCTTTCCTGAGACAGTGTTCTGGATAGATTTGCTCAATGGTGAGAGGGCTTTACCTAGACTGGGTCACATCTGCTACTTTTTGTAGCATTTTCCATTCATGGACATTAGTGTTTCCATACCAGTCTGTGATACAACTAGTCAATGTTAACTCCATCACACATTTATAGAAGTTTGTAAAAGTTTTAGATGTCATGCAGAACCTTTGCAAACTCTGAGGAAGTTGAAGCTCTGCCGTGCTTCATTCGTGATGGCACTTGTGCTGGACCTAGGACAGGTTCTTTGAAATGATAACACTGAGGAATTTAAAGTTGCTGCCCCTCTCCATCTCTGATCCTCCGATGAGTATGGCTCATGGACCTCTGGTTTCCTCTTCCTGAAGTCAGAATCATATCCTTGGTCTTGCTGACATTGAGTGAGAGGTTGTTGCTGTGGCACCACTCCCCCAGATTTTCAATTTCATACGGGATTGGAATCTGTCAATAAATGCTCCCTTATCCTGTGCTTATCCCCTGCAGTGATGGACTTGGTCATATGAGAGGAAACTCAAGATAAAGTTTTAGAGCAACTGTTTACTTGACATAAAAGCTATAGAAGAACAAGACAATGATGCAAAAAGCAGAGGAATATCTGAGGCATCTCTGACTACTAATGTAAAACAATAAATCAGCTCCATTTCCATGTGCAACTGCAGGATTTTTTGATGCAGTCAGATTTTTTATCACCCAAATATCATTTGAATGCTAAGTAGCCCAGCTTCTATTATTGTGCTCCCTCGGTCAAGGAACAGCGATGCTTCTCTCAATTTCAGGAACAGTGTTCTCCTACAATGGTAATTACAAAGTTGAGTTTGCCATGTTTGTTTGCATACCACAATGGTTAGATTGTTCAAGTTCTTTGCAATTTTGCTTTATTTTTTGGAACCCTTGTAATCATCTAAAAAATGATAAGGGGAGATAGAAAAAGTAATTAGGAATATTTCCATCAATTATGGAGTTCCATAGGGAGCTGGATAATTCTCCAAAAGGAACTCACAGGGTTCTAGGGATATTGACTAACTGGGTTGCCTTTACATAGAGCTGGTATAGACTCGAGGGGCTGAATGGCCCTTTTTCATGCTGTAACAAATCTCTGATTTTGAGGATTCAAAATGAGGGGACAAATATTTAAAACAATTTTTGGAGGGGTTACAGAGGGAGCTGGGAGAAAAAAAAGCCCCAGTGGTGGTGAAGTCACTGCTTGAACAGAAGGTGGAAATAGGAGTCTTCATCCCATTTGAAGTGTACTTGAAGATCTGAGATCTGCAAGGATGAGGACCCAGTGCTGGAACATGGAGTTAGACGCTTATTGAACCAGTATGGAAATATTGCTCTTATTTGTAAATTATGTAATAATGCAGAGTTGTGGTTAACCTGAAGGTCTTCATTACAGGAGACTCGCCTACTTTCAATGGAGAAACAGTATACAGAGTTATGGAATACCGTTGGCAAGATAATGGACAACCAGCAGCTAGCAGCCCCCAGCCAAGCTGCTCCTGCAGATACTTCAGTCAAGACTCCTCCTGACAATAGTCCTGCTTCTCCTCCTGGTCCCAACACACAAACAGATCATGCTGAACCTCAAATAGTGGAGAATGGCCAAGTCAAGAATGGCAGTGTTTAAGAACTTCGTTCAACACCTGGAATGGATTTCACTCTTTGGGAAAGGACATGTAAAATTTCAAAGTAACAAAAATATCACATGCATTCACAATTATTCTTGATTACATATCCAAGTTCATTATCACAGGCATACATACCAAGGGTATACTAAGTGTTTTCATTGTGTGTGAAGTCCAAGCCTCAGATAAAGCCATTAATAATCTTATGGGTCATTGTGGCCAAACCCTTTGAGTGTTGGTTCAGGGGTAGACAATGATTGCCAGAGTTTAAAAATGTGAACCTAATTTGGAGTTCAGCTGACACAGTCCCACAACGCATATATCACATGTCACTGGAAGTCTACACTCCAGCTGTACCATTACCAGTTGTCCCCACATCAAGACCACTGTATCTTCAAAAGTCCGGTTCACATCGAATTCTGTTTATAATGTATCACATTTATCAACATATTAGCATGCCATCTGACACCGTTTCAGCTGGGCTCTGTACAGGTCACACCCCTCAACTCCAAAACTCTTATTGCACAGATCTTTGAATCATTCAGTCACACTGCGACCAATTTAAATTGAAAACACATTGGAGGTTGCAAATAATACAGTATGTTTTGCCTTAAATAGAGTGCTTTAAAAAAAATAAACTGGTTCTCAGGACAGTTGTATCTCACCTATGACTTGTCCTCTGAGGAAGAGGTGACAAGCTACCTTCTTGAACAACAGTACTGTAGTCCATCTGGTAAAGTGCTGCCACAGCATCACTAACTGATTATATTCTCTGTATTAAATTAGTAGCAATAAGGGAATATCAAAATGTGTCAAAGATATTGTGGTATGCAGTTTAAAAGCAAAACTTGGAAGGAATGTAATTTTGGAAAAGAACGTTATTTTGTAAACAGTTTCAATGTAAAAATTTTATATTTTTGTATAATATTTTGCTCAATGGGTGACTGAAAATGTCAAACTTCGCTGGAATAGAAAGCATATTTGGATTAGCAAGGCTGTGTGTGTTGGTCATTGATTGGTGTAGGTACAGTGAGCAGGACCTATATTGTTCATTTTACAGTTTTATTTAAGAAAATTTTGAAAATCCTTCATTCCCTAAGTTGTCACACAGAAAGAACAGTAGCTCAGATTCAGCAAATCTAAAGCTTGATTTTTCCAAATGCTTTGCAGGTGGTTTAAAAGATTTAACAACAAATTATGAGATATTAAAGTGGGGTAAATAATTTGAAGTTGTATCGGCGAAGCAAGGGATGAAGAGGTTGGAAAGAGCATTGCAGAGTTCAGGACTTCAGCCGTTCAGGGAATGGCTGCTGGAGGCTTTGCTAGAGAAATTAGGGAGCATAAGAGGTCAGAAGTTCGGAGAACACGGAGGGATACAAGACTAGGGAGAGTGCAGAGACACTGAGAGCCTTTCAGGGATGTGAACGCCTGATTAAAACAGATAGGAAGTTGATTTATGTTGTTGAACAAGGGGATGTTAAATGATTGTCAGCCAACCAATGCCTGATAAACCCAGCAAATTTTCATAAGTTTACAGAGATAGGGTGAGCGAGTGTGGCCGATTAGTTGAAGGATGAGTTTCAGTGAAAGACGGTTGTGGTATGGAGGGAAATATGCAACACCAAGCAGAGAAGTATGTGGAACCAGGGTCACTTGTGAACTTGGCGCTGCCTCATGAACCATTCCTTACAGTTTTACGAGCTGATCTAATTTTTATTCAGATTCAGGTTTCCAAACTATCATTCATTGACTTATTTATTTTAATGTGTGTATTTTTTTCTGTCAATTTTGAGTAATTGTTATATGAAAATGACAAATTGCAACGGATATCTTCAGAGATGATGAGAGAAATGTGGCCTCCATTTTGTGATATTATTTGGCTTGTCAATCATTTTATGAAACGATGATAAGTGAGCCACCATTTTGTGATGTAATAAAGTACGACTGTATTTTGTAAGGTGGCACATAGCTACCGTTTTGTGAGGTAGCATATTCATGCATCGTTTTTGGAGAGCGAATCAGCACAGAAAAACAGTGTATTTTACTAAACATCAAACATTTCTGACATCTGCATAGCTACTCAAATAAATAATGCAATATACTAATTCAGCTTCTGCAAATTCTCTTCAATTTATGTAAACTACAGTAATAAATGGGCAATAATGTATCATTGTCAAAGGCCTGAATGTGATATTATTGTGATATATCTGCCAAGTTAAAACGATGGCTGTGTAGGGCGTTTTCACTTGTTTAATGAAAGATTCCAGATGGGGATATACTCTTTAGGGTCTAGACATAAGGTATCATGCACAAAGGGAATATTAGTGAACAGACAATGCAAACACAAATGGGTTAGGTCTTGCACTAAATAATTAAAAAATCATGTTACTACTCCAGAAAACAGAGTCTGCCTTGGGGCATTTAAGGCACACAGACATAGCCATATTCTTAAAAGGGAAACGTGGGCCAGTTTCCTCCCACAGTCTAAAGACGTACCGATAAGTAGGTCAATTGGTCAGTGTAAATTGTCCCGTGATTAGGGTAGAGTTAAATTGGTGGTTGCTGGGCAGTGTGACTCGAAGGCTCGAAGAGTGTTGTATCTCAACTAATAAACAAATAAAATGCATTGTTCCTGGATATATTAATGCAATACCGCACTAGAGAATGCAGTGGAACTGTGTCGGGGACTGGAGTGGTAGGGAGGGTGATATCTGGGTTGGGGACAAGGATAGACTGGTGAGGAGATCTTGTCAAGGATAGGATCCCCAGGGAGAAGGTACTGGCAAAGACAGCAAGTGAGTATCATAGAGTGCTATACCATAGAAAGATGCCCTTCAGCCCATCTATTTCATACTGACCTGGTCTCCTACTTAGTCCCATCTACTTTTTTTTTATTAAATGCAATCGTGAACAATAGCCGGATCAGAAATGCTGTTCAAGTCAACTAGTTCCCAAAGAGAACTCTGATAGGCCAATCAGATGGTTCACTGCTGCTCAGCGATAGAACACAAAACAGGCACAAGGGTTGCTAGCCCCTGTACCCCAGAAATACACCTGACCGGTGTGGCAGAGGTACGTGCTATGCTTGACCTGATCTGAAAGCATCATGTTGACTCATAACAGATCATGTTCACGGTGAAACAGCTTGGTCAAGGATCGGGTGATCAGCACTGATGGACAAATTATACCTTCACTACCCCAAGACCATATCCCAAGAAACCCCTTCCAGACAAATACCAATGTAAACCTTTCTTAAATATTAAAGTTGAACCTACATCTACCAATTCCACTGATAACTCATTGCACCCCCTAATCACTCTCTGAGTAAATAGGTTTCCCTGAATATTTCACCTTTCACCCTAAACCCATGACATCCACCTAACCTGAGGGGAAAATACCTGTAAAAATTCATCCTATCTATCCCCCTCAGCATTTTGTATTCTTCTTGCTTTCTTGCACTCCGAGGAATAAAGTCCTATCCTATTGAACCTCTCCCTATAACTCAGGTCCTCAAGTCCTGGCTGGTGTGTTTGGAGCTGATTAGGACTGGATGGGACCTACATTTAAACTAGCATTAACAAAGAAAACATGAAGAAGGTGCTGTCCTGGAAGAGGACCTCCTGGTTGTTTAAATAGTTGTGTGATAGCCTCAGCACCTTGGTCCGTGCTGCTCATGGACTCTCTGTGAGAGGATCAATATTATATTATGTATGAGTATTACGTAGCATAAGGCCATATGACATAGGAGCAGAATCAGGCCATTTGGCCCATCGAGTCTGCTCCACCATTCCATCATAACTGGTTTATTATACCTCCCAACCCCATTCTCCTGCCTTAACCCTGTAACTTTTGATGCGAATCAAGAACCTATCAACCTCTGTTTTAAATATACACAGTGACTTTGCCTCTGCAGCTGTAGATGCTCTAGAAAACCATTTTATAGGTATTCTACAAATTCCTTCTTTTGAGATCCAGCACCAACCTGATTTTCCTAACCTAGCTGCATATTGAAATCCCCTATGACTACCATAACACTGTCTTTTTTACATGCCTTTTCAATCTCCTGTTGTAATTTGGCTATTGATCAAAGGCCAGTATATAACTTCCATCAGTCTTTCCACCCTTGGAGCTTCTTAACTCCACCCACAAGGATTCTGCAGCTTGCCACCGTACCACTTACAATCACTGCATCGGATGGAAAGCGAGAGTGTGCAGAAGTCCTAAAGATGCATAAGTGCTAGAATGTGTATCGGCATTTTATGATCCGTAAAACTGCTTCTAATTTCAGGGACTGCTTTGCCAGCATTAACTTTTTTAAAGCATTCCATCACAAAGCGCTCACAAAGCATTGGCCTGCCTGACAGATTTTCTTGGCCACCATTTTGCGAAGTGAGATTCAGCAACCACTATTTCGTAACGTTATGTCATCCAGCTACCATTTGGTGAGTGTAACCAAGCACCTACAAATGGGTTGTGCTTTACCTCGGAGATAGGCAACAAAACAGGGACAAGGCAAGCACGGCTTAACCCTTTAAACTCAGGATAACTCAGTTATGTCAGGAGCATAATCGAGAGGGCAAGTTTGATCCATTCACCTCTGATTCCAGGGCACACATTTAAAGTTTTGAGTAAAAGTTAACACAGGGAAAGTGAGAAACATGTTTTTACGCAGAGAGAAGTTAGGATCGGATCTTCAAGAGTTACACCATCACTAACCTCATCTGCTGTGGAGAACTCCAAACCACTGCCACCAAACTCAGTTCCCTTACCCCGCACTGCTCGCTTCTACCGCCTCCTAAGATCCACAAACTGGACTGACCCTATAGGCCTATTCTCTCTGCCTGTTCCTGCACTACTCAGCTCATGTCCTCATATCTCAGTTTCATTCTATCCCCTTGTTTCAGTCCCTTCCCATCTACATCTGCAACACTTCTCATGCCCTCGATCTCCTTACTAACTTTCAATTCCCGGGCCCTGACCACTTCATCTTCACCATGGATGTTCAGTCCCTATACACAAGACTATCCCCCATTAGGAAGGCCTCAGAGCCCTCTACTTCTTTTGTGACACCAATGCCTCTCCACCACCACCCTCCTTCATCTGGCTGAAATGATCCTCACCCTGAATAATTTTTCCTTTAGCTCCTCTCACTTTCTCCAGACTCGAGGGGTAACCATGGGCACTCACACGGGCCACAGCTTATGCCTGTCTCTTCATTGGCTATGTAGAACAGGCTATGTTTGAAGCCTTCCCAGTTATACTCTCCAACGCTTCCTGCGCTACATTGACAACTGAATTGGTGATGCTTTATGCACTCATGCTGATCTCATCAAATTCATCAACTTTGCCTCTAACTTCCACCCTGCCCTTAAGTTCACTTGTTCCATCTCTGACACCTCCCTCCCTTTTCTCAATGTCCCTGTCTCCATCTCTGGAGACAAACTTTTATAAACCTACAGATTTCCCCGGGATTCTTCCCACCCTACTCCTGTAAAAATGTTATTCCATTTTCCTAGTTCCTTCAATTCTCCATTCTAGGAAATAAGAGATATCCTCCTTAAAGAATGGGGTTTCGCTCCCTCTCCGATTGATGCTGCCCTCACCTGCCTCCCCTCCATTTCCTGTACATCCACACTCAGCCCATCTTCTCGTCACTTTAATAGTGATAGAGTCCCTCACGTCCTTACCAAGCACCCCATCAGCTTCCGCATCCAACACGGTATCCTTTCACCATCTCCAAAGGGACCCTACCACTAAACATAGCATACCTTCCCCCACCCTCCGCTTTCTGCACGGATTGCTCCCTCCGCAATTCCCTCGTCCATTCATCCCTCCCCACTAATCTCCGTCCAGGCACCTTTCCCTGCAAGCAGTCTAAATGCTACACCTGCCCATACAACTACTCCCTCACCTCCTTTCAGGGCCCAAACAGTCCTTCCAGGTGAGGCAACACTTCACCTGCAAATCTGCTGGTGTCGTCTATTCAAAAGTTCAATGGCTTCATTTAATATCAGAGACACGGGTACAATATACAACCTGAAATTCTTGTCCTTCGTAAACATCCACGAAAACAGAAGAGTGCCCCAAGGAATGAGTGACAGTAAGAACTATTGCATCCAGTGCTCCCAATGCCGTCTCCTCTACATTGGTGAGACCTGTTGTTAACTGGGGATCACTTTGTTGAGCACCACTGCCCCATCTGTTACAATCAAGACTACCCAGTGGCCAAACATTTAAATTCTGATTCCCATTCCCATTCCGACATGTTGATCCAAGGTCCCCTCATGTGCTTTGATGAGGCTACCCTCACAGTGGAGGAGCAACACCTTAATAGAGCTGTCAGGGAGGGTCTAAACTAATTTGGCAGGGGGATGGGAACCAGTGATAGGGTAGAGGAAGGGGAAAACAGAAATAAATCAAAGATAGTGTGCAACAGAGTTTATAGAAAGAACAGGCAGGAGATGAGGTTTAATCAAAGCCAGTGGCATGAGTTACAGGGCAATAGAGGTGTGGTGCAGTTAAAATGGAAAGCAACAAATACTGGACTGAAAGTGTTATATTTGAATGCACGCAGCTTAAGGAATAAAATGGATCATCTTGAAATTCATCTACAGATTGGCAAATATGACATTGTGGCCATCTCTGAAACTTGGCTAAAGGATGGCTGCCATTGGGAGCTGAACGTCCAAGGATATATGGTGTATTGGAAAGATAGGTTAGTAAGCAGAGGGGGTAGTGTAGCTCTGTGTATAGGAAATATTATTAAATTATTAGAAAAAGATGACAAGGATTGGAAGGTGTACAGTTTCTATGGGTTCAGTTAAGAAATGACAAGGGTAAAAGGACTCTAATGGCAGTTGTATACAGGCCTCCAATCAGCAGCCAGGATGTGGATTACAAATTACAGCAGGACATAGAAAAGGCATGTCAGCAAGGCAATGTCATAAAAATTGCTGGGGATTTTAACATGAAACTGAATTGGGAAAACCAGGTCAGTACTGGACCTCAAGAGAGAGAATTTGTAGAATGTCTAAGGGACGGCTTTTTAGAACAGCTTGCTATTGAGCCCAGTAGAGAATCCAATGTGCTGGATTGGGTGTTGTCAAATGATCCGGAGGTGATTAGAGAGCTTAAGGTTAAGGAACCCTTAGGGAACATTCATCATGATATGATGGAGTTCACATTGAAATTTAAGAGAGAAAAAATAAAATCTAATGTGTTGGTATTTCAGTGGAATAAAGGAAATTACAATGGCATGGAAGGGGAACTGGCCAAAGTTGACTGGAAAGGGACACTAGCAGGAAGGACAGCAGAGCAGCAATGGCTGGAGCTTCTGCGAAAAAAGAGGGAAGTACAAGACAGGTATATTCCAAATAGGAAGAAATTTTCAAAGGGAAGAAGAACACTACAGTGACAAGTGAAGTCAGAGCCAAAGTAAAAGCAAAAGTGACGGCATACAAGGAAGCCAGAACTAGTGGGAAGATAGAGGATTGGGAAGCTTTTAAAAACTTGCAGAAGGAAACTAAGAAGGTCATTAGGAAGGAAAAGATGAATTATAAAAGGAAGTTGGTGACTAATATCAAAAAAGATACTAGAAGTTTTTTTTTAAGTATATAAAGGGTAAAAAAGAGTTGAGAGTAGATATAGGACCAATACAAAATGACGCTGGAGATACTGTAATGAGAGATGCAGAGGTGGCAGAGGAACTGAATACATATTTTGCATCAGTCTTCACAGTGGAAGACATCTGCAGTATACCGGACATTGAAGAGTGTCAGGGAAGTGAAATTTGTGCTGTTAAAATTGTGACTGAGAAGGTGCTCAGGAAGCTTAATGGTCGGAGGGTGGATAAATCTCCTGGACCTGATGGAATGCACTGTTGGGTTCTGAAGGAAGTAGCTGGAGAGAATGCAGAGGCATTAATGATGATCTTTCAAGAATCAATAGAAAATTGTAAATGTTTCTCCGTTATTTAAGAAGGGTGGGAGGCAGCAGAAAGAAAACTATAGACCACTTAGCTTGACATCAGTGGTTGGGAAGCTGTTGGAATCGATTGTTAGGGATGAGATTACATAGTACCTGGAGGCATATGACAAGACAGGCCAAAGCCAGCATGGTTTCCTGAAAGGAAAATCCTGCCTGACAAACCTACTGCAATTTGTTGAGGAAATTACAAGCAGGGCAGACAAAGGAGATGCAGTAGACGTGGTGTACTTGGACTTTCAGAAGACCTTTGACAAGGTGCCGCATATGAGACTGTTTAGCAAGATAAGAGCCCATGGAATTACAGGGAATTTATTAGCATGGGTGGAGCATTGGCTGGACGGCAGTAAACAGAGAGTGGGAATAAAGGGATCCAATTCTGGCTGGCTGTTGGTTACCAGTGGAGTTCCACAGGGGTTGGTGTTGGGACCTCCGCTTTTTACAATGTATTTCAATGATTTGCATTGGTATTAATAGATTTTTTGGCTAAATTTGCCGATAATACAAAGATAGGTGGAGAAGTAGGTAGTGTTGAGGAAACAGAGAGCCTGCAGAGAGACTTAGATAGTTTAGAGAAATGGGCAAAGAAGTGGCAAATGAAATACAATGTTGGAAAGTGATTAGTCATGCACTTTGGTGGAAGAAATAAATAGGCAGACTGTTATTTAGATAGGGAGGTAATTCAAAATGCAGAGCTACAAAGGGACTTGGGAGTCCTTGTGCAAGATACTCTAAAGGTTAACCTCCAGGTTGAGTCGGTTGTGAAGAAGGCAAATGCAATTTTGGCAGTTGTTTCTAGAAGTATAGGATATAAGAGCAGGGATGTGATGTTGAGGCTCTATAAGGCAGTTGTGAGTCCACACTTGGAATATTGTGTGGAGTTTTGGGCTCCTTATTTTAGAAGGGATATGCTGACTTTGGGGAGGGTTCCAAGAAGATTCACAAGAATGATTCCATGAATGAAAAGTTTACCGTGTGAGGAACGTCTGGCAGCTCTTGGGCTGTATTCCCTGGCATTCAGGAGAATGAGGGGGATCTCATAGAAACATTCCGAATGTTAAAAAGCATGAACAGATTAGATATGGCAAAGTTATTTCCCATTGTAGGAGATTCTAGGATAAGAGGGTACAACTACAGGATTGAAGCATGTCCTTTTAGAACTGAGATGAGGAGAAATTACTTTAGTCAGAGGGTGGTAAATCTGTGAAATTTCTTGCCACGAGCGGCTGTGGAGGCCAAGTCATTGGATGTATTTAAAGCAGAGATAGGTAGGTTCCTGATTAGCCAGGGCAGCAAAGGGTATGGGGTGAAGGTAGTGGAGTGGGGATGACTGGAAAGGGTTGGATCAGCCCATTATTGAATGGTGGAACAGACTCGATGGGCCAAATGGCCTACTTCTACTATATCTTCTGGTCTTATATTCAGTCTGGGCACCCTCCAGTCTGATGGAATAAATGTCAATTTTCCCTTCTGATAATGAATCTCCCCAGCTTCCTCTGTTCCCACTGTGACCAGTGTTTCCCAAACTTTTTTAGCCTAACACCCCCATAAAGCACATTCATACTTGCCAACGCCCCTCCTAGACACAATATACTTTCCGGTGCACCTGTAGTGTAAAAACATGTTGACCATTTACTAACACGAGAAAAAATGATTCCATGTTAATTTTTTATTTGTCTTTAAACCCAGTTTACACAGTACCTGTGCGCTGTACAGCAACTTTGACATAATGTGATCCTCGAGCTTGATGGTTTTTAGCAAGAGTTGAAATATCTGGTTCAAGTTGTGACAGCAAAAGCCGTAAGTCTCCACACGTAACAATGTCCAAGCGGTTTCTGTTTTTTTGTGAGTATGTGGTTCACTGCACTGAAGTCTCTTTCAACAAGGGTGGAGAATCGAAAGGCAATCAAGAGCAGTTTGGCTCTTCTCCAAAGACCAGGAAATTTTATATGACAGTGCAACCACATACCACAAAACCTGACATTTTTGAAAACAATTTTTGCTTCTTCGCCATTCTGAATTTTGATGATTTCATCTTGCAAGCTCTCTTCCTGTTCTTCCAACTTGGAAAGAAATGGGTTAATTACCCAGTCTAGAATTTCCAGATAGTTCAAATCCTTGAATCGATTCTGAAAATCCTTCTTCAGTGACTGCAAGTGTAAGCAGCACTCCTGCAGATCACTGTCTGTAAAAGAGTGCCATACTTCCAATGCAGGGAAACTGTGCGAACATTCTTCTCTCAAATTTTTGCTTACATACTTCCAATTTTCAAAAAAAGTGGACGCTGCACTGTTTGCTTGGATTAAATTGAAATTCTCACCCTGCAGTTTCATATTTAGATCGTTCATTTTGTCATTCAGATTGGCTAGGTATGCCACATCTCCATGCAGAAGTTCAACCTTGTTTCTTAAGTTCTTGTCGGCTTTGAGCAAAAATTCAACTACAGTGTCAAAAAGATCAAAGAAACGTTTTAAGCATCAGCCTTTTGACAGCCAATGCACTTCAGTGTGAAAAAGCAAGCGTTCAAACTCGCCATTGTTATCTTGGCCCAACAGACAAAATATTCTGCTATTTAATGGATGAGCAATTTTGTTGATAGCAGATATTTCTAGAGTTATGCTTGAAAAGCATCACTGGCTGAGGTTTTTAGTTGTAAGATGTTGATGATGAATTACACAAAGAATTGCAGACAGACTTGGAATTCCTTTTTGTCCATAAATGCCACTAAACCAGCACGGGGACCTGTTATATATGGTACTCCATCTGTTTTACAAGAAATCATGTTCCTGATAGGAATGCTTTTATCCGCAATATATATTTTGAGCTCGTTGTAGTTTGATTCTCTGTTGATATTTGTTTTTAAACTTCTTACAAAAGAGAATCTTTTCATAAACTTCTCCAGTTTTGATAAACCATACACATGCCATTAGCAATGCCTCATTGTCTTACACAGTTGACACATCCAGTTGTACCCAAATTCTGTTTTCTGTAGCTCTGCACATAGTTGACAGTCAACATCTTCATTCATTTTGTCAATTCGATGAGCTAGAGTTATTACTCTCCAACATAACACAGAACTTCTTTCATTGAACAGATGTCATAAATAAAATATTATAGGTACAGACATTACATTTAACATGACTTTGTATTTTGGAGGATATATTTCTGATTGAGCAACCTTGCAACAATAATTTCCTTTAGGGTAAATAAAGTTTTATCTTATCTTATATTATCTTACTTTGGATGTTATATTGAAGTTACAGGAGATTTTACTACTGACTATTATACTATTGTCTGGGCTTTGTGTCTGAGGGCTCTACGCTGAACCGAGGCTGAAGCTGTGACCTGCTCTGGGTTCCGTGTCTGAGGGCACTGTGACATTTACTTGGTTCTGCGCTGAACTGAGATTGAGACTGTGTCCTGCTCTGGTTGCTCCAGGCTCTGTGACATTACTCAGCTCTGCGCTGAACTGAGGCTGCAGCCATGACCTGCTCTGCCTGTTCTGAGCTTCGTGTCTATGTTCTTTTGTTCTGAACGATGCTTATTTATGTAAGGGGTTTCTTCTTTTATGTTACTGCGTAGGCTAATCAAAATGGCTTCTTTGTTATGTTAACTGTGATGTAAGGAGTTTCCTCTCTCTGTCTGCTTGTTTGGGTTATATTATTGATAAGAAAGAGAATGAATCAATTGGGATAGATGTTATTCTTTCTTGTGTGTCTGTAAGATATTGTGTTGCGCGGGCTTTGGGGCAGAAGGCGCAATAGGGACAGAGAGAGGAGACGCGATGCTGTAAGCTGGCCAATGGGACGGACCCCGAGCGGGAGTCCAACGCCCAGGGTCTTTGGTGAGGAGAGGAGATGAAGACAGACTTGTGTGGAGCGTCTGGTCGACCATCGTGGTTGGTCCCAGGCAGCGGGTTGAGGTGGTCAGAGGGGATCGAATGTGGAAAGAGGATCCCGTAACTTGAGCTCCAACTGTTGTGCATGAAATGATTGAATTTTGATAAGTTTGGCGCCTTTTACTTTCCTTTTATATTTTATCTCTATTAATTACACAGTTCCAGTAATATCTATAAAGTGTAATCATTTAGTTGCATATGCTGTATTATTTGTTATTTGGCGGTGTGGGGTACATCACACAGCATCCACACAAACTTGATTACCCAGTTTGGCAGGGCTGAAGGCTGCTCCCCCTAGACGAAAGCGAGTTGAGCGAGCCTGAGGCTTACCAGGGGGCTACATTTACTTTGATTGTTTGCACAATTTGTTTTTTTTCTCTGCATATTGGGTGTTTGACAGTCTTCTTTTTTAATATATGGATTCTTTTGGGTTTCTTTGTTTTGTGGCTGCCTGGAAGGAGGTGAATCTCAAGGTTGTATAATGGTACATACTTTGATAATAAATAGACTTTGAGCTTTGAACTTTGAACAGTAATATGAGCTCTTTACTGCGTACTTTACCCAGCTTTAGCCATTCACCACCTCTACCATATCCACTCAAGTGTAATTGCCTTATAAGCCTACTGACTCTTACAGCTATCTGGACTATTCCTCTTCTCACCCTGTCTCTTGCAAAAACGCCATCCCCTTCTCGCAATTCCTCTGTCTCCGCCGCATCTGCTCTCAGGATGAGGCTTTTCATTCTAGGACGAGGGAGATGTCTTCCTTTTTTAAAGAAAGGGGCTTCCCTTCCTCCACTATCAACTCTGCTCTTAAACGCATCTCCCCCATTTCACGTACATCTGCTCTCACTCCATTCTCCCGCCACCCCACTAGGAATAGGGTTCCCCTGGTCCTCACCTACCACCCCACCAGCCTCCGGGTCCAACATATTATTCTCCGTAACTTCTGCCACCTCCAACGGGATCCCACCACTAAGCACATCTTTCCCTCCCCCCCCTCTCTCTGCATTCCGCAGGGATCGCTCCCTACATGACTCCCTTGTCCATTCGTCCCCCTCATCCCTCCCCACTGATCTCCCTCCTGGCACTTATCCGTGTAAGTGGAACAAGTGCTACACATGCCCTTACACTTCCTCCCTTACCACCATTCGGGGCCCCAAACAGTCCTTCCAGGTGAGGCAACACTTCACCTGTGAGTCGGCTGGGGTGATATACTGCGTCCAGTGCTCCCGATGTGGCCTTTTATATATTGGCGAGACGCGACGCAGACTGGGAGACCGCTTTGCTGAATACCTACGCTCTGTCCGCCAGAGAAAGCAGGATCTCCCAGTGGCCACACATTTTAATTCCACATCCCATTCCCATTCTGACATGTCTATCCACGGCCTCCTCTACTGTAAAGATGAAGCCACACTCAGGTTGGAGGAACAACACCTTATATTCCGTCTGGGTAACCTCCAACCTGATGGCATGAACATCGACTTCTCTAACTTCCGTTAATGCCCCACCTCCCCCTCGTACCCCATCTGTTACTTATTTTTATACACACATTCTTTCTCTCACTCTCCTTTTTCTCCCTCTGTCCCTCTGAATATACCCCTTGCCCATCCTCTGGGTGCCCCCCCCACCCCTTGTCTTTCTTCCCGGACCTCCTGTCCCATGATCCTCTCGTATCCCTTTTGCCTATCACCTGTCCAGCTCTTGGCTCCATCCCTCCCCCTCCTGTCTTCTCCTATCATTTTGGATCTCCCCCTCCCCCTCCAACTTTCAAATCCCTTACTCACTCTTCCTTCAGTTAGTCCTGACGAAGGGTCTCGGCCTGAAACGTCGACTGCACCTCTTCCTAGAGATGCTGCCTGGCCTGCTGCGTTCACCAGCAACTTTTATGTGTGTTGCTTGAATTTCCAGCATCTGTAGAGTTCCTGTCGTTTGTTGTAAGTGTAATTGCTGTTGACTCTATGCATAACTCACTCCACCGATTACTTGGAGCCTGGTTTCAGTTGTATTAAGCATGAACAAACGCATCTGCTGTTTCCTTGCATGCTGCTCTTTAAATGTTACTCATTCTTTAACCTGGCAGAATGTGTTCAGTCTCTTCTTGGTTGCCAAAGCTTTCCTTGAACTTTCTATGTTTTATAATAGAAAAATCACACCCACAAAACAACTTGACTGAAGTTTGTTTGTTTGTTCATTATATGCTGTGTCATTTCAAATAGGTGATCATGGTCTATCCTTGGCAATTCTGCAGAAGCAGTGTGTCATTGCCTTCTTTGGGGCTCTGTCTTTACAAGAGGGGTGACCCCATACATTATCAATACTCTTCAGGGATTGTCTGCCTGACATCAATGGTTGCATAGCCAAGACTTGCGATATTCACCAGCTGCTCATACAGCCATCCGCCAACTGCTCCCATGACTTCACATGACCCTGATAGGAGGGGGTGGTGCTAAGTAGGTGATACATCTCGCCCAAGGGTGACCTGCAGACTACAGAAGGGAAGGATCACCTTGCACCTCTTTTTGTCGAGATGTAGCTCCACTCTGCCACCCAGTTTTGTGTGGGTTGACTGGAGTAACCCATACTAAAAGCTAAAGGAACTCAGCAAGTCAGAAGCATCCATGGAGGGAAATGAACAGTTGATGTTTTGGCCCAAGCACCTTGATCTCCATGGAATGCTGCCTGGCCTGCTGAGCTCCACCAGCTTTTTGTGTGTATTGCTCAAGATTTTCAGCATCTGCAGATTCTTCAGTGCCTCCAGAGTGAAGCCACTTTCCCGTTGATAGCACCACATCCTGCTACAAGACCATGAGCTGCATTGATAGAGAGACGTTTCATGTTTTGCAGTTAATGACAACGGATCTTTGACTATGAAAAGTTTAAGCGTATCAGCATTCTGAAAATTCAGTGACTGTGCTTTAGCCCAGCTCTGTTTCTGATGTTTACCACTTTGAAAGGGCTATTGAAGTGAGAACCAGACTTCATCGCAAACCTCTGTTTCTTATGGCTTGCATATCCTTGGAGACAGCTACACTACAGGGGTCAGGGCAAGCTTGATATTGATGCAGGATCTTAATCCAAAATGTTGACAATTCATCTTCCTTTGCAGATGCTGATTGACCTGCTGAGTTCTTCCTGCAGATTGTTGTTGCTTTGAGCAACACACAGAAAATGCTTTAGGAACTCAACCCGTCAGGCAGCATCTATGGAGGGAGACAAACAGCACTTCGGGCAAGAATTGTGGAAGTAGAATCAGTCAGGGTCTTAAAGGGGAATTGGATAGGCATGGGAGAGCAAATTGTACAGATGCAGGAAAATATCAACAAGTCCTCTCAACTCACAGCCTAATTGAAAAAGTTCATGAGAAAGAGCCTTGACTGCTCACAAGCAGCACCAATTAGGATGAGGGGTGAACTGTACACTCAAACCTCACAGCACACTGACACAGAAATGTTGGCAGATTTTTAGTCCAAGTTGGTTCACCAGGAATCTGATCCCTCCTCTGACCAAGCTGCAGGCTGGGTCTTACCACGGTCTTGTCCAGCTGTATTACTAACTTTAGCAGCCACGAATATAGCCAAAAATCTCATCTGAAGAGACTATTGACTACACGCATGGTGCGAAAAGTAGAACATATGTAGCTCAGAGAAGATTGACGGTGAAAATCTGTTGTGGTATGATAATTTAAAATTTTGAGTAAAAACAAAGCCATATGTGAGAGGAAAGACTGTTTTATTTACTGAATATTGTTAGGATCTGAAATTCACCAGTTTACATACCATAGATACACAGTGCAGATGTAGACCATTCAGCCCAAACAGTCGGTACCGTGTCTATACTGCCCTTGAGTTGCCTCTCGTCTTCAATGTACTGTTCTATCCTCCCTGATATGGTTGTCCAGTCTATTCACTCTCCCAGTGGAGTGAGTGCCACTTTCTCCAAAGTTCCTCCTCAGTAACTTTCAGTGGTACAAGATGGTAAGACCATGCCTGGAATATAATGCGTAGTTTGATGATTTCTCCCAGTCCATCAACGAAATGGTTAAAGTCTTTCTCTTCTAATGTCTCTCTTTCCCTTTTCAGGGTGGCTGGGGTCCTGTCGGGCCTTTGATCTACAGTGGCACTCAAACTGCCGTTCAGCACAGCACTGCGTTCCTGTTGCTGGAGCTTGCCGAACGGCCGCATTTTTGATACATCCAAGTTTGACCAGAAGTCCGGCGCCTTTGGGGTGTGACCTTGCGTGGCCCCGTGGACATGGATGCTTGCTGGTGTCATGAACTGAAGCATTGTGGGAGCTTGAAGACAATGAGAGCGGCTGTCGGAGGCCTCTGCCCTCAGTGATCGATTTCTCTCTCTCTTGATGGTGAGTGGGTGTTTGCTGCTGATTCTAGAGTTGGGGAACTCAAAAAAGAAAAGCAAGGCTTCAGACTGACTGTAACATTGAAACAGTGACTGCCGGTCTCCCTTCTCACTGTGGAAGAAACAATATCTGTCTGTCCCCTGTTAGTGACAGAGAGAGAGCCTGTGGGATGTTGTAAGGTTGGAGTGTACAGTTAGTTTTCGATGTACTGTAGACCACGGTCTCTCTTTGGGGGATTCAGAATCAGAATCAGGTTTATTATCACCGGCACATGAATTGAAATTTGTTAACTTAGCAGCAGCAGTTCAATGTAATACATAATCTAGCAGAGAGAGAAAAAAATAAAAATAAATAAAATAAACCATAATAATAAATAAACAAGTAAATCAATTACGTATATTGAATAGATTTTAAAAAATGCACAAAAACAGAAATACTGTATATTAAAAAAGTGAGGTAGTGTCCAAGCTTCAATGTCCATTTGGGAATCGGATGGCAGAGGGGAAGAAGCTTTTCCTGAATCGCTGAGTGTGTGCCTTCAGGCTTCTGTACCTCCTACCTGATGGTAACAGTGAGAAAAGGGCATGCCCTGGGTGCGGGAGGTCCTTAATAATGGACGCTGCCATTCTGAGACACCGCTCCCTAAAGATGTCCTGGGTACTTTGTAGGCTAGTGCCAAAGATGGAGCTGACTAGATTTACAACCTTCTGCAGCTTCTTTCGGTCCCATGCAGTAGCTCCTCCATACCAGACAGTGATGCAGCCTGTCAGAATACTCTCCACAGTACAATTATAGAAGTTTTTGAGTGTATTTGTTGACATGCCAAATCTCTTCAAGCTCCAAATAAAGTATGGCTGCTGTCTTGCCTTCTTTATGACCACATCAATATGTTGGGACCAGGTTCGATCCCCAGAGATCTTGACACCCAGGAACTTGAAGCTGCTCACTCTCTCCACTTCTTATCCCTCTGAGGATTGTATATGTTCCTTTGTCTTACCCTTCCTGAAGTCCACAATCAGCTCTTTCATCTTACTGACGTTGAGTGCCAGGTTGTTGCTGTGGCACCACTCCACTATTTGGCATATCTCACTCCTGTACGCCCTCTCATCACCACCTGAGATTCTACCAACAATGGTTGTATCATCAGCAAATTTGTAGATGGTATTTGAGCTATGCCTAGCCACACAGTCATGTGTATACAGAGAGTAGAGCAGTGGGCTAAGCACACACTCCTGAGGTTCTCCAGTGTTGATTGTCAGTGAGGAGGATATGTTATCACCAATCCGCACAGACTGTGGTCTTCCAGTTAGGAAGTCAAGGATCCAATTGCAGAGGGAGGTACAGAGGCCCAGGTTCTGTAACTTCTTAATCAGGATTGTGGGAATGATGGTGTTAACCGCAGAGATATAGTCGATGAACAGCATCCTGACGTAGGTGTTTGTGTTGTCCAGGTGGTCTAAAGCCCTGTGGAAAGCCATTGAGATTGTGTCTGCCGTTGACCTATTGTGGCGATAGGCAAATTGCAATGGGTCCAGGTCCTTGCTGAGGCAGGAGTTTAGTCTAGTCAGGACCAACCTCTCAAAGCATTTCATCACTGTCGATGTGAATGCTACCGGGCAATAGACATTAAGGCAGCCCACATTCTTCTTCTTTGGCACTGGTATAATTGTTGCCTTTTTGAAACAAGTGGGAACTTCTGCCCGTAGCAGTGAGAGGTTGAAAATGTCCTTGAATACTCCCGCTAGTTGGTAAGCACAGGTTATCAGAGCCTTACCAGGTACTCCATCCAGACTTTCTGTCTTGCAAGGTTTCACTCTCTTTAAAGACAGCCTAACATTGGCCTCTGAGACAGAGATCACAGGGTCATCAGGCGCAGCAGGGATCTTCACAGCTGTGGTTGTACTTTCCCTTTCAAAGCGGGCATAGAAGGCATTGAGTTCATCTGGTAGTGAAGCATCGTTACCACTCATGCTACCAGGTTTCGCTTTGTAGGAAGTAATGTCTTGCAGACCCTGCCAGAGTTGCCGTGCATCTGATATCACCTCCAACCTCATTCAAAATTGTCTCTTTGCCCTTGAAATAGCCCTCCGCAAATCATAAACAACAGGAATTCTGCAGATGCTGGAAATTCAAGCAACACACATCAAAGTTGCTGGTGAACACAGCAGGCCAGGCAGCATCTCTAGGAAGAGGTACAGTCGACGTTTCAGGCCGAGACCCTTCGTCAGGACTAACTGAAGGAAGAGTGAGTAAGAGATTTGAAAGTGGGAGGGGGAGGGGGAGATCCAAAATGATAGGAGAAGACAGGAGGGGGAGGGATGGAGCCAAGAGCTGGACAGGTGATAGGCAAAAAGGGATACGAGAGGATCATGGGACAGGAGGTCCGGGAAGAAAGACAAGGGGGGGGGACCCAGAGGATGGGCAAGGGGTATATTCAGAGGGACAGAGGGAGAAAAAGGAGAGTGAGAGAAAGAATGTGTGTATAAAAATAAATAACAGATGGGGTACGAGGGGGAGGTGGGGCATTAGCGGAAGTTAGAGAAGTCGATGTTCATGCCATCAGGATGGAGGCTATCCAGATGGAACATAAGGTGTTGTTCCTCCAACCTGAGTGTGGCTTCATCTTTACAGTAGAGGAGGCCGTGGATAGACATGTCAGAATGAGAATGGGATGTGGAATTAAAATGTGTGGCCACTGGGAGATTCTGCTTTCTCTGGCAGACAGAGCGTAGGTGTTCAGCAAAGCAGTCTCCCAGTCTGCGTCGGGTCTCGCCAATATATAAAAGGCCACATCGGGAGCACCGGACGCCGTATATCACCCCAGCTGACTCACAGGTGAAGTGTCGCCTCACCTGGAAGGACTGTTTGGGGCCCTGAATGGTGGTAAGGGAGGAAGTGTAAGGGCATGTGTAGCACTTGCTCCGCTTACACGGATAAGTGCCAGGAGGGAGATCAGTGATGAGGGGGACGAATGGACAAGGGAGTCGCGTAGGGAGCGATCCCTGCGGAAAGCAGAGGGGGGGGAGGGAAAGATGTGCTTAGTGGTGGGATCCCGCTGGAGGTGACGGAAGTTACGGAGAATAATATGTTGGACCCTGAGGCTGGTGGGGTGTTAGGTGAGGACCAGGGGAACCCTATTCCTAGTAGGGCGGCGGGAGGATGGAGTGAGAGCAGATGTACGTGAAATGGGGGAGATGTGTTTGACAGCAGAGTTGATAGTGGAGGAAGGGAAGCCCCTTTCTTCCCCATCTCCCCCATTTCACGTACACCTGCTCTCACTCCATCCTCCCGCCACCCCACTAGGAATAAGGTTCCCCTGGTCCTCACCTACCACCCCACCAGCCTCAGGGTCCAACATATTATTCTCCGTAACTTCCGCCACCTCCAACGGGATCCCACCACTAAGCACATCTTTCCCTCCCCCCCACCCCCGCTTTCTGCAGGGATCGCTCCCTACGCAACTTCCTTGTCCATTCGTCCCCCTCAACCCTCCCCACTGATCTCCCTCCTGGCACTTATCCTTGTAAGCGGAACAAGTGCTACACAAGCCCTTACACTTCCTCCCTTACCACCATTCAGGGCCCCAAACGGTCCTTCCAGGTGAGGTGACACTTCACCTGTGAGACGGCTGGGGTGATATACTGCGTCCGGTGCTCCTGATGTGGCCTTCTATATATTGGCAAGCCCCGATGCAGACTGGGAGACCACTTTACTGAACACCTACGTTCTGTCCGCCAGAGAAAGCAGAATCTCCCAGTGGCCACACATTTTAATTCCACATCCCATTCCCATTCTGACATGTCTATCCACAGCCTCCTCTACTGTAAAGATGAAGCCACACTCAGGTTGGAGGAACAACACCTTATATTCCGTCTGGGTAGCCTCCAACTTGATGGCATGAACATCGACTTCTCTAACTTCCGCTAATGCCCCACCTCCCCCTCGTACCCCATCTGTTATTTATTTTTATACACACATTCTTTCTCTCACTCTCCTTTTTCTCCCTCTGTCCCTCTGACTATACCCCTTGCCCATCCTCTGGGTCCCCCCCCCCCGCTTGTCTTTCTTCCCGGACCTCCTGTCCCATGATCCTCTTGTATCCCCTTTGCCAATCACCTGTCCAGCTCTTGGCTCCATCCCTCCCCCTCCTGTCTTCTCCTATCATTTTGGATCTCCCCTCCCCCTCCCACTTTCAAATCTCTTACTATCTCTTCTTTCAGTTAGTCCTGATGAAGGGTCTCAGCCTGAAATGTCGACTGTACCTCTTCCTAGAGATGCTGCCTGGCCTGCTGCGTCCACGAGCAACTTTGATGTGTGTTCCTCCGCAAATCATACCTGGTTTTCTGGTACAGGCCTGGGTTGCCAGATTTGAATGCCACAGATCTAGCCTTCAGCAGATGATGTCCCTCCTGGTTCATCCACGGCTTTTGGTTTGGGAATGTACAGAAAGTCTTTGTGGGTACACACTCATCTACACAGGTTTTAATGAAGTCGGTAACAACTGCAGCATACTCGTCCATGTTCGAAAAGATGAATCCCTAAAAACAGTCCTGTCCACTGATTCAAAGCAGTCCTGTAGGCGTTCCTGTGCTTCCTTTGTCCAAACCTTCTTGGTCCTCACTGCTGGTGCTGCAGTCTTCAGTCTCCGCCTATACTCAGGCTTTACTATTTCTTGCATGGTGGGTGGTGGGAATGCTGATGCTTTATGCTAGAATAAATGGGAGGGGAGGGTTGGTGCTGCTTGGTGCTGCTTGTGTGTGGGAGGGGGGTCGGGGGCTTTGGGGTTCTTACGTTTTTTTCTGTCATTCCTGCTTTGAGCTTTTCTTCTGTTTCATGGACGTCTGTGAAGAGTAAGAATTTCAGGCTGTATACTGTATACATTCTCTGATATTAAATGGAACCATTGAGCCTTTGAACTATTGAGTTTGGTCATCTTATCACAGGAAAGGTCTGAAAAAGTTGCAAATAGCCCAACGAAGATTCACAGGGCTGTGACCAAAACTGGACAGGTTGGGTTATAACGAGAGATTACATAGATTTGGGCTGTTCTCCCTGGAGGCTAAGGGGTAAGCTCACAGAGGTTTATGAAGCCATGAGGGGCTTCTGTCAATTGTCCCCTGTGTGTAAGTGGATGGTACGTTGATGGGGAATACCAGAGAGAATGGGTTACAGGAAATTCATTCCCCGCTGCCTTACTAAGGGTCTGTGGATGAACTCTCTCTCTGGACTTCAGTTCAAAGTGCTATTTGTTTGCATTTACTGTTCATTGTCAACAGAGGCAGGCCTTAGCCCTTGGGTTTGCAAATCAGTGAGACCTGATTTTGAGGCTTGATGTTCAGTGATTGGCATGTTCCGGGATTGATGTCAAGAATTGAGGCCCAAAGTCTAGATTTCGAGGTCCATTGCCCGAAGACGTGTCTGCGAATCTCTCCAAGTCCGCTGGAGAGATCGAAGCCCTGTGTCTGCCGGCCCTAGTCTGTGTTCTTTTGAGGCTGGAGCTGGAGGCCTACCCTCGGGACAGTGTATGTGTGTAGGTGACAGCGAGGGATGGGGATGACTTTTGCCGTTATTGTTTTGTTGTGTTCTGAGTTGTTTGGCCGAGCATTGTGGGCATGCTATGTTGGCACTGGAATGGGTGGCGACACTTGGAGGCCAAATTGATATTAGAAATGACACTTTTCACTGTATGTTTCAATTTACACATGATAAATAGACTAGAATCTTGAATCTTAGATCACTGAAGTCACAGTTCATAAAGCAAGCTCCCTTGGTATCAGGAGTCCTGTCCATGACAAAATTATAGACTTACTTGGTAAACATTATCATATTACACTTCAATCAGTTGCCTCCCTCTTTCTTTTTAAAGGTTGGAGAGGAGAAGTTACTTGTGGAGGCTGGACCATTCTCTGTAGAAGAGCCTGCATCATCTACTCCATTGTGGCCATCATTTTCTTCATCACACTGTCCCTGCTCATTTCCTGCCTTGCAAACGGTAAGTTCTTCAAAACAATAAGAAGTCTTGTACTGATGGAGCCAATTCCACATTACCAATGACGCCAACATGTGCAGATTAAGATCCCACAAGGGGATAATTGTGATGATGATCCCATTCTAACGGTGTTGGTTGAGGGTTAGGGATAGGAGACTGAAGGGAATTTCCCTGTTCTCCTGTGAGATTTGTCATGTATTGTGAGACGTTTAAGATGTCAGGTGACAGTTATGCCACTGATAGGCCTGCACTCCCTCATTACTACACTCTCTTGTAATGTAGTAAGGATCAAGGATCAAGTATCAACTTTTCACCATTCAAGTCAAGGATTCACTTGCGGAGGGATATACAAAGACCCAGGTTTTCGAGCTTGTTGATTAGAACTGAGGGTACGATTGTGTTGAAAACTAAGCAGTAATCAATAAACAGCAGCCCTCCATAGCTATTACTATTGTCCATGTGATCCAAGGCCGAGTGGGGAGCCAGTGAGATTGCATCTGGTGTGGACCTATTGTGACAGGCAAATTGCAGCCAGCCCAGGTCCTTGTTTAGGCGAGAGCTGGTTCTGGCCATGGCCAACCTCTCAAAGCACTTTGTTGTCGTGTGAATGAAGTCACTGGAGAAAGGTACGGTTAGGTACAAAGCAGCTTCTTTATTTGATAGAGCTAGGTACAGCAGGCATCATGTGGGAACGCTTCCAGTCGAAAAGTCTGGCTGGCTCAACATGGGGGCTGATATTTCATGTGCTAAACTTCAAAGGACGATTCCATATTTACAATGTATACAATGCTTTCTTTGAAACTACATACAGCCTTCACACCTCCCGATTTGCATCCACACCACAGACATCCAAATGAATTTTAATCAGCATTGTCTGGTCTGAGATTCATTGTCATGGTCCGAATCGGGGTCCCTTTAAATTTACTTTGTTTATGTTATGATCCAGACCGTTGACTCCCTGTTTCCCTTTGGTTCCCTGTTTTCCCGTGTCCCTCGGGCTTGGTGATTGGAAGTACTCTTGGCTGAACTGGCAGCTTATAGTCTCTGGCTTTCAGCCGTTCGGCGTGAGAGCATTTGCAAAGTCACCAAAGGTACTGCGAGCCAATGTTATCTGGCCGGAGCAGGCCTAGTCTCCCCCCGAAGTGAGTGCCAGTAAGTCTCCTTTCCTCACCAGAGCAACCGTGTCAAGTTACCTCGCCAAAGCAAGCCTGCAAAGTTTCCTCGCCGAAGCAGGTCTGTCAGTTAACCCACCGGAGGGAATCAAGACCTGCTGTCTACTGTTCCCGGGCCGAGTCTAGAGCTCGCCACTACCCGGAGGCTCCAAGTACCAAGTACTGGCCCTGTAGGCTCCGAGTACCACATCCTGGCCCTGGCGGCATCCAAGTCTTTAGTCAAGTCCTGGTCTGGGTGGCATCCAAGTCCCTAGTCAAGTCCTGGTCCTGGCGGCATCCAAGCCCCTAGTCAAGTCCTGGTCCTGGCGGCATCCAAGTCTCTAGTCAAGTCCTGGCCCTGGCAGTCCGTGATTCCGAGTCTAAGCCCAGACCCTTAGTCCCAGCCTAGTCGTAGGCCTGAGTCCTTGTCCAGTACGCTATTCTTGCTTCTGCTTTGCTCTCCTGGTATCGAACAATAAACTCACTTAAGTTAAACTCACAAGATGTGTCTTGGATTTGGGTCTACCCTTCTTCCCAATGCCCACAATTGTGATATTCATGGCTTTTAGGAACCCATTGTTCAGATCTGCACTCTAAATTAAATGCACAATATATTGTCAGATGTGAGGACTGGTAGCCAAAGTCAGTTGTTGAATGTATATGTCCTAACCCCCAAAACTGCTCTATCAGTCCCTTCTCTCGGTCCTCCTGGATAAAAATAAATTTGTACTAGGAAAGGTCAACCTAAAGGAGGATCTACTCAAATAGGGCAGTAAAAATGCCCTGCTTTGGAATTCCCCCCCCCCCATTATTTTATATGCATCTCCATCTTCCCTATCATCCCTTAACCGCTACCTACAATGCTGAGCAGAGGGATTGCTCCAGAAATCTGAACAACAGTCTTTAGGAATGAGGTTTCATTTGTACACCTGTTGGCTGTTCCTTGCTGGTTGAATGCAGCTTAATCACATTCCTCGTCTTCACTCCTTCATCCTCTGGCAGCTAAAACCCTCTTTCCAGGGATACCAGCAAGGTAAGGACATGAGGCCCACAGGCCCTCTCATCAATGTACAGGAAGGGGTTGAGGTGGTCCTATGTCAATGACTGCAAGGACCTCTCCCTGGTGGCACCCGCTTCTGAACTCTCCAGACTATCACTGGCCCGACTGCTGAAAGGCCCCAGCTCATTTGTATTCACTCCCCATTCAGGCTGGGGGGTGACTGCCTTCAGATGTCGTGTACGCTCTTTCTCAGTTTGCCGTGCCATTGAAGTTGTGGAATTTGCTGCCTCTGCTTTAACTTAAATCCCTCCCCATCTATTTTTCCCAATATCTTCTCTGGTCAATGCTTTTCAACCAATCGTCTATCTTCAGGAACCAGCCTTCATTACAGAGTACTGAACATCTTCATCTGACATCCTTCCTCCCCGGGCGAATGGGGTAGCCTAGGTACTGTACCGTTTGCTTTCCTATCTGAGCATTGTGTGGACTGATTTTAAACTCCTCATCTCGCAGTATAACTAAAACACTGGCTATTGCCTCTAAATGACCTGCTTCATCTTCCAAAGCATTAGTGGACCATCTGCCTGTTGTAAGCGGGTCGACCGGTAGGGCCTTAATTTGAGCTTTTTCAAAGTCTGCGCCATGACCTTATGAAAAATGGCTGGACTATTGTGGAATCCCTGGGGGAATATGGCCCATGCATATTGCTGCCCACCCAAGGTGAAGGCAAATCGGTCATGGGATTCAAGTGCTAAGGGGAGCCCCAAACTCTATTGGCAATATCCAGGACTGAAAAAACTTTATGTTCTGTAGACTGGCCATTTAGGATTGTTGCAGGACTCACTACACTGGGATGCAATGTTGGCATGCTCTTAATGACGATCTTGTCTGCTGTTAATCGATATGACCTATCAGGATTCTTTACTGGCCATATAGGCGAGTTAGAACTTGATGAAGTTCAGCTGGTGTTTTAGTTCCTTCACTGTACTCTGAACAGTAGTCAGTGTATCAGCTTTGGTAGCGTTCTGTTTATGGGGCTATAGACCACACTGCTGGGAACTGCTGACAAAGTAACCCACAGACACCATCCTGGCTCCGGTCTCTGATGATTGAGGCAACTATAAGTAATAAAGTCAATTCAATTCAACTCAGGCCTTTCTTCATCATTTTCAGGAAGACTAGGTCATCCTTTCCTGGATTGGCCAACCCTGAATACGTCTCTGCACTCGATATTTATGTTCTGCATAATCCACGGCTGTCTCATCAGCTCTTTAAATCACTGACATTATCATTCCCCATTTGTTCTCACCACCCCCACCCCCCAGTCACTGCCTCACTTCCCCGTCAAAAGAGCAATATCTTTCTTCATTGCTGAGTTCCTAGTAGTTGCCCATGCATCACCCCGCACCCCCTGGCCATACTGTCCCACATAGTCCTTGGGCTCTTCACTTTTACCAACACGCATATAACTTTAGGGTGCACCTGGCTAAAATGCAGCTCCCCAAACGAGAATACACGCCCCCACTCTGGTGACCCGAACCGTCGGTAATCACTCTACGCAACTGATGGCTCTGTCTCGCAAAATTAACATGCAAGGTCTCATCTTTTACATAAACACGCGCACACACTACTTTAATATCTACCAGTTCAGCTCTCTGTGTTTGTGATAACTCGTGTTCCCGTGTACCACCGACCCAAACAGATCCAAGTGTGAGTGCTGATTTCTAAAAATACTCACCCACTTAAACTGCCAAGATCGCTGACCACTCGATGGGTCGCACGAAGGTATAGCATCCTGATACCAAATGTAGTTCCGTGAATGAAGTCACTGGAGAAAAGTGACTTTGTTTGAAAAACCAAGGTACAGCAGGCATCATATGGAGATGCTTTTGGTCGAAAGGTCTGGCTGGCCCAACATGGGGCTGATGTTTTTATGTGCTAAACATCAAAGGACAATTCCATATTTACAATGTATATACTGTTTTTTTTTGAAACTACATACAACCTTCACAGCTCCCGACTTGCATCCACACCACATCCAAATGAACTTTAATCAGCATTGTCTGGTCTGGGATTCACGGCTTTTCAGAAGACATTGTTCAGAGCTGCATTTTCAGATGTGAGGACTGGTAGCCAAAGTCAATTGCTAAATGTATATGTCCTGAACCTGAAAATCACTCTAACACACTTCATCACAGTAGTTAAGGCAGCTCACCCAGCTCTTCTTGAGCACTAGAATGATTGTAGCCCTTTTGAAGCAGGTGGCAACCTCTGACAGCAGCAGTGAGAGATTGAAGATGGTCATCATTTTTGATGTTTGATGACAACTGAACCTCCTGACCATGTCTGCATGCTTTCATGCATTGAGTTGTTGCCACATGATTAACTGATTAGATATTTACATTAATGAACAGTGTACAGATCTCTCAAGTGCCTTTCCAATTCTATTTTAAAGGGACTGAAGATTCTGTTCCGAGTGGCCTTACTGTCATGGTCCGGTCTGTGAAGTCCGCGTTCCAGTTCATGGTCCGGTCCGTGGACTCCGGACTCTGGGTCTTCCGGCTGTCCCTTGTTTCAGTTGAGCTTAATCATAGACACCTGATGCTCGTCTTGGGGCTGGGAATATAAGTGGCCCTGGGTTCGAGTGTGGTTGCTGGTTTGTCTTGTCAGTATTCTGTCCTTGCCTCTCTGGGGTAAGTCAGGCTAGCTTTGCCGTTACCTTGTGGTTAGATCTGTCCCTTCCTGTCCTTGCTTTCGTTGGGTAAGCCAGGCCGTCTTTGCTGTTACCCTAAGGCTGGACTGTTCCCTTCCCTTCCCCTTCCTTCTGGAGCCTTTGCCCTGCAACCTGTGTCTGGAGCCTTGCCCCGCAACCTGTGCCTTGTCCTGTCCAGGAGCTTCGTCCAATCCTGTCTTCGCCTAGTTCTTGAGTCCAAGCCTGAGTCAAGACCCAGGTTCTAGGCCTTTGTCCAGTCTCTGGCTAGACGCGAAGAACCCCAGCTTCATCATGTCCTCGGTGCGAAGAGCCCCAGCCTCGTCATGTTCTCGGCGCGAAGAACCCCAGCCATGTCCAGTCCTGTAGCCACGTCATGTCCTCGCCTAGCTCTGAGATCCGAGCCCGAGTCAAGACCCAGGCTCTGGGTCCTTGTCCAGTCTCTGGCTCGGAGTCCAAGCCCAGGCTCCTAGTTCCCAGTTCCTTGTTCTGGTCCCGCTTGCCGAGCCAATGTCCTAGCCCAAGTCTGTGTTCTTGTCCCAGCTCTCTAGTCAAGTCCTGTTCCTAGTACTTCAGTGTCTGTGTCTTGCATTTGGGTCCACCATCAACGCCCACCTTATGACATTTACAGGCGGTGGGTTCTAAGTCATCATCATCTTAATACTAAATGTTCTCCCACCCATCCCACTTATACGTCCACATTTATTTTGTTGCCTGATCATTTAACCTCTCTAAATCCAGCATGATTTACAATGGATTGGGGAGCATGCCTTATGAGAATAGGTTGAGTGAACTCGGCCTTTTCTCCTTGGAGCGATGGAGGGTGAGAGGTGACCTGATAGAGGTGTACAAGACAATGAGAGGCATTGATTGTGTGGATAGTTGGAGGCTTTTTCTCAGGGATGAAATGGCTAGCATGAGAGGGCACAGTTTTAAGGTGCTTAGAAGTAGGTACAGAGGAGATGTCAGCAGTAAGTTTTTTATGCAGAGTGGTGAGTGTGTGGAATGGGCTGCCGGCGACGGTGGTGGAGGTGGATACAATAGGGTCTTTTAAGAGACTCCTGGACAGGTACATGGATCTCAGAAAAATAGAGGGCTATTGGTAACCCTAGGTAATGTCTAAGGTAAGGACATGTTCAGCACAGTTTTGTGGGCCGAAGGGCCTGTATTGTGCTGTAGGCTTTCTATGCTTCTATGATCATTTCCACTTGCATCAAAACTCCTCTCAGTCTTTTTTCCAATGACAGTATGCCCGGGTCTACAGTATACTTCCTCCAACATCTCACAGACCCAGTCCTTGGACATCCCCTTTCCCCTCCCTTTCTCCCTCTCCCTCTCTCCCTTCCCATCCCTCCCATCTCCCCCTCTTTCTCAATTGTTGTTATTGCCATTCCACTGGGACTATGTTGAGAAGATGTCACATAACAGCCACACAAAATATCAGAGCTATTGGTGGCATTAACAGAAATGTTGTCATGCAGGAAATTGTGTTAGTAATTTTGTTGTTAGTTAGCAATGAAGGCATGTAACTTGTAGGTAATAGTAGTGTTAGTGATATCAGTTAATAGCAATTTAAGTGGTGATTAAATTGCCATTCAGTGGATTCTTTTTGTTTATCACACCATTCTCTGTAAACTCAAGAGATTGTCGTGTATGGAAATCCTAGGATATCAGCAGTTTCTCAGGTACTCAAACTATCCCATCTGGCACCAACAATCATTCCATGGTTAAACTCACTTACATCTTCCCCCATGTTGATGCTTGGCCTGAACAACAACTGAACCTCTTCGCCATGCCTGCATGCTTTTATGCAGGGGTCCCCAACCTTTTTTTGCACCGTTAGGGTTGCCAACTTTCTCACTCCCAAATAAGGGACAGAAGTAGCAGTCAAATCCTGGGACACTTTACCCCAGGAAAGACTACCATGACCATGAAGCCTTGCGTGGGCACCTGTGTGCGCATGCGCATACGTGCCGATTTTTTTCCCCCTACAAATCAGTTTTGCCTTCATATTCCCGACTACACTGTACATACATTATTTCTACTTTATATAGGCTGTGTATTTATCATATCATTCTTGTTTTTACTATATGTTAGTGTTATTTATTTTCGGTTTTATGTGTTATTTGACATAATTTGGTAGGTTTTTTTGGGTCTGGGAACGCTCAGAAATTTTTCTCATATGAATTAATGGTAATTGCTTCTTCGCTTCATGCCATTTCGCACAAAAGGTTTCATAGGAACGCTCTACCATAGCGGGGGAAATACGGGACAAACCAATTTAGCCCAATATACGGGATGTCCCGGCAAATACGGGACAGTTGGCAACCCTATGTTCAAATTCAACAGTGCGTGACAGGGAATGAGGAAAGGTGCAGCTGACTCATATCGTTTCCTCATGGCCCAGTAGCACACGCTTTGCGGCCCGGTGGTTGGGGACCACTGCTTTTATGCATTGAGTTGCTGCCACGTAATTGGCTGATTAAATATCTGCACCCATACCATCAGAGAGGTGGGGAGAGTACAACAGTACCATAGCTAGCCCTGAATTTGATGTGGGAGGCACCATACTCATAGGATTTCCCATGGGGAAGCCCAGTGAGTCTGGCACCATTTGGGGCATGAGATTTTCCAATTCATCCCCATTCTCTGCTGGACACAATCATGATGTCAGGAAATATTCAGCAAGTTGAGGAGCAAATTTCAAGGGTGAATCGGTTGCACTCGAGGTTGATGACTGTCCAGCAGAAGGATCAGAGTTTAGTTGTACAAAACCAAAGTGGAGATTGTCTACAACTGAATCTGAGCCCCCGAACACTGAGACCAAGAAAGTTCACTGACAATCCAATGTTTGCACATTCCCCTGAAGGGTAAATGGTTGCTCTGTGTTTGATTGGCTAGTTTGGAATTCATCATTAAGCAGAAAGTCTTCAGATGTTTGTCTGTCTTTCTTGTGTTGATACTAGGCTGGAGTTTATTTGATAATGGAATTTTTTCTCTCTTTAAGTGTTAATAATAACAGACATGACAGTCAAATGGAGTAATGTGACCCAAACCCAAGAAACATGCAAGTAGATGAGATTTATTCTGAAGGTTATTTATATTCACCCAATCTTTGTCCCTCATCATCACTTATTCCAATCATTCTGAGTGAATAAAGTCCAAATCTACTCAACTTTCCATAACTCAGTCCTGATGACATCCTTGTTAATCCCCCCTGTACTCTTTTGCCTAAACTGATGAAGGCAGGCGACTGGGGTTGGGAGGGGTCATAATCAGCCATGATGGAATAGCAGAGCAGACCTGATGGGCCAAACGGCCTAATGTTGATTCAATATCTTATGGCCTTATGCTCTAACCCGGCGCATGCTTCTGATTAGCGGTGTAGACACATGGGTATTTAATATCTCTGTTGGATATTTCACAGTAGATTATAAGTAACAACCTGGTTAAAACAGCCCACAAAGAGATTCAGAATGGGTGTACCTCCAATCTTTATTTTTCTGTAGCAATTGGACAGGGTAGCATTGATAAAGTCATATAGTATGGACACAGGCCCTTCAGCCCAACCAGTCTGTGCTGACCACACCACCTGCCCAGCTCACCACAATTTTCTGTATTTGAGCCATATTCCTCTAAGCCCCACCACCTCCCTGTACCGAGTGAAGTTTCTCGTCTATAATGCTACCGTGTCTGACTCAGTTATTTCTTTTGGCAACTCACCACATACTCCCCACCCTCTGAGTGAAAAAGTACCGCCCAGGTCTGTTTTAAATCTTTTTCCTCCCACCCTAAAACTATAACTGCTAGTTTTAGATTCCCCCTGACCTGGGGAGAGAACAGTGACCATTCACCTTGTGTGTGCCTCCCAAAATATTAAAAACTTTTATAAGGATGCTACTCATTCTCTTAATTTCCAAGGAATAACGATTAAGCTGGCTAAACTCCCCATCTGGTCCTGACAACATCCTCGTAAATCTTTACTACACTCTTCCCAGTTTAATCACATTTTTCCTCTAACACGGTGGCAAAAGCTGCACACGATACCTCAGTGCCACACCAACTACTTATACAACTCTGCATGATGTCCCAGCTCCTGTACTCAATACCCAGTTAAATGACGGCCAGCGTGATCAACATCTTTTTCATCACCATTAATAAACATCCCTTGTACATTCTCATCCAAATCATTGATGTAGCTGACAAATGGAAATGGGCGATCACTGCCCCCAACGAACACCGCAAGTCATAGGCCTCCAGTTTAATAATGCAGAATGCTTCTCTAACAGGCAGCGTAGGCACATACAGGAGAAAATCTGCAGGTGCTGGAAATCCAAGCAACACACACAAAATGCTGGAGGAACTCAGCAGGCCAGATGACGTCTCAGGTGAAAGGGCAGAGGAGCACCAGTGTGGGGGGGGGGGGGTGCGACAGGCGGACAAGGAGGTAAGGTGAGCGACGGAAAAGGGGATGGGAAATGATGAAGCGGGTGGGGGCATTATTGGAAGTCTGAGAAATCGATCTTCATGCCATCAGGTTGGAGGTTACCCAGACAGGTGTGGCCTCTTCACGGCAGAGCAGGAGGCCATGGATGGACATATCGGAATGGGAAGTGGAATTAAATGGGTAGCCACTGGCAAGATGAAGCGTAGATGCTCGGCGAAGCGATCTCCCAATTGACGTCGGGTTTCACCGATATACAAGAGGCCATAATGGGAGCACCGAACACAGTATATAAACCCAACAGGCTCACAGGTGAAGTGTCGCCTCAGCTGGAAGGACTGTTTAGGGTCCTGAATGGTAGTGAGGCAGGAAGTGTAAAGGCAGATGTAGCACTTGTTCTGCTTGTGCCAGGAGGGAGATAAGTGGGGAGAGACGAATGCACAAGGGAGTCATGTAAGGAGCGATCCCTGTGGAAAGAGAATGTGGTGGGGAGTGGGAGGGGAAGATGTGTTTGGTGGTGGGATCTCGTTGGAGGTGGTGGAAGTTTTTAGAGAAGTATGTGCTGGACGCAGAGGCTGGTGGGGTGGTAGGTGAGGTCAAGAGGAACCCTATCCCTGGTAGGGTAGCGGGAGGATGGGGTAAGAGCAGACGTGTTTGAAATGGAACAGATGCGGTCGAGGGCAGTGGAGATGGTGGAGGAAGGGTCGCCCCTTTCTTCGATAAAGGAGGACATCTCCTTCATCCTAGATTGAAAAACCTCATCCTGAGAGCAGATGAGGCAGAGAACAGAGGAAGTAAGAGAAGGGGATGACGTTTTTACAAGTAGTAGGGTGGGAAGAGGTAGCAGTCCAGTTAGCTGTGAGAATCCGTGGGGTTTGTAAGAGACATCAGTGAATAAGTTGACTCTGAAGATAGAGACAGTGAGTTCGAGAAAGGGAAGGAGGGTGTCAGAAGTGGACCAGGTGAACTTGAGGGCAGGCTGGAAGTTGGAGGCAAAGTGGATGAAATAGACGAGTTCAGCACGGGTGCAGAAAGCAGTACCAATGCAGTCGTCGATGTGGCGTAGGAAAAGTGCGGGACGGTCACCAGTGCAGGTTTGGAACATAGACTGTCCCGCGTAGCCGACAAACACGCAGGCATAGCTGGGACCCATGATTTTTAAATGTGTTAATGTGCCTGCCTCAACCACTTCCTCTGGCAGCTCATTCCATATAAGAACCAAGCTATGGCTCAATAAGTTACCCCTCAGGTTCCTACTAAATCTTTCTCCTCTCTCTTTAAACCTGTGCTCTTTACTTTTTGATACCTCCTACTCTGGGGAAAACCTTATGCCCATTTACCCTACTTATGTCCCTCACTATTTTATACATCTCTATAAGATCACCCCTCATTCTCCTACGTACCACTGAATAAAGTCCCTATCCAATCATCCTCTCTCTATAACACAGTCCCTCGAGTCCTTTTGTTCAGTAATGTTCACTAAGTAGTTGGTGACCTGCCCTGTACCACCTTCCTGGTCCTTAACTCAAAGTCAAGGCCAAAGTACAATTATTATCAAAGTCATATATGTTGCTATACCTTGAGATTCATTTTCTTGCAGGCAACTACAGGAAACGAAAGAAATGCGAAAAGCGAAACTCAAACAAAAGATGACAAACAACCAATGTGCAAAAGAAGACAAGTTGTGCAAATAATATGTTATACAAATAATGCATGCACACACGTGTGTGTATACAGTATATATATATATATATATAACATTACACTGTGCCTATAAAAAGTATTCAGCTCCTTTGGAAGTTTTCATATTTTATTGTTTTACAACATTGATCTGCAGTGGATTTAATTTGGCTTTTTTGACACTAATCAATAGAAAAAGACACTTTTATGTTAAAGTGAAAACCGATCCCTACAATGTGATCTAAATTAAATATGAATATAAAACACAAAATAGCCGATTGCATAAGTTTTCACCCTCTTTATTATGAGACACCAATTCATCACTGGTGCAGCCAATTGGTTTTAGAAGTCACCTAATTAGTTAAATGGAGATCACCGTGCGCAGTCAAGGTGTTTCAATTGATTGTTGTAAAAGTACACCCGTATCTGGAAGGTCCAACTGCTGGTCAATCAGTATCTTGGCAAAACTACACCATGAAGACAAAAGAACACTTCAAGCTACTCTATGAAAAGGTTATTGAAAAGCAAGTCTGGAGTTGGATACAAGTAAATTTCCAAGTCACTGAATATCCCTTGGAGTACAGTTAAGTCAATCATCAAGAAATGGAAAGAATATGGCACAGCTGTAAATCTGCCTGGAGCAGGCCAACCTCAAAAACTGAGTGAGGTTGCAAAAACGGGACTAGTGAGGGAGGCCACCAAGAGAGCTATGACAACTCTGGAGGTTACAAGCTTTAGTGGCTGAGATGGGAGAGACTGCACATACAACTGTTGCCCAGGTGCTTCACCAGTCGCAGCTTTATGGGAGAGTGACGAAGAGAAAGGCACTGTTGAAAAAACCTTAATGAAATCTTAGCCAGCGTATGCCGGAAGATATGTGAGAGACTCTGAAGTCAGCTGGAAGAAGGCTCTAGGGTTGCATGAAGCATGGTGGTGGCTGCATCATGCTGTGGGGATGTTTCACTGCAGCAGGCTCCGGGAGGCTTGTGAAGGGAGAGGGTACAATGAATGTAGCAAAATACAGAGAAATCCTAGAGGGAAACCTGTTGCAGTCTGCAAGATAACAGCGACTTGGGAGAAGATTTGTTTTCCGGCAAGACAAGAACCCCAAGAATAAAGCCAAAGCTATATAGGAATGGCTTAAAAACAAGAAAGTTAATGCCCTGGAGGGGCCAAGTTAGAGTCCAGACCTCAGTGCAACTGAGAAATTGTGACTGGGCTAGAAAAGGGCTGTTCACTCACGATGCCCATGCAATTTGACACAGCTTGAGCAGTTTTGTAAAGAAGAATGGGGAAAAATTGTTGTGTCCGGATGTGCAAAGCTGATAGAGACCTATCCACACAGACTCAAGGCTGTAATTGCTGCCAAAGCTGCATCTACTAAATATTGATTTGAAGGGGTAAATACTTATGTAATCAATTATTTTACGTTTGATATTTGAAATTAATTTAAATCACTTTGTAGAGATTTGTTTTCATTTTGACACAAAAGAGTCTTTTTCTGTGGATCAGTGTCAAAAAAAAACAAATTAAATCCACTGCTATTCAATGTCGTAAAACTATAACACATGAAATCTTCCGGGGGCGGGGGGGGGGTGAATACTTTTTATAGGCACTGTATATATAGTTAAATTAAATAACTAGTGCTAATATAGAAACACAAAAGTAGTGAGGTGGTGCTCATGGGTTGAATGACCATTCAGAAATTGCATGGCGGAGGGGTAAAAACTGTTTCTGCCTGCGCTTCTTGTAAATGCGTTCATTGAAAGATAGGTTTCAACCCATGACTGCAATTATTTTGTCACTAACAACCAACAGAGGGAATGTTTCACTCCCTCTCTCTGCCCTTCCTTCCACAAACTGTGCCCGCAAACCTTTGTGAACATGTCACGAGACAGTATTTGTTGCTGCAGATACCCGGCACTGGCTAATACTCTGTTGGAGTACAAAGCGAGGGGATTCCCTTTCGCATTGCGCACTGCTACCAGCCTCATTCATGGTCTGAAGTCCAACACAGTGGTTAATGTAATACTTGTGTTTCAGTTTCCCAGTTGAAGGAGCTTCAGCAGACTACTCGGGAAGAGGTGACACGTTTGAACAGCAGTGATGAGTAGCTCTGAATCATTCGAGTCATGGCACAGTGGAATTACAGAATTATTACTGTCACGCGACCATTCAGCCCATTGGATCGACGCTGACTCCTTTTTGAGCTATCCTCTGACCCATTCCTCCGACACTTTCCCAGAGAAATTATTTCCCTTTGCAGCTTTTCCCATTTTTAAAAATGCCCTAATTGCCAATTTCTGCCAGTGCTAGTGAGTTTATCATTACCCTCTGTGAAGAGGGGATCTTCCTCACAAAATCGTTGTTTATTTATTTATTGAGGTACTGCGTGGAATATGCCGTTCTGGCCCTTCGAGCCACGGCGCTCAGCAATCCCCCGAATTAACCCTAGCCTAATCACAGGACAATTTACAATGACCAATTAACCTTCCAACCTGTATATCCTTAGACAGTAGGAGGGATCCATAGCACCCGGAGGAAACCCATGTGGTCATTGGGAGAACGTACAAACTCCTTGTAGGCAGCATTGGGAATCAAATCCGGGTCAGCGTCATTGTAAAGTGTTGAGTTAACCATTACACTACCGTGTCACCCATCATTCTGAATTGTCTCCCTGATCCTTGGACCAGCAGCTAATGAGAAAAGCTTCTCAATCTTCGTGCTGTGCATTGGGAATTGCCTCACAATTGCCTTTACTTCAAGGAGAACAACCTCTCCTGCAGATGAATTGCCTCAGTGCTCAATCATTTCTCCATCTTCTCTGGAACCATTCCATCCTCCCAATACCATGGTAACCTGTAGATACCATGCCCTTGACCCCAGACACCTTTCCTCAATGTGCAAGACTCTAAGACCATAAGACATAGGAGCAGAATTAGGCCATTTGGCCCATCAAGTCTGCTCTACTATGCCATCGTGGCTGTATTATTGAGAGATATTTGGAGTGTGGTAACAAGCCCTTCCAACCCAATGAGCTCACATCACTTACTTACACCCCTCTGACCAATTAACCTACTGACCCATATGTCTTCGGAATTTGAGAGGAAAGCAGAGCATTTGGAGGAAACCTCAGCGGCCATTGCGAGAATATACAAACTCCTTACAGATGGTGGCAGGAATTGAACCCAGGTTAGAATTGAAACATTACACTAACCGTTCAAGGGAGGGGAAGCTGGTGAGGCTATCTGGATGTGGGTTGGTGTCAGTAGTTGAATTGTCTTTGGGGGGGGAGGAAGGGTAATGGGAGAGTTGGCAAGAGGTCATGTGTGCCTATGGAATGTTGGATCATCTGTCTCTCTGCCAGTCTGCTTCTGTGTTCCTGAATGTGTGTGATGTGTCTTTGTGTGTGTGTATCTGTGCGTGTGAGACTTGAATGTGTATTAGCATGAGAGAGCATAAACATTTATTTACATTCTTTCTCATCTTCTTTTGCTTGCCTTGAGCTGCGCAGTGCAGGAGATGTCGAGGAAGATCACCACATTACTCAACAACACCTCCAACAGAATGCAAATGGTGCCGCAGGAATGTGAGTTATCCGAATACGGTCAATATAAATAATGTGAGGTCCAGGTCGTTACTGTCAACGTCTTGGGGCACAGGTTCCCAACCTCTTTGATACCATGGACCCCTACCATTAACCGAGGGGGCCATGAATCCCGGGTGGGAACTCCTGTCTTGGGGGCAGCAGACAGACTACAATATAAAAACAAGGGTATAATGCTGAGGCTTTACAAAGCATTCATCAGACCCCATTTGGAGAATTGTGAGCAGTTTTGGGCCCCATATCTGAAAAAGGATGAGCTGGCATTGGAGAGGACCCAGAGGAGGTTCATAAGAATGATCCCAGGAATGAAAGGGTTAACGTATGAGGAGCATTTGATGTCTCTAGACCTGTATCCTTTGGAGCTTAGAAGAATAAAGGGGAAACTCATTAAAACATACTGAACAGTGGTAGTTCGAGATAGAGTGGAGATGGAGAGGATGTTTCCAATAGTGGAAGAGTCTAAGAACCAGAGGGCAAAGATTTAGAACAAAGATGAGGAGGAACTTTTTTAGCCAGGGGTTGGTGAATCTGTGGAAATCATTGCCACGTATGATTGTGGAGGCCAAGTCATTGGGGACACTTAAAGCAGAGGTTGAAAGGCTCTTGATGAGTATAGGCATCAGAGGTTACAGGGAGAAGGCAAGACAATGGGGTTGAGAGGGAAAATAAACCGGTCATGATCAAATGGTGAAGAAGACCGGATGGGTCAAATGGCTTAATTCTGCTTCTATATCTTATGGTTGTAAAGTTTGGAACATCAATCTGGAACTCCTGTGCAGAGATCTACCCACAGTAGACAATGAAGTATTAAAGCTACTGGAAAAGTGCAGTGCAGCTCAGAACCAGAATCACTGACGTGTGTCATGAAATTTGTTGTTTTGTGGCAGCAATACATAATAAAAAATTATTAACTACAATAAGAAATGTATCTATAGATATATAACTTAATTAAATAAGCAGACCAAAAAGAGAGCTAAAAAGAAAAAAAACAGTGAGGTGGTGTACATGGGTTCATTGTCCATTCAGAAATCGGATGGCACAGGGAAAGAAGCAGTTTCTGAATCATTGACTTTGTCTCTTCAGGCTCCTGTGCATCGTCACTGATTGTAGCACTGAGAAGAGAGCGTGCCCTGGGTGATGGGGTCCCTATTGATGGATGCCGCCCTCTTGAAGCCTCGTCTTTTGAAGATGTTCTCAATATTGGGAAGACGATGGAGTTGGCTGAGTTTGTAACTTGCCCATCTTGTGCAGTGGCCGCTCCATAACAGACAGTGATGCAACCAGTTTAAATAGTAAACAGTAAAGTGCAGGGTCATACCAAGACAGACCGACAGTCAGGCCGAGACTCCATCATATCAGACAAGAGGCCCGTTCAAGAGTCTAATAACAGCTGTCCTTCTGCCGGGTGGTACGTGTTTTCAGATGTTTGTATCTGCTGCCGATGGGAGATACGGGAATATCCGGGATGGGTGGAGTCTTTGGTTATGTTGGCTGTTTTACTGAGGCAATGTGAATTATTGACAGGGTTCATAGAAGGAATGCTGGTCCCAGTGATATGCTGAGGTGTGACTACAGCTCTTTGCAGTTCTTTACGGTCATGCGCAGAGTTATATAAGACCATAAGATATAGGAGCAGAATCAGGTCATTTGTCCCATCAAGACTGCTCCACCAATTCATCATGTCTGATCCATTTCCCTCTCAGCCCCAATCTCCTGCATTCCCCCTGTATCATTCATCTCCTGACTAATCAAGAATCTATCCACCCCTGCCCAATGACTTGGCCTCCACAGCTGCCTGTGGCAACAAATTCCACAGACTCACCACTCCGTGGCTAATGAAATTTCTGCTCAATTCTGTCATCCAAGTCATTGACATATGATGTATGAAGAAGCGGTCCCAATACAGACCCCGGTGGAACACCACTAGTCACTGGCAGGCAACCGGAAAAGGCTCCCTTTATTCCCATTCTTTGCCTCCAGTCCATGCTCTGTCCATGTTAGTAGCTTTACTGTGATATCACAGGCTCTGAACTTGTTAAACAGCCTCACAAGTGGCATCTTGTCAAAGGCCTTTGAAAATCCACATACACCTGCTGTACGTTACAATGCAGTCAGTATATTGAGAGGTGACTTCCCACATTCAGCTTTGAGAGATGAGAATGTATGTGTCATAGTACAGCAGAAGCAGGCCCTTTGCCTCACTGAATCAAACACCCATTTACACCAATTAGATGTTCACCCAGTTTTTTTTATTCTCCCCTCATTCTTATTGCCTCCCCCAGATTCTACATTCCCTTACACACTCAGAGCAATTCACAGCAGCCTGTTCACCTGCCATCCTGCCCGTCTGTGGTTTGTGAGGGAAACCACGCAGTCACAGGGAGAACATACAAGCTCCGCACACAGACCACAGGGATCAGGCTCGAACTGGGAACATGGGAGCATGCAAGGTAGTGACTCCACGAGCTGCATCATTTCCCCCTTTTTGACTTTGAGAAAAATAATATTAATAATTTAGTTAACTTATTTTGCACATCATCTGTACAAATCATTTCAGTACATTGAGGTAGTACAATGTAAAGCAGTAACAGAACTGAAGTGGCAGGATAGCATAGTGATCAGCACAACACTTTGCAGTAAGACAACCCAGGTTCAATTCCCGTCGCTGACTGCGGAGTTTATACGTTCTCCCCATGATCGTGTGGGTTTCCTCCAGGTGCTCTGGTTTCCTACCACAGTCCAAAGACATGCCGATTTATAGGTTAATTGGTCATTGTAAGTTGTCCCACGGTTAGACAGGGGTTAAATCAGGCTGGGCAGCGCGGCTCAAAGGGCTAGAAGGACCTGTTCCGAATTGTACCTCAATAAAACAAAAATTTTTAAATGTAATGTTACAGAGAAAGCGCAGTACAAGTAGACATTAAGGTGAAAACCATTACAAGGTAATTGAGGCCAAGAGTCTGTTTTATTGTACTAGGGAACCATTCAATAGTCTTCTAACAGCTGTCCCTGAGCTGAGACGTACGTGCTTTCAGGCTTTTGTACCTTCTATCCGATGGGAAATGGGAGATGAGAGAGTATCTGGGTTGTGTGGAGTTTTGATTATGTTGGTTCCTTTACCAAGGCAGCGAGAAGTGTATACCAAGTCCACAGAGGGAAGGCTGGTTTGTGTGATGTGCTGAGTTGTGTACACTACTCTCTGCAGTTATGGGCTGAGCTGTTGCTGCACCAAGCCTTTACGTATTGTGGTCCGGGCACAGCAGAAGCTGGACAATGTTTATATGGTAACTACAACACCATCATGTACCCAAACTCACTTCACATAATTGTCATCAAAGATGCTAAGCCTCGCGAGGAGATATTCAGATGGGTTAAAAACTGAGAATCAGAATCAGGTTTACTACCATTGATATATGTCATGAAATTTGTTGTTTTGCTGCACCAGTGCAGTGCAATACATAAATTACAATGATAAGTGTAAAAACAGTGCAAAAGAGAGCAAAATAATGACTACAACAGTAGTGTTCATGGATTCATGGACCCTTCAGAATCCCGATGGCTGTCGTTAAAACATTGAGTGTGTGTCTTCAGGCTCCTGATGATCGTAACGAGACGAGGGCATGTCCTGGACAGAGTCCATAAAAATGCATGCTGCCTGCTTAAAACATCACCTTCAGAAGATTTATTACCACTGACATATGATGTAAAAATCGTTGTTTTGCAGCTGCAGTACAGTGCAAAGACATAAAAATCTATTTTTTAAAATTTATAAATACTGGAAAAACAAAAGGAATAATGAGGAGGTATCCACAGTTTTATGGAGAACTCAGAAATTGGTTGGTGGTGGGGCAGAAGCTCTTCCTGAAATGTTGAACGTGGGTCTTCGGGTTTCTGTGCCTGATGAGAGTAATGAGAAGGGGACATGTCCTGGATGCAGGGCTTCAACAAGGGGTTTGGGTTAAGCTGTACCAAAGAAAAAAAAGGTGTCCTGGGAGGTTTATGAGGAGAATTTGGAGCTTAGAATGTGAGTAACTTCAGGTAAGACCACCTCTGGTACATTGATTAAATTTGCAAATTAATAAGAGATGAGGAATCGAAACCTTTGATTTTAAGACATTTGAAACATATGCCATCAGACCCTTTATCATGAACATTGAGATTGGCTGATATCTACTGTGATTCAGTAAAATCTCCAAATGGTCATGGCACAGAAGCCAGACATTTGGCCCATGGAATGTACTGGTCCATGTAAGAATGGTTTAGCTGATCCCACTCCCCACTCTTCTTCCCTTTTGGATATTTATCCAGCTTCCTTTTGAACACAGCCATTGAATCTTACTAACTTTATTTACTTTACTTTATTGTCGCCAAACAATTGATACTAGACCGTACAATCATCACAGCAATATTTGATTCTGCACTTCGCGCTCCCTGGAGTACAAATCAATAGTAAATAGTAAAAATTTAAATTACAAATCATAAATGGAAAATATAAAAGAGAAAGTAAGGTAGTGCAAAGAACCGAGAGGCAGGTCCGGATAATCTACAACCTATGGCCTCGTACAGTGTCCATTATCAATGACCCCACCATCCAGGCCATGCTTTCTTCTTGCTGTTGCAATAGGGAAGGAGGTACAGGAGCATTTGGTCCCATACCACCAGGTTCAGGAACAATTATTCTACTGCCCTCATAGTGTAGATATACCAGGCTATGCAGTGAGTTAAACACCTTCTCAAAAATTACCCAGGATGGAACCTTTCTTCAGGATTTTTAATGAAATCTTTCTTGTAAAACTGCAGAAAATTAAGTAAAATACATATTAAATTCAATACAGAATCATCATGCACCTGAATATACTAATACTATTGATTATTCTCACAACACTCCATAATTCTGCCCTTGGCACAATGTTTTCTTAATGATAAATATAATATTTATTTCAAAATATAGTATATTGACAAAGAGTTTACCACTATTAACAAAACTTAAGGTTCACAGATATTGCTATTTCAAGAGCAAATAAATAGAGGATGGAGATCAATATCTTTCCACCGTGTGCTCCAAAATGAAATCCGAATTAACACACGGAGGAAATGACATAAGAAACAGCTTGCATACAGGAAGTGATATTATATGAAACGAACTGCGCTTCTAGATGCCAGAACAATTATTATCTATCAACCATCAGGCTTCTGAACCAGTGTGAACTTACTTTCAAGGAATCTATAACTCATGTTCTCAAACATATTGATTGATTTATTTGTCAATTTATTATTCTGTTTACTTGTTCGTTTATTTAATTTTTGTTTTTTTTTGCATTTGCACAGTGTCGTCTTTTGCACATTGGTTGTTTAACAATCATTGCTTACATGTATTTTTCATTGATAATATTGTAATTCTTTGTTCTAATGTGAATGTCTGCAAGAAAATCAGAATCCCAATCAGTATCAAAAATAAAACTCAGGGTAGTATATGATGACACATAAGTACATTGATAATAAGTTTATTTTGAACTTTTAATACTCTGTACAGACCGTTTGCTGTGCAAAGTGTTGGTTATCACACTAACTTGGGTGGGGAAATGTTGACTTCTTTTTCAGCATGTCAGAAACCTGCATGCCGTTATAAATAGATATACTACAAGAGCTGTTACTACTTCTCGAACAAGTCCGCCTCATGGCATGACAACCAAAGCTTCTGCTCTGCCCAAGGGGCCAATCTCCATGTCACTGATATGGTGGAGGAACAGGTAAAGCTAAACAATCAGAATGAGAATCAGCTTTAATATTATTGGCATATGTTGTGAAATTTGTTACCTTCACGGCAGCAGTACAGTGCAATACATGATACTAGAGAGAGGAAAGAAATCTGTGAGTTACTGAAAATAATATATAAAATAGTTAAATTAAGTAGTGCAAAAAATAGAACGAAGAAAGTAGTGAGGTAGTGTTCATGGGTTCAATGTCCATTCGGTAACCAGATGGCAGAGGGGAAGAAGCTGTTCCTGAATAGTTGAGTGTGTGCTTCAGGCTTCTGTACCTCCTTCCTGATGGTACCAGTGATAAAAGGGTATATCCTGGCGATGGAGGTCCTTAATGATGGATGCCACCTTCCTGAGGGATTGCTCCTTGAAGATGTCCTGAATACTACGGAGGCTAGAGCTCACGGTGGAGCTGACTAATTTTACAACTCTCTGCAGCTTAATTTGATCCTGTGTAGGTGTAGTAGCCCCCAACCCCACCCAAGACCAGGTGGTGATGCAACCTGTCAGAATGGTCTCTACAATACATCGAAAGAAATTTGCGAGTGTCTTTGGTGACATACCAAATCTCCTTCAGAATGAGTTTAAACGGTTCAAGAGCTTTGCCATATATTTTATCTCCAAGACTTCATTGTTGGCTTTGGGCTATTATTAGAGTGGAGTAATGGAATAAACTAGCTCTTTCACCCAACTCACCCATGGTGCCCACTAAGATACTCCTAGTTACCAGCACTTAACTCATCTCTCTCTAAACACCTCCTATCCACGTGCTTATTCAAATGTATTTTGAATGTTGCTATCCAGCCTGGAAAGATTATATATTCCAGAGCAAAGTCTTCCACATTAGAGACTTTATAGATAGAAACAAACATAGAAAACCTACAGCACAATACAGGCCCTTCGGCCCACAATTCTGTGCTGAACATGTCCTTAACTTAGAACTGCCTAGGTTTACCCTCTAATTTTCTAAGCTCCATGTACCTATCCAGGAGTCTCGTAAAAGACCCTATCGTATCTGCCTCCACCACCATTGCCAGCAGCCTATTCCATGCACTCACCACTCTCTGAGTTTTAAAAAAAAACTTACCCCTGTCATCTCCTCTGTGCCTGCTTCCAAGCACCTTAAAACTGTGTCCTCTTGTGTTAGTCATTCCAGCACTGGGAAAAAAGCCTCTGACTATCCACACGATCAATGCCTCTCATCATCTTGTAAACCTCTGTCAGGTTGCCTGTCATCCTACACTGCTCCAAGGAGAAAAGAACAAGTTCACTCAACCAATTCTCATAAGGCATGCTCCCCAAACCAGGCAACATCCTTGTAAATCTCCTCTGCACTCTCTAGAGTTTCCATAACCTTCCTGTAGTGAGGTGACCATAACTGAGCACAGTACTCCAAGTGGGGTCTGACCAGGGTCCTACACAGCTGTAACATTATCTCTTGGCTCTTAAACTCAATTCCATGGTTGATGAAGGCCAATGCACCGTACACCTTCTTAACCAGAGTCAATCTGCGCAGCGGCTTTGAATGTCCTATGGACTCGAATCCCAAGATCCCTCTGATCTTCCACACAGCCAAGAGTCTTACCATTATTACTATATTCTGCCATCATATTTGACTTACCAAAATGAACCACCTCAAATTTATCTGGGTTGAACTCCATCTGCCACTTTTTAGCCCAGTTTTGCATCCTATTGATGTCCTGCTGTAACCTCTGACAGCCCTCCACACTATCCACAACATCCCCAAACTCTGTGTCACCAGCAAATTTACTAACCCATCCCTCCACTTCCTCATCCTGCTCATTTATAAAAAATCACGAAGAGAAGGTGTCCCAGAACAGATCATTGAGGCACACCACTGGTCACCGACCTCCATACAGAATATGACCCGTCTACAACCACTCTTTGCCTTCTGTGAGCAAGCCAATTTTGGATCCACAAAGCAAGGTCCCCTTGCATCCCATGCCTCCTTACTTTCTCAATAAGCCTTGAATCCGGTACCTTATCAAATGCCTTGTTGAAATCCATATACACTACATCTACTGCTCTACCTTCATTAAGATGATATAACCTGCCTAATGTTTAGCCTTTATCGAAAACCTTATTCTGGCTGCTCCCCCTTTCCTTTCTAGTCCTGACGAAGAGTCTCAGCCTGAAATGTTGACTCTGTATTCTTCTCCATTTACAGTCATTAGAGTAATGTGAGAATAAAATACAGAGAGAAAGGAAAGTGGTTATTGAAGTACTAAAGGAATAAAATAATACTCATCAACCAAACTTTGAGCTACGTTGTACAATACACTGCTGATGGATCCATAAATGTCTGACAGCTTTTTCTCCATCTTTTCATCTGTCTCTGTCTCTGTCTCTCCATCTGTCCCCCTGTACCAGAACTCTTCACTGGGATCCGAAAAGTGTACAATCTGCCCAGTTGAAAGGAATTGGATTCACTCAAACGCCCATGGTAAAGAAACACCAGACAGCATCATTGGCAAAATTTTGTCTGCATGACAACAGAAAATGTTCATTGGTTTTAAATGCACTGAACACTTGGGTGAATTTGAAATACGTAAATACAAGTTCCACTGCCCCCCAAGGCCATTTAATTCAGCACTGTAAAACTCCAGGAATCAACACACTTGATGCTAGACCAGCAGGTTTTCTGAACAATTTAATACTATTTCTACTAATACTCAAACATACTTTTACTTCATTGTTCTTATGTGATATGCAGCAATGTAATAAACTTTCTTGTGAACTGGAAGAGTTTAAAGGGAGCGGGAAATGCATGAACATTCCAGCGTTTGACTACTCCCACAACTAACATAAACTTCCCATGTTCCTGACCCCTGGTTTTCCAGACTCCAACCCCGGTCCTGACTGCAAGTACTGGATCCCAGCTCACATTGTGGGACTGCCAAGTGAGCCAGGCACCAAACTATCAGGATTTTGGAACAACTGGGTGCCAGATTGTCGGAGTTTTACCGGCCGAGGTGTTAATCCAAAGGGGCTTTCTGAAGGAGATATTTACTACTGAGGCCCATTTTGCTTTCACTTCACTTCAAGTTCAAGTTTAATTGTCACTCAACCATACACGAATAACCAGGAATACAGACAAATGAAAGCGTTACTCCCGGGCTAAGGTGCAAAACATGGTACGAACAGTCATACACAGCACAAGGCACATCTAGCACATACAGGATATCAGTAAAATTCAGTCACACAAAAAATATAACCTAAGACCCCGAGTCCGTGAAGGTTGCAGCAGTCTGCAGTTGAACACAATTCGAAAGGTCTTCCGCTGAGCGAACATGGGAGGCGGCATCCACTCCAGCTTGGATGCCATGCCACACTGCCTCTGGTGGAGCTCACCGACTCCGACGTCGCTCTCCTGGGGGGCTGTAAACAGGCAACCCTGCGGCTTGAGGCCTCGTCCTCACAACAACCGAGGCTATGCAGCTTCCCCACTGTGAATCAGCGAATCAAACCTGCAGCATTCCACGTTAACAATGTCCAACATGCAACTTGTGACTAATACCCGCTCTTCCTGTCATGACTGTCCTTAACCCTTTCCACCAGATCGCTCCCGTTGTATTCCCAATCACCTGTCGATTCGATAGATCTGAGGGTTCACCATAAAGTTACATGGCATTCATTCATCTCTGTGTATAGCGTACGTGTGTATATTCATGTCTGTTCATAGGTGTGTTTGTGTGTGCTTTTATATTTGTGGATGTGTGTTGGTATGTGACTGGGTGTGTATGCCTGTCTTTTTGAGTGTATTTTGGCGTGTCTATTTATGAGTGTATTGTTGGGTTTCTGGGTGTCTATATTTGTGTGTTTCTGTGTGCATGTGTCAGTCTGTGTGGTTATGGGTATGCTTGTAGGTTTCCATAAGACCATAAGATATAGGAGCAGAATTCAGTTATTTGGCCCAGCAAGTCTGCTCCACCATTTCATCAAGGCTGATCTATTTCTCTCTCGGTCCCAATCTCCCCCATAAACCTTCATGCCCTGACTAATCAAGAATCTATCAATCAACTTCTGCTTTAAATGACTTGACCTCCACAGCAGCCTGTGGCAATGAATTCCACAGTTTTGCCACTTGCTGGCTAAAGAAATTCCTCCTCTTCTCCATTCTAAAAGGAAGCCCCTCTGTTCTGAGGCTGAGCCCCTCTTGTCTTAGACTCTCCCACCATAGGAAACATCCTCTTCACATCCACTCTATCAAGACTTTTCAACATTTGATAAATTTCAATGCGAGTCCTCATTCTTCTCAATTCCAGTGAGTATAGGCCCAGAGCAATCAAATACTCCTCATACGATAAGCCTTTCAATCTTGGAATCATTTTTGTGAACCTCCTTTGAACTCTCTCCAATGTCAGCACTTCCTTTCTTAGACAAGGGGCTCAAAACCACCCACAATACTGTAACTGAGGCCTCACCAGTGTCTTATAAAACCTCAGCATTACATCCTTGCTTTTATATTCTAATCCTCTTTAAATGAATACTAATACTGCATTTGCCTTCCTCACCACCAACTCAACCTGTAAATTAATCTTAGGGAATCCTGTATCCAGGACTCCCAAGTCCCTTTGCACCTTGTATTTTTGAATTTTCTTTCCATTTCGAAAATTTTATATACTCTCATTTCTTCTACGAAAGTGCCTGACCACACACTTCCTGACACTGCATTCCATCTGCCACTTCTTTTCCATTCTCCTCATCTGTCTTCTGCAGTCCTTCTGCAGCTTCTCTGCTTCCTCAAGACTACCTGTCCCATTACCTATCTTCATTTTGTCTACAAACCTGTCCACAATGGCATCAATTCTGTCATCCAAATCATTGACAGATAACGTAAAAAGAAGCCATCCCAACACAGACCCCTGTGGAACACCACTAGTCACCAGCAGCCAATCAGAGAAGGCTCCCTTTATTCCCACTCACTGCCTTCTGCCAGTCAGCCAATACTCTATCCATGCTGCTCTTAACTTGTTAACTTGTCAGAAAATCCAAGTATGTACACACCATCCACCAATTCTCATTTGTCTATCCTGTTTGCTATTTCTTCAAAGAATTCCAACAGATTTGTCAGGCAAGAAACCATGCTGACTTTGCCTGTTTTATCATGAGCCTCCAAGTACCCCATAACCACATGCTTAATAATCAATGAAAACATCTTCCCATCCACTACTTCCCTGTGGTCTAATTCATGTTGATATACATTAGATTAATCCTGACTACCACACTTAAGTTCTAAGTCCAATTAAGGCAAGAACCTATTAAGAAAATGTTGGTAATTCCCGTGTTTCTATACCTCAGTTTTTCGCCTCCAAGGATTGTTGTCACATATTTCCACCTGTGCTGCATAAACACAGCTCCAGCGTCTCGTAAAAAGATTAACTGTGAGAATATCTCAAATCTATTTAATCACACACACACACACACACAGAGATGTGCACACAAAACACACATATAGACAAATATACATAAACACATACAATCACACATATACACACACAGACATACAAACAGATGCACACACACATACCAACATAACACCTACACACACATAAACACACCACACACATACACACACATAGTACACATGCATACACAGACACATACATAGATGTACATAAGCACATACACTCACACATACACACTTACACACAGAATACACAGACACGTGTAAACACACACGCCCAACACACACACACACACACACAGAGCCACAGACACACCCAACAAGAACACACACAGACAGACGCACAACACAGTATGTGGGTTGTTATTTTGGTGCCGGAATGTGTAGCAACACTTGCAAGTTGCCCCCAGCATCGGTGTCTTACGTGTTATACGAACCGTACTAGTGCAAGTTGACTCCCGATCCTACAATTGGCACTGTAAAACATTACACTGGCCATTATGCCACCGTGCTGTACCAGTGGGAATTGGACTCCAATCAGTGATTGATTTTGCTGTAAAGCACCCACGCTAACCGCTTGCTACAATACCATCCTCAATACAGGTGCTCCTTGTTTCCATGTTTAGCCTCTTGTTCTATTCTCTTTACACCCACGACCATGTGGCTACGCACAATTCCAATGCCATCTATTAACTTTACAAACACCACTGTCACAGGTGGTGATGAGGCACCGTGCAGGAGTGGGATAGAACACCTGGTGGAACGGTGCCGCCATAACACTATAACATCAACAAAATCAATCATTGACTTCAGAAAGGGGAAGTTGGGCAACCATGCACCAGTTCTCATTGGTGACAAGGAGGTGTACAGGAGTGAGATAGACTGATTGACTGATTGAGTGGTGTCACAGTAACAGCCAGGCACTCAATGTCAGTAGACTTCAGGATGGGATAGTTGGGAGAACACACACCAGACCTCATCCAGGAGTCAGCAGTGGAAAGGCTGAACAGTTTAAAATCTCTGGGTGTCAAAATCTCAGAGGAGCTATCCTTAGCCAAACTCACTGATGCAATCACAAAGAAGACACACTGGCAAACGATACTTCATTAGAAGTTTGAGGAGAGTTGGTATGTCATCAAAGACCCTGGCAAATTTCTACCGATATCCCATGGAGAGTAGTTCAATCAGTTGCATCATGACCTGGTATGGAGCTTCTGATACTCAATACCGGAAAATGCTACAGAGAGCTGTAGCCTCAGCGAGCTCCATCATGGTCACTAGCCTCCACACCACCAAGGCCATCTTCAAAAGGGGGCACCTCAACAAGGTGGCATCTATCATGAGGGACCATCATCTTGCCCTCTTCCCATTGCTACCATCAGGGAGGAGGTACAGGAGCCTGAGGACCCACACTCAGTTCAGGTACAGCTTCTTCCCCACCTCTGTCAGATTTTTGTTTTTCATACCATTCTCTTAAACTCTAAAGACTGTTGTGTATGAAAATCCCAGGAAATCAGCAGTTTCTGAGATATTCAAACCACCCTGTCTGGCACCAACAATCACTCCACAGTCAAAGTCACTTAGATCACATTTCGTCCCCATGTAGATGTTTGGTCTGAACAACAACTGAACCTCTTGACCACGTCTGCATACTTTTATGCATTGAGCTGCTGCCACATGATAGGCTAATTAGATATTTGCATTAATGAGCCACTGTACAGGTGTACATAATAACGTGGCCACTGAGTTGTATTTCTTATTGTAGCTCAAAGTACTTTTCATGTAATACTCTGCACCACTGCTGCAAAACAACACATTTCACGGCATTTGTCAGTGATAATATCCCTGTTTCTGATTCTGCCTCAACACTTCTCCCCTTCCTCACCCACCCACCTTCCCCCTCACCTGGTCTCAACTATCACAAGCACTTTCTGATCACCATGGGACTTAATCCAGGATACTAGGGAGGATTCTCTTGATGGCGAATACCTGTGTTTGACTTTGTTTCACGTGGGGAGTCTGATACACGGGCAGCCACCACATGGTCCTTCATAGATTGGGGTCAAGATCCAGTGGCATGGAGTGCAAGATGTCTGGACACCCTTCACTGCAGCAGACTTACTCAGCTTCACTGCCATCGTAATGTGTCATTACCTTCAGCCAGCTCCACCATTAAGGTCATTGTGGGATTGCTCTTTATCTGCAACCTGCCCCCTGACCTTCCCACAATGGGTGACCCTACCAGGAGCTAAGCACCAGAGAGCTAAACTGCAGAGGATATGGCTCTCAGGATCCCTGGAACTCACAAATCTCTCCACCGTGATGATGTGACAATCTGTGGAGAGTATTCACCATCTACAAACTGCACGTCAGTTGCCTGCCCATGCTCCTCCAACAGCGCCATTCAAATCTGTCACCTCTGCGTAGGAACAGAAGCTGCCAATTGGTGGAAACGTAACTGGCTCCCCCTTACCTGATCATCCCAGAGCTCTCTCTACTCTCAAGGACCTTAAATTCCATGGTGTTATCATTTCAGAGGATCTGTCTTGGGTCCAGCATGTAAACACCATTACACAAAAGGCACAGCAGAGCATCTACTTTCTGACAGGTTTGCTCAGGTTTGGCATGTCATCTAAAACTTTGACAAACCTCTGTAGATATGCGTTGGAGTATATTGGCTACATCACAGCTTGCAATGAAAATAACAATGCCCATGAATGGAAAAGCCTCCAAAAAGTAGTGGACATAAGACCATAAGATATAGGAGGCCATTCGGCCCATCGAGTCTGCTCCACCATTCAATCATGGGCTGATCCAATTCGTCCAGTCATCCCCACTCCCCTGCCTTCCCCCCATACCCTTTGATGCCCTGGCTAATCAAGAACCTGTCTATCTCTGCCTTCAATGTACCCAATGACTTGGCCACCATAGCCACTTGTGGCAACAAATTCCACAGATTTACCACCCTCTGACTAAAGTAATTTCTCCGCATCTCTGTTCTAAATGGAGGCCTTCAATCCTGAAGTCGTGCCCTCTTGTCCTAGACTCCCCTACCATGGGAAGTAACTTTGTCATATCTAATCTGTTCAAGCCTTTTAACATTCAGAATGTTTCTATGAAATCCCCCCTCATTCTCCTGAATTCCAGGGAATACAGCCCAAGAGCTGCCAGACGTTCCTCATATGGTAACCCTTTCATTCCTGGTATCATTCTCATGAACCTTCTCTGAACCCTCTCCAATGTCAGTATATCCTTTCTAAAACAAGGAGCCCAAAATTCCACACAATATTCCAAGTGTGGTCACACGAGTGCCTTATAGAGCCCATGGAATTACAGAGCCTCAACATCATATTCCTGCTCTTATACTCTATACCTCTAGAAATGAATGCCAGTATTGCATTCGCCTTCTTTACCACCGACTCAACCTGGAGGTTAACCTTTAGGGTATCCTGCACAAGGACTCCCAAGTCCCTTTTCATCTCTGCATTTTGAATTCTTTCCCCATCTAAATAAAAATATGCCCATTTATTTCTCCCAGCAATGTCAGTATATCCTTTCTAAAATAAGGAGCCCAAAATTCCACACAATATTCCAAGTGTGGTCACACGAGTGCCTTATAGAGCCCATGGAATTATAGAGCCTCAACATCATATTCCTGCTCTTATACTCTATACCTCTAGAAATGAATGCCAGTATTGCATTCACCTTCTTTACCACCGACTCAACCTGGAGGTTAACCTTTAGGGTATCCTGCACAAGGACTCCCAAGTCCCTTTTCATCTCTGCATTTTGAATTCTTTCCCCATCTAAATAAAAATATGCCCATTTATTTCTCCCAGCAAAGTGCATGACCATACACTTTCCAACGTTGTATTTCATTTGCCACTTCTTTGCCCATTCCCCTAAACTATCTAAGTCTCTCTGCAGGCTCGCTGTTTCCTCAAAACTATCCATCCCATCATCCATCTTTGTATCATCAGCAAATTTAGCCACAAATCCATTAATCTCATAGTCCAAATCATTGACATACATCGTAAAAAGCAGCGGTCCCAACACCGACCCTTGTGGAACTCCACTGGTAAACAGCAATCAGCCAGCATAGGAGCCCTTTATTCCCACTCTTTTTTTTCTGCCGATCAGCCAGTGCTCCATCCATGCTAGTAACTTCTCTGTAATTCCATGGGCTCTTATCTTGCTAAGCAACCCCATGTGCAGCACCTTGTCAAAGGCCTTCTGAAAATCCAAGTACACCACATCTACTGCATCTCCTTTGTCTACCCTGCTTGTAATTTCCTCAAAAAATTGCCGTAGGTTAGTCAGGCAGGATTTTCCTTTCAGGAAAACAATGCTGGCTTTGGCCTAAATTGTCATGTGCCTCCAGGTATTCCATAATCTCATCCCTCACAATTGATTCCAACAACTTCCCAACCACTGATGTCAGGCTAATGGATATATAGTTTCCTTTCTGCTGCCTCCCACACTTCTTAAATAGTGGATTAACATTTGCAATTTTCCAGTCATCCAGTACAAAGAATCTATTGATACTTGAAAAATCATTGTTAATGCCTTCGCAATCTCTCCAGCTACTTCCTTCAGAACCAGAGGGTGCATTCCATCAGGTCCAGGAGATTTATTCACCTTCAGACCATTAAGCTTCCGGAGCACCTTCTCAGTCATAATTTTCACTGCACATACTTCACTTCCCTGACACTCTTGAATGCCGGTATACTACAGATTTCTTCCACTGTGAAGACTGATGCAAAATGCACATTTAGTTTCTCTTCCATCTCTGCATCTCTCATTACAATATCTTCAGCGTCATTTTGTATTGGTCCTATATCCACCCTCAGCTCTCTTTCACTCTTTATATACTTAAAAAAGCTTTTTGTATCTTCTTTGATATTAGTTGCCAGCTTCCTTTCATAATTCATCTTTTCCTTCCTAATGACTTTCTTAGATTCCTTCTGCAAGTTTTTAAAAGCTTCCCAATCCTCTATCTTCCCACTAGTTCTGGATTCCTTGTATGCCCTCTCTTTTGTTTTTGCTCTGGCTCTGACTGCACTTGTCAGCCATGGTAGTGTCCTTCTTCCATTCAAAAATTTCTTCTTATTTGGAATATATCTGTCTTGCATATCCCTCATCTTTCACAGAAACTCCACCCATTGCTGCTCTGCTGTTCTTCCAGCTAGTGTCCCTTTCCAGTCAACCTTGGCCAGTTCCCCTCTCATTCCATTGTAATTTCTGTTATTCCACTGAAATACTGACACATTGGATTTTATTTTTTCCCTCTCAGATTTCAATATGAACTTGATTATATTGTGATCACTGCTCCTCAATGGTTCCTTAACCTTAAGATCTCTTATCACCTCCAGATCACTGCACAGCACCCAGTCCAGCACAGCCAATCCCCTAGTGGGCTCAACAACAAGCTGTTCTAAAAAGCCATCCCTTAGACATTCTGCGAATTCTCTCTCTTGAGGTCTAGTACTGGCCTGGTTTTCCCAATTCCCTTTCATGCTAAAATCCCCAACAATTATCATGACATTGCCCTTCTGAAATGTTCATGACATTTATCATGACATTGCCTTTCTCCTTTTCTGTCTCCTGCTGTAATTTGTAATCCACATCTCGGCTACTGCTTGGAGGCCTGTATACAACTGCCATTAGGGTCCTTTTACCCTTGCCATTTCTTAACTCAACCCATAGAGACTCTACATTTTCCGATCCTATGTCATCCCTTTCTAATGATTTAATATTATTTCTTATACACAGGGCCACACCACCCCCTCTGACTACTAACCTATCTTTCCGATTCAACGTATATCCTTGGACGTTCAGCTCTCAATGGCAGCCATCCTTTAGCCAAGTTTCAGAGATGGCCACAACGTCATACTTGCCAATCTGTAGCTGAATTTCAAGATCGTCCCTTTTATTTCTTATGCTACATTCATTAAAATACAACACTTTCAGTCCAGTATTTGTTGCTTTCTATCGTAACTGCACCATGCCCAGGGCCGGACTTTAAAAAGGGCTAGGCTGGGCTGCAGCCCAGGGGCCAGAGCTGCAGAGAGACCCAAAATAGGTAGCTATCATCATGGTGGACAAAAAGAATATGAGAGTGGAGCCCAGAAAATGAAAAAGGAAACAAGAAAAAGAGGACCGTGAGAAAGAAGCATTAAAAAAGACATTGAAATTGACAGAATTTTTTAAACCTGTTCTCGATGACGCAGCAGTACCATCGCTCTTGTCACAGTCTGAGACCGGTGGACAAATGGAGACTTGTTCAACAGCTAGCGCCAGCACCAGCGTTAGCACAGGATCACCGTCCTTGCCACAGTCAGCAGCTAACATTGAAGAGGCAGAGAGCATGACTTTGGGATTCCTGACCACGAGGCCTCCAAACAACCAAGTCGGGCTGCCATTAATGTTAGCGTTACCGCTACTGAGGATCCTTAGAGCACTGATCCTGCTCGCTGGGGAAAGGAAACATTAGATGATTCAGTCCGAGCATATTGGGCTAAGAAAGGGCCGGAATCCTGCCAGAATAAGGATGTGGATATCAAAGCTTCAGAACGAGTATACAAACAGCAAAGACGTTTTTCTCCAAATTTCACTTCAAACGCAAGCTCATAGATGGTGAGTACGTATCACCATTGGCTCTTATATTCCCCTTCCACCGACTGTGTGTTTTGTTTTGCATGCCGCATCTTCAGTGATGTTAACTGTCAGTCCATCATCAAAACTAGCTTTAATGACTGGAAACATGCCGCTGAGTGCATAGGAAAGCATGAAAACAGCGAACACCGCAGGAAAACGATACTGACCTACGTTACATTAGCGTCTGACAGCAGAAGAATAGATACAGAACTGCAAAAACAGTTCAAGTCAGAGTGTGTCTACTGGACCGACGTATCGAGAAGAGTGGTGGAGGTTGTGAAGTTTTTGGTCAAGAGGGGACTGGCTATCCGAGGCTCCAATGACATATTTGGCAGGGCTGATAACGGCAACTACTTGGGCATTCTAGAGTTATTAAGTGAGCTTGAAGGCGCACATACAGAAATTTGGAAATGCAGGATCAGGCACCCCTTCATATCTTTCACCTAAAACATGTGAGGAGTTTATTGAGCTCATGAGCGATCAAGTTCTGTCAGAGATCGTCAGTGAAGTGAAAATGGCCAAACACGTTTTTATTAGCATCAATTCAAGCACAGATGTTGCACACGTAGATCAGCTCACATTCATTTTACGTTATATGTCAACTGATGGAAACATTCAGGAGTGATTCTTAGGATTTCTACCCATTGAGAGCCACAGAGGGGAGGCTTTATGTGAGTCTGTGCTCAATGTTTTAGGAGAGATGAATATTGACATAGGCAACTGCAGGGGGCAGTGCTGTGACAATGCTGCAAATATGTCCGGTGCATACAAAGGCTTACAATCCCGCATCAAGGAAATCAATCCACTTACTGAGTGGGTTCCATGTGTAGCACACACATTGAATCTCCTTGGAATCAACAATGTCAACTGTTGTGTTGAAACAGCTGATTTTTTCAGCTTCGTGCAGAATGTGTTCAACTTCTGCTCCAAGTCAACTCCTAGGTGGAAGGTGGTGACCACAGAACTTCAGCCTAATGCGAACAAGCACATTGAAACTCTGAAGTCTCTCTCTAATACTAGATGGGCTGCACATGCAGAAGCCACACAGGCATAGTGTGGAAATTATGCCAATATTCAAGATTCGTTAAAGAGCATTGCAGATGACATTAATCAGAATGTGGCAACTAGAAATGAAGCAAGGTCACTATACAAAAAAATGGACAAGCTTGAGATAGCTTTTCTGAGCAAATTGTGGCATTGCATTCTTCAGCGCTTTGAAAGTGCAAGTGTTGCATTGCAAGCTGTAAATCTAGACCTGTGTAATGCTGTGGATTTGGTGAGATCACTACGGGGATACATAGAAAGCTTGCATGATCAATTTGATACTTTTGAGACACATTGCTCTAGTGTCTGTGCGAGGAGTGGCGCCCCACACAGACTTCCAATTTGCGCCTTGTAAGGCATGAAAATGCCCAACGCAGGCCTCTCATGGTCTGAGTCGACATTCCCCACCTCTTAAGGCTTGTAAGTTTATAGCCTATGTACTAAACCAATGTCTTGGTCCACAGCTTTGATATTTAGACCAGTACGACCTTTGCTCTTGTTCTTGCCTTTTTTTGCTTGGCACAGCAGCATTTTACGGTGTTGGCAGGGGCCCATGAGGGCCTCCAGCCCAGGGGCCCCAGCCCCACTAAATCGGGCCCTGACCACGCCTCTATCACGGTCTCTAACATGGTCTCTCAGGAGCTGCATCTCGATGCACCTGGCACAGATGTGGCCATCTGGAAGACTGGAAGATTCCCAGGATTCCCACATCTGACACCCAGAGCAAAGCACTAACCCTACAGACATGCTCTTTATTCCACGAAAAAAAATGGAAAGAAAAAAAACGATATCCACTCACCCACTTACCTCACTGAAGCCCAAATGAGCCAAAGTCCTACCACTCTCAGATCACTCCATCGATGACCACTCTGCTGGGCAGTGTCTCCCTCTTATGCCTGAATCTCCCCTGCTATCTAACTCTTAATTGTTGCTCCGGTTATAGCCACTGCTAGGCCACGTACAATGGAAAAACGCTCTTGGAACTCGCTTTTTAAATTACTGCCACCGACCTGTGAGAAATCCCTCTTGATAAAGCTCTGTTGATGCTGCCGATAGGCTCAGTCCATGGTAGGGAAAGCCCTCCCAACGGTTGAACACATCAACAAAGAGCAATGCCACAACAAAGCCACATCAAGGGCACCCACCATCCAGGCCTTGCTCTCTTCTAGCTGTTGCTTTCTGAAAGTTTCCACACTTGCATGTTCAGGAATAGTTATCACTCTTCAACCATCAGGCTCCTGAACCAGTCTGGATAATTTCATTCACTTGACATTGAACTGATTCCACAACCAAGGAATCTACACGTACGTTCTCAATGTGGTTTATTTATTTTTATTGCATAGTTTGTCTTTTTCGCATTGGTTGTTTATCTATCATTGTGTGCATGTGGTTTTTCATTGGTTCCACGGCATATCTTTGTATCTATTTTGAATGTCCACAAGAAAACTAACCTCAATGTTTGTTTCTGGTGACATACATACTTTGATAATAAATTTGATTTGTGAACTGAATTTAGGGGAGCACCATCAACAAAATGAATGTGCCATTTCAAGAAAACACTTCACACCCCTCTACTTAGGGGCTATCAGGGAGGGTACACCCACATTCTGTAAATCCGATTTATTCCACATCATTGCCTGTTTCTCTCGTTACTTTCTGTTACCATTTAGACCTAACTTGTATCTCCCATTCTTTTCCATAAACATTTCTACCAGCCAGGGAGGATGGGAATTCTAATCCAGGATTTTACTGGCAATTACAGATCTACAGGAAGGAATTAGCTAGTTCTAAAGCAAAAAGAACTACCAGTCAACTTGCTTCTGACTGTTATACTCATCTATTTGATCATCGTCTCCAGTGATCCATCATTTAAACTGATAACGTTTGTGGATGACACCACTGTAATTGGCCTTATTATGGCTCTGAGTTTAGAAGAATGAGGAGGGTTACGAGAATGATCCTGGGAATGAAAGGGTTAATGCACGAGAAGTGTTTGATGGCTCTGGGACCGTACTCACTGGAGTTTAGAAGAAAGAAGGGGAGGAATTTGATTGAGACCTATCTCAGGGTTGTGAGTGGTGTGGGCTCCGTCGGTCGTGGTTGACCATGGGTACCGTGCCTTTGGTAGTCACTGTCCGACACTATAAAGCAAAGCTGGAGTGGCCTCTCTGGGGTGCAAGCCAGGGCAGAGTTGATATGGAGATCCGTCTGTTGCCCATGCAGTGGGGACCCCCCTCTCCATGCTGAAGACAGGTCCAAAGGAACGACAAAATTTGCTACAGTTTGGTGCCAGCAGCGTCACAGGAGTTGCCGTGCCAGTGCTGGGTACAGCAGTCAGCCGCCTTCGGGACTCTGTCTCCGGATTTTTCCTCAGGGTGTACTCTCAAAGCCTTTCCCGTGAGTGGGTATAGCCGCAGGGCAGCGGTGGTTTGAAATCAGAGTTTTCCCTCTCCTAGATGAGCTACCATCCATAGTTAATGAGCCCCATCTGCCCGGAGCAACTGGTTTTAAGGAGCCAGTGGCCCACCTTTGCCTTTTCTCCTGTCAGTGAGAACAGCTCCGCCGGCATAAGAACTATGCCACACATGAGGCCAGGAGTTGAACCTGGTGGTCAGAGGCTGTTTGAGACACATGCCATGAAGAGCACTTGCTTAGCAGTGGGAGCTCATCCCCCCTACCACCTTTCAGCTATGACTGCCTTTGGAGCCTCAGGGTTGTATATGGTGACATGTATTATGCTGACAATAAATTAACTTTGAACTTTCAAATTTGAGTATTGGAAGGCCTAGATAGAGTAGATATGGAGAGAATATTTCCTGTAGTGGGGAACTTAGGACCAGAGGGCATAGCCTCAGAATACAAGACATCCCTTTATAATGGAGATGAGGAGCAATTTCTTTAGCCAGAGGGTGGTGAATCTGTGGAATTCATTGCCACAGACAGCTGTGGAGGCCAAGTCAATGGGTATATTTAAAGTGGAAGTTGATAGAATCTTAATTAGTAATGGTGTCAAAGGTTAAGGGGAGCAAGTAGGAGAATGGGGTTGAGAGTGCCACGTGACCGGCAATAATGAATATCAATTAAGTCAGGTTTTATAAAAACAAACATTTATTAAACTCTGCTCAAAAATAGCGAAATGTATTTAAACGACTAACTTAACCAGAAGTTAACTGCTATATGGCACCTCTGGAACAGTTCTTAAAAGGGTAAATGCGAAAACAGTTCATAAAGTGGTAAATTCAAACACAGTTCTTAGAATGGTAAATTCGAAAGTCCAAGAGATTTATACAGTCAATTAGGAGAGACTTTCCTGAAGAAGGATTTCTTCATAGACCGCAACGTTTCTGCTGGTTCTGTCCAAAGGACTTACAACAAAGGAAATAAATGGCTTAAAAGGAACTGACCTTTTCCTGGTGAACGAACCCTGCACGAACTTCCTTGCTCTTTTAGCAGAAGTTATCTCAGATGCAGGTCACTATTTCTTGACCGAAGACTCAATAAGTTCGATCCTTTATGAAACTGCCAAACAACACCAACTTTTCTCAATCCTTTGGGTCTCGTGCTTTTATAAAGGTCTTCACTCTCCGATATTAAACTGCAAAGGTAAAACTAAAGCAAAAACCTGGCAGATATTGTCGAAACTGGCAGCACAAAGGTTCTACCTTAAAATAGAAAATAAAACTCCGGTTTAAAAACGATCTGCGTCATAAGACGAATACGCAGCAATATGGAGTAACTAACATAAAACCAAACTGAAAACTAACTGCATCACACCAGGGGTCTCCTTTATATACCTGTTGAGAACAGGTCATCATGTGACCTCATTGGCGGGAAAATTACATCACGTCACCTCCGCAAAACCATTACATCAAGGTCATAAGACATAGAAACATAGAAAATAGGTGCAGGAGTAGGCCATTCGACCCTTCGAGCCTGCACCGCCATTCAGTATGATCATGGCAGATCATCCAACGCAGAACCCTGTACTTGCCTTCTCTCCATAGCCCCTGATCCCTTTAGCCACAACAGCCATATCTAACTCCCTCTCACATATAGCCAATGAACTGGCCTCAACTGTTTCCTGTGGCAGAGAATTCCACAGACTCACCACTCTCAGTGTGAAGAAGCTTTTCCTCATCTCAGTCCTAAAAGGCTTCCCCTTTATTCTTAAACTGTGACCCCTCGTTCTGGACTTCCCCAACATTGGGAACAATCTTCCTGCATCTAGCCTGTCCAATCCCTTTAGAATTTTATACGTTTCAATAAGATCCCCCCTCAATCTTCTAAATTCCAGTGAGTATAAGCCTAGTTGATCCAGTCTTTCTTCATATGAAAGTCCTGCCATCCCAGGAATCAATCTGGTGAACCTTCTTTGTACTCCCTCTATGGCAACAATGTCTTTCCTCAGATTAGGAGACCAAAACTGCACACAATACTCCAGGTGTGGTCTCACCAAGGCCTTGTACAACTGCATTAGAACCTCCCTGCTCCTGTACTTGAATCCTCTTGCTATGAATGCCAGCATACCATTCGCCTTTTTCACCGCCTGCTGTACCTGCATGCCCACTTTCAATGACTGGTGTACAATGACACCCAGGTCTCGTTGCACCTCCCCTTTTTGTAATCGGCCGCCATTCAGATAATAATCTGTTTTCCTGTTCTTGCCACCAAAGTGGATAACCTCACATTTATCTATATTAAATTGCATCTGCCATGAATTTGCCCACTCACCTAACCTATCCAAGTCACCCAGCATCCTCTTAGCATCCTGCCGTCCAGCTACGTGTCATCCGCAAACTTGGAGATGCTGCATTTAATTCCCTTGTCTAAGTCATTAATATATATTGTAAACAACTGGGGTCCCAGCACTGAGCCTTGCGGTACCCCACTCGTCACTGCCTGCCATTCTGGAAAGGTCCCATTTATTCCCACTCTTTGTTTCCTGTCTGCCAACCAATTCTCTATCCACATCAATACCATACCCCCAAGACATCCATGAGGTATGTAACAAGAGGGATAAAAAAATCAGGCATGATAGAATGGCAGAGTAGACTCGATGGGCTGAATGGCTTAATATTGCTCCTATATTTTATGGTCTGATGGACTGATCAGTAAAGGTGCTGAATTCAAGTACCACCAGGAAGCAAACAGGCTAGTGTCATTGTGCACTCACAACAAATTGGAGATGAATGCTCCCAAAGCCACAGAGATGCATTTTGACTTCAGGAGAAATGTGTCTTATCTCCACCCACTCATCATCAGCTCGACTAAAGAGTGCTTCTCACAGGTCAGAGTCGGTGATTTAAAACGAGAGCTTTGTGGGCTTTAGTCCATTGTGCGGGGCCCATCAGCGGCAGCAATGAGCTTGATGAACTAAATAAAAGTACAGAAGGGATAAGTGGAGCGGCCATATTCGGGAGTAGGCCAGAAGCAAAAGTAGAAGTGACAGGCTTTGGTGAAAGTAGGCCTCAGCAAGGTAAGTGGACTTGATTTTTGGTTTTTCTTTGAGGAATAGAGAGCATATCTGTAGGGTTAGTATTTTGCTCTTGGTGTCGGATGTGAGAATCCTGGGAATTTTCCAGTCCCCTAGATGGCCACATCTGTGCCAGGTGCACCAAGATGCAGCTCCTGAGAGACTGTGTTAGGGTTCTGGAGCTGTGGCTTGATGACCTACAGCTTATTAGGGACAGTGAACAAGAGATGGAGACAAGCTACAGGGAGTTAGTCACCCCGAGGCTGCAGGAGTTAGATAAGTGTGTGACTGTCAGGAAAGGGAAGGGAAGAGCTCAGTTAGTAGAGAGCACCCCTGTGGCCATCCCCCTCAGTAATTGTTATCTCGTTTTGGATGCGGTTGTGGAGGATGACCACAGCGATCGGGTCTCTGGCACTGAGCCTGGTTCAGAATGGAAAGAGGAAGATGAGGAATGCGGTAGTCATAGGGGATTCCACAGTGAGGGAACAGACGGAAGGTTCTGTCAGCCTGATAGAGATACCCGCATTGTGTATTGCCTCCCAGGTCCCAGGGTATGGGATGTCTCAGATCGGGTCCAGAGTACTCTGAAGGGAGAGGGTGAACAGCCAGAAGTCTTGGTACATGTTGGTACCAATGACATAGGTACAAAAAGGGAGGAGGTCTAAAGAGAGAATTCAGGGAGTTGTGTAGGAAGCTGAAAGGCAGGGCCTCTAGGGTAGTAATATCAGGATTGCTGTCTGTGCCACGTGCTGGCGAGTGTAAGAATAGCATGATCAGGTGTATTAATGTGTGGCTGAGAGACTGGTGTAGGGGGCAAGGATTCACATTCCTGGATCATTAGGGCCTCTTCTGGGGGAGGTATAACCTGAACAAAAAGGATGGGTTACACCTGCACCCAAAGGGGTCCAATATCCTCGCGGGCACATTTAATAGAGCTGTTAGGGAGGGTTTAAACTAATTTGGCAGGGGGATGGGAACCAGTGATAGGGCTGAGGAAGGGGAAAACAGAAATAAATCAAAGATAGTGTGCAACAGAGATTATAGAAAGAACAGGCAGGAGATGAGGCTTAATCAAAGCCAGTGGCATGAGTTACAAGGCAATAGAGGCATGGTGCAATTAAAATAGAAAGCAGCAAATACTGGACTGAGGGCGTTGGAGTTGAATGCACTCAGCAAAAGGAATAAAATGGACAATCTTGAAATTCAGCTACAGAATCTTGATATTGGCAAATATGACGTTGTGGCCATCTCTGAAACTTGGCTAAAGGATGGCTGCTATCGGGAGCTGAACGTCCAAGGATATACGGTATATCAGAAAGATAGGCTAGTAGGAAGGGGGGGGGGTGACACTCTGTGTATAAGAAATAATATTAAATCATTGGAAAGACATGACATAGGATTGGAAGGTGTAGAGTCCGTATAGGTTGAGTTAAGAAATGGCAAGGGTAAAAGGACTCTAATGGCAGTTGTATACAGGCTTCCAAACAGCAGTCAGGATGTGGATTACAAATTACAGCAGGACATAGAAAAGGTATGTCAGAAAGGCAATGTCATGATAATCATTGGGGATTTTAACATGAAACTGGATTGGGAAAACCAGATCAATACTGGACCTCAAGAGAGAGAATTTGTAGAATATATAAGGGATAGCTTTTTAGGACAGCTTGTTGTTGAGCCCACTAGGGGATTGGCTGTGCTGAACTGGCTGTTGTGTAATGATCTGGAGGTGATAAGAGAGCTTAAGGTTAAGGAACCATTAGGGACAGTGATCATAATATGATCGAGTTCACACCGAAATTTGAGAGGGAAAAATAAAATCCAATGTGTTGGTATTTCAGTGGAATAAAGGAAATTACAATGACATGAGAGGGGAACTGGCCAAAGTTGACTGGAAAGGGATATTTGCAGGAAGGACAGCAGAGCGGTAATGTCTGGAGTTTCTGCAAAAAATGAGGGCAGTGCAAGACAGATATATTCCAAATAATAAGAAATTTTCAAAGGGAAGAACATAAGAACATAAGAAATAGGAGCAGGAGTAGGCCATCCGGCCCATCGAGCCTGCCCCACCAGTCAATAAGATCATGGCAGATCTGTCCATAAACTCAGCTCCATCTACCTGCCTTTTCTCCATAACCCTTAATTCCCTTCTATATAAAAAACTACCTAACTGTTTCTTAAATATATTTAGTGAAGAAGCCCCAACTGCTTCCCTGTGTAGAGAATTCCACAAATTCATCACTCTCTGGGAAAAACAGTTTCTCCTCATCTCCGTCCTAAATCTTCTCCCTTGAATCTTGAGGCAATGACCCCTAGTTCTAGTCTCACCTACCAATGGAAACAACTTTCCTACTTCTATCTTATCTATCCCTTTCAAAATTTTGTATGTTTCTATAAGATTCCCTCTCATTCTTCTGAACTCCAGAGAGTATTGTCCCAGGGGACTCAATCTCTCCTCATAGGTTGACCCCTTCATCCCTAGAATCAACCTGGTGAACCTCCACTGCACTGCCTCCAAAGCCAGTATATCCTTCCTCAAGAATGGAGACCAGAGCTGCACACAGTTCACAGGTGCGGCCTCACCAGTACCCTGTATAGTTGCAGCGTGACCTCCCTGCTCTTGAAATCAATCCCTCTAGCAATGAAGGCCAACATTCCGTTTGTCTTCTTAATAACTTAATTCTTAATTAATTCTTAAGAAGGACTCTACCGTGGCTGACAAGTAAGTCAGAGCCAAAGTAAAAGCAAAAGAGAGGGCATACAAGGAAGCTAGAGCTAGTGGGAAGATAGAGGATTGGTGAGCTTTTAGGAACTTGCAGAAGGAAACTAAGAAGGTCATTCAGAATGAAAAGATGAGTTATGAGAGGAAGGTGGTGACTAATATCAAAGAAGATACTAAAAACTTTTTTAAGTATATAAAGGGTAAAAAAGAGTCGAAGGCAGATATAGGACCAATACAAAATGACGCTGGAGATATTATAATGAGAGATGCAGGGATGGCAGAGGAAATGAATGTATATTTTGCATCAATATTCACAGTGGAAGACGCCTGCAGCATACAGGACATTCAAGAGTGTTAGTGAAGTGAAGTTTGTGCAGTGAAAATTACGACTGAGAAGGTGCTCAGGAAGCTTAATGGTCTGAGGGTGGATAAATCATCTGGACGTGATGGAATGCACCCTCGGGTTCTGAAGGATGTAGCTGGACAGATTGTGGAGGCATTAACAATGATCTTTCAAGAATAAATAGATTCTGGTATTATGCCAGGAAATAAGTCCAGGACCAGACTATTGGCCCAGGGTGTCTGACCCTCCAAGGGAGGAGTTGTAAAGTTTGATGGCCGCAGGCAGGAATGACTTCCTATGACGCTCAGTGCTGCATCTCGCTGGAATGAGTCTCTGGCTAAACGTACTCCTGTGCCCGACCAGTCCATTATGTAGTGGATGGGAGACATTGTCCAAGATGGCATGCAACTTGGACAGCATCCTCTTTTCAGACACCACCGTCAGAGAGTCCAGTTCCATCCTCACAACATCACTGGCCTTACGAATGAGTTTGTTGATCCTGTTGGTGTCTGCTACCCTTAGCTTGCTGCCCCAGCACACAACAGCAAACGTGATAACACTGGCCACCACAGACTTGTAGAACATCCTCAGCATCGTCCAACAGGAGATGCTGTAGACGTGGTGTACTTGAATTTTCAGGAGGCCTTTGACAAGGTGTTGCACATGAGACTGCTTAGAAAAATAAGAGCCTATGGAATTACAGGGAAGTTACTAGCATGTTTGGAGCATTGGCTGGTCGGCAGAAAACAGAAGGTGGGAATAAAGGGATCCTATTCTGGCTGGCTGCTGGTTACCAGTGGAGTTCCACAGGGGTTGGTGTTGGGATTGCTGCTTTTTACGATGTATGTCAATGATTGGGACTACAGTATTAATGGTTTGTGGCTAAATTTTCTGATGATACAAAGATTGGCAGAGGAGCGGGTAGTGTTGAGGAAACAGACAGCCTGCAGAGAGATCTAGATAGTTTACGGGAATATGCTAAGAAGTAGCAAATTAAATACTATGTTGGAAAGTGTATGGTCATGCACTTTGGTGGAAGAAATAAATGGACAGACTATTACTTAGATGGGGAGAGAATTCAAAATGCAGAGATGCAAAGGGACTTGAGAGTCGTTGTGCAAGATACCCTAAAGGTTAACCTCCAGGCTGAGTTGGTTGTGAAGAAGGCGAATGCAATGTGGGCATTCATTTCTAGAGGTATCGAATATAAGAGCAGGGATGTGATGTTGAGGCTCTACAAGGTACTCGTGAGACCACACTTGGAGTGCAGTTTTGTGCTCCTTATTTTAGAAAGGATATTCTGACATTGGAGAGGGTTCAGAGAAGATTCACGAGAATGATTCCAGTAATGAAAGGGTTACCGTATGAGGAATGTCTGGAAGCTCTTGGGCTGTATTCCCTGGAGTTCAGGAGAATGGGGGCGGGGGGGATCTCATAGAAACATTCTGAATGTTAAAAGGCCTGAACAGATTAGATATAGCAAAGTTATTTCCCCTGGTAGGGGATTCTAGGACAAGAGGGCATGACTTCTGGATTGAAGTATGTCCTTTTAGAACTGAGTTGTGGAGAAATTACTTGAGTCAGGGGGTGGTAAATCTGTGGATTTTGTTGCCACGAGTGGCTGTGGAGGCCAAGTCTTTGGGTGCATTTAAGGCAGAGAAAGACAGGTTCTTGATTAGCCAGGGCATCAAAGGGTATGGGGTGAAAGCAGGGGAGTGGGGATGACTGGAAGAATTGGATCAGCACAGAATTGAATGGCAGAGCAGACTCGATGGGCTGCTACTACGTCTTGTCATTTTATGGTCTTATCATCAACTCTACAGTCAGCATTGTTTCAACATTCACGTTCCTCGGCATCATTATTTCACATGTTGGAGTACCATATCTCCTCCATTAACAAAAAGGTTCAGCAGAAGATGTACTTCTTGCAGCTGTTGGTAAAAATCCATCTTCCCCGGAACGTAATCTTACACTGGTATCATAGAGAGCATCCTCATATTACCCACCACTGTCTGGTTTGATGCAACATCCTCTCACAATATACAACTACAGAGAGCTGTCACGTCAGCAGCCTCTCACAATATACAGGAAGTACAGAGAGCTGTCACATCGGCAGAAAAGGAAATTGGCTGCAGTCAATGCACTCTGCAGGATTTATATGAGTCCAGGACAATGAAGCGGGCAGGAAACTACACTTCTCACCCGGCAAACTGTCTTTTCTTTGAGATTCCTTCTGGAAAGAACTATAGGGCTATTAAAACAAAAACTTCACACCATATTAAAAGTTTCTTCTGCCAGGCAGTTAATCTGATCACCCCTCCTAGTCAGCTTCCCACCACCCCCTCTATCTTTTAACCCAGTCACAGCACTGCACTTTAAATACTTTAAACCACCTTTTATAATGCTGTTTACATTGTAAATACATGTTGGTATTTATGCACAGTTTTATCCATTCCTATATTTTAACCTCTACCTTTTTAAAATATTTCCTTATTCTTATAATTCATTGCTTTGATGCTATAATCCAGTTTTTTGTTGAATATTCACCAACACACCACAGCAAATTCCTTGTACATCCTCAGTGGCCACTTGATTAGGTACACCTGCACTTCTGCTCATTAATGCAAATATCTAATCAGACAATTACTCCGGACAACCATTTCTTTTTGAAAGGGTTGCCTCCACAGAATTTTTTTTTTTGTTTTTGATAGACGGCTTAAAGCTGAACACAAATAAAATTTCAGACTTAGTATCAGAGAGGAATTAGGAGAAACAAGAAATTAACTTTTATTGAATGCAATGTCTTTAATTGAACAGTGGTGCTGACACATTCAACTAAGCTAAAGATGTTTTGTTGATGATTTTCATTTATTCTCAGTGTCTGATATTTCTTGCTAAGTGCCCAACAATAATCAGTCAGCATTGATGGATTCCAGTTGCCCTGATATTGTTTCTCCATGACCACAATATCTTGGTTAAACCTTTCACCATGCTCGTCAGTGCCAAGATTTTCAGGGAAGAAATCTAAATGGGAATGTAGAAAATGAATCTTTAGCGACATGTTGCCTTTCATGGTTTTGTTTGCTTGAAGCATGTTGTCAACCAGCTGTACGTAGTTTGGTGCCCTGTAGTTGCCAAGAAAATTTTCAACATCATCCTTGAATGCCTTCCATGTGATTTTCTCCAATCCCAATAGAATTTCTTTCAATTGCCACTCTGTCATTAATGACCTGTTTGAATTGTGGATCAACGAAAATGAACCTTGTTGTGATGACTTTGAGAACTTCAACCTTAATGATCAACAAGGTCAACAGCAGGTTAAATGGACCACAGGTATATTTCAATGTGAATATGAGCAAGTGTTCATGTCGGATTTTTGTATTAGTACCCAAGTCTTGATTTTGCTGTATTCTGCCTGGTATCATTTTGGAATCAAACAGTGAAGAAAAGAGGTAAAACCACGGATGGACCCAGTACAAGAATGTGCCGACGTTTCTGAGAGGATATGTTCCTATCAGTGTTTCAAGGGAAATACTAAAATACAAAACACTATTCCTGAAGGTTTAGTGGGACCAAGCTCTGCTGTATCCATACCGATTGAAGACATTTATGCTAGAGCCATACTTGACATAGGTTCTCAAGTTCCTTTGCTTTATAGATTCTTTTACAACCTGTATTTGATGTACTTACCATTGGTGCCACTCTGTCAGTGTCCTTGAGATTTGGGGGCGTAGTACTGATGAGTACCCTTACAATGGTTACATGTCGTTGACGCTGAACTTTTCAGAAGCAGATATTGGAGTAACTGAGACTATTGACCCACCAGTGTTGGTCTGCCCAGATCCGGTTGAAAAAGGTGGAGCTTTCATTCTTGTGGAAAAAATTCTGCCGTTGTGAGAAAGCTCTTGGGAGCATGCAAGGAGAAAAATAGAGAGAACTTTCTAAAAATCTTGTCCATTCAGAGCTGCTTTCGAGAAGGTGCAAGTTCCTCCTAAACAGGATGATCAGCAGAAAGAAGGAACTGTGTGATACATCCAGTCTAAACCTGTCATATTACGTCCTGGGGGAGTAGCTAGAGTGACAAGAACCCCAAATTTGCTGGAATGTCGGAGGGATGGAAAAAGAGATTAATTGAGAATATGTTGGGATGCGAAGATGTATTTTCTACTGACGAGTCTGATGTTGCTACCACACTGTTAGTTTGACTGAGGACACCCCTTTCCAACAGTGGTCTCACTGGTTAGCACCAGCAGAGGTTGAAGATGTTTGGCAGCACCGGCTTAAACTGACGGAAGTTAAATACAAGGGGACATGGCTTTAAGGTAAGGGGTGGAAAGTTCAAGGGGGATATTAGAGGAAGGTTCTTTACTCAGAGAGTGGTTGGTTCATGGAATACACTGCCTGAGTCACTGATGGAGGCAGATATACTAGTGAAATTTAAGAGACTACTAGACAGATATATGGAGGAACTTAAGGTGGGGGAGTTATATGGGAGGCAGGGTTTGAGGGTCAGCACAATATTGTGGGCTGAAGGGCCTGTACTGTGTTGTACTGTTCTATGTTCTATGTTCTATGTAAATTTGGAAATGGAGCAGGGGAACCTTAGTTACCAGGAGACACAAGTGATAGGCAGGGGATGCACCTTCTGGAAGACAGGAAAGGTCACCAGGGGTGGCTGAAGCTGGAGGAGTTGAAGATAGGATAAGGAGGTCTCAAAGAGTCAGGACACCGCTAGATAGGCTAGCCTATATCACACCCAGGGAACAGAGTGTTGCATCTATCCACCTAGTGAGATATGTCACAACCATTCACAAATGGATTGTCATCATGAAATTCCTGTGAAAACTGTATTATTAATGATGCATTCATAAGTTTCAAACTTATGATTATTTTTGGTGGAAGGAGAGGGTAATGTCTTGGTTAAGATTTTTACTGGTATGCTGTAGATTTTTCATTTTAGCAGTTCTGTAAGAGCAGTCAGTTCTACTTTCAGCCTGCTAGGGTTTGAGTTAAGTCAAGGGGCTTTGTTGTTCAACTTAGGAATGTGGTATCAGCCAGTCAGGAGGGTGGGATTGGGAGAAGGTTTGAGAGAATGTGGGACAAAGAGGTTTTTGTGTTGGACACTGGTGTGGGTCAAGATCTTATCTGGCGGGAGCTGGGAGAAGACAGGAGGGAAGATGGCAGAGGATGTCGTCCCTGTTGTCCAAGGTGCTTTGTGCGGATGAATGGCTTCAAGGAGGAAGCACCACTACTCCCATGGGAGAGCCCATTTGTTCGAGATGGATTTTGAGCGACATTCGGAAGGTTGAAGCAACACTCACAACACGCTGGAGGAACTCAGCAGGTCGGGCAGCATCCGTGGAAAAGATCGGTCGACATTTCGGGCCGGAACCCTTCGTCAGGAAGGTTTTGTGTGCTTTAACACAGACAGTGGGTCTAGCACGTGAGTTAAAGACAACTTCAAGATGAGCTCCAACTTGTGTGCACATTTGGACTGGGTTAACTAATAGGCCTTTTTAATTTCTTTCCTTTTCTTTTTCTTACTAACTGTTCTATAAAGCTGACAATTGTAAATAAATGAACACACATCAAAGTTGCTGGTGAACACAGCAGGCCAGGCAGCATCTCTAGGAAGAGGTACAGTCGACGTTTCAGGCCGAGACACTTCGTCAGGACTAACTGAAGGAAGAGTCTCTTCCTTCAGTTAGTCCTGACGAAGGGTCTCGGCCTGAAACATTGACTGTACCTCTTCCTAGAGATGCTGCCTGGCCTGCTGCGTTCACCAGCAACCTTGATGTGTGTTGCTTGAATTTCCAGCATCTGCAGAATTCCTCGTAATTGTAAATAAACTTTCTTTATAATTGTATGTAGTTAGTGTACGGGCTGTTATTTCTTGCCAAGGGCTAATTGCATGGGGGTAGTATTTACAGACTGGGGTTCAGAGGGTAGGTGAGACATCCCAGGCTCCCAGGTTGAGATCTCTATATCTCTATCTCTATTTATCTCTCGCTCTCTCTCTCTCTCTCTCTTTAGATTTCTCTTTCTCGATCCTGGAATAAGTAGGGGGCAGGGATGATGTTGCTTTGTGCTGCTTGTGTGTGGGAGGGGGATCGGGGACTTTGGGGTTCTTACATTTTTTTCTGTCATTCATGCTTTGAGCTATTCTTCTGTTTCATGGACGTCTGTGAAGAGTAAGAATTTCAGGTTGTATACTGTATACATTCTCTGATATTAAATGGAACCATTGAGCCTTTGAACTATTGAGTTTGGTCATCTTATCACAGGAAAGGTCTGAAAAAGTTTTAAATGGTGCAACAAAGATTCACAGGGCTGTGACCAAAACTGGAGGGTTTGGGTTATAACGAGAGATTACATAGATTGGGGCTGTTCTCCCTGGAGGCTAAGAGGTAAGCTCACAGAGGTTTATGAAGCGATGAGGGGTGTAGATAAAACAGATTTTCACAGTTTTTGTTAGGATAGGGAAGTCTAAGATGAGAGGACATAGATTTAAAGTGAGAGGGGAAAGATTTAAAAGTCTTTGGTGGTGGGGATGTGGAACATGTTGCCAGAGGAAGTATTAAAGGTGGGTACAAGTACAATGTTGAAAAGATATTTGGACAGGTACATGAAAAGGAAAAGTTTAGCAGGATATGCGTAAAATCCAGGCAAGAGAAGGTGGCTTATTGGTGGAATTCATTGCTACAAACTGCTGTGGAGACCAGGTCATTATGTATATCTCAAATTCAAGTTCAAGTTATTTGTTATTCATCCATACACATGAATACAGCCAAACAAAACTATGTTCCTCTAGGGCCAAGGTGTAGAATGCAGTACCAGCAGCACACAGCACATCATGTAAATAGCATATATAGTTACAATAGCAGAAAATATACAGTCACAACAACGATAATATAGCCCAAGTCCCTGAGCAGCATATAGATTGTTGGTGCCTGGGATGCTGTCCTGGTGCAGCTTGTCTTCCACTGAGCAAACACTGGAGAACCGTACCAAATAGGACAGGACAGCCCCCAACCCAGAATGGGTTCCAGAGGCCTCTGCTCTCTCTCCCACACCACCTCCGGAGTTTCCTCCTCAGGTCAGCTGCAACAGATGACACCACAGCATGAGCGTCTTTAAAGTGGTGGTTGATATGTTCTAGGTTATTAAGGGTGTCAAATGCTGGGAGGAAAAGACAGGAGAATGGGATTGAGAGTAATAAATCAGCCACAATGGAATGGCATGGCAGACTCAATGGACCAAATAGCCCAATTCTGCTCCTTTATCTATGGTTTTATGTCTTAAACAGGACTAACCCAGGAAAACACCTAGGTCGGCACAGACGCTTTGAAAGGGTCTGTTTCAGTGCTGAGTAACTCCATGATACAACAATTACTGTTTTGATGTCTGGTTGTATAGTATTGAGATTGAAGCCCATTTCAAGAACAAGGGGGGGATCTCAGATTCCCTGTGAACTCCACACTAAAAGGTGTTTAAAACACTGAATAGTAAACACATTGTTGAAGCAAGCATCGGCCTGATTCAGGAAAAAAATAACAAATATAAATCCAAAGGCAAATGACTGTGCTTGTTGGAAACTAAAATTAGAACCAGTTTTGATGAAAATTCATCAACTTGCAATGTTACCCCTGTTCTCTCTCTCTCAACGGGTGCTACGTGATCCACTGAATTCTTCCATCTTTTTCTAATTTTATATTGCACAGTGTGGAAAGCAAAGGCATTACTTGATCTTTTCTGATACCAGTTCCACTACATTTTATCTCTTATCTCACTGAGATAAGCAGAGGAAGTGTTACTGATAACATCACCTCCCTCCTGAACACAGCTCTGAACTGAAGTGCCTTCAGAGTAAAATTCGACTGACGAATAAAATCAAAATAGCAACACCCTGCCCACCTGTCATTTAAGTAAATTCCCCCAGATCAGCTTCTTACTTGCTAGTTATTCTGTTTCCATAGGTTAGAGTATCTACAGTCACAGCTCGTCCAGATTCATGGCTCGTGATCCAACTTACACCAACTTCCATGTCGCCCATGGAAGTGGGGAGGATGAAAACGTCTACAGCAACTTCTGCAATCACCAGCGGGGTAGTGCAGCACTTCAAGGGAAGCAAGGTAAAAGCAGCTTGCAGCCTGCATCACAAGCAGGTACAATCAGCGCTGATCCGATGCTCCTAAAAGAAACAAAAATTAAATTGAATTGGCAGATACCGGGAATCTGAATGAAAAATTGAAAATTAAATTGAATTGGCAGATGCTGCAAATCTGAAATAGAAATTCAAACGGCAGATGCTGGGAATCTGAAATAAAAATTGAAAATTAAATTCAAACTGCCGATGTCAGGAATCTGAAATAAAAATTGAAAATTAAATTGAAATGGCAGATGCTGGGAATCTGAAATAAAAATTGAAAATTAAATTCAAATGGCAGATGCTGGGAATCTGAAATAAAAATTGAAAATTAAATTGAAACTGCAGACGTTGGGAATCTGAAATAAAAATTGAAAATTAAATTCAAACGGCAGATGCTGGGAATCTGAAATAAAATTGATAATTAAATTGAAATGGCATATGCTGGGAATCTGAAATAAAATTGATAATTAAATTGAAATGGCATATGCTGGGAATCTGAAATAAAATGGATAATGCCATAATGCTGGAAAACCTCAATAGGCCAAACAGCATTTGTGGAGAGAGAAGCAGGTCCGAGAATAGATTCCAGATTTGAAAAGGTAACTCTGTTTCTCTTACCACAGAGGCTGACTGATCTCCTGAGTGTTTCCAGTATTTTCCTGCTTTTATTTCATTAATGGAATATCTGTTATGTTTCTGTCAGAATTTGCAAGATGTTCATTCTGCCAATGAAGGCCTCAGTACCCAGACAGACAAATGGTTTTAAAACGATGTACTGAAAATAGGGAGGGGGAGAGGGGAGAACATTTATCAATGTTGTAAGCTGTTGTTGATTCAGTGCCGTTGAAAGCAGAGTGAAAGTAGATTTAGTTTAAAATCTCCCTGTCAAAGCTGGTTATTCTTGGAAATTATCCATTGTAATTTGAATGAAATTCCGTCTTACTCTTTAAATACTGAGCAGGGCAGCACAGAATAATTCACATCTTCACCCTTTGCTTACATGATCTCATTGTACTTTGAGGTGACTTGAATGATCTTACATCCCACCTGATCCGGTCTGAGTTGTCCTTGTGAAATCCCTCTGGTATCCCCTGCCCATTTACCAACACAGTCTGGTGAAAAGGCTGACTTGTAGCACTACAGACGAGAAGCATAATCAATGGCTTATTTGGTCTTGAAGTAAATGTCATTTCTTTTTTCTCAAATCCACCAACCCTACCTCCCTATGCACATTGTCCAAAGTCCAGAAAAAGTCCAAAATCCACCCTCAGTTATAAGGGTGCTTTGTTTTTGATGGGATCTGAGGAGATTCTTTTGGAAAGAGATTTTTCAAAGATAAAAACAAGGCTGCAGGGAAAGGGTGAGATGTAGCACAGTAGAAGATGAAGAGTCGGGTCCAGTTTGATGAGTTGAATGGTCACAAATATGTAAACTGTGCTATATCAATTGAACTCTCCATTCCAGAGGTGGTCGATACCCAGATGCTGCAGTTTGAAAACTGAGATCAATGGGAATGGAGGAGTGTGGGGACGAATAGGGAAGGAGACAGGCAGCGGGCCAGCTAAGATGCAGTGGAATGGTAGAGCAAGCATGCTGAGCCACGGGGCCAACACCCCTGTGACTTGTACCTCGAATATTTAAAGTTATAGAGTCATACAGCAGGGAAGCAGGATCTTTGGCCCAACTTGTCCAAAGTGAATTTGGTCCGTATCTCTCTACATCTTTCCCATCCATTTGCCTGTCCAGATACCCGTGAAATGGTGTTAATGGAGGATTGGAGGGAGGCGAATGTTGTCTCCTTGTTCAAAAAAGGTAGTAGGGATAGTCCGGGTAATTGTAGACCAGTGAGCCTTACGTCTGTGGTGGGAAAGCTGTTGGAAAAGATTCTTAGAGATAGGATCTATGGGCATTTAGAGAATCATGGTCTGATCAGGGACAGTCAGCATGGCTTTGTGAAGGGCAGATCGTGTCTAACAAGCCTGATAGATTTCTTTGAGGAGTTGACCAAGCATATAGATGAGGGTAGTGCAGTGGATGTGATCTACGTGGATCTTAGTAAGGCATTTGACAAGGTTCCAGATGGTAGGCTTATTCAGAAAGTCAGAAGGCATGGGATCCAGGGAAGTTCGGCCAGGTGGATTCAGAATTGGCTTGCCTGCAGAAGGCAGAGGGTCATGGTGGAGGGAGTACATTCAGATTGGAGGGTTGTGACTAGTGGTGTCCCACAAGGATCTGTTCTGGGACCTCTTCTTTTAGTGATTTTTATTAACAAACTGGATGTGGGGGTAGAAGGGTGGGTTGTCAAGTTTGCAGACGACACAAAGGTTGGTGGTGTTGTAGATAGTGTAGACGATTCCAAGGCAGAGTACAAAGGAAATGGCAGGGTACTTGGTAGTGTGGAGGAGAAGAGGGATCTGAGGGTACATGTCTACAGATCCCTGAAAGTTGCCTCACAGGTAGATAGGGTAGTTAAGAAAGCTTATGGGGTGTTGGCTTTCATAAGTCGAGGGATAGAGTTTAAGAGTCGTGATGTAATGATGCAGCTGTATAAAACTCTGGTTCGGCCACACTTGGAGTACTGTGTCCAGTTCTGCTCGCCTCACTATAGGAAGGATGTGGAAGCATTGGAAAGGGTACAGAGCAGATTTACCAGGATGCTGCCTGGTTTAAAGAGTATGCATTATGATCAGAGATTAAGGGAGCTAGGGCTTTACTCTTTAGAGAGAAGGATGAGAGGATTCATGATAGAGGTGTACAAGATATTAAGAGGAATAGATAGAGTGGATAGCCAGTGTCCCTTCCCCAGGGCACCACTGCTCAATACAAGAGGACATGGCTTTAAGGTAAGGGGTGGGAAGTTCAAGGGGGATAGTAGAGGAAGGTTTTTTACTCAGCGAGTGGTTGTGCGTGGAATGCACTGCCTGAGTCAGTGGTGGAGGCAGATACACTAGCGAAGTTTAAGAGACTACTAGACAGGTATATGGAGGAATTTAAGGTGGGGGGTTATATGGGAGGCAGGGTTTGAGGGTCAGCACAACATTGTGGGCCGAAGGGCCTGTAATGTGCTGTACTATTCTATGTTCTATGTTCTATGTTCTATGTATCTGCCTTAACCACTTCCCCAGGCAGCTTATTCCATATACTGACCACCCTCTGGGTTCCTATTCAATCTCTCCCCTCTCACCTAAATCTGTGCCTTCTAGTTCTTGATTCCTAAACCACGGGGAAAGATCTGCGCATATTCACCCTATATATGTCCCTCACTACTTTATATTGAATGTTACTTGCATTTCTCTAATGAGTGGTGTTGTCTCCTTTTGAAAAAATCTTCTTAGGTAAATAAGCTTATCAGCCTCCACCAGAACCCCCACCCAACCCTCAATTCTCACACCATGAGAGGTGGTTTGTATGAGGGGTGATCTCGTTATGTTTGGATAACAGTCCCGTCAGACTGAAAGAGTGTTAGATTTGGAAAGGCGTTGAGTGTTTTCTCTTAATCGTGACCATCATTGCTTTGACCCCGCCATTTGAAAATCAGAATCATAATCAGGTTTATTATCACTGATATAGGTTGTGAAATGTGCTATTTTGTGGCAGCAGTACAGTGCAGGATGTAAACATTACACTAAGTTACAGCAAAAAAATTAATAGTGCAAAAGAAGAATAGTGTTCAAAGGCCATTCAGATGTCTGATGGCGGAGTGGAAAAAGCTGTTGCTGACATGTGTGTGTGTGGATCTTCAGGCTCCTGTATCTCCTCCCAACTGCAGTCATGAGAAGAGAGCATGTCCCAGATAGTGAGGGCCCTCAGTGATGGTACCGTTTGTTTGAGGCACTGCCTCATGAAGATCTCCTCAATGGGGGGAGGCTTGTGCCTCTGATGGGGCTAATTGAGTTTACAACCTTCTGCAGCATCTTTCGATCCAGTACATTGACCCTTCAACACCAGGCTGTGCTGAATCCGCTCAGAATGGACTTTGAAGTGACTTGAATGTTGCCTCCCATTTGAAGATTCTGTGAGATTGTTAGTGTTAGTTCAAGTGTTATTCAGATAAAATACTCAATCCCTGGTAAATATAGTTTTCAACATCTTATTTGAAAGTAAGATATTGTAGAAATTTGCCTTTGTACCTGTGACACAGATGATGATCTTACTTTCAAATAAGAAAACTGTATTTACCATGGACTGAGTGATAAGAAAACTGTATTTACCATGGACTGAGGTATTTTTAACTGAGTTACACTTAAACTAACATTAACAATCTCAAGTGGGAGGCACAGAAGCACAATAATTATATTAGCTTTAAATGAAATGATGAGTTAAAGCAGCTGGGGAACTTAGATACAATTAAGTAAATACACACATATACAAAAGAACAACTGGTTTTAGTAATGGTATCCACAAATCTATTCGAATAATTGTTGTGAGTCAGGGCTGGCCTAGTTTACAAGTAACTCCCGTGCCATGGGTCGGGATTGCTCAACATGTCGCACTACAGATAAGCAGCATAACCAACAGCCTATTTAGCATTGAAGTAAGTGATTTATTTTGTATCCTCAAATCCCACTCTATGCACATTGTTCAAACTCAGGAAAAATCCAAAATTCAACAGTCCTCAGTTCCGAGAACGCTATGTTTTTGACTTGCAATCTGAGGAAATATGTTCAAAGATGTGCTGTAAATACTGGTAGCTCGCTTCAATTATTTGTGTGGTTTATATTTTTTCCCTTTTCAGTTGCAGAACGGTTGTTGGTCTTTTTTTAATTGGGTTCTTTCAGGCTTCTTTGTGGCTACCTGTAATCAAACAAATCTCAAGGTTGTATAATTTATACATTCTTTGATAATAAATTTACTTTGAAACTTTGGTTTCAACAACAACTCCCATGTCTGCGACGCAGATTAAAGCATTTATAAAATATTTGGAATCATCAAATCGCACAGTGTAGAAATTCAGCCCTCAGTCCCGATTGTAATACCTATCAACGGTAGTCCCATTCGATAGCACAAGGACGTTATCCTCTATGTCTTTCCTATTTAAGTATCTGTCTAAATGCCTTTTAAATGTTCTAAAGCTAAGGTTAAAGATTAGCTTTATTTGTCATATATACGCCAAAGCCTTGAAATATACAGCAAAATGCATCGTTTGTGTCAATGACCAACACACTATATGCAGTGGGCAGCCATGCTTCTGGTATCAACATAGTACACCCACAACTTCAGATGTAGGAGGAAACTCTTACTAAGACATACAACTTTAGCATGTGGGATGAAACCGGGGTGACTTTTAAAGGTTGTAATTGCATCTGCAATTAACAACTAATTGCTCTACACAAGTAAGCCACGGGAATTGCTGCTGACCAGTTGGGATTGAGTTCATTGTTCAAAGCGCTTCTCAATAAAAGAAAATTGATATGGGATTAAAAAATAAAACTGCCTGGTGGATTTTAATCTCTCTCAGTTTACATACCACATGTTCAAAATAATAAAACACAGAGACACTGATAGGTAAAGTTTGGGAATGTTTCTCCTTGGTGCCATAGAGTTGAGAATTGTTGCAACACATAGACAAGACAATTAGCCTATCATGTGTACACTGGTTCATAGAAGAACATCCTGGTCTTTCTATTCCATGCATTTACACATAGTCCTGAAAAGTATTCTTCCTCAAACAGAACTATAAAGAGGTAGAATATGGAAATGGGCCTTTCCTGCCGACCAACAACCACCCATTTACTCCAAGCTCACACCAATCCCAATTTACTCTCCCTGTGTTCCCAGATACTAACCCCTCAGCTCCACACTTGGGGCAATTTACAGTGGCTAATTAGCTGATCATTCTTCAGATGTGGGAGAAGGAGAAACTCACAGTCACAGGGAGAGCGTGAAAATTCTGCACAGACAGTACCTGAAAAAGGATGGAATCTGGATCACTGATTCTGCAAGGCATCAGCTCCACTGGCTGAGCAACTGTGCTGTCCTATCAAATGTATATCTAGTACCCTGACTGTGTGTATCAAAGGTCTCAAAGGTAGATTTAATGTCAGAGAAATGTATACAATATATATCTTGAAATGCTTTTTCTTCGCAACCATCCATGAAAACAGAGGAGTGCTCCAAAGAATGAATGACAGTTAAATGTTAGAACCCCAAAGTACCCCCCAGCTCCCCTCCCTCCAGCGTGTAAGCGGCAGAAAGCAACGGTCCTCTTTCCTCCCACTGGCAAAAAAAAGCACCGGCACCCACCACTGAGCACTCAAGCGTGAGCAAAGACACAGACTTGCAGTACCCCAAAGACTACGCGTTCACCCAGTATTCGACATACCACAGGCTCTCTCTCTCCCTAATAAGGGAGAAAAAGGTGTCTCCATTTCACAGCGAGAGGGGAGACATAACAAATAACTCACTGGTTTACAAAGTTAAAAGTCCTTTGCATCGCTTTTTCCGAGCTCTGTGCCCAAAGATCTCACGTCTCTGGGCACACAGCCAAAAACCTTTCAGCTCTCATGACACACCAGTCCGAGACACCAACCTTTGATCCACCCGTCTCCAGAGCTCCATGATCCTAGGCCACCAAAAGTGAGCCGAACTCTTAGCCTGAGACCTTGGCATGTCGGCTAAAGGCCAGTCGTGACACCCCGAGAGCGGGTCCCATTCCTGTCATCAGCATGTAACTCCAGGTCAGGGTTTTCAAAAGGACCCTGAATGGGAAAAAAAGAGATATTAAAAATGGAAATAGAACTGTTTCTGAAGATGCAAGCAAAGGAATCACGGCATAGTGCCATCTTGACTATCCCAATATATATCCAATTCCCTGACACGGTTTATCCCAATGTATATTCAATTCCCTGACTGAATCCACTTCCACCAATCATTTCTACAGAAGGTGAGTTATGCAATACGTATAGCTGCTGCCTGTATAAGAGCATCTTTCTTGTATCTTTCACTCAATTTTTAAAAATTTTTACTTTTGTTTATTGAGATACAGCACGGAATTGACCCTTCTAGCACTTTGAGACACATCCCCTAGCGATCCCACGATGCAACTCCAGCCTAATCACAGGACAATTTACAACGCCCAATGACCATGTAAACTACCGACCGGTACTGTATGTCTTCAGATTATGGGAGGAAACCCATACAGTCATGGGGAGAACATACAAGCTCCTTGCAGATCGCATGGGAATTGAACGTAGGATGATGGTACTGTAAAGTATTGTGCTAACCACTATGCTGCCATTCTGCCCTTGTCTGAGTCCCCACGCTCAATCCATCTGCTCATGGGAACAGTTTCCATCTGTCGTATCTAAACCATTCAGATCACTGAGACAGTAAGTTCTTGCCCCAAGCAAGTAAAATGACAAGGAATACCTGAATTGAAGTTATTAACATTCCAATTTACTCTGGAAGAGGAAATAGAGCTCCACTACATCAGAACTGCCAATTAAAGTATTGTACTACATAATTGTACTATTAGGGTACAGAGAAGGCACCTGTTTTCATTACCAGAAAATCAGGAGGGCAGTATAGGACAATAGAGGGCAGTAAAGGAACAATTCTTTCTCTCAACTGTTCTAGGTGCCTGGAAACCATTGTCTGAAAAGCTGATGGAGACTGAACTTTCAATTTACGGTATCTGGATGAGAAGTGGAGAGCTTGACTTGCCTGGCTAGGAGGGGTTTAATCTGAACCGTTGTTTTGACGTGTACTGAGTGGTCTCTTCTCAGTCAGTACATTTCCCCGATTCCCAACCTAGATCAGTAGCGACATGTGAAATGTTAAAATGATTAACAATGGCAGCATGGCAGTCTGGTGGTCAGTGTAAGGCTTTACTGCACCAGTGATCAGCGATCGAGGTTCAATTTCCATCGCTGTCTGGACTGAGTTTGTACATTCTCCCTGTGACTGCATCAGTTTCTTCTGTCATTCTGGAGACATATGCGCTAGGAGGTTAGTTGGTCAAGTGGAGTAATTGGGCAGCACGGGCTCATTAGGCCAGAGGGCTTGTTACCATGTCGTGTCTCTAAATAAAATAGAAAATAAAGTGGAAGGCGTAGCTGTAAGATGAAAAAGGAAAGATTTGAAGAGGACCTGAGATGCAAGTTTTTCACACAGGTAAGTGTATGAGACGGGCTGCCAGTGGAGGTGGTGCTTACTTACTCCCCGTTACACCGTTCGCATTTCGGGCAGCAGTGAAGGTCCATCTCTGCTGGTGTTCAGGGCTTCCTTCATCATGTTAGCAGCTTCTCTCGGTTTTCACTACTGTCAGTCTTGCAAGTCCCGCGTGGAGACTCAGGAATACCGTCACACTCAGATGTAGAAGGATTCTTCGTTGTTGTTTCCGTAACAATGTTGTTGTACCAGTCAGGGTTGTTAGCCCTGAGCTGAACCCCCGAACCTGGAGGACCGGTGGACACTCTTAGTTGTCTGGCCTCTACCCTTTGACCTGAGCTGAGAATTTCCTGCATTTTCTGATTCTGACAAGGGATTCTTAGCAACACAGACAAAACTGTGATGAAGGGTCTTGGCCCAAAACGTTGACTGCTTACTTCCCTCCATGAATGCTGTCTGACTTGCTGAGTTCCTCCAGCATTTTGTGAGCATTTTTTTACTTTGTTTTCCAACACTACATTTCTCACTAACTCTGTAAAGCAACATAATCAAAGACCTCTCCCATCCTGAATATTCTCACTTCTCCACACTCCCGCTGGGGAGAAGATAAAAGGCCTGAAAGCACATTCCATCAGGCCCAAGGACAGCTTCTATTGCACTGTGGAAGACTATTCAATGCTTCCCTAGTACAATGAGATGGAGTCTTGAACTCACAGCGGACCTCATAATGGCCTTGCATATTGTCTGTCTGCACTGCACTTTTTCTGTAACACTTTATTCTGCATTGTGTTATAGTTTTTTCTTGCCTTGATGATCTGTCTGGATGGCATTCAAGACATGTTTTTCCCTGTATCCCATTACATGAGACCATTGGTTAACTGATAGGTTGTAGATTGTTAACCTTCAAGAGGACCACAAACTTGTCGTAGGGTTTGGAGTCTTGTGTGCCTCAAAGGCCCTGAGACCTATTTTGGCTTTATGCTTTGGCTCTTGGTAGGATCACCCATGCCAGGTCAAAGGGTAGAGGCCAGACAAAGAGTGGTTCACCAGTCCTCCAGGTTGGGGGGGTTCAGCTCAGGGCTAACACAAGTCAAACATAATTGTTACGTAAATAGCAACGAGGAATCCTTCTACATCTGAGTGTGATGGTATACCTGAGTCTCCACCCGGGATGTACATGACTGTTAGAAATGACATGATGAAGGAAGGCCTGAACACTGCCAGAGATGGAGGACCTTCATCGCTGCCCTAAACACCAGTGCCATAACAGGCAGTAAGTAAGACTGTTAAATTAGTAAGTTAATACAATAAACCAATTTACCGGTCTTTTAACCTAGACACCCATCTTACAGGTTACTCGAGACTTAGATGCCAGATCATGGTACGTAGAAAGATTTTTATGGATTATGGGATTATATGGGAAATTTATTATAAAAAACAGTCCCATTTGGTTCAATCACTTTCTGGTGGCATTTGCGGTGTAAACGTAGAAACATAGAAAACCTGCCGCACAAAGCTGTGCCAAACATGTCCTTACTATAGAAATTACCTAGGGTTACCCATAGCCCTCTATTTTTCTGAGCTCGGTGTACCTATCCAGGAGTCTCCTAAAAGACCCTATCATATCCTCCTTCACCACTGTCGCCGGCAGCCCATTCCACGCACTCACAGCTCTTTGCATAAAAGCTTACCCCTGACATTTCCTCTGTACCTACTTCCAAGCACCTTAAAACTTTGCCCTCTCGTGCTAGCCACTTCAGCCCTGGGGAAAAGCCTCTGAAAATCCACACGATCAATGCCTCTCATCATCTTATACACCTCTATCAGGACACCTCTCATCCTCCGTCGCTCCAAGGAGAAAAGGTGTACTTGAGTCTTTTCCTTAATCCACAAAACAATAAGACTATAAGACATAGGAGCAGGATTCGGCCATCTATCCCATCGAGCCATCTCTGCCATTCCATCATGGTAGATTTACTTTAGTGCTCAACCCCATTCTCCTGCCTTTTCCCCATAACCTTTAATGCCCTAACTAATTCAGAACCTTTCATACTCTGCTTTAAAAATACCCAATTTTGTCCACTACCATCTGTGGCAATGAATTTCACTGATTCACCGCCCTCTAGCTAAAGAAATTCCACCTCATCTTTCTTCTAAAAGGACTTCATTCTATTCCAAAGTTATGCCCTTTGGTCCTTGAGTCTCTCACTTTCAGAAACATCCTCTCCGTATCCACATTACCTAAACTTTTCTCATGAGGTTTCAATGCATTCCCCAACATGCGAACGGAAAGGGATTAAAGTGAAATTATTCAGGGAGACACAGACAGGTGATGGACTCTGAGCAAGAGAGTATCAAACAGAATTTCATTAACTATCGATGATCTCTATGAAGATGACAGGGACAGGTTTCAAACGAATTTGCAAGGCATGATTTTTTTTTAGACTGGGAGTTGTACATGTCTAGAATGGCTGCCAGAGGAGATGATGGCAGCAGATATGATGGCAGTGTTTAAGAGGCATTTAGACACATCAACAGACAGAGACCGGAAAGACATGGATCGTGTGCTTTCAGATAGTTTAATTTGACATCATGGTCGGCACAGATGTTGTGGACCAAAGGTTCTGTTCCTGTGCTATGTGGCACTTTGATCCAGATCGGGGATTCCCAACCTTTTTTATACCATGGACCAATACCATTAACCAAGGGTCTATGAACATAGATTGGGAACCCCTGATCTAGATCAGCTCAAGGCTCTGATATTAGTGCAGTATCACAAACTGTCACAACCTAAGATCTTTGGGATTAACTCGTAAAGCGGAGAAGTTCTGACTTCATTCTCCAAGTGCTGTTGCTGCAGCCAAGGCCAGTGTTCTCCTGACTACCCTTGAAGAAGTTGCAGTGAGGAACCTTCTTGAACCTCTACACTCCTTCAAGTGAAAATGCTGTTGAGTGAGGGGTTATAGCCAACGATGATGGAAGATCAGTGATAAACTTCCATGGCAGGATGGCGTTCAGATAGGAGTAAAGACGGAGTAGCTGTGGTGTATCGTGTGATCTGCAGATTAACCAAATACATCTGCTTCACTATTTTCATCTTTATCTGTTCCTGTGTATCTATATATATTTTGTTTTTCATCATATCTGCAATGTGATATCTGTGCTGATGGTTGTGGTTGTGTAGCTGGCATTCTGGATCTCTGAAAAAGAGACACAAGTTCATATCCCCACATCAGTTGGGAAATCAAATTCAAATAATTAAATAAATCTGAAATATTAAAAAATATTCAGTAATACTTACAAGCCTGATTGAATTTTTTGAGGATGTCACTAAGCACATTGATGAGGGTAGAGCTGTGGATGTAGTGTATATGGATTTTAGCAAGATATTTGATAAGGTACCCCATGCAAGGCTTATTGAGAGAGTAAGGAGGCATGGGATCCAAGGGGACATTGCTTTGTGGATCCAAAACTGGCTTGCCCACAGAAGGCAAAGAGTGGTTGCAGACGGGTCATATTCTGCATGGAGGCCGGTGACCAGTGGTGTGCCTCACGGATCTGTTCTGGGACCCCTACTCTTTGATATTTTTATGAATGACCTGGATGAGGAAGAGGAGGGATGGGTTAGTAAATTTGCAGATGACACAAAAGTTGGGGGTGTTGTGGATAGTGTGGAGAGCTGTCAGAGGTTACAGCGGGACATTGATAGGATGCAAAACTGGGCTGAGAAATGGTAGATGGAGCTCAACCTAGATAAGTGTGAGGTGGTTCATTTTGGTAGGTCAAATATGATGGAAGAAAATAGCATTAATGGCAAGACTCTTGACAGTGTGGAGTATCAGAGGGATCTTGGAGTCCGAGTCCATAGGATACTTAAAGCTGCTATGCAGGTTGACTCTGTGGTTAAGAAGACATACGGAACATTGGCCTTTATCAATCATGGAATTGAGTTTAAGAGCCGAGAGGTAATGTTGCAGCTATATAGGAGCCTGAGCAGACCCCATTTGGAGTACTGTGCTCAATTCTGGTCACCTCGCTACAGGAAGGACGTGGAAACCATAGAAAGAGTGCAGAAGAGATTTACAAGTATGTTGCCTGGATTGGGGAGCATGCCTTATGAGAATAGGTTGAGTGAACTCAGCCTTTTCTCCTTGAAGCGACGGAGGATGAGAGATGACCTGGTAGAGATGTACAAGATAATAAGAGGCTTTGATCGTGTGGATAGTCAGAGGCTTTTTCCCAGGGCTGAAATAGCTAGCATGAGAGGGCATAGTTTTAAGGTGCTTGGAAGTAGGTACAGAGGAGATGTTAGGGGTAAATTTGCTGCGCAGAGAGTGGTGAGTGTATGGAATGGGCTGTCGGCGGCGGTGGTGGAGGCAGAGACGATAGGGTCTTTTAAGAGACTCCTGGGTTGATACATGGAGCTTAGAAATATAGAGGGCTATGGGTAAGCATAGGTAATTTCTAAGGTAAGGACATGTTCGGCAAAGCTTTGTGGGCCGAAGGGCCTGTATTGTGCTGTAGGTTTTCTATGTTTCTATGTTTCTAATCATAGTAATCAGTCCAACTCAGTAATACTCTTCAGGGAAAGCATTCTGCCATCAAGCGTAGTCCAAGAGACTTCAGACAATAGGATAATTATGAAAATACACTCAGTGGTCACTTTGTTTAGTTACCTCCAGTTCCTAATAAAGTGGCCACTGAGGGTATGTTCGTGGTCTTCTGCTGTGGTCCATCTACTTCAGAGTTTGACATGTTATGCATTCAGAGATGCTCTTCTGCACACCACTGTTGATGTGGTTATTTGAGATACTGTCACCTTCCTGTCAGCTTGAACCAGTCTGGCCATTCCCCTCTGACCTCTCTCATTAACAAGACATTTTGACCCACAGAACTGCTGCTCACTGGATGGTTTTGTTTCTCACTCCATTGTCACCATTCTTTGTATACTCTAGAGACTGTTGTGTGTGAAAATCCCAGCAGATCGGCAGTTTCTGAGATACTCAAACTAATGTCGCCCAGCACCAACAATCATTCCACAGTCAAAGTCACTCAGATTTCATTTCTTCCCAATTCTGATGTTTGGTCTGAATAACAATGGGACCTCTGATCATGTCTGCATGCTTGTATGCATTGAGATGCTGCCACATGTTTGGCTGATTGGATATTAGATGTAACGACCAGGTGTACATGTATTCCGAATAAAGTGGCCACTCTGTGTAAATGCTAGTATTATCTTTAATGTTGACATTTGTCCCTGGAATGGGTTGCCAGGGATGGTAGTGGAGGCAAGTATCATAGGTATCTGTGGAGGCTCTTAAATAGGCCTGTGAATGTGCAGACAACAGAAGGATATGGACACAGTGAAGTAGAAGGAGTAGATAGGTTCTGCATTTAATTATCAGTTTAATTGGCTCAGCATGACATCGTGGTCTGAAGGGCCTGTTCCTATGAAGTACTGTTTCACTTTCTGTGTGCTGTGCTGTGAAACAATAAATCATGTGTTTTGGGGTGAATTTGAGTTTTATCACAGCTATTCCCTAAGCTCTGACTGAACACATCTCAATGCAGATAATCAGTTAAAACTCAGTGGCACAACTTGAAACACTTGGCAAAAAAAATCATTAAACCCAACCAAACATGACAAATAATGTAATATAAATGAGCACATGGTAAACAGTGCCTTAAGATGTGATATAAATTTACTGTAAGTATGTTAGAAAGTACCTTAGACTCTGTATTTTTCATAGGACCTCTCTATTCTGATCCTTATACATGTAACCTTAACTGTAACTTCTACTATCTCACTCTCTCTTGCTCTCTCTCTCTCTTACACATTCTCTGTCTCTCAGTCACTTTCTCTCCCATTTCCTTTCTCTTGCTTTCTCTCTCTCTCTCACACACACCACACTCTCTCTCTCTCTCACTCTCTTTCTGTCTCTCTTTCTCTCTATACAGATGGCCAATTCTGTTTCAGTTATTTTACATGTTATTCTTTAACCAAAATTTAACTTATTTAAGATTGTTTATTGTCATACCAGTACACTAGTGTAAAGGAGAACACAATCGTTATTACTCTGGATCTGATGTAGCATAAAAAAAACATTATAACCATAAAGAACATGATAAAAAAACAATAAATATAAACACATAATTAGCTTTTATACATAGACTGTTCATAGCCAGATGATTTTAGACAGAATTCACCACGCCCAATACTCAAGTTGATCTATCTACAACTCCTAGTGCGTTGCTCCCACTTGCTGTGCCTTGTTTACGTCTAATCAAAAACAACATCTGTGACAATCTAATTGGAAGAACTTTTTGAGCGTACAGTTCAGCTAATTCACATCACACAGTGGAGCAAGCAAGGGGCTGAGCCGTCAGCACATAACCCTACTTCCTTGTGTTCTTCTCAGAATCAGAATCAGGTTTAATATCGCCCGCATATGCCGTGAAAATTGTTAAATTTGCAGCAGCAATACAATGCAATACATGATAAATATAGAAAAAAAGCCAAATTACAGTAGGTATATATACACAGTATGTTTATTAAGTAGTTAGATTAAATAAATAGTGAAAAAACAGAAATTAAAATGCAGTGAGGTAGTGTTCATGGGTTCAATGTTCATTTAGAAATTGGATGGCAGAGGGAAGAAGCTGTTCCTGATTTGCAGAGTGTGTACCTTCAGGCTTCTAAATCTCCTTCCTGATGGTAAGAATGAGAGGAGGGCATGCCCTGGGTGATTGGGGTCCTTAATGATGGACATCACCTTTCTGCAACACTGTACCTCGAATATAACTTGGATACTACAGAGCCTAGAACCCATGATGGAGCTGACTAATTTTACAACTTTGTACAGCTTCTTTTGATCCTGTGCATTAGCACCCCCACCCCCAGTACCAGTTGGTGATGCAGCCAGTCAGAATGCTCTGCATGGTACATCTGTAAAAGTTTTTGAATGTTTTAGGTGACAAACCAAATTTCCTCAAACTCCTAATGAAATATAGCCGCTGCTTTGCCTTCTTTATAGCTGCATCAATATGTTGGGACCAGGTTAGATCCTCAGAGTTACTAACACCCAGGAACTTGAAACTACTTACTTTCTTCACTTCTGATCTCTCTCTGAGGATTGGTTTGTATTTTAAAAACGCAAACAACAGGAATTCTGCAGATGCTGGAAATTCAAGCAACACACATCAAAGTTGCTGGTGAACGCAGCAGGCCAGGCAGCATCTGTAGGAAGAGGTACAGTCGACGTTTCAGGCCGAGACCCTTCGTCAGGAGTAACTGAAGGAAGAGTCTCCCTTCACAGTCCTGACGAAGGGTCTCGGCCTGAAACGTCAACTATACCTCTTCCTAGAGATGCTGCCTGGCCTGCTGCATTCACCAGCAACTTTGATGTGTGTTGATTGTTTTGTATTCCCTTGTCTTACCCTTCCTGAAGTCCATAATCAGCTCTTTAGTCTCACTGAAGTTGAGTGCAAGTTTATTGCCGCAACACCGCTCAACTAGCTGTTATATTTCGCTCCTCTCATCAGCATCTGAAATTCTGCCAACAATGTTTGTATCATCAGCAAAATTTATACCACTTCCATCCTGTTTCTTTGAAATACGAAAGTTGATGTCCTACCACTCAACTTTGGTGGAGAAAAGCTTGAGACCAGTTTTAAAGTTGCTATTAAGTGTTTTTCTGGATATTTATACTTGCAAGTCCTCAAACCACATCAAATGCATTTCTGTTGTAGACATCAGACCTGCAGTCAAACGCTGGAGACAGAAGGGATTGCAAATGTTGGAGTTTGGAACAACATACAAGATACTGGAGGAACTCAGTCAGTCAGGCAGCATCTGTGGAGGAAAATGGATGGGCTGCATTTTTGGGTCAAGACATTTCATCTGGAGTGATGAATGGTCTCGACCCAAAATGTCGACTGTCTGTTTCTCTCTATCGATTTTGCCTGAGCGACTGAGTTCCTGCAGCATTTTGTGTACTACTACAAGTAAAAGTCGTTTCTTCTTGAAGGCTGTGAATTGTAAAGCTCTAAAAGAGATGAGACTGTGATCCATAAAGACTGCCTCACAGGCACTAATAGTACTGGACAACAAACTTTTTCATAAGTGTTGCTTCTTCAGAACTTTTCTTTTGTTTAAGATAGGCCACTCGAAGCTGAATACAAATATAATTTCGGACTACTTGTATCACATAGGAATTTGGAGAAACAAGAAATTAACTTTTATTGAATATAATGCACTTAATTGCATAATGGTGCCGATGCTTTGCAATAGTTTAACTGAGCTAAAATGTTTTGTTGATGATTTTTGTTTGTACTCAGTGCCTGAGGCTTCTCCAACAATGACTGGTAGTCTTTTGGATTGGAAGAAGACAGGCTGTTGGGCAGTTCATCTGTGGACACGGAGGTGGCTCTGCAGTTCCAGTCTGGAAGCGCAGAGTCTAGCACAATGGGGGCACTGGAAGTCCGTTGTTGTAATAATTGTGGCTGCTGTCCTGTGACGCCGCTCACGGTTTTCCATCAGTTTTTGGCAGCACCTGTCTTCAAAACTGGTGTAGGCTTCACAGTACGGGGCTCGCCAGCGGGTTCTGTCAGCAGTCGCAGTTTCTAGTTCCTTTGGCTGGATGTCACAGTAGCGTAGGGTTTCCTTCACAGCGTCTTTGTAGTGCTTGCGTGGACGACCTTGAGGTCTCTTTCCGGTCTCCAGTTCACCATAGAACAGCTAACGAGGCATATGGTGGTCGTCCATTCTAATGACATGTCCCACCCACCGCATCTGGGCTCTGATGATTAGGGACTCAATGCTGGTGGACTCCACGCCATCCAAGACCTCCAGGTTGGAGACACGGTCTTGCCAATGAATGCCAAGGATGGAGCGGAGGGCGCGCATGTGAAATTTCTCCAGTTGTTTGATGTGTCGTTGGTACAGAGTCCACGTCTCACATCCATATAGGAGAGAAGGGATGACCACAGCTCTCTAGACTTTCAGCATTGTGGAGATGCAGACGTTGTGTTAATTGAGCACTCTGGTACGCAGCCTTCCCAAAGCCTGGCTGGCCTTGCTGATCCTGAAGTCAATTTCTTTGTCCAAAGACCCATCTCTCGAGATGATGCTTCCCAAGTATTTGAAGCTGTTTACATTTGTCAGCTGGGTGTTGTCAACAGTGATTTTTGGTTCTATGGGGTTGGTGTTTGGCACAGGCTGGTGAAGTACTTCAGTCTTGTTCAGGCTGATAGTCAGGCCAAAGGACGTAGCAGCATCTGCGAATTTGTTCAGCATCAACTGTAGATCACTGTCTTTGTGCACCTGGAGCTCAGTCATCAGCAAAGAGGGTTTCTTGAATGACTGTATGGAGGCACTTCGTCCATGCGTTCAAGCGGCGAAGGTCAAAGAGAGAGCCGTCCAATCGGTACCTGATGTACACTGCCTCCCTCAGACCTTGGGCAGCACGTGACCACATGCAAGTGAAGAGCAGATTGAACAGGACTGGGGCTAGTACACAGCACTGCTTCACCCCATTGGAAATGGCAAATGCAGCTGACATATCACCACTGCAAAGGACCTGTCCTGTCATTCCGTCGTGGAGCAGCTGAATCATCTTCACGAATTTCCTCAGGCATCTGTAACATCTCAGGATAATCCAGAGAGCCTCCCTGTTTACAGTGTCAAGTCCCTTTGTCAAGTCAATGAAGACAGAGTAAACAACAGGAATTCTGCAGATGCTGGAAATTCAAGCAACACACATCAAAGTTGCTGGTGAATGCAGCAGGCCAGGCAGCATCTGTAGGAAGAGGTGCAGTCGACGTTTCAGGCCGAGACCCTTCGTCAGGACTGACAGAGTAAAGAGGCTTGTTCTGCTTGATGCACTACTCCTGGACTTGCCTCATGGCAAATATCATGTCTACTGTACTCCGTTCTGGCTGAAAGCCACACTGCGCCTCCAGGAGGTTCCTTTCTGAGACAGTGACAAGCCTGTTCAGGAATATGCGGGCAAAGATCTTGCTTGCGATGGACAGCAGTGAGATACCTCTGTAGTTTCTGCAGTCTAATTTGCTTCCCTTGTTTTTGTAGAGAGCCACGATGAGGGCATTCTGGAAGTTGTCGGGCATCTCATCTGTGATCCAGATGTCTTCCAGGATGTCTTGGAATGCCTGTGTGTTTGGGCCTAAAGCTTTGTAGATCTCGGCAGGAATGCCATCCTACCCTGTTACTTTATTTGAGTTCATCTGCGAGATCGCTTTCTTGATCTCATCAGTAGAGGGCGGCAGGTCTGGGTCGTCCAGGACTGGCTGCTGAGGGATCTGCCGTACGACATCAGGATCAACTGTAGACGGCCCATTGAGTAGGTTGGAAAAGTGTTCAACCCAGCGGTTTTTCAGTCCTTCCTGGTCTTTGATCAGGCTCGCCCCATCAGATGACAGCAAGGGGGAGCATCCTGATTTAGAAGGACCACAAGCTCACTTTATGGCGCTGAAGAACTCTCTGGTGGCATGCATGTCTGCATAGCGTTCCACCTGCTCAGCCTTTCTCTGCCACTACTCGTCCTGCATTTCTCGCAGTTCCACCTGTACTTTGGACTGCAGGTGTTTAAACTTGTCTTTCTTTGAGACAGATGACGGATCATTCTGCCAGGCTGCATAGGCCTTGTTCTTGGCCTGAAGGGCTGCTGAAATGGTCTCGTGGTTTTCATCAAACCAGTCTTGATGCACTCAGGTTTTCAGTCCGAGCACAGTTGTTGCAGTCTGCAAAATAACATCTTTGAACTGAGTCCACTTTTCAGAACAGGTTCCCACAAGCAGTGAATTGTTGGAGAGTTTTTTTTTATACTTTATTTTCAAAATTTTCAAAAAAAACAATGAAATCAACAAGAACATACCAGCTCAGACATGTATAAAAATGAAATAAGCAAAAAAAAGAGACATAACATTAGAGGATGCCCATTGTACAAAGTGCTCAAAAATACTAAACATTAAATCTCAAATGAGGGCGGTGAGAAATCAGCTGGGGGGAAATTGTTCATCCACTCCCGGCCTCATCCAGGTAGGCAAGAAATGGATCCCAGATAGCTGAAAAGTTTTTAGTTGAATTGGTTCTCAAGAACCTAAGTTTCTCCATCTGTATGACTGAGATCATTTTGGCAACAATCATTCCCAGCATCAGAGACTGTTGTATGGCTGCAGGGAAACAAATAGTAGATTGCGAGCAGCCAAATACAGCGAGACCAGCTTCCAAGGGGTTCCAAGGCATTCTTTTATAGGCCTTTGAGTACCAGTCGAATATTTTGGACCAAAATCCAGTCAGTAATGGGCAAAACTAAAAGGTGTGTGACAGCGTGGCTTCCGTCCCTTGGCATCTATCACACATTGGTGACACAGAAGGGTAACTCCTGTGCAATCTAAGTTTAGAGTAATGGAGATGGTGGACAACTTTAAACTGGATCAGCTGGTGCCTGTTGTTAGCAGAGCAAGCCTGTATCGTAGACAAACACTTATCCCAGGCAGCTTCAGATAATTCATGCCCAACTCCTCTCTCCAGGAGTCTCTAATCTTCACAGTAAATGCTACAGTGCAATTATCAAACAAACATACAGACGTAGAAACGAGATGCCTGGAGTCAGGAGAGTTCTTTAAAATATCAAAAAACATATGTTTCCCTGGAAGGATTTCAAAATTACAAATCTTTGATTGAATGTAGTGTCTAATTTGTAAGTAACGAAAAAAGTGCGAATGAGGCAGCTCAAATTTCTCTTTCAGCAGACTAAATGTTGCAAACCGTCCCTCTATGTACAGGTCTTCAATAGAAACTAGACACTTCTCTCTCCAAGCATGGTAGGTTTTATCTGACCATGAGGGTAGAAAGGAGTGATTGAAACAGACTGGTGTTTGTACAGAGGTCTCTGGTAAATTCAGAACACTCCTAACCTGATTTAGAATTCTGATGGAATTTTTCAAAACAAAACTCAAACTTTTTTAAGTCCCAGGCTTCTCTAACTTAGAGAACAGCATGGCTGGCAAGGAGGAATTGACAACAGGGCTAGACTCCATACATAGCCACAAGGGAGCCCCAGGGACCAGGTTATCCGGAGCCCCCTTTTGCCAAAACATTAAAGTCCTAGCGTTGACAGCCCAATAATAGTGTCTAAATACAGGTAATCCCAGCCCTCCTTCAGACTTGGGCTTTTGTAAATGAATTTTTGAAATCCTGTGATTCTTACAAACCCCATTTCCAGAAAAGTTGGGATATTTTTCAAAATGCAATAAAAACAAAAATCTGTGATACGTTAATTCACGTGAACCTTTATTTAACTGACAAAAGTACAAAGAAAAGATTTTCAACAGTTCTACTGACCAACTTAATTGTATTTTGTAAACATACACAAATTTAGACTTTGATGGCTGCAACACACTCAACAAAAGTTGAGACAGAGGCATGTTTACCATTGTGTTACATCACCTTTCCTTTTAATAACTCTTTTTAATCATTTTGGAACAGAGGATACCAATTGTAGTAGATTTGCAATTGGAAATTTTCTCCATTCTTGCTTGATATAAGACTTCAGCTGCTCAACTGTCCGTGGTCTCCGTTGTCTGATTCTCCTCTTCATGATGTGCCATACATTTTAAATAGGAGATAGATCTGGACTGGCAGCAGGCCAGTCAAGCACACGCACTCTGTGTCTACAAAGCCACGCTGTTGTAGCCCACGCAGAATGTGGTCTGGCATTGTCCTGCTGAAATAAGCATGGACGTCCCGGGAAGAGACGTCGCCTTGATGGCAACATATGTCTCTCTAAAATCCTAATATATGCCTCAGAGTCAATGGTACCTTCACATACATGCAACTCACCCATGCCGTGGGCACTGATGCACCCCCATACCATCACAGATGCTGGCTTTTGCACCTTTCGCTGATAACAATCTGCATGGTCGTTTTCATCTTTGGCATGGAGAACTGGACGCCCGTTTTATCCAAAAACTAGCTGAAATGTGGACTCATCTGACCACAGCACACGGTTCCACAGTCTTTTGGTCCACCTGAGATGAGCTCGGGCCCAGGGAACTCACCGGCGTTTCTGCATAGAGTTGATGTATGGCTTGCTCCTTGCGTAATACAGTTTCAATTTGCATTTCTGGATGCAGCGACGGACTGTGTTGAGTGACAATGGTTTTCCGAAGTACTCCCGAGCCCAGGTGGCTATAATTGTCACAGAAGCATGACAGTTTCTAAGGTAGTGCTTCCTGAGGGCTCGAAGATCACGCAAATTCAACAGTGGTTTCTGACCTTGTCCTTTACGCACTGAGATGTCTCTGAATTCTCTGAATCTTTTCACAATATTATGTACTGTAGATATTGAAATACCTAAATTCTCTGCAATCTTGCATTGAGCAATGTTCCTTTTGAACTAACAATTGTCCCACGAATTTTGGCACAAAGGGGTGCCACGACCCATCCTTGCTTGCAAAGACTGAGCCTTTGATGGACGCTACTTTTACACCCAGTCATGATACCTCACCTGCTACCAATTAGCCTGCTTAATGTGGAGTCTTCCAAACCGGTGTTACTTGAATATTCTGTGCACTTTTCAATCTTATTTTAACTCTGTCCCAACTTTTGTTGAGTGTGTTGCAGCCATTAAATTCTAAATTTGTGTATATTTATAAAATACAATTAAGTTGGTCAGTAAAACTATTGAAAATTTTTTCTTTGTACTTTTATCAGTTAAATAAAGGTTCACATGAATTAACATATCACAGATTTTTGGTTTTATTACATTCTGGAAAATATCCCAACTTTTCTGGAAATGGGGTTTGTAAATTCCAGATATAAGACAATATTATGGAGTCCAATTCTTTAAAGAAAGCTGATGTAAGAAAAATGGGGAGATTTTGACAAAGATAGAGAAACCTAGGAAGGGAGAGTTTTTCATTAAGTACATCTTGAAAACGTTGGACTTGACCGGGTCTTGCAGTCTGCCGATGTTGACTGACACTCTGACTGTCTTTGGTTGCTTACGACGCAAAGGGGCTATGTGAAGGTTGAGGACCAACTGAACCAGCCTGTGATCTGTCCAACACTCGGCACCTCGCATGGCCCGGGTGATGGTGACATCTTGAAGGTCACACTGCTGTACTATAACATAGTCGAATAGGTGCCAATGTTTGGACCTGGAATGCATCCAGGTTGTTTTGTACAAGTCTGAACATCGTGTTAGTGATGCACAGGTTGTGCTCGGCACACTCACTCAGAAGCAGCAGGCCATTACTGTTTAGTTTTCCCATCCCATGTCTCCCAAGGACTCCGTCCCAGTTGTCGCTGTCTGTCCCCACCCTAGCGTTAAAGCTGCCCAAAATGACGAGTTTGTCGCTGGCGGGGGTTATCTGAATAGTCTGGTCCAAGTCCTGTAGAAACTTTCCTTGTCTTTGTCTGGACTCACAAGGGTTGGTGTTTAGACACTGACAATGATGATATACCGGGACCTGTTGAGAGAAAAGTGGAACTTCATGATACGTTCACTTATTCCAGTGGGTGGAGTAGGGATGTTCTTCAGCAGAGCAGTTTTGATTGCAAAACCTGCTCCATGGATCCTGTCGTCAGTCTGTGGTTTCCCTTTCCAAAAGAACGTATATCCACTCACTGCTTCCTGTAATGAACCCTCGTCTGCAAGGCCGGTCTCACTGAGTGCGGCGATGTCAATGTGGCAAAGGTGAAGTTCAGCCGCTATGAGTGCTGTTCGTCTTTCAGGCCTTGCCACCTTGTCTCTATCCAGCAAGGTGTGGATGTTCCAGGCTCCAAATATGAGCTTTCTTTGATTTGTTTTTCTTGATGCATGTCGACCGCTAAGGAGATGATCCACCAGCCGCAGTTAGCTAGCCAGATGTTGTGGGGCAGGCAATGTTTAGGGTACCTTTTCTAACCCCCTCCCTCATGCGAGGGTGGGCAGTGCTGTCCTAAAAAGGGCTGCCCAATCGCCCTGCATGCTGCTGGACATCTCTGCTGCCCCGGGTACAGAGACAAATGACCACTGGTCCAAAGGCTGCCTATGTGCAGGTTTGTGACTACAACTGCCAGTGGTCGTCTCCACCTGTTGCTTCCCCACTCCGCCACCGCCGCAGGGCTTGACTAGTTGGGTTTGGACTGAGATGAATCACACAACAGAAACCTGTGTGTGATGGAGTTTTAAGTGGAACAACCGTTGCACGGGGGCAATCCCTCTCGGCAGAAGAGACCTTGATCCAGTGGCACGGATAACCGTTACAGCTGGAGACCTCTCCTGCTGCAGTGGATGACCAGGACGTCTAAGTGCCTTGTTGTGCTCTTAGCGCTCCACAACGCCTGCTGGGCCTGCCTTCTTGACCTTTGGACCATTAATTGGTCTCCTCCGCTCAATCTGCCAGGGCCAGACTTCACACGCTGGGATAGACAGATCCTCTACCTCACCAAGGATCGAGGACCCGTCGGCTACCCTCACCTGGTTTGGCCCGTCTGCCGAGACGGTTTACTGGGGTGTGGCAGCTGCGTGTGTTACAGCTACTTGGAGCCACAGGTGAGAGCTGAGTGCCAGTTGGGGACCAAAGGTGGACAAGCTGCCCTGAAAAGGGCACAGCAGGCCCCCCCACCAGAGGTGCTACCCCTCCCTAGACACCCCATATACCCCTCCAACAATAATCAGCCAGCATTGATACATTCCAGTTGCCCTGATACCGTTTCTCAATATCCTGGTGAAACCTTTCACCGTGCTCGCTATTTAGTGCCAGGATTTGCAAGTAAGAAGTCTAAGTGGGAATGCAGAAAATCAATCTTCAATGACATGTTGCACTTCAGGGTTCTGTACGCTTGAAGCATGTTTTCAATCAGCCACACGCATTTTGATGCTCTGTAGTTGCCAAGAAAGTGAAAACAGAGTCAATGAAGGGAAAGGTGCTTTTCATGTGACTTTATAGCTCCAGTGACCCAGGTTCAATGCTGACCCCTGGTCTGTCTGGAGTTTACACATTCTCCTTGGGACTGTGGAGACTATTGCTTTCTTTCCACTACTTATTTGTTTTTTAAATCCATTTCCTACTTCATTTTTTTTGTAATTTATTTTTTATTGAATTTCATCATCAAACAAACATTTCCATAAGATATATTTCAGATACTGTACATATATGTCATATAATCATATTTGTCACAAATCTCCACATAATATTTATCTGAGGTATACACTTATAGAAAGGAGAGGAAAGAAAGAACAATCGAAAGAAGGAAACTATGTACATAGTAGGGAGTGATCTTTTATTTTACAACATATTCATTGACTTGTGAGAATAAAATCAGGCCTATGAGGTGTTATGTAGTTAAACCATTTTTTCCAGCATGAATAAAATTGTTCCAACTTATGATTAACAGATGCTGTTATCTTCTCCATTTTGTAAATGTCCATTGTAATTTCCATCCATACATTTAGAGTTGGGCTCTCCTGTGATAACCATTTCTGGTAAGAGTCTTTTTACCAGCCACCAGCAGTACATTCATTAAATATTTATCTCTTTTCCACCATTCTTGAGGTATATACCCAAAGTATATGGTCTTACTCTCGAAGGGTATTTCACATTTAAAGATGTCTTGTAGGACATTATGTATCCTACTCCAATAGTCTTTGATAACGGGGCATTCCCAGAAAATATGATAATGGTTTACATTTTGATTTCCACAATTTTTCCAGCAAACAGGGAGATTACTATCATAATGGGATTTCTGAGAGGGTGTAATAAAATATCTTATCAAGTTTTTCCACCCGAACTCCCTCCATTTCTGTGAACTGGTACACTTCCATTGATACCTCCATATTATTGTCCACTCTTCCTCAGATATTATTATCCCTCCTTCCTTCTTCCATTTTGTTTCGATGTATGAAGTTGAATGTGTTTTAAGATTTGACAAACCCTTATACACACTTGAAATTATCTTACTACCGTTGTCTGAAGTATATGCTTTTCTAAACAGCTCTATCAGACATGCACTTGCCTTGGTTACATTTTTAACTGTCGTATTAACATACTGTCGCATCTGTAAATACTGGTAAGAGTCTTGTTTTTCTAACAAGTGTTACTCTTTGAGCATTTCAAAACTGAACAGTGTTCCTTCTTTCATTATATTGCAAATAGCTGTTATTCCTTTAGTTGTCCAGTCCTTAAATCTAGCATCCAGTTTATTCGGCGTAAAATCCGAGTCATATGCACACCATTTAAAAATTGCAATGTCTCTCTCCAGTTTATATTCTTTCATAATAGTTTTCCATATTTTAAGAGTCCACTTCACCCACAGGTTGTCAATATTATTTATGTAACTTTGTAGGTTGTTATCAGCCAAAATTGCCTGTATGGGGATGGAAAGTATCCTCTCCTCAATGTTTTTCCATTGAGCGTCATATGATGGGTTGCACCAGCATATCACAGCTCTCAACTGTGCTGCAAAATAATAATCTCTAAGAGAAGGTAGGCCCCAACCCCCCTTTTCCTTGGCTAATTGCAAAGTTTTGAGATGAACCCTAGGTCTTTTATCTTGCCATATATATCTTGATAGCATCGTGTTCCATTCATTGAATTGATTTTGGTTAATCTCTACTGGAAGGGTCTGAAAGAGATCTACTGGTCTGGGCAATATATTCATTTTAATAGATTCTATCCTTGAACTGAGACCAAGAAAAGGGATTAGGTTCCACCTTGTTATATCTTCCTTAATTTTTTTATATATTGGCTGATAATTGCATTCTGATAATTTAGCCAAATCTTTTGGCTTAATGATGCCCAAGTATATCTACTTTCAATTTCTCTTGGCAGGCTATAGTTATATGAAAGTAGTTGGGTTTTATCTATGTTGATCTTGTATCCTGATAATTGGCCATACTGTTCAAAGGATTGCATCAATTTAGGTAAAGGGTCTGTTGGTTGCCCTAGATAGATCAAAATGTCATCCTCATAACAGGCCAATTTATGCTCTGTCCCTTTAATAGTAATTCCCCTGATATCTCCATTTTGTCTGATGTAATGAGCTAATGGTTCCAGATTTAATGCGAAGAGTAGCGGTGGCCATGCACAACCCCGTCTCGTGCTCCTTTCTAGGGTAAAACTATTAGATAACTATCCACTGATTTTAATCCTGGTAGTAGGATTGCCGTATACTGCCTGTATAGGTTTAATAATTGAGTCATGTAGACCAAATCTATGTAAAACTCTATAGAGAAAATTCCAATTAACCGAATCAAATGCCTTTTCAGCGTCCACGCTTATCACTATTGCTTCAATTTAATTTTTTTATATGATCCATAATGTGAAGTGTCCTTTGTATATTGTCTTGTGTTTGGCGTTGTTGTATGAAACCTGTCTGATCATTATGTATCAGTGTGGGTAGTAACTCTTCTAATCATTTGGCCATGATGGAGGTAAATATTCTATAATCCACATTAAGAACAGATATTGGTCTAAATGACCCACATTCCATTTTATCCTTGCCTTCTTTCGGTATAGCTGAGATTATCACCTCCTTCCAGCTGGGTGGCATTTGTGCCTTTCCCAGGGCCCAGTTCAGTGTGGGAAGTAAAACAGGGATTAACTCACTTCTAAACTCTTTATACCACTCTGCCGTATATCCATCTGATCCGGGTGACTTGCTTAATTTAAGCCTACCAATTGCAGTTTTTAGTTCAGCTTCAGTTATGTCAGCAATCATCTTTTTATTTTGTTCTTTGCTTAAAGTGGGTAACTCTAAAGAATGCATGAAGGTGTCAACTTGGGTTAAGTTTCCCCCTGTAACTTTGGAGTGTAGAGTTTTGTAAAACATTTCAAAAGCTTCATGAATTTCACTTAGCTTATTTTTTTATCACTTTTGTTCTTGAATCCCTAATTCTATGAATTGTATTTTCTGCTATTTTTTTTTATCAGTTTCCATGCCAGTATTTTCATAGATTTAGATCCACTTTCGTAGTGTCTCTGTTTCAGAAACATTGAATTTTTTCTAATTTCTTGTGTAGCCTAACTACTAATTTCATTCCTAATTTTTTTAATTTCCTCTAGAATATCCTGTGCCGAACTCAATTTGTGTTTTTCTTCCAGTTCCTTTAGCTTATTTTGTAATTCCTCTAATGTTCTACTCCTTTTTTTTCCTTATATGAAGATATCGCTATAATTTTCCCTCTTAAGACAGCCTTCAGAGTATCCCATAGAATGGGAGGTGAAACCTCTCTATTATCATTAAATTCTAAGTAAAGACCAATTTCTTTTTAATTTGTTCCTTAAAATAGGGATCATTGAGTAGACTTGAATTTAGTTTCCAAATAGTATTCTTTGGTTGTAGGTCAAAATCAATAGATAAATATATAGGTGCATGGTCACTTACATATATTGTCCCAATTCCACAGGTGATTACTTTGTCTCTATCTTTTCCAAAAGTTATGAAATAGTCTATTCTTGTATATACAGAATGGTGGGCAGAATAGTGAGTGTAATCCCTTCTGTCGGGGAAAAGGTCCCTCCATATATCAATTGGTCCAATATCCTCAAAAAGAGTGTTAACTTTCTTATGTAAGGACTTTGTTTCATAAGTTTTCCTATTGGAAGAGTCTAGCTTTGGTTGTAATTGTAAATTTAAGTCTCCCCCACATATCAAGAGACCGTCTGTTTCTGTTACCATAATATTAGTAATTTTCTGGAAAAAGCTAATATCACTTCCTGGGGGTGCGTATATATTCAATAAAGTAACTGGACTTCCATCTATATTCCCCCTTACCAGAATAGATCTGCCCTCCGTATCTCCCATTTCAAATACTTTTTCAAAATTTAGCTTACTTGAGATGAGAATAGCAACTCCTCTTCTATGTCCTGATTTATATGAGGAGAAAAACAAATTAGTGAAGCCCATTCTCTTTAATTTTCCATGCTGATTATCACTTGTGGGTGTTATCACAAGTGAGTTTCCTGCAAATATACTACACGGGCTTGTTCTTTTTTAATTTTTGATAGAATTTGACTGCGCTTGACTGGATTCAACAGCCCATTGACATTACAAGAAATTAATTTTACTTTGTCCTTAGCCATGTGTATTTATGTTAGTATATCATTGAAATTTGCAGAATATAACTTCATCGATCTACTCACTGAACAAATAAGAGCCAAGAAACACGAATAATATAACAAAGAGAAGGAAGGTGTGATTCCAAGGCTGGGGCCTCTAGATGACCCTGGGTTGGGCTAGAAGAAAAGTCTAGCCGTGGGGGATAGTCCCTCCTACCTGTGGGTTGAGGGCCCCCATTGCAGTACCTATAAAATTATTTTAAAAAAACACTACGTTCATTACACAGAAATGATTTCCCTGTGTATTCCTCCCATGTATGTGTTCTCATTTAGGTGGGGAAAAAGGAATGAATAAATGATTTTTTGAAAAAATGAGTAATATAAAAACCACATTATAACACGTATTTCTCAAGATAGGTATATCACCGTCTATTTTTGCTTCCGTTTAGTTTATCAGCACTTTTAAAGTTAAGCCAAACCTTATGGCTCTTCTGGAGGAGGTGAGGGTTGTCTTCGGAGAACTCACAGTTTCTTCCTAATGTCTTTTTCTCATCCTGCTCCCTTCCCCTGCTTTCTCAGTTCTCTTACTATTTTATCGTGTTACTTAGCAGTTCGGGGTAACTACTCAGCCAGACTTTCCCTTGGTTTGACCACGCTAAAAGGACAGTCCTCTGTTGTTCATGTCTGTAGTCGCCTCTTCCACCGTCTGGTACAGTCGCATCCCTTCTTGGTAAAATACCCTCAGTTTAGCAGGGTACGGGGTTTGGAATTTAATCTTTTCTTCCTTTAATATTCGTTTCGCTTCGGAATATTCCTTCCGTTTCTGTAGGACCATGGGGGGGAGGGGGTAATCATGATCGAAGTATATTAACTTCCCGTTCCAAAACACCCTCTTCTTACCCCAAGCCCTTCGTAGAATCTCCGGCTTGCTCTTGAATCGAAGAAATTTAAGTACTTTTGAGCGCGGTTTACTTTGTCTGTCTCCGGGAGGCTGTGGGACGAGCGAACGATGCGCCTTTTCTATTTCCATCTCCACATTCGGGGGTATCTTCAGCGCCTCTCGCAGCAGCTTGTCTACAAAGTCCATCATCGACACTCCCTCCGCTCCTTTGGGAACATTATAAATCCTGACATTTTCCCGTCCCGATCTTCCCTCCTGGTCAAACAATTTACTTCCCTGTTGATTTAATATTTTTATCGTCTTACTTAGTATCTGTTCCACATTTTGCACGCGATCTTCCACCTTCTCAGTTCGAGCCTCTGCCACCGCTATTTTCTGATTGATGTTGGCGAGCTCTGACTTTATATCATTGAGTTGTCGTTTTATATCCTGTTGGACTTCCCTTATCTCTTCCAGAATCTTCTTCATATTTCCCTCTTCGCCCGCACGAGACCCCGCGTCAGCCTCGCGGCCGCGCGCACGTGTAGGGGAGCCGCGCGCACGAGGCCCCGCGTCAGCCTCGCGGCCGCGCACACGTGTAGGAGAGCCGCGCGCACGAGACCCCGCGTCAGCCTCGCGGCCGCGCGCACGTATAAGAGAGCTGTGCGCTGCCCCTCTCTCTTCCTCAGGCTCCGCGGTGATGCTTTTTTATCTCCATTCTTTCTCCCCATTCTTGCCCCCCTTATCACTTCAGATATGTTCGAAAGATCTTAGATTTGATGGATTAACCAGACATCCCACCTCTCCCGCATATTAATAGGGGCTCTCTGATGCCCGCAAATCATATACAATATCACGGGAATCAATTTTTTTTGAGAGCGAGCGAGAGAAAGGCAAGAGAGAGCGAGAGAGAGATAGATGGCAGAGTGTTCCAAACAAAATATAAAACGTACGTCACCCCAGACTATCTTAAAGTGTACCCCTGCCTAAGAGGGGTCAAAATAATGACAGTGTTGCTCGCTGCACTGTTTGCAACAGTGACTTTTCTATTGCCCATGGTGGGTTAAGACTGTAAAAGACATGTTGAGGTGAGTTTAACAGGTGTCATTCGTTCATTAGCATAGCTAACGTTATTTAAACTAGCTGGCTAGCTGCTAAGGAGCTACTCTATTGCAGACATTCCACCTCTCCCGGAAGTCTCCCACAAATTGATGATGCTACCTCCCTGAAATGAGTTTTTGCGGGGTGGGATGTCTGGATTAACGCGGCAAAATATCAGTTTTTCCAGTTGATTGAAGCTGCCATTCTGAACGATGACGTCACCGGAACCCCTCTATTTCCTACTTCAACTCGCTGTTTGAGTATTGCACTGTACTACTGCCTCCAAACAACAAATTTCACTACATATGTCAACATATGTCAGTGATAACAAACATGGTTCTGATACCCTGTGGGTTTCCACTGGATGCTCCGGTTTCCTCCCAATTTCCGAAAGATGTGCCAGGAAGTAAGTTAACTGGCTTCTGTCAATTGTCCCCTGTGTGTAAGTGGATGGTACATTGATAGGGAATGTGAGGGAGAATGCTTGACACAACTGAATTCCTTCAACATCTCATATGTTGTTCCAGATTCCAGCTCCGGACATCATTGATGTCTGTCTCCAGAGGTAAGTCAACAGAGGCAGACCTCAGCCCTTGGGTTTGCAAATCAGTGAGACTGGATTTTGAGGCTTGATGTTCAGTGATTGGCATGTTCCAGGATTGATGTCGAGAACTGAGGCCCAAAGACAAATCAGAAGTCCAGATTTCGAGGTCCATTGCCCAAAGACGTGTCTGCGAACCTCTCCAAGTCCGCTGGAGAGATCAAAGCCCTGTGTTTGCTGGCCCTAGTCTGTGTTCTTTTGAGGCTGGAGCTGGAGGCCTACCCTCGGGTTAAAGGACAGTGTATGTGCGTAGGTGAGAGCGAGGGACGGGGATGACTTTTGCCGTTATTGTTTTGTTGTGTTCTGAGTTGTTCAGCTGAGCATTGTGGGCATGCTATGCTGGCACTGGAATGGGTGGCAACACTTGAAGGCCAACTCTGGTTGATAATAGAAATGACACTTTTCACTGTATGTTTCAATTTACACATGATGAATAGACTAGAATCTTGAATCTTGGATCACTGAGGTCACAGATCATAAAGCAAGCTCCCTTGGTATCAGGAGTCCTGTCCATGACAAAATTATAGACTTACTTGGTAAACATTATCATATTACACTTCAATCAGTTGTCTCCTTTCTTTTAAAGGTTGGAGAAGAGAAGTTACTTGTGGAGGCTGGACCATTCTCTGTGGAAGAGCCTGCATCATCTACTCCATTGTGGCCATCATTTTCCTCATCACACTGTTCTTGCTCATTTCCTGCCTTGCATACGGTAAGTTCTTCAAAGCAAGAAGAAGTCTTGTACTGATGGAGCCAATTCCACATTACCAGTGACGCCAACATGTGCAGATTAAGATCCCACAAGGGGATAATTGGAATGATAATTCCATTCTAACGGTGTTGGTTGAGGGTTAGGGATAGAGAATTTCCCTGTTCTCCTGTGAAATTTGTCATGTATTGTGAGGTAGTTAAGATGTCAGGTGACAGTTATGCCACTGATAGGGCTGCACTCCCTTATTACTACACTCTCTTGTAATGTAGTAAGGATCAAGTATCAACTTTTCATCATATACAGTTGCGTGAGTTAGGAATGTGCTCTGGTCTGTTGGTCAGGTAGTGACGTGCAATAAAAAAGAACAAGGTTCAACAATTATAAAGAAAGAAATAATTATATAAAAATAGTTAAAGGTTAAAATACAGGTATAGAATAAAATGTGCATAAATACATAAATACCAATATGTATTTACAATGTAAACAGCATGATAAAATGTGGCTTAAAGTACACCACAGCAAATTCCTAACAGATGGAAATGTATATAGTCAATAAAGTTGATTCTTGATCCTAGATTCACACAGTATGGTAACTGCCCACCATGTCTATACCAACCGATAGATAGCTTCCATTTGGGACAGCATGATGACATAATGGTTAGCACAATGCTTTACAATACCAGTGACCCGAGTTCAATTCTCACCACTGTCTGTAAGGAGTTTGTATGTTCTCTGCATGACCATGTAGGCTTCCTCTGGGTGCTCCAATTTCTGTCCACAGTCCAAAGACGTACCGGTTGGTAGGTTGTTGTAAATTGTCCCCTAATTAGGTTAAATGAGGGAATGCTGGGCGGCACGGCTCAGAAGGCTGGAATGGCCTATTCCACGTTGTATCTCAACATATAAATATTAAGCCCAGCTTTCGGTACCTAGCCAATAGTCTCATATACCTAGACAATTCAGTTGCTCAACTAGATACAGTATTTCTTGAATGCTGTCAGTGACTCTGCTTCCACCACTCTCTCAGGTAGTGTGTTCCAGGTATTCACCACACTCTGGATGACAGAAGTTCTTCCCTCAGATTGCACAGTAGGGTAGCGGTCAGTGTGACACTATGACAGTGCCAGTGATTCAGGCTCAATTCTACCGCTGTCTGTAAAGAGATTTACATTCTCCCCATGGCCATGTAGGTTTCCTCCAGGTTCTCCAGTTTCCTCCCACATTCCAAAGGTGTACAGGTTAGTTCAGATGGATGTAACTGGGTGGCTCTGGCTGACAGGAGGGCTTGTTACCATGCTATGCCTCTACATAAACAAATATATCTCCCAGATCTCTGTTTGTGTCTTCCTTTTGGAAGTCTGCTCACAAATTTCTATTGTCTCTTCTCATTCTTCCTAACATGATATTTCCTGTTTCTCAGCATTGTACTTTATCTGCTACTCATTCATCATTTCACCATCCATCTACAGTTGAAGTCAGAAGTTTACATACACCTTAGCCAAATACATTTAAACTCAGTTTTTCACAATTCCTGACATTTAATCCTAGAAAACATTCCCTGTCTTAGGTCAATTAGGATCACTACTTCATTTTAAGAATGTGAAATGTCAGAATAATAGTAGAGAGAATGATTTATTTCAGATTTTATTTCTTTCATCACTTTCCCAGTGGGTCAGAAGTTTACATACACCTTGTTAGTATTTGGTAGCATTGCCTTTAAATTGTTTAACTGGAGTCAAACATTTTGGGTAGCCTTCTACCAGCTTCTCACAGTAAGTTGCTGGAATTTTGTTCCATTCCTCCAGACAGAACTGGTGTAACTGAGTCAGGTTTGTAGGCCTCCTTGCTCGCACACGCTTTTTCAGTTCTGTCCACAAATCTTCTGTCAGATTGAGGTCAGAAAATGATGTCAAGTCTGGTTCATCCTTGGGAGCAAATTCCAAACGCCTGAAGGTACCACGTTCATCTGTACAAACAATAGTATGCAAGTATAAACATCATGGGACCACGCAGCCGTTATACCGCTCAGGAACGAGACACATTCTGTCTCCTAGAGATGAACGTACTTTGGCGCGAAAACTGCAAATCAATCCCAGAACAACAGCAAAGGACCTTGTGAAGATGCTGGAGGAAACAGGCAGACAAGTATCTATATCCACAGTAAAACGAGTCCTATATTGACAAAACCTGGAAGGCTGCTCAGCAAGGAAGAAGCCACTGCTCCAAAACCACCATTAAAAAAGCCAGACTACAGTTTGCAAGTGCACATGGGGACAAAGATCTTACTTTTTGGAGGAATGTCCTCTGGTCTGATGAAACAAAAATTGAACTGTTTGGCCATAATGATCATCGTTACGGTTTGGAGGAAAAAGGGTGAGTCTTGCAAGCCAAAGAACACCATCCCAATCATGAAGCATGGGGGTGGCAGCATCATGTTGTGGGGGTGCTTTGCTGCAGGAGGGACTGGTGCACTTCACAAAATAGATGGCATCATGAGGAAGGAAAATTATGTGGATATATTGAAGCAACATCTCAAGACATCAGCCAAGAAGTTAAAGCTCAGTCGCAAATGGGTCTTCCAAATAGACAATGACCCCAAATATACCTCCCAAGTTATGGCAAAATTGCTCAAGGACAACAAAGTCAAGGTATTGGAGTGGCCATCACAAAGCCCTGACCTCAATCTGATAGAAGATTTATAGGCAGAACTATAGGCAGTGTGCAAGCAAGGAGGCCTACAAACCCGACTCAGTTACACCAGTTCTGTCTGGAGGAATGGAACAAAATTCCAGCAACTTATTGTGAGAAACTTGTGGAAGGCTACCCAAAATGTTTGACCCAAGTTAAACAATTTAAAGGCAATGCTACCAAATACTGACAAAGTGTATGTAAACTTCTGACCCACTGGGAAACTGATGAAAGAAATAAAATCTGAAATAAATCATTCTCTCTACTATTATTCTGACATTTCACATTCTTAAAATAAAGTAGTGATCCTAACTGACCTAAGACAGGGAATGTTTTCTAGGATTAAATGTCAGGAATTGTGAAAAACTGAGTTTAAATGTATTTGGCTAAAGTGTATGTAAACTTTTGACTTCAACTGTATACCTACTTGAAGTCAATTCCTATCTTCCTTCTAGCTCACTATGTATTCTTGTTTGGTGTTATTTGGCAATTTGGAGATTATATCCTGTACCTCAAAGTCCAACTCATTCTTATTTAGACTGAGGAAAGCGGAGGTCCATATGTCCACTCTGGGATTCTCCACTTCACTTCATTCCTGTTCGCAAACAACTTTTCACTTCTGCTCTCCGAGTTCATTCTACTTACAGTGAAATTCACACGGCAACCAGAATGACAACAGAAAGTTTCTTTGGCAAATAAAGTGGATGACCTTTGACCACAAGTAAAGGTGTCAAAGGTTACAGGGAGAAGGCAGGTAAATGGGGTTGAGAGAGATAATAAATCAGCCATGATGGAATGATAGAACTTAATGGGCAAAATGTCCTAATTCTGCACCTGTATCTTAGGGTTTTATGATCTTGTTTCTGATCCAATTTTCTCTCCATGATTATACAGTGCTTTGTTGTCCATGAACTCCATTCATGCTAACAAACCTATTACGTAGCTGTTTATAAGTTATCGTACTGCCTGGATTGCCTTCTAGCTTGTGTATCAACTAATGTAGACTACTAGGATGCAACATCCTTGCAACCAATGGAAGGTCTGTCCTGTCAGCTCGAACCAGTTTGGCTAATCTCCCCGACCTCTCATTAAAAAGGTATTTTTGTCCACAGAAACATCACTCACTGAGTGTTTTCTTTTGTTTTGTTATGCCATTTGCTGTAAACTCTAGAGACTGTTGTGAGTGAAAAACCCTAGAGATCAGGTGTTACTGAGGCACTCAAATCACCCCATCTGGATATTTGCATTAACGAACAGGTGACAGGCGTACCTAATAAAGTAAGGACTGAGTATAAATGGAAATGAAGTTGATCTTGATCTTTGATTTTTGTGCTGGGTGCCCAATTATTACATCATTCAGGCCCTCTTGCTCTACAACTAGGTTTCCTTCAGTCTCTAACAGGCTGCACATCTCTCTGTTTACAATCCACTTCCTCTTCATGTACATACAGAATATTTTTACCTTCCCTTTTATGTTTGTTGCAAATCTTTTCTCATGATCTCTTTTTGCCTCGGTTGCTACTTTTGCAAACTTTGCTCTCAGCTTGCACACTCATATAAGCAACTGTTGAATGCTTTTTCTCAGGATTTAGAGTTAGGAATTAAAAACTAAATCAGTAAACAGAGTTCTAGGGAGTGTTACTGTGGTAACTGTTCCTTGGAGAAGGTGATCTTTATACAAGTTTATCCTGACAGAAATTTGTAAAGCTATGAGGCATAAATAGGGTAGGTAGTCAGAATTTTTGACATAGGGTCAAAACTTCAAAAACTAAAAAAACTTACATTTAAGGCAAAGGGAGTATTTAGAAAGTTTAAAGTAGATGTGAGGGCAAAGTTATGCACAAAAGGTGGTGCGTGCCTGGAACTGGCTACCTGTAGTGGTGCTGGATCAGGTATGCAATACTGTGTAATAGTCTTAGGCACCCTAACTATCTATTTATCTGCCCAAGACTTTTGCATGCTACTGTGGTAATTTTATGCATTGCACTATACTACTGCTGTAAAAAAAACAAATTTCATGACAAATGTGACTGATGACAAACCTGATTCTGATATGGGTCTCTATTGCGGACTGAGAGTGGGAAGGGGGCAGGGAGAGGGGAATCATGGTTGGGAAATGGGGAAGGGAGAGGGGAGGGAGCAGGAAGCACCAGAGGGACATTCTGTAATGATCAATAAACTAATTGTGTGGAATCAAATAACCTTGCCTGCTATCTCAGTGCTGAATTTGTCTGCACCCGCGTCACCCACACCCCTGCTGTGGCACTCCACCCTCGCCATTTCCAACATCCTTTGCTCCCAGCAGATTTACAAACTCACTCCTTGCTCCACATTGACAAATACAGTACTGTGCCAAAGTCTTAGGCACCCTGGTTATATATATGAGCGTAAGACTTTTGCACAGCACTGTAGCAGTGGTGTTTGAGAAGCTTTCAGGTAGGCATGTGAATTAGCAGAGAATGTTCTACTCCCACCCAGAAGAAAATGCCTGCACTCCTGCGGCAGCTGGAATCCATTCAGAACCATAGGGCCGTCTCCGAAACGCTTGTTCCTATGTATGCCACGTCCAGAAGAGTGGTGCTTGTAAACAGCTGATGGATCCTGAGAATTTTGTAATTCAGAGGTTCTTCAGAAGTCAAGAATGAGGTATAAAAGTTGTTGGCTACATTCAGCGGCCACTTTATTCGATACCTCCTGTACCTAATAAAATGGCTATTGCTCAAATCACCCGATCTGGCACCAACAATCATTCCACAGTCAAAGTCGCTTAGAATTAGAATCAGAATCAGGTTTAATATCACGGACACATGATGTTTAATTTGTCATTTTATGGTAACAGTACATCATAAAAATACTGTAAATTACAATAAGAAATACTTATATCAAATTAAATGTAGTACAAAAGTATTGTGGTTGTGTACATGGGTTCATTGTCTATCGAAATCTGATGGCAGAGGGGAAGAAACTGTTTCTGAATCACTGAGTTTGTGTCTTCAGACTCCTGTACCTCCACCTTAATGGTAACAATGAGAAAAAACCAAGCCCTGGGTGATGGGGGTCCTTAACGATGGATGTCACCTGTTTGAGGCATTTCCTTTTGAAGGTGTCCTTGATGCTGAGAAGGTGTGTTTGCAACTTCCTGCAGCTTTTTTCCGATCCTTTGCTGTGGACCCTGCAAACCAGACGGTGATGCAACCAGTTAGAATGCCCTCCACCGGACATCTATAGAGTTTTGCTAGAATCTTTAGTGGCATACCAAATCTCCTCAAATTCCGAATGAAATATATCTACTGTCATGCCTTCTTTGTAATTGCACCAACTTGTTGGGCCCAGGATAGATCTTCAGAGATGTTGACATCCAGGAACCTGAAACTGCTCACTCTGTCCACTCCTGATCCTCGATGAGGACTGGTTTGTGTTCCCTCAATTTTCCCTTTCTGAAATCCATAATCAATTCCTTGGTCTTACTGACATTGAGTGCAAAGTTGTTGTTGTCACACCATTCAACCAGCTGGTCTACCTCCCTCCTGTACGTCTCCTTATCACCATCTGAAATTCTGCCACCTACACTCATGTCGTCAGCAAGTTTATTGATGGCATTTGAGCTCTGCCTAGCCACACGGTTGTGGATGTCGAGGGAGTAGAACAGTGGGTTAAACATGCATCCTTGAGGTACGCCTGTGTTGATTGTCAGCGAGGAGGGGTTATTATCTGTGATCTGCATAGACCGTGATCTCCCAGTAAGGAAGTCAAGGATTCAATTGCAGAGGACTATACAAAGACCCAGGTTTTCGAGCTTGTTGATTAGAACTGAGGGTATGATTGTGTTGAAAACTGAGCAGCAATCAATAAACAGCAGGCTTCCATAGGTATTACTGTTGTCCGTGTGATCCAAGGCCGACTGGGGAGCCAGTGAGATTGCATCCAGTGTGGACCTATTGTGACAGGCAAATTGCAGCCAGCTCGGGTCCTTGTTTAGGTGGAAGCTGATTTTGGCCATGGCCAACCTCTCAAAGCACTTTGTTGTCGTGTGAATGAAGTTACCGGAGAAAGGTACTGGTAGGTACAAAGCAGCTTCTTTATTTGGTAAAACAAGGTACAGCAGGCATCATGTGGGGACGCTTTCAGTCGAAAAGTCTGGCTGACCCAACATGGGGGCTGATATTTTCATGTGCTAAACTTCAAAGGACTATTCCATATTTACAATGTATACAGTGCTTTCTTTGAAACTACATACAACCTTCACATCCTCCCGATTTGCACCCACACCACAGACATCCAAATGAATTTTAATCAGCATTGTCTGCTCTGGGATTTACAGCTTTTAGGAAGCCATTGTTCAGAGCTGTACTCCAAGTTAAATCCACAATACATTTTCAGATGTGAGGACTGGTAGCCAAAATCAGTTGCTAAATGTATATGTCCTAATCTTCAAAATTACTCTAAGTCCCTCCTCTCGGCCCACCTGGACAAAAATAAATTTGAACCAAGAAAGGCCAACCTAAAGGAGGATCTACTTAAATAGGGCAGCAAAAATGCCCTGCCTTGGAATTCCCCCCAATTATTTTATGTGCATCTCCATCTACCCTATCATAACTAACCTCCACCTACAAAATGCTGAGCAGGGAGATTGTTCCAGAAATTTGAACAACAATCTTTAGAAATGAGGTTCGCCTGCTGGCTGACTGCAGCTTAATCACATTCTCTGTCTTCACCCCTTCCTTCTCTGGTAGCTATAACCCTCTCTTTCCAGGGGTACCAGCAAGGCAAGTGCACAAGTCCCAGAGACCATTCCACTTTAGCATGCTGTTCACGGGTTCTGTCACGGTCTCAGTGTCTCCTTCCTTTGCGTTTCCTGTGCGTGTGTTTTCATCATCTGTGGTCAGTCCGGTCAGGTGTGGCCAGCTGGTGTTCATGGCTTAGATTCTCCGGAATTACACGATTACTGGGTACACTTCATCCCCCGCTCTGTCTGTGGGAGCAACAAGAGGGTGAGTCATATGGTTTAACCAGAGTCCACTCACAGACACAAGTGTCACTTGTTGAAAGTACCATCTTTGGTCCTATCCAACTAGGAGCAATCCCTGCCCTTTCAGACAGCACCCTCACCATGATTTGATCTCCCGGCTGTGCCAGGACTAACTCGTTTCCCTCTGGCTCTCTCTGATCAGCAATGTGCTACTGCTGTTTCACTCGGTCCCTCAACACTTTAAGTTGGTTACAAAGGCCTTTCAGATACTGTGTCATTCTAACCCTGTAGACTCCAGGCTCACCACAACCTGTAATTACCCCATCAGTCATTCGTGGGGGCTGAGACCCAGTGTGCAGTTTGGGGTTGCTAGTAATTCCATCAGGATTCCTGGTAATACATCAACCATGCCTTTCGCATTTCAGCCGTTGCTTTGCCTAAGGTGTTCTTGATTGTTCGGTTCATCCTTTCTACCATTCCTGAACTCTGAGAGTGGTAGGGTATACGGAACCATTGTTGAATCCCTGACAGTTGGCATATTTCCTTCATCACTCTCCCTGTGAAATGTGCTCCCTGATCCAAGTCCACCTGGACTGGGTTCCCCGCCTTGGGAGGATTTCCTGAACTAGGATCCATGCAGCGGTGTGGGCGGTGCAGTTGCTTGTTGGGAAAGCCCCTACCCACTGGGTGAAGTGATCGATAATTACTAGACAGTAGCATTTCCCCTTGTTTTTTGGCAAGGACCCCGTGAAGTCTATCTGGATGTTTTCCCAGGGTCCCTCGGCCGTGGCTGATTTGCCAGCTGTAGCTTTCTGCCCTTCCTGGGGTTATGCTGGGCACAAATGATACAACAGTGGCAGAATTTCTCAACATCCCTGCCCATCCCTGGCCACCACCAATCCTGTCAGAGAGTTTTGATCACTCTCTGCCTTCCCTGATGCATCACTCCATGATATAACTTCAGTAGTATCTTCCTAATACATGGTTGTGCCAAGAGATGTGCTGGCATTGGAGAGGGTCCAGAGGAGGTTCACAAGGATGATTCCAGGAATGAAAGGGTTACCATACTAGGAATGTTTGGTGGCTCTGGATCTGTAATCGCTGGAATTTATAAGGAAGAGGAGGAATCTCATTGAAACCTTTCGAGGCTGAGACAGAGTAGATGTGAAAGGATGTTTCCTTTGGTGGGAGAGTCTAGGACAAGAAGGCACAGATTCAGGATAGAGGAGCCTCCATTCAAAACAGAGATGTGGAGAAATTTCTTTACCCAGAGGGTGGTGAATTTATGGAATTTGTTGCCACATGCAGCTGTGGAGGCCAGGTTGTTGGGTGTATTTAAGGCAGAGATTAGAAACATAGAAAACCTACAGCACAATACAGGCCCTTTGGCCCACAATGCTGTGTCGAACATGTACTTACTTTAGAAATTATCTAGGGTTATTCATCTATCTATTTTTCTAAGCTCCATATATATCTATCCAAGAGTCTCTAAAAGACCCTACCGCTTGATTTTGAGAAAAGATGGGGCTCATTTGCTCGTTATTATCATTTGAGCTAATTGATAGATTTTTTCCACGATCTAATTGTAAATTTTTTAGTATATTTTCATTTCTTGCTGGTGGTTTGATGTTTATTTTTAGAAGCTTTTTGTATGACGCATGGCTCCGGGGTTGTACACCTAATGGGTTCTTTTTTTTCCCTCACTTTTTCTGCTTAGTAGGTTTTTTTTGTTATCGCAAAATTTTTTTTTATCTTTAAGATAATGTCTTTTTTGAGACATTGTAAGTGTTGTTACTTCAATGTACTCATGGTATTTCTTTTGTATAATATAACAAAAAAAAGATTTGAAAAGAAAAGAAATAAAAGACCCTACCGTATCCGCCTCCACCACCACCGGTGGCAGCCCAATGCACGCACTCACCACTCTCTGCATAAAAATCTTACACCTGATATCTCCTCTGTACCTACTTCCAAATACATTAAAACTGTGCTGTTTCCTGCTAGCCATTTCAGCCCTGGGAGAAAGGCTCTGACTATCCACTCGATCAATGCATCTCATCATCTTATACACCTACATCAGGTCACCTCTCATCCTCCATCGCTCCAAGGAAAAAAGGCCGAGTTCACTCAATCTATTCTCATAAGGCATGCTCCCCAATCCAGGCAACATACTTGTAGATCTCCTCTGCACCCTTTCTATGGTTTCCACATGCTTCTTATAGTGAGGCGACCAGAATTAAGCACAGTACTCCAAGTGGGGTCTGACCAAGTCCTATATAGCTACAACATTACCTCTTGGCTCCTAACCTCCATCCCATGGTTGATGAAGGCCAATGCACTTTATGCTTTCTGAACCACAGAGTCAACCAGTGCAGCAGCCATAAGTGTCCTATGGACTCGAACCCAAAGATCTCTCTGATCCTCCACACTGCCAAGAGTCTTACCATTAATACTATATTCTGTCATCATATTTGACCTACCAAAATGAACCACCTCATATTTATCTGGATCGAACTCCATCGGCCACTTCTCAGCCCATTTTTTTGCATCCGATCAATGTCCTCTGTAACCTCTGACAGCCCTCCACACCACCTACAGCACCTCCAACCTTTGTGTCATCAGCAAATTTACTAACCCATCCCTCCACATCTTCATCCAGGTAATTCATGAAAATCACAAAGAGTAGGGGTCCCAGAACAGATCTCTGAGGCACACCACTGGCCACCGACCTCCATGTGGAACATGACCTGTCTACAAACACACTTGCCTTCTGTGGGTAAGCCAGTTCTGGATCCACAAAGCAACGTCCCCTTGGATCCCATGCTTTCTTACTTTCTCAATAAGCCTTGCATGGGGTACCTTGTCAAATGCCTTGCTGAAATCCATGTACACAACATCTACTACTCTACCATCATCAATGTGTATAGTCACATCCTCAAAAAATTCAATAAAGCTCGTAAGGCACAACCTGCCTTTGACAAAGCCATGCTGACTATTCCTAATCATATTATGCCTCTCCAAATGTTCATAAGTCCTGCCTCTCAGGATCTTCTCCATCAACTTACCAACCACTAAAGTAAAACTGACTAGTCTATAATTTCCTGTGCTATCTCTATTCCCTTTCTTGAATAATGGAACAACATCCACAACCCTCCAATCCTCCAGAACCTCTGCCGTCCCCATTGATGATTAAGGATCATCATCAGAGGCTCAGCAATCCCCTCCCTCGCCTCCCACTGTAGCCTGGGGTACATCTCGTTCGGTCCCAGTGACTTATCCAATTTGATGCTCTCCAAACGCTCCTGCACATCCTTTTCTTAATATCTAGATGCTCAAGCTTTTCAGTCCACTGTAAGTCATCCCTAAATCGCCAGGATCCTTTTCCATAGTGAATACGGAAGCAAAGTACTCATTAAGTACCTCTGCTATCTCCTCCCGTTCCATACACACTTTTCCACTGTCACATTTGATTGGTCCTATTCTCTCACATCTTATCCTCTTGCTCTTAACGTTCTTGTAGAATGCCTTGGGGTTTTCCTTAATCCTGTCCACTAAGGCCTTCTCATGGCCCCTTCTGACTCTCCTAATTTCTTTCTTAAGCTCTTTCCTGCTAGCCTTATAGTCTTCTAGATCTCTATCATTACCTAGCTTTTTGAACCTTTTGTAAGCTCTTCTTTTCTTCTTGATTAGATTTACAGCAGCCTTTGTACTCTATGGTTTCTGTACCCTACCATCCTTTCCCTGTCTCATTGGAATGTACCTATGTAGAACTCCACACAAATATCCCCTGAACATTTGCCACACTTCTTCTGTACATTTCCCTGAGAACATCTGTTCCCAATTTATACTTCCAAATTCCTGCCTGATAGCCTCATATTTCCCCTTACTCCAAATAAACACTTTCCTAACTTGTCTGTTCCTATCCCTCTCCAATGCTACGGTAAAGGAGATGGAATTGTGATCACTATCTCCAAAATGCTCTCCCACTCAGTGATCTGACACCCTGACCAGGTTCATTTCCCAGTACCAGATCAAGTACAGCCTCTCCTCTTGTAGGCTTATCTACATATTGTGTCAAGAAACCTTCTTGAACACACCTAACAAACTCCACCCCATCTAAACCCCTTGCTCTAGCGAGATGCCAATCAATATTTGGGAAATTAAAATCTTTCACCATGACCACCTTGTTATTATTACACCTTTCCAGAATCTGTCTCCCTATCTGCTACTCGATGTCCCTGTTACTATTGGGTGGTCTATAAAAAACAGCCATTAGAGTTATTGACCCCTTCTTGTTCCTAACTTCCACCCACAGAGACTCCATAGATAATTCCTCCATGTCTTCCTCCTTTTCTGCAGCTGTGACACTGTCTCTGATCAACAGTGCCACACCCCTACCTCTTTTGCCTCCCTCCCTGTCGTTTCTGAAACTTCTGGCACTTGAAGTAACCATTCCTGCCCCTGAGCCATCCAAGTCTCTGTAATGGCCACAACATCATAGCTCCAAATACTGATCCACGCTCTAAGTTCATCTGATTGTTCATAATGCTTCTTGCATTAAAATAGACACATCTCAAACCATTTGTCTGAGCACGTCCCTTCTCTGTCACCTGCCTATCCACCCTCTCGCATTGTCTCCAAGCTTTCTCTATTTGTGAGCCAACTGCCTCTTTCTCTGTCTCTTCAGTTCGGTTCCCACCCCCAACAATCCTAGTTTAAACTCTCCCCAATAGCCTTAGTAAACTTCCCTGCCAGGATGTTTGTCCCCCTGGGATTCAAGTGCAACCCGACCTTTTTGTACAGGTTACTCCTGCTGCAAAAGAGGTCCCAATGATCTAGAAATCTGAATCCCTGCCCCCTGCTCCAATCCCTCAGCCACGCATTTATCCTCCACCTCACTCTATTCCGATACTCACTGTCACATGGCACAGGCAGTAATCCCAAGGTGACTACCTTTGTGGTCCTTCTTCTCAACTTCCTTCCTAACTCCCTGTCATCTGCTTTCAGGACCTCCTCCCTTTTCCTGCCTATGTCGTTGGTACCAATATGTACCACAACCTCTGGCTGTTCTCCTTCCCACTTCAGGATATCTTGGACACGATCAGAATCATCCCTGACCCTGGCACCTGGCAGGCAAACTACCATCCGTGCTTCTTTTCTGCGTCCACAGAATTGCCTGTCTGACCCCCCCTAACTACAGTCCCCTATCACTGCTGCCATCTTCTTCCTTTCCCCTGCCCTTCTGAGCCACAGGGCCAGACGCTGTGCCAGAGGTGCGGCCACTGTTGCTTCCCCTCGTATTCAAATTTACAAAACTATGAGGGGTATAGACAGAGTAAAGGCAAGTAGGCTCTTTCCACTTAGATTAGGAGAGATAAATATGAGAGGACATGGCTTTAGGGTGAAAGGAGAAAGGTTTGGGGAACATTAGGGGGAACTTCTTCACTCAGAGAGCTGTGGGAGTGTGGAACGAGCTGCCATCTGACGTGGTAAATGCGGGCTCACTCTTAAGTTTTAAGAATAAATTGGATAGATACATGGATGGGAGAGGCCTGGAGGGTTATGGACTGGGTGCAGGTCAATAGGAATAGCGGAATAAAGTTTCGGCAAAGACTAGAAGGGTCGAATGTCCTGTTTTCTGTGCTGTAGTGTTCTATGATTCTATGGTTCAAGCAGGAGTACTTATTGTCAAGGAGTGCAGCCACAGGGGTGCTCTCTAGCCTTTGACTCCTGCCCTTCCCTCTCCTTACTGTTAACCACTTATCTGTCTCCCCAGGCCCCAGTGTGACTACCTGCCTATAGCTCCTCTCTATCACCTCCTCACTTTCCCTGACCAGATGTAGGTCATCGAGCTGCATCTCCAGTTCCCCAACACAGTCCCTAAGGAGCTGCAGCTCGATGCATCTGGCGCAGATGTGGCTGGAGAGGAGGCTGGGAGTCTCCCAGACCTCCCACATCTGACACCGAGCACAGAACACCAGCCTCACACACATACTTCCTGTCTGTATTCTACACAGGCAACCTACCTCACCTCGACCTGTTATCGCCAGAGCCCCATTGAGCCAAAGCCTTCCTACTTTGTCTCCCTCTACACTGATGCCCGCTCTATAAGGTGTCTTCTTTTAAACTCTTCTCGCTGTTCTCACTGGCTGACATCCACGTGCTTGCACAGTCGTGCCCCATCAAACCGCTGAACAAATAACCCTTTATGGCCAGCAAAGAATCCCGATGGGTCATATTGATTAACAATAGACGAGATCATCATTAAGACCATGCCAACATTGCAACCCATTGTGGCAAGCCCTGCAACAATCCTGAATGGCCAGTCTACAGAACATAACAGTTTTTCAGTCCTGGATATTGCTAATAGAGTTTGGGGGCTCCCCTTAGCACTTGAATCCCGTGACCGATTTGCCTTCACCTTGGGTGGGCAGCAATATGCATGGGCCATATTCCCCCAGGGATTCCACAATAGTCCAGCCATTTTTCATAAGGTCATGGCGCAGACTTTGAAAGAGCTCAAACTAACACCCTGCTGGTTGACCTGCTTACAACAGGCAGATGGTCCACTAATGCTTTGGAAGATGAAGCAGGTCATTTAGAGGCAATAGCCAGTGTTTTAGATATACTGTGAGACAAGAGGTTTAAAATCAGTCCACACAAGGCTCAGATAGGAAAGCAAATCGTACAATACCTAGGCTACCCCATTCCCCAGGGGAGGAAGGATGTCAGATGAAGATGTTCAGCGATCAGCTTCATGCCCCGACCAATAAACATAAGAGGAGTGAGGAGGGTAATGGGTCTATTCAGTTAGAGCTATCATTTCATACCAGGGGTCTCAGTCCTAGTGGCCCCAATACAGGCCTTGATTAATGGTGGGAAGCACCCCCTCCTGGAGGAAGTAATTTGGGGCTAGATGAGGAAAAGGCTTTTACAGATATCACGGAAGTCTTGGTCTCAGCGCCCCTGTGAGGATTACCAGATGCGGCTCACTCCTTCCACCTATCCTGCAGCAATGCAGGGCCACGGGGACACAAGAAAGCCAGTGGCATATAACAGACGCCCATTGCAGTAGGACTTCCCTGCTGCATCGCAGCTTTAGGCTGTGCAGCACAGGCTGTGCAAGTAAGCAAATCAATTGTAATGATGGGACAACTCGTACAACACACACCCCTTACCACTGTAGAGCTCCTGAATACGGGGAGGCTGAGGGCAGACACTGACAGCAGGAGCGCTGGTATTCGGCACGGCACCTAATACAACAATTGCTGGAAGCAGTGTGTCTGCCAGCAGAGGTGGCAGTGATTAAAGCTAAAGCTCACCAGAAAGGGGGGGGGGGGGGGGAAGGAACAGAAAGGAAATGAGTGGGCAGACATCAGTGTGAAGAAGGCAGCAGAGGAACAAGAGGCAATTGAAAGTGCAATTCTGCAGGAAGAATCAACGGAAGCCAGTTCAGTAAAATTATATGAAAAGGTGGAGACAGAAGAGAAGGAGAAATGGAGGAGAAAAGGGGCAAAGGAGGGAACAGACTTCTTCCTCCCTGAACACACGTGGAGGAAGGAGTTCATCAGACCATCAGACATAGGAGCAGAATTAGGCCATTTGGCCCATCGAGTCTGCTCTACCATTCAATCATGGCTGATCCTTTTTTTTCTCCTCTTTATCCCTATTTCCCGGCCTTCTCCCCGTAACCTTTGATGCCATGTCCATTCAAGAACCTATCAATCAGTTGCTTTGTGGATTCAGAACTGGCTTGCCCACAGAAGGCAAAGAGTGGTTGTAGATCAGTCATATTCTGCATGGAGGTCAGTGACCAGTGGTGTGCCTCAGGGATCTGTTCTGGGACCCCTACGCTTCGTGATTTTTATAAATGACCTGGATGAGGAAGTGGAGGGATGGGTTAGTAAATTTGCCGATGACACAGATGTTGGAGGTGTTGTGGATAGTGTGGAGGGCTGTCAGAGGTTACAGCGGGACATTGATAGGATGCAAAACTGGGCTGAGAAGTAGCAGATGGCATTCAACCCAGATAAGTGTGAGGTGGGTAGGTTAAATATGATGGCTGAATATGGTATTAATGGTAAGACTCTTGGCAGTGTGGAGGATCAGAGGGATCTTGGGGTCTGAGTCCATAGGACATTCAAAGCTGCTGCGCAGAATGAGTCTGTGGTTAAGAAAGCATACAGTGCGTTGGCCTTCATCAATCGTGGGATTGAGTTTAGGAGCCGAGAGGTAATGTTGCAGCTATGTAGGACCCTGGTCAGACCCCACTTGGAGTACTGTGCTCAGTTCTAGTCACCTCACTATAGGAAGAAAGTGGAAACTATAGAAAGGGTGCAGAGGAGATTTACAAGAATGTTGCCTGGATTGGGGAGCATGCCTTACGAGAATAGGTTGAGTGAACTTGGTCTTTTCTCCTTGGAGTGACGGAGAAGGAGAGGTGACCAGATAGAGGTGTATAAGATGATGAGAGGCATTGATCGTGTGGATAGTCAGAAGCTTTTTCTGAGGGCTGAAATGACTAGCACGAGAGGGCACAGTTTTTAATGTGCTTGGAAGTAGGTACAGAGGAGCTATCAAGGGTAAGTTTTTTTACGCAGAAAGTGGTGAGTGCGTGGTATGGACTGCTGGCGGCAGTGGTGGAGGCGGATACGATAGGGTCTTTTAAGAGACTCCTGAACAGGTACTTGGAGCTTAGAAAAATAGAGGGAGTATGGGTAACCCTAGGTAATTTCTCAGGTGTTTGGCACAGCTTTGTGGGCCGAAGGACCTGTATTGTGCTGTAGGTTTTCTATGCTTCTATGTTTCTAACACTTGACGCATTTCCCGGGCGTTTTAGTTCCATCATTGTACCCTGAACAGCGGTCAGTGTGTCAGTTTTTATAGGGTTCTGCTTATGGGGTTAATGCAGGCCCCCCTCTATTTTAACTGGATTTATCTTTTCTTGACTACAGTCTTGCTTGTGTCTAGCTCACACTGCTGGGAACTGCTGACAAAGTAACCCACAGACACCATCCTGGCTCCAGTCTCTGATGATCGGGACAGCTGCGATAATGTTAGCCAGGTTGTCTGTGCTAGTGGTTATATGTGTTCACTGCCCCCGACTTGTCCATATTATTTTTCCCTTCCCTGAATCTATAATGGCCCCAGCTTCCGTTAGGATGTCTGTTCCAAGGATGGTACCCTCATCATTTGGACAGACCCAAAAGTACACTGGAAACTGCACTCTGCCAATTTTGAGTTTTTGCGACTGGCTTCCATTTGTTATGAATCACCATAAATTGCATGTTGCACATTTAGACGGAGACCTAACGTAAAGATTTTTACTCCTCATGTATATGAAGGATGTAAGTAATAAAGTCAAATCAATTCAATTCTTCTTTCTGCTTTCACTGTTTTCCCTCCTACATGCTTAATATGAATAGCCTGTCCAGTTGTTGGCAAGGATGGGTCAATTATCAATACAGATGCCCCGGTGTTCACCAGCATATCTCATTGCCGAATCCCTAACAATGCTGTTGTGTACATCCGTGGGTCACCAGTGCTGGCAATGGGGGTGGCAGCCACATCTTTTCCTGACCTAGAAATAGTCTTCACCAGCTCTATGATCTGATTGACTGTCAGATTAATCAGCCTGGGCTCTGAAGGGGTGAGAGATTGCTGTATCTGCTGTATTTCCCTTCCTTTTCTTTGGATGCTGCCTTTAACCATGTCCCGATAGGCCACAACTGTAGCGTATCAACTCCTTTATCCTCCCACGTCTATCCTAGCATTCCTTGCTATGTGCCCTGGCTGCTGGCACAAAAAACAAACCTTTTGGGACATCACAGAAGCTTCATCCACCATGGATATTTTATGATTTCTCTTGCACTTTCATTGGTCTATCTCATGGGCCCATGAAACTCTTGCAGAGCAGATCAACCTCACCGCTATCCCTAAATCTAAAATTCCTGGTGTGCTGAGTTTGACAGATGACACAATAGCCACAGCTCTACACACCGTCCTTACACATCTGGAGAAGAAGGATGCTTATGTGAGAATGCTGTTCTTGGACTACAGTTCAGCATTCAACACCATAATTTCCTCCAGGCTTGACAAGAAGCTCAGAGACCTCGGCCTTCACCCTGCCTTGTGCAGCTGGATCCTGGATTTCTTGCCAGATCGCTGGCAGGTAGTAAGAGTGGGCTCACTCACCTCTGCCCCTCTGACCCTCAACACAGGTGCCCCCCAGGATTGTGTACTAAGCCCCCTCCTTTAATCTCTGTATACCCATGACTATGACGCCACCCACAGCTCCAATCTGCTAATTAAATTTGCTGACAACACTACACTGATTGGCCTAATCTCAAATAATAATGAGGCAGCCTACAGAGAAGTCTTCACCCTGACACAGTGGTGTCAATAAACAACCTCTCCCTCAGTGTCGCAAAAACAAAGGAGCTGGTTGTGGACTACAGGAAGAACGGAGACAGGCTAACCCCTATTGACATCAATGGATCTGGGGTTGAGAGGGTGAACGGCTTTAAATTCCTCAGCATACACTTCACCGAGGATCTCACTTCATCTGTATATTCAGGTTGTGTGGTGTAAAGGGCACAACAGCGACTCTTTCACCTCAGGCGGCTGAAGAAGTTTGGTATGGGCCCCCCCAAATCCTAAGAACTTTCTACAGGGGTACAATTGAGAGCATCCTGACTGGCTGCATCACTGTCTGGTAGGGGAACTGATTTCCCTCAATCGCAGGATCGTACGGACAGCCCAGCGCATCTGTAGATGTGAACTTCCCACTATTCAGGACATTTACAAAGACAGGTGTGTAAAAAGGGCCTGAAGGATCATTGGGGACCCGAGTCACCCCAGCTACAAACTGTTCCAGCTGCTGCCATCCAGGAAGTGGTGTCGCAGCATAAACGCCAGAACCAACAGATTCCGGGACAACAGGAATTCTGCAGATGCTGGAAATTCAAGCAACACACATCAAAGTTGCTGGTGAACGCAGCAGGCCAGGCAGCATCTCTAGGAAGAGGTGCAATCAACGTTTCAGGCCGAGACCCTTCGTCAGGACAGCTTTCGGGACAGCTTCTTCCACCAGGCCATCAGACTGATTAACTCATACTGATGCAAGTGTATTTCTATGTTATATCAACCGTCCTGTTGTACATACTATTCATTACAAATTACTATAAATTGCACATTGCACATTTAGACGGAGATGTAATGTAAATTTTTACTCCTCATGTATATGAATTCAGGATGTAAGTAATAAAGTCAATTCAATTCACCTCAGGTCTTCCTTCATCATGTTCAGGAAGACTAGGTCGTTCCTCCCTGAATTATTCAACCCTGAATACATCTCATACACACGATATTTATGTTCTGCGTAATCCATGGCTGTCTCATCAGCTCTTTGAATCTCCGACATTATCGTTCCCTAGTTACTCTCACACCGCCCCCCCAACAGGTGCTGTCTCACTTCCCCTTTAAAAGAACGATATCTTCCTTCATTGCTGGCATTCCCAGATGTTGCCCATATACCATACGGGTCCACATATTCCTCGGGCACTTCGCTTTTACCAATACGCATATACCTTTAGGGTGCATCTGGTGAATTCCAACCATTTCCACTAGCCTGCACCAGAATTCCAAATTCCCACATGTGGCTTTGTGAGGGCAACTCTGACAAAATTCTTTGTCTATCCCCAGGGGTGAAAGGCTTATGAATGGTCGTAATCAGAGTCACGGGCTGGCTCGGATCATTAGGGTTCTTGCCCTGATGTTGCCTGATCTGAATAGATAATGATGTTCCTGACAGATATATCTGGGTAAAACTCTCCCTAAATTATCTTCACACTACGCAAAATAAAAATGACGGGTAGCAGTTAACCCACAGAGTATGTACTCCTCAATCTGCCGCTTTTGAGCACCTGAACTCATGATGCCTGCTGTATTCCTAAGCATTATACTCGCAAAACACATATGCTGAAGTGCAGCTCCCCGAATGAGTATACATGCCGCCAATCAGGTGACCCGAACCGTCAGTCATCTCCCTTCGCAACTGATGGCTCTGTCTCACAAAATTATCACGCAAAGTTTAGTCTCTTACGTAAACACACTTTAATATCTACCAGTTCAGCTGTCTGTGTTCATGATACCTCGTGTTCCCATGTACCGCCGACCCAAACAGATCCAAGTGCGAGCGCTAATTTCTAAAAATACTCAAACTGTCAAGATCGCTGGCCATTCGATGGGTCTCACGAAGGTACCGCACTCTTGATGCCAAATGTAGTTCCGTGAATGAAGTCACTGGAGAAGAGTGACTTTGTTCGACAAAACAAGGTACAGCAGGCATCAGATGGAGTCGCTTTCGGTCAAAAGGTCCGGCTGGCCCAACATGGAGCTCGTTATTTTTACGTGCTGAACATCAAAGAACAATTCCATTTTTACAAATGTATACAATGCTTTCTTTGAAACTACATACAACCTTCACACTCCCCTATTTGCATCCACACCACAGACCATTAGATGAATTTTAATCAGCATTGTCTGGGCTGGGATCCATGCCTTTTAGGAACCCATTGTTCAAAGCTGCACTCCAAGTTAAATTTTCAGATGTGAGGACTGGTAGCCAAAGTCAATAGCTAAATCTATATGTCCTAAACCCAAAAATCACTCTAACACACTTCATCACAGTAGTTAAGGCAGCTCACCCAGCTCTTCTTGAGCACTAGAATGATTGTAGCCCTTTTGAAGCAGGTGGCAACCTCTGACAGCAGTAGTGAGAGATTGAAGATGGTCATCATTTTTCAAATTTTTCTGATGTTTGAAGACAACTGAACCTCTTAAACACAGAAAACCCACAGCACAATACAGGCCCTTCACCCCACATGTACTTACTTTAGAAATTACCTAGGGTTACCCATAGCCCTTTATTTTTCTGAGTTCCATGTACCTATCCAGGAGTCTCTTAAAAGACCCTATCGTATCCGCCTCCTCCACCATTGCCGGCAGCCCATTTCATGCACTCATCACTCTCTGCATGAAAAAAACTTACCCCTGACATCTCCTCTGTACCTACTTCCAAGCACCTTAAAACTGTGCCCTCTCGTGCTAACCATTTCAGCCCTGGGAAAAAGCCTCTGACTGTCCACATGATCAATGATCAATGCCTCTCATCATCTTATACAGTTCTATCAGGTCACCTCTCATCCTCCGTCCCTCCAAGGAGAAAAGGCCAAGTTCACTCAATCTATTCTCGTAAAGCATGCTCCCCAATCCAGGCAACATCCTTATAAATCTCCTCTGCACCCTTTCTAGAGTTTCCACATCCTTCCTGTAGTGAGGCGACCAGAACTGAGCACAGTACTCCAAGTGGGGTCTGACCAGGGTTCTACACAGCTGTAACATTACCTCTCAACTCTTGAACTCAATCCCATGGTTGATGAAAGCCAATGCTCCATTTGCCTTTTTAACCACATAGTCAACCTGCGCATCATCTTTGAGCATACTATGGACTCGGACCCCAAGATCCCTCTGATTCTCCACACTGCTAAGAGTCTTACCATTAATACTATATTCTGCCATCATATTTGACATACCAAAATGAACCACCTCACACTTATCTGGGTTGAACTCCATCTGCCACTTCTCAGCCTAGTTTTGCATCCTGTCAATGTCCCGCTGTAACCTCTGACAGCCCTCCACACTATCCACAACACCCCTAACCTTTGTGTCATCAGTAAATTTACTAACCTATTCTTCCACTTCCTCACCCAGGTCATTTATAAAAATCACAAAGAGAAGAAGTCCCAGAACAGATCCCTGAAGCACTCCACTGGTCATGGACCTCCATGCAGAATATGACCCATCAACAACCATTCTTTGCCTTCTGTGGACAAGCCAGTTCTGGATCCACAAAGCAATGTCCCCTTGGACCCCATGCCTCTTTACTTTCTCAATAAGCTTTGCACAGGGTACCTTATCAAATGCTTTACTGAAATCCATATACACACATATACTGCTCTACCTTCAACAATGTGTTTAGTCACATCCTCAAAAGATTCATTCAGGTTCATAAGGCATGGACTGCCTTTTACAACTGACTATTCCTAATAATATTAGACCATAAGACCATAAGACAAAGGAGCAGAAGTCGGCCATTCAGCTCATCGAGTCTGCTCTGCCATTTTATCATGAGCTGATCCATTCTCCCATTTAGTCCCACTCCCCCGCCTTCTCACCATAACCTTTGATGCCCTGGCTACTCAGATACCTATCAATCTCTGTCTTAAATACACCCAATGACTTGGCCTCCACTGCTGCCCGTGGCAACAAATTCCATAGGTTCACCACCCTCTGGCTAAAAAAATTTCTTCACATTTCTGTTCTGAATGGGCGCCCTTCAATCCTTAAGTCATGCCCTCTCGTACTAGACTCCCCCATCATGGGAAACAACTTTGCCACATCCACTCTGTCCATGCCTTTCAACATTCGAAATGTTTCTATGAGGTCTCCCCTCATTCTTCTAAACTCCCAAGGAATACAGTCCAAGAGCAGACAAACGTTCCTCATATGTTAACCCTCTCATTTCCGGAATCATTCTAGTGAATCTTCTCTGTACCCTCTCCAACGTCAGCACATCCTTTCTTAAATAAGGAGACCAAAACTGCCCACAGTACTCCAAGTGAGGTCTCACCAGCGCCCTATAGAGCCTCAACATCACATCCCTGCTCCTATACTCTATTCCTCTAGAAATTATGCCTCTCCAAATGTTCTTAAATCCTGCATCTCAGGATTTTTCCATCAACTTATAATATAAGTTGATTAATATTCAGTGGATTTTTTTTGCATGTTGCACCATTCTCTGTGAACTCTAGAGATTGTTGTACATGAAACTCCCAAGAGATCAGTAGTTTCTGAGATACCCAAACTATCCCATCTGGCACCAACAACCATTTCATGGTTAAATGCACTTACATCACATTTCTTCCCCCATTCTGATGTTTGATGGGAGCATAAACTGAATCTCTTGATCATGTCTGTGTGCTTTTATGTACTGAGTTGCAGCCACATGATTGGCTGATTACATAATTGCATTAACGTGCAGGTGTACAGGTGTACCTAATAAAGTGGCCACTGAGTGTCAGTATTCAATCATTTGTCATCTGATGCTGAAGGCTGTTTGTTTTTAAATTTGATAATGGAATTATTTCCCTGATTTTGTCTTCTCTCCAGTAAAAAACCTGAAGATTATGATGGCTGAGATAGAGGACACCCACAATGAAAGTAAGGCAATCAGATCGGTTCTGCTGATGGTTCTCATTCTTGCAAAGTCTCCAATACATCCTGTTCAAGAGCGAAGGAGAGACTGGGGATCAGTAGAGAATATTTTTCTGATTGTCAACATTGGCACAACTATATAAATATCTTTTTCGGCTACATTACAGTAGAGACTAAATAGTAAACAGCTCACAATGGGATTCAGAATGGTTGAGCAATGTTCATTATTGTGGGAACTGGCTGGACTACAGTTGATGCTGTAACACAGTAGGGGGGGTGATTGATAAGTTCGTGGCCTAAGGTAGAAGGAGATGGGTTATACGGCTCTCCTTACATGCACATGCAGTTCAATGCCTTGAGTGATTATGCAGAAAGTTTGAAGTTAATAGCTCATCTCCTTCTACCTTAGGCCACAAACTTATCAATCACCCCTTCTGTGGACACTTTCTGGAGGTCCAAGATCTGTATGCTCCATGACCACTGGCCAAGTGTGTAAATGTAGGAGGGGACTATGCTGAAAAATAAATGTGCTAGGTTTTCTAAAATCGACTCCTTCTACCTTAGGCCACAAACTTATCATCATCCCTCGTACTCCCAGGGAGTCACTGCACCCATACCATCAGAGAGGTGGGGAGAGTACAACAGTACCATAGCTAGCCCTGAATTTGATGTGGGAGGCACCGTACTCATAGGATTTCCCATGGGGAAGCCCAGTGAGTCTGGCACCATTTGGGGCATGAGATTTTCCAATTCATCCCCATTCTCTGCTGGACACAATCATGATGTCAGGAAATATTCAGCAAGTTGAGGAGCAAATTTCAAGGGTGAATCGGTTGCACTCGAGGTTGATGACTGTCCAGCAGAAGGATCAGAGTTTAGTTGTACAAAACCAAAGTGGGGATTGTCTACAACTGAATCTGAGCCCCCGAACACTGAGACCAAGAAAGTTCACTGACAATCCAATGTTTGCACATTCCCCTGAAGGGTAAATGGTTGCTCTGTGTTTGATTGGCTAGTTTGGAATTCATCATTAAGCAGAAAGTCTTCCTTTTTTTTGTCTATGTCTCTGGATGTTGATGTTTGCCTGGTGTTTATTTGATAATGGAATTATTTTTCTGCCTTTAAGTGGAAAGAAACATAACGGTCAAATGGGGTAATCTGGCCCAGAATCAAGAAACATGTAAGTTGATCAGATTTATTCTGAAGGTTGTTTATATTTACCCTATCTTTGTCCCTCATGATTTTATACACCTCTATAAAATCATCACTCATTCCAATCATTTTGAGTGAATAAAGTCCAAACCTACTCAATTTCTCTCCATAACTCAGTCCCGATGACATCCTTGTTAATCCCCTCTACACTCCTTCCAAATCAATGGCATCCAAATGCAGCCTCACCAGCGATTTCTAGAGCTGCAACGTACCACTCCAACTTCCACACTCAGTGCCCAGACTGATGAAGGCAGGCGACTGGGGTTGAGAGGGGTCATAAATCAGCCATGATGGAATAGCAGAGCAGACCTGATGGGCCAAATGGCCTAATGTTGCTTCATTATCTTATGGCCTTATGGTCTAACCCGGTGCGTGCTTCTGATTAGCAGTGTAGACACGTGGATATTTGATATCTCTGTTGGATATTTCACAGTAGATTATAAGTAACAACCTGGTTAAAACAGCCTACAAAGAGATTCAGAATGGGCGTACCAACAATCTTTATCTTTCTGTAGCAATTGGACAGGGTAGCATTGATAAAGTCATATAGCATGGACACAAGCCCTTCAGCCCAACCAGTCTGTGCTGAGCACACCACCTGCCCTGCTCATCACAATTTTCTGTATTTGAGCCATATTCCTCTAAGCCCCACCACCTTCCTGTACCTAGTGAAGTTCCTCTTCTATAATGCTATCATGTCTGACTCAGCCATTTTTTCAGGCAACTCATTCCATATATTCCCCACCCTCTGAAAAAGTACTCTCTCAGGTCCATTTTAAATCTTTCTCCTCTCACTCTATTATGACCCCTAGTTTTGGACTCCCCCTGACCTGGGGAGAGAACAGTGACCTTCCACCTTATGTGTGCCTCCCAAAATATTGAAAACTTTTATAAGGATGCTACTCATTCTCCTAATTTCCAAGCAATAAAGACCAAGCTGACCAAACTCCCCATCTGGTCCTGACAACATCCTCGTAAATCTTTACTACACTCTTCCCAGTTTAACCACATTTTTCCCATAATGAAGTGGCAAAAGCTGTACACAACACAGAAGCACCTCAGGGCTATGTACTGAGTCCCCTCCTTTACTCCCGGTATACCCATGACTGTATCGCTGGCAGGTGGTCACAGTGGGATCACTCACTTCTGCCCCTCTGACCTTCAATACAGATGCCCCTCAGGGCTGTGTACTGAGTCCCCTCCTTTACTCTCTGTATACCCATGACTATGTCACCACCCACAGCTCCAATCCGCTAATTAAATTTGCTGACGGCACTACGTTGATTGGCCTTATCTCAAATATAATGAGGTGGCCTACAGGGAAGTAGTCATCTCTCTGACACAGTGGGGTTAAGCAAGCAACTTCTCCTTCAATGTCGCAAAAAAAAAGGATCTGGTTGTGGATTACAGGAGGAATGGAAACAGGCTGACTACTGCTGGCATCAATGGATCTGGGGTTGAGAGGGTAAACAGCTTCAAGTTCCTCGGCATCCACATCACTGAGGATCTCATGTGGTCTGTACACGCCAGCTGTGTGGTGAAAATGGCACAACAGCGCCTCTCACCTCAGATGGTTGAGGAAGTTTGGTATTGGCCCCCAAATCCTAAGAACTTTCTACAGGTGCACAATTGAGAGGATTCTGACTGGCTGCATCACTGCCTGGTATGGGAACTGTACCTCCCTTAATCGCAGGACTCTGCAGAGTGGTGTGGACAGCCCAGCGCATCTGTAGTTGTGAACTTCCCATGATTCAGGATATTTACAAGGACAGGTGTGTAATAAGGGTCCGTAGGATCACTGGGGACCCAAGCCATCCCAAACACAATCTATTCCAGCTGCTACCATCTGAGAAGCGGTACTGCAGCATAAAAGCCAAGACCAACAGGCTCTGCCCTTATCAACTCCGGAGACCTTCCATCCTCAGCCACAAAACTCATCATTCCCACACCCCGCACTGCTCGGTTTTACCTACTCCCCATGATCCACAAGCCTGACTGTCCCTTTTTGAAACTTTAACTGATCGTTTCCACTGATTCTGCCCGACCTGCTGAGTTCCTCCAGCGTGCTGTGAGTGTTGCTTTGACCCCAGCATCTGCAGAATATTTTGTGCTTACTCTATATTATATTGTCTGTTCTATTTATTATAAATTATTATAAATTACTATGGTTGTACATTGCACATTTAGATGGAGACATAACATAAAGATTTTTACTCCTCATGTATGTGAAAAATGTAAGGAATAAAGTCAGTTCAATTCAATACCCCCAGTGCCACACTAACTACTTATACAACTGCATAATGTCCCAGCTCCTGCACTCAATGCCCAGTTAAACGATGGCCAGTGTGCTCAACATCTTTTTCTTCTCCATTAATAAACATCCCTTGTACATTCTCATCCAAATCATTGATGGAGGTGACAAATGGAAATGGGCTTACCACCACCCCCTGGGGAATACAACAAGTCATAGGCCTCCAGTCTGATGATACAGAATATTTCTCTGACTGGCAGTGTAGGCATATGACTGCTTTCTTGGTCACTTCCTTTCTTGCTACAAGGGACATTCCTTAGAATGTAGGAGAATGAGGTAAGTTTTCAAAATTGTGAGAGGCATAGATAAGGTGGACAGGAACTCTTCTTTCTTCAGGACAGGGGTGTCCAAAACCAGGGAGCATTGGGGGTTGAGAAGAGATAGCTTTAAAAGGGATCTGAAGGGAACTTTTCATGCAGAGGTCACTTTCAACAAACTCTGCACTTGTGCTCCTCAGTTTCCCTGTTCCATTACACTCCCAAATGCCCTACCAGTCATACATAGGATAAGCCTTATGCTGGTTTGACTTCCAAAAATGGACATGGAGGGAATGTTTGCTACAGGGTGGGAGTCTTGGACAACCTAAGTATGGAAGAATGCCCATTTAGAACAGAGATGAGGAGGAATTTCTGTAACAAGGGAGTGGTGAATCTGTGGAACCCATTCCCACAGATGGCTGTAGAGGCCATCATTGGGTATATTTAAAGTCTGGGTTGAAAGGCTTTGAAATACTTTGTTCATTCATTATGCACCATGTTATATGACATAGGCAATCATGGTCTTTGCATGACTATGATAGTCCTTGGCAAATTTTCCAAAGAAGTGCTTTGTTATTGCATTCATCTGAGCAGTGTCTTCACAAAATGAGTGATCTCAGACATTATCTTGTGCCTCATGCATCTGCATTCAATTCATTTATATAAATAATGAACAAAAAATCCCAACACTAACATCTGTTGCATGCCATTAGTCACAAGTTCCATTCCTAAGGACAATCTTAAAAGAAACACCATCTGTTTATAACCTGCTTTGAACCGACTACACTAGCTCTTGCTGGATTCTGTCCGCTGTATTGCAGTACTCCCAGTGAAGACCTTCACTCATAGACACGTAGATATGCCCTGGCCACAACACTGACATAACCAGTAAGGCACCACATTGGAAGTTTTTTTCCATGGAGCAGCTCTGAGTGAACATTCAGGAGCACTGGATAATTGAACGAATCTCTGTATTCCACTAGATACATGAGCACACGCTTATGCTCGGTAGCGGGTGTGCTTTTTGTTTTGCCAGTGGGGAGAGGGTGGATGGTTGCTCACCGCTGCTTATGCACAGTAGGAGGGAGCTGTACCCCCCGTACTTTAGGGTGCTCACGTTTAACTGTCCTTCTTTCTTTGGGGCACTTCTCTGTTTTCGTGGATGTTTGTGAAGAAAAAGCCTTTCAGGATGTATATTGTATACATTTCTCTGACATTATACTTGACCTTTGAACAAAGATTGGACATCTTCAGCAGGTTGTGGGGCATCTGTGGAAAGGGAATTGATTTTGATTCCCCTCCCCCACGTATTTCAGCAAAAAAGAATCAGCACACACCGCCCACCAACCAAACAAAAAGCTTTCAAGTGAGCCATGATCTGCAGTACAGAAAAACTAATTGTCAACCAGCCCATCCAACATGCCGCACAGGCTGTCCCTCTCTCTCCCTAATAAAGGGGCAGGGAGGTGTCACACAGTGAGAGTGGAGAGCAACAAAAACAAACACCTTGGTGATTTATGGTGTTAAAATCTGCTGCATCACTTTTTTTGAGTTCTCAAACTCAAGAATCAGCTGCAAACTCTCCACCAGCAATAGAGAGAGAGAGAGAGAGAGAGAGAGAGAGAGAGGGAGAGAGAGAGAGAGAGAGAGAGAGAGAGAGAGAGAGAGAGAGAGAGAAAGAGAAAAAGAGAAATTCACCAAGTGTAGAGACCTTCGATAGCTGATCTGCTGTTCCTGGTATTGCATTTCCTCCCACGACGCTTTAGTCAGTGGCACTGGCATAGGATTGGCTTGTCCACAGCCTCAGAGTCTCGAAGGTGCACTCACTTTCTTGGCTGCACCCTTGGGATACTGATAAATGGCCAGTCTGTGAGCCCCGGAAATGGGAACCAATGGTGTAAAGAACCATAGTTTGAGTGCACTGACAGAACCCCTCCACCTTGAAAAGGAAAAAAAAAGAGACATTAAAGGCAGAAATTAAACTGTGCTCACAGATGAGCTCAAAAGATGTTCTCTAGCACTATCATTTCTCCATAGTGATGTTATTCAAGTCAGAATAACTGATGCTAAGATTAAGGAAGACATTTTTGTTAATCCACAAATCATACAGATTATCAGTGATAGACAAGCAATTTGAAGAACTTCCATTGGGACCAAAGAAAATCACATGGAAGACATTCAAGGATGTTAATTGAATTTTTTTTGGAAACCACGGAGCACCAAATTACATGCAGCTGGTTGACAACATGCTTCAAGCATACAAAACCATGAAGTGCAATGTGTCACTGAAGATTCATTTTCTGCATTCCCATTTAGACTTCTTCCCTGCAAATCTTGGCGCTGTCAGTGATGAGCACGGTGAAAGGTTTCACCGGGACATTGCAGTCATGGAGAAACAGTATCAGGGCAACTGGAATCCATCAGTGCTGGCTGATTATTGTTGGACACTTAGCAAGAAATATCAGACACTGACTACAAATAAAAATCATCAACAAAACATTTTCAGTTTAGTTGAGCTATCGCAAAGTATCAGCACCATTATGTAATTAAATACATTATATTCAATAAAAGTTAATTTCTTGTTTCTCAAAATTCCTATGTGATACAATAGTTTGAAATTAAATTTGTGTTCGGCTTCAAGTAGTCTATCATAACCAAAGAAAATTCTGAGTGAAAAACATTTCTGAAAAAATTAGTTGTCTGGTGTAATGGAATTATCTCTCTCTCCCTCCCTCTCTCTTTTAGTCTCATCGATGGAAGCAAAATTGAATGCCACAATGAAAATGCTGACCCAGACTCAAAACGAAAGTAGGTTGGAATCACTACTTGTTTATATGTTTGGAAGATTCCTACACACGCTGATAAAAAGTGAAGGAAAGATTGGGAACTAGTGGCATGTGGAGGAGGAAGTCATAGATTCTTTGAGTCATACAGAATGGAAGCCATCCATTTGTCTCAATTCTTCCACACTGACCAAAATTCCTGTCAGTTAGGCGATTTTACCTGTGTTTGGGCCCATATCCATCTAAACCTCACCTATTCAAGTACCTGTTCAAGTGCATTTTGAATGTTGTTTCTGTATCTTCTGCGAGCTCATCCCATAGATGGGCCAATTTCTGGGTGACAATGTTGTCCTTTACTTTACTAATAAGTCTCTCCCCTATCTCCCTAAATCTATGGCCTCTAGTTCTTGAGTGCTTAAGGAAGTAGCCCAAGAAATAGTGGATGCATTAGTGATAATTTTTCAAAACTCTTTAGATTCTGGATTAGTTCCTGAGGATTGGAGGGTGGCTAATGTAACCCCGCTTTTTAAAAAAGGAGGGAGAGAGAAACTGGGGAATTATAGACCGGTAAGCCTGACATTGGTGGTGGGGAAAATGCTAGAGTCAGTTATCAAAGATGTGATAACAGCACATTTGGAAAGCGGTGAAATCATCGGACAAAGTCAGCATGGATTTGTGAAAGGAAAATCATGTCCGACGAATCTCATAGAACTTTTTGAGGATGTTACTAGTAGAGTGGATAGGGGAGACCCAATGGATGTGGTATATCTGGATTTTCTAAAGGCTCTTGACAAGGTCCCACACAGGAGATTAGTGTGCAAACTTAAAGCACACGGTTTTGGGGGTACGGTATTGATGTGGATAGAGAATTTGTTGGCAGACAGGAAGCAAAGAGTGGGAATAAACGGGACTTTTTCAGAATGGCAGGCAGTGACTAGTGGGGTACCGCAAGGCTCAGTGCTGGGACCCCAGTTGTTTACAATATATATTAATGACTTAGACGAGGGAATTAAGTGCAGCATCTCCAAGTTTGCGGATGACACGAAGCTGGGCGGCAGTGTTAGCTGTGAGGAGGATGCTAAGAGGATGCAGGGTGACTTGGATAGGTTAGGTGAGTGGACAAATTCATGGCAGATGCAATTTAATGTGGATAAATGTGAGGTTATCCCCCTTGGTGGCAAGAACAAGAAAACAGATTATTATCTGAATGGTGGCCGATTAGGAAAAGAGGAGGTGCAACGAGACCTGGGTCATTGTACACCAGTCATTGAAAGTGGGCATGCAGATACAGCAGGCGGTGAAAAAGACGAATGGTATGCTGGCATTCATAGCAAGAGGATTCGAGTACAGGAGCAGGGAAGTACTACTGCAGTTGTACAAGGCCTTGGTGAGACCACACCTGGAGTATTATGTGCAGTTTTGGTCCCCTAATCTAAGGAAAGACATTCTTGCCATAGAGGGAGTACAAAGAAGGTTCACCAGATTGATTCTTGGGATGGCAGGACTTTCATATGATGAAAGACTGGATCGACTAGGCTTATATTCTCTGGAATTTAGAAGATTGAGGGGGGATCTTATGGAAACGTATAAAATTCTAAAGGGATTGGACAGGCTAGATGTAGGAAAATTGTTCCCGATGTTGGGGAAGTCCAGAACGAGGGGTCACAGTTTGAGGATAAAGGGGAAGCCTTTTAGGACTGAGATGAGGAAAATCTTCTTCACTCAGGGAGTGGTGAATCTGTGGAATTCTCTGCCACAGGAAACAGTTGAGGCCAGTTCATTGGCTATATTTAAGAGGGAGTTAGGTTTGGCCCTTGTGGCTAAAGGGATCAGGGGGTATGGAGAGAAGGCAGGTACAGGGTTCTGAGATGGATGATCAGCCATGATCATACTGAATGGCGGTGCAGGCTCGAAGGGATGGCCCACTCCTGCACCTATTTTCTATGTTTCTATCTATGGCCTCTAGTTCTTGATTTCCCAGACCTGGCTAAAAGACTGGACTTTCACCATATCTATACCCAGCTTGACTTTAAGCACCTCTATTGGATCACTCTTCATTCTTTTATGCTTCAATGATTAAAGTTCCAACATGCTCAATCTCTCTCCATAACTCTACTGACATTCCCTCTATGTTCTTGCCATCTCAGTGGCTTGGGTATGGAGGAATGGGGTGTGAATGTGAAATCTTCCATTGTCTGTCCATGTCTTTTGACGTTGATACTCAGTTAGTGTCTATGATGATGATATTTTTTCTCTCTCTCTCTCTTTTAGTCTTATCCTTGAGAATAAGGGCTCCCTTTAAATAATCATAGATTTCAGGAAGCACATGCTGATCACAATTATCTTGATAAGATAAAAGCAAAAGCACCTGGGCTTACCGGTTTTAACAATTAGTCAATATGGGTTGCGCAAGGAACCCTGAAGCCCGATGCTCTGTGCCAAGCCAATGAGGTGCGCAGGGCTCACGACTGTTGGATGTTTCAGGTTGAGACCCTTCATCTGAGCTGAAGGATATGAGGGGAGTTAGGCAATATGAAAAAGTGAAGGGAAGAGGTGGAGCAAAAACTGGCAGGTGATAGGCAAATCCAGGTTTGGGGAGGGGTGGGGGGTGGTAGTGGGTGATAAGCTGATGGGAAAGGAGGAGAGTGGGAATGTTGACTGTGGGTGTGGCAAACAGTGGAAGATGGTGTAATCTGATAGGAGAGGAAGGTGAAGCACAGAATCAAGGGAGGGAGTTAAGGAGGAGAATGTAGATGATGGGCAGATGGAGAGGCTAGGGCGGTGAAAGAGAGGGTAATGGGGCTGATGGAAAAGGAAGGGAGAGAAAAAAGTGGGAAAAAGAAGACAGGGAGGGAGCAGTTTGAGTATATGATGGGAAATTGCTGGGGCACCCATCCCAAGCCCTTAGGTGACATCTCATTTTATGTCTTCATACATTGTGCTGTGAAGTGTGCCCACACACTGTGCTGTGACCTGTGCCCACCAAGATGTTAAACATTTATCGGCAAGTATTGCCAATCAGAACACTTCTCCGTAGCTATGCTTGTAGACTGCTGAGTAACCGGGATGACACTTGATCTTATGTCATCTGGCTCTAGACATCTGCTGTGATGGAGGTGCCAATGAGTTTTCCTGTAGATAAGCCTGCAGGTGGGATGCATTTAACTGCACCAATATTATGGAGGCTGAGAAGTTGCAGAGCACAACTAATTTTGTAGGCAGAGAGTTGACCAAACTTCATATTTCAGGATGACAAGGGCAAAATAAGTCATAGTCATAGAAGCAGAATTAGGCCATTTGGTCCATCGAATCTGCTTCACCATTTGATATTGGCTGATCCATTTCCTTCTCAACTCTATTCTCCTGCCTTCACCCCATAATCTTTCACACCCTAACTAATCAAGAACCTATCCATCTCTGCCTTAAGTACACCCAATGATCTGGCCTCCACACCTCATTTGGCAATGGATTCCATAGGTTCACTACCCTCTAGCTAAAGAAATTCCTCCTCATCTCTGTATTAAATGGATGTCCCTCTACTCTGAGGTTGTGCCCTCTGGTCCTAGCCAGCCCACTATAGGAAAGAAACAGCCTCTCCACATCCACTGTATCTAGACTTTACAATATTCGATAGGTTCTCCCTCCCCCCTCCCCCCCCACCGACATTCTTCTAAATTCCAGCGAGTAGAAAGCTCAGTTTGGACTTTTACCTCTGTACGTCCATGGAAATTTGGCTGCTATTGATGTGTTTTCATTGAAACTTAACTATCGTGCTGTGTTTGTGGGCCTCATGGTGAGGTTCATGGAAAAGTAGCTGCTTTAACATTGACAAATCTGGATTCATCCCCAGCAGCCCGTGTGCTCCTCAGTTTCCCTGTTCCATTACACTCCCAAATGCCCTACCAGTCATACATAGGATAAGCCTTATGCTGGTTTGACTTCCAAAAATGGACTATCTGTCTATATACAAATTTGATGACCAACCCTAGTGCAATTTTCTTTCAAATAATTTATATAAATAACAAACAACAAATAAGTAATGAACAACAAGGATCCCAACACCAATGCCTGTGTCACACCATTAGTCACTGGTCTCCATTCCTTCGCACAACCTTAAAACCACCACCATTGCTTCCCCCCTCTGAGTCAGGTTTGAACCGACTGCACTAGCTCCTGCTGGATTCTGTCTGCTGCAACACTCACAACAGGCTGGAGAAACTCAGCAGGTCGGGCAGCATCCACGGAAATGAACCGTCAATGTTTCGGGCCGAGACCCTTCGTCAGGACTGTAGAGGGAAGGGGCAGAGGCCCTATAAAGAAAGTGGGGGCAGGGGGGGAAGGAGAAGGCTGGTAGGTGCCAGGTGAAAAACCAGTAAGGGGAAAGATGAAGGGGTGGAAGAGGGGAAGCAGGGAGGTGATAGGCAGGAAAGATGAAGAAGGAATAGGGGAAAACACAATGGGTAGTAGAAGGAGGCAGAACCATGAGGGAGGTGATTGGCAGCTGGAGGAGGGGGCAGAGTGAAACTGGGATGGGGGAAGGGAGGGGGAGGGAATTACCGGAAGTTGGAGAATTCAATGTTCATGCCCAGGGGCTGGAGACTACTGAGATGGTATATGGGGTGTTGCTCCTCCAACCTGAGTTTAGCCTCATCATGGCAGTAGAGGAGGCCATGTATGGACATATCTGAATGGGAATGTGAAGCAGAGTTGAAGTGGGTGGCAACCGGGAGATCCTGTCTGTTTTGGCGGACGGAGCGGAGGTGCTCGACGAAGCGGTCCCCCAATCTGCGTCAGGTTTCACCGATGTAGAGGAGGCCGTACCGGGAGCACTACATTCAGCAGGTGACCCCAACAGACTCACAAGTGAGATGTTGCCTCACCTGGAAGGACTGTTCGTGGCCCTGAATCGTGGTGAGAGAGGAGGTGTAGGGACAGGTGTAGCACTTCTGCTTACAGGGATATGTGCCGGGTGGGAGATCCATGGGGTGGGACGTGTGGACCAGGGAGTCACAGAGGGAACGATCCCTGCGGAAAGCGGAAAAGGGTAGAGAGGGAAAGATGTGTTTAGCGGTGGGGTCCTGTTGAAGGTGGCAGAAGTTGCGGAGGATAATGTGCTGGATCCGGAGGCTGGTGGTGTGGTAGGTGAGGACAAGGGGAACTCTGTCCCTGTTGTGGTGATGGGAGGATGGGGTGAGGGCCGAAGTGCAGGAAATGGAGGAGATGCATGTGAGGGCATCGTTGATGACGACAGAAAGGAAACCACGATCCTTAACGAAAGAGAACATTTGAGATGTCCTGGAACGGAAAGCCTCATCCTGCGAGCAGATGCGGCAGAGACGGAGGAACTGGGAATAGGGAATAGCATTTTTGCATGTGGCAGGGTGGGAAGACGTATAGTCGAGGTAGTTATGAGAGTCAGTGGGCTTGTAGAAGATGTCAGTGGACAGTCTGTCTCCGGAGATGGAGACCAAGAGATCAAGAAAGGGGTGAGAAGTGTCCGAGATGGACCAAGTGAATTTGAGGGCTGGGTGGAAGTTAGAAGCAAGGTTGATGAAATTGACGAGCTCAGCACGGGTGCAGGAAGCAGCACCAATGTAGTCGTCAATGTAGCGAAGGAAAAGTTGGGGAGCAGTACCCGTATAGGTTTGGAGCATAGACTGTTCCACATAACCAATGAAGAGGCAGGCATAGCTGGGGCCCATGTGAGTGCCCATAGCTACACCCTTGGTCTGAAGAAAGTGGGAAGAGCCAAAAGAGAAGTTATTAAGTGTGAGTCCCAGTTCTGCCAACCGGAGGAGGGTGGTGGTGGTGGGGAACTGGTGCGGTCTATTGTCCAGAAAGTAGTGGAGGGCTTTGAGGCGGCCTTCATGGGGAATGGAAGTGTATAAGGATTGGACACCTATAGTGAAAATGAAGCGGTCGGAACCGGGGAACTGGCAGTTATCGAAGAGGTGGAGGGCATGGGATGTATCCCGGATGTAAATGGGGAGGGACTGAACTATGGGTGACAAAATGGAGTCCAGGTAGGCAAATACAAGTTTGGTGGGGCAGGAGCAGACAGAAACTATGGGTCTACCGGGACAGCCAGGCTTGTGGATCTTGGGGAGGAGGTAAAATCGAGCGGTACGGGGTGTGGGAATTATGAGTTCAGTGGCTGAGGATGGTAGGTCTCCGGAGTTGATAAGGGCGATGATGGTACGGGAGACAATGGTTTGATGTTTCTTGGTGGGGTCCTGTTCCAGAGGTAAGTAAGAGGAGGTGACAGAGAGCTTTCGTTTGGCCTCAGTGAGGTAGAGGTCCGTTGGCCAGACTACTACGGCACCACCTTTGTCTGTGGGTTTGATGGTGAGATTGGGATTAGTGCAGGGAGAGTGGAGGGCAGTGCATTCAGAGGGAGTGAGGTTGGAACAGGAGAGAGGAGTGGTGAAGTTGAGACGGTTGATGTCTCAGCGACAGTTGGAGATGAAAAGATTGAGTGCAGGTAGAAGGCCCAGGTGGGGTGTCCAGGAGGAGGAGGAGGGTTGAAGACGGGAGAAGGGGTCATCAGTAGGGGGAGGGAAGTACTTGCCAAAGAAGTAGGCTCAGAGACATAGGTGACGGAAGAAGAGATCAGCGTCATGGTGGGCACGGAACTCACAGAGGTGTGGACGGAGGGGGACAAAAGTGAGGCCCTTGCTAAGGACAGAACGTACTGCCTCAGAAAGAGGAAGGTCAGAGGGGATGGTGAAGACACGGCAAGGGTTGGGGCTGGGGTCAGAGGAGGGTGAAGAGTGGCAGGTCTCAGGAGGGAGAGGGGGTTGGGATATTCAGGGAGAGCGGGGTTAGGGGTGGATGAGGGATCAGAGGAATGGAGGGGCGATGAGGGGTAGAGGGAAGGTTGGGAGTCGCGGGGAGGATAGAGGGTAGTGGAGGAATAAGACGAGCGGTAGGAACCAGTGGCAGTAAGAGTCTGGAGAGGGTCAGGACCTCGGACCGAGCTGGATCTAGAGCTGGGGGTGGTGGAGCCTGTGGCCTGCAGGGCACCATAACTGAGGTCCCAGTCAGAGGCAAGTGAGTCCATGGCCCCCTGGGGGCTGGTGCCCATGTCCGGAAGGCTGTGGTTCCAGTCAGGCTCAGAGTCGGAGGCAAATGGGTCTTCGGCCTGCCGAAGGCCTGAGAAGTTGAGGTCCGAGCTGGAGGTGGTCGTCGTCGTGGGCTGCAGGTGGGGTGGTCCTTCTTGGATGCAATGAAGGAGAAGAAACAATGGTTGGAGGCGTGAATCCGGCAGAGAATGAACAGAGTATTTTGTGTTTAGAATTTTGTCTGCTGTATTGCTGTACCCCCATTGAAGAGGTTCACTCATAGTCACGTAGATATGCCCTGGCCATAATAAAGACATAGCCAGCTTTGAATTTGATGAGCAAGGCACCACACTAGTAGTATTTTTCCATGGAGAAGTTCCCAGTGAACATTCAGGAGCACCGGGTAATTGAATGAATCCCTGTATTCCACTGGATACACGAGCACGAAGATAGGAAATATTCAGTAGGTTTTGGAGCATCTGTGGAGAGAGAATTGATTATGTTCTAGGGGGTGGGGTTGGTGAACATATCAAAACCATCAGAGCTTAGTCATTGTATAAACCCAGAGCAGGCATTGTTTGTAACTGTATCTGAGTGCCTGAACAATGATACCAACAAAGTGCACTGACACTCCAATGATTGCGCATTACCCCGATGGGAAGTGGTTGCTCTGTGTTTTATTGGCTAGTTTGGAATTTATTATTAAGAAGTAAGTCTTCAATTGTTTGTTTATGTCTTCTGATGTTGATGGTTGGCCGGTATTTAGTTGATAATGCAATTATCTCTCTCCATTTAAGTCCTGTCAATGGCAACAGGCATCAACAACACCCTGAGTGACCTGAACCGGACTCAAGAAAAGAGTAAGTTGATCAGATTTGTTCTGAAAGATTTTTATATTCACCCAGTCTATGATCTTCATGATTTTATACACCTCTATAAAATCACCACTCATTCCAATCTTTTTGAGTGAATAAATTCCCTACCGATTCAGCATCTCTCCATGACTCAGACGCTCAAGCTCTGATGACATCCTTGTTAATCCCATCTGCATTCTTTCCAGTTCAATGGCATCTTTCCTATAGCAGGGCAACCAAAACTGAAAATAATTTCCAAATGCAAGCACCCCAGTACTTTCCAGAACTCCAATGTACCATTCCAACTTCCATGCTCAATGTCCAGACTGATGAAGGCCAGCATGTCAAAAGCCTTCACCATTCTGAGTACTTACAAAGCCTCTTCAAGGAACCATGTACCTGTGCACCTTGGTCCCTCTGTTCTACAACACTCCCCAGGGCCCTACCATTCACTTTGAAAGACCTATCTGCATTCCAAAAATATAAATCGCACTAAACCGATTTTAACATCAAGCCCAGTTACCCAGTTTATCAAGATCCTGATGTAAATTCTGATAACTATCTTCACAATCTGTGACACCAGATGGTTTAGTGCCATCTGCAACTTACTATCTGTGTCTTGTACATTCTCATCTAATTAATTAATATTGTTGATAAATAGCAAAGGGCCAAGCACCAAGCCCTGGGAATATCACTAGTCATGTGTCTCCAGTTCAATAGCTCAGGGGGATCAATGGGCATCTCACTGAAGAATATTGAATATTGAAATGTCCATATAAAATGGACATGGAGGGGATATTTGCTATAGTGAGAAAACCTGGGATAAACTAAGAATAGAAGAATACCCTTTTACAACAGAGATAAGGAGATGAGGAGGAATTTCTGTAGCAAAAGGTTGGTGAATCTGGAACCCGTTCCCACAGATGGCTGTAGAGGCCGTCATTAGGTATATTTAAAGTGTGGGTTCAAAAGCTTGGAAAATGTTTGTTTGTTATGTGCCATGTCATGTGACGTGGGCAATAATGGTCTTTTCATTGACTATGATTGTCCTTGGTATATTTTGCAAAGAAGTGATTTGTCATTGCATTCATCTGGGCAGTGTCTTCACAAGATGAGTGATCTCAGACATTACCTTGTGCCCTGGGCATTATATTCAAACAATTCCTATAAGTAACAAACAACAAAGATCTCAACACCAACTCCTGTGGCTTGCCATTAGACACCAGACTCCATTCCTAAGGACAACCTTAAAACCACCACCATCACTTCCTATCAGTTTTGAACCAACTACACTAGCTCTTGCTGGATTCTGTCTGCTGTATTGCAGTACTCCCAGTGAAGAGCTTCACTCATAGACACATAGATATGCCCTGGCCACAACAATGACATAACCAGCAAGGCACCACACTGGAAGTATTTTTCCATGGAGAAGCTCCCAGTGAACATTTAAGAGCATTGGGTAATTCAATGAATCCCTGTATTCCATTGAACACACAAGCACAAAGATAGGAAATATTCAACAGGTTGTGGCGCATCTGTGGTGAGAGAATTGATTATATTTAGGGGAGTTGGTGACCATTGCTCAAAAGTTAATCAGAGCTTAGTCATTGTACAAAACCAAAGTGGGTATTGTCTGTAACAGAATCTGAGCCCCTGAACACTGAGAACAAGAAAGTGCACTGACAATCCAGTGATTGCACATTCCCCTGAAGGGCAAATGGTTGCTCTGAGTTTAATTGACTGGGTTGAAATACATCATTAAACAGTAAGTCTTTAGTTGTTTGTCCATGTCTTTTGATGTTGATGCTGGACTAGTGGTTATTTGTTAATGGAACTACTTCTCTCCTTGTAAGAAAACAGAAGAGATGGGCACACTCAGTAATCTGAACCAGTCTCAAGAAACACGTAAATTGATCAGGTTTATTCTGAAAGTTGTTTGTTTTCACCTAATCTATGTCCCTCATGATTTTATACAGCTCTTCAAAATCACCACTCATTCCAATCTCTTTGAGTGAATAAAGTCCTATCTATTCAATTTCTCTCAATAACTCAGTCCCGATGACATCTTGTTAATCCCATCTGCACTCTTTCCAGTTCAGTGGCATCTTTCCTACAGCGGGGCAACCAAAACTGAAAATAGTCATAGTCATACTTTACTGATCCTGGGGGAAATTGGTTTTCATTACAGTTGCACCATAAATAATTAAATAGTAATAAAACCATAAATAATTAAATAGTAATATGTAAATTATGCCAGGAAATAAGTCCAGGACCAGCCTATTGGCTTAGGGTGTCTGACCCTCCAAGGGAGGAGATGTAAAGTTTGATGGCCACAGGCAGGAATGACTTCCTACGACGCTCTGTGTTGCACCTCGGTGGAATGAGTCTCTGGCTGAATGTACTCCTGTGCCCAACCAGTACATTATGTAGTGGATGGGAGACATTGTCCAAGATGGCATGCAACTTGGACAGCATCCTCTTTTCAGACACCACCGTCAGAGAGTCCAGTTCCATCCCCAAAACATCACTGGCCTTACGAATGAGTTTGTTGATTCTGTTGGTGTCTGCTACCCTCAGCCTGCTGCCCCAGCACACAACAGCAAACATGATCGCACTGGCCACCACAGACTCATAGAACATACTCAGCATCGTCCAGCAGATGTTAAAGGACCTCAGTCTCCTCAGGAAATAGAGACGGCTCTGACCCTTCTTGTAGACAGCCTCAGTGTTCTTTGACCAGTCCAGTTTATTGTCAGTAATTTCCAAATGCAGTCACACCATTGCTTTCCAGAACTCCAATGTACCATTCCAACTTCTATGCTCAATGTCCAAACTGATGAAGGCCAGCATGTCAAAAGCCTTCACCATTCTGTCTACTTACAAAGCCTCTTCAAGGAACCATGTACCTGTGCACCTTAGACCCTCTATTCTACAACACTCCCCAGGGCCCTACCATTCACTTTGAAAGTCTAACCTTCATTCTGAAAAAGCAACACCTCACACTTAACCAAACTTAACATCATTTGGCTTTCCTGGGCCCAGCTCCCTAGTTTATGAAGATCCTTCTGTAAATTCTGATAACCATCTTCACAATCTGTGACACCAGTTAGTTTAGTGCCATTTGCAAACTTACTAACTGTGTCTTGTACATTCTCATCTAAATCATTGATGTTGTTGATAAGTAGCAATTGGCTCAGAACCGAGCCCTGGGAATATCACTAGTCATGTGTTTCCAGTTCAATAACTTAGGGGGATCAATGGGCATCTCACTGAAGACTATTGAATATTGAAAAGCCCATATAAAGTAGACATGGAGGGAATGTTTGCTACAGGGTGGGAGTCTTGGACAACCTAAGTATGGAAGAATGCCCATTTAGAACAGAGATGAGGAGGAATTTCTGTAACAAGGGAGTGGTGAATCTGTGGAACCCATTCCCACAGATGGCTGTAGAGGCCATCATTGGGTATATTTAAAGTCTGGGTTGAAAGGCTTTGAAATACTTTGTTCATTCATTATGCACCATGTTATATGACATAGGCAATCATGGTCTTTGCATGACTATGATAGTCCTTGGCAAATTTTCCAAAGAAGTGCTTTGTTATTGCATTCATCTGAGCAGTGTCTTCACAAAATGAGTGATCTCAGACATTATCTTGTGCCTCATGCATCTGCATTCAATTCATTTATATAAATAATGAACAAAAAATCCCAACACTAACATCTGTTGCATGCCATTAGTCACAAGTTCCATTCCTAAGGACAATCTTAAAAGAAACACCATCTGTTTACAACCTGCTTTGAACCGACTACACTAGCTCTTGCTGGATTCTGTCTGCTGTATTGCAGTACTCCCAGTGAAGACCTTCACTCATAGACACGTAGATATGCCCTGGCCACAACACTGACATAACCAGTAAGGCACCACATTGGAAGTTTTTTTCCATGGAGCAGCTCTGAGTGAACGTTCAGGAGCACTGGATAATTGAACGAATCCCTGTATTCCACTAGATACATGAGCACAGGCTTATGCTGGGTAGCGGGTGTGCTTTTTGTTTTGCCAGTGGGGAGAGGGTGGATGGTTGCTCGCCGCTGCTTATGCGCAGTAGGAGGGAGCTGTACCCCCCGTACTTTAGGGTGCTCACGTTTAACTGTCCTTCTTTCTTTGGGGCACTTCTCTGTTTTCGTGGATGTTTGTGAAGAAAAAGCCTTTCAGGATGTATATTGTATACATTTCTCTGACATTATACTTGACCTTTGAACAAAGATTGGACATCTTCAGCAGGTTGTGGGGCATCTGTGGAAAGGGAATTGATTTTGATTCCCCTCCCCCACGTATTTCAGCAAAAAAGAATCAGCACACACCACCCACCAACCAAACAAAAAGCTTTCAAGTGAGCCATGATCTGCAGTACAGAAAAACTAATTGTCAACCAGCCCATCCAACATGTCGCAGGCTGTCCCTCTCTCTCCCTAATAAAGGGGCAGGGAGGTGTCACCCAGTGAGAGTGGAGAGCAACAAAAACAAACACCTTGGTGATTTATGGTGTTAAAATCTGCTGCATCACTTTTTTTGAGTTCTCAAACTCAAGAATCAGCTGCAAACTCTCCACCAGCAATGATAGAGAGAGAGAGAGAGAGAGAGAGAGAGAGAGAAAGAGAAAAAGAGAAATTCACCAAGTGTAGAGACCTTCGATAGCTGATCTGCTGTTCCTGGTATTGCATTTCCTCCCACAACGCTTTAGTCAGTGGCACTGGCATAGAATTGGCTTGTCCACAGCCTCAGAGTCTCGAAGGTGCACTCACTTTCTTGGCTGCACCCTTGGGATACTGATAAATGGCCAGTCTGTGAGCCCCGGAAATGGGAACCAATGGTGTAAAGAACCATAGTTTGAGTGCACTGACAGAACCCCTCCACCTTGAAAAGGAAAAAAAAAGAGACATTAAAGGCAGAAATTAAACTGTGCTCACAGATGAGCTCAAAAGATGTTGTTCTCTAGCACTATCATTTCTCCATAGTGATGTTATTCAAGTCAGAATAACTGATGCTAAGATTAAGGAAGACATTTTTGTTAATCCACAAATCATACAGATTATCAGTGATAGACAAGCAATTTGAAGAACTTCCATTGGGACCAAAGAAAATCACATGGAAGACATTCAAGGATGTTAATTGAATTTTTTTTGGAAACCACGGAGCACCAAATTACATGCAGCTGGTTGACAACATGCTTCAAGCATACAAAACCATGAAGTGCAATGTGTCACTGAAGATTCATTTTCTGCATTCCCATTTAGACTTCTTCCCTGCAAATCTTGGCGCTGTCAGTGATGAGCACGGTGAAAGGTTTCACCGGGACATTGCAGTCATGGAGAAACAGTATCAGGGCAACTGGAATCCATCAGTGCTGGCTGATTATTGTTGGACACTTAGCAAGAAATATCAGACACTGACTACAAATAAAAATCATCAACAAAACATTTTTAGTTTAGTTGAACTATCGCAAAGTATCAGCACCATTATGTAATTAAATACATTATATTCAATAAAAGTTAATTTCTTGTTTCTCAAAATTCCTATGTGATACAATAGTTTGAAATTAAATTTGTGTTCGGCTTCAAGTAGTCTATCATAACCAAAGAAAATTCTGAGTGAAAAACATTTCTGAAAAAATTAGTTGTCTGGTGTAATGGAATTATCTCTCTCTCCCTCCCTCTCTCTTTTAGTCTCATCGATGGAAGCAAAATTGAATGCCACAATGAAAATGCTGAACCAGACTCAAAACGAAAGTAGGTTGGAATCACTACTTGTTTATATGTTTGGAAGATTCCTACACACGCTGATAAAAAGTGAAGGAAAGATTGGGAACTAGTGGCATGTGGAGGAGGAAGTCATAGATTCTTTGAGTCATACAGAATGGAAGCCATCCATTTGTCTCAATTCTTCCACACTGACCAAAATTCCTGTCAGTTAGGCGATTTTGCCTGTGTTTGGGCCCATATCCATCTAAACCTCACCTATTCAAGTACCTGTTCAAGTGCATTTTGAATGTTGTTTCTGTATCTTCTGCGAGCTCATCCCATAGATGGGCCAATTTCTGGGTGACAATGTTGTCCTTTACTTTACTAATAAGTCTCTCCCCTATCTCCCTAAATCTATGGCCTCTAGTTCTTGAGTGCTTAAGGAAGTAGCCCAAGAAATAGTGGATGCATTAGTGATAATTTTTCAAAACTCTTTAGATTCTGGATTAGTTCCTGAGGATTGGAGGGTGGCTAATGTAACCCCGCTTTTTAAAAAAGGAGGGAGAGAGAAACTGGGGAATTATAGACAGGTAAGCCTGACATTGGTGGTGGGGAAAATGCTAGAGTCAGTTATCAAAGATGTGATAACAGCACATTTGGAAAGCGGTGAAATGATCGGACAAAGTCAGCATGGATTTGTGAAAGGAAAATCATGTCCGACGAATCTCATAGAACTTTTTGAGGATGTAACTAGTAGAGTGGATAGGGGAGACCCAATGGATGTGGTATATTTGGATTTTCTAAAGGCTTTTGACAAGGTCCCACACAGGAGATTAGTGTGCAAACTTAAAGCACATGGTTTTGGGGGTATGGTATTGATGTGGATAGAGAATTTGTTGGCAGACAGGAAGCAAAGAGTGGGAATAAACGGGACTTTTTCAGAATGGCAGGCAGTGACTAGTGGGGTACCGCAAGGCTCAGTGCTGGGACCCCAGTTGTTTACAATATATATTAATGACTTAGACGAGGGAATTAAGTGCAGCATCTCCAAGTTTGCGGATGACACGAAGCTGGGCGGCAGTGTTAACTGTGAGGAGGATGCTAAGAGGATGCAGGGTGACTTGGATAGGTTAAGTGAGTGGACAAATTCATGGCAGATACAATTTAATGTGGATAAATGTGAGGTTATCCCCCTTGGTGGCAAGAACAAGAAAACAGATTATTATCTGAATGGTGGCCGATTAGGAAAAGAGGAGGTGCAATGAGACCTGGGTCATTGTACACCAGTCATTGAAAGTGGGCATGCAGGTACAGCAGGCGGTGAAAAAGACGAATGGTATACTGGCATTCATAGCAAGAGGATTCGAGTACAGGAGCAGGGAAGTACTACTGCAGTTGTACAAGGCCTTGGTGAGACCACAGCTGGAGTATTATGTGCAGTTTTGGTCCCCTAATCTGAGGAAAGACATTCTTGCCATAGAGGGAGTACAAAGAAGGTTCACCAGATTGATTCCTGGGATGGCAGGACTTTCATATGATGAAAGACTGGATCGACTAGGCTTATATTCTCTGGAATTTAGAAGATTGAGGGGGGATCTTATGGAAACGTATAAAATTCTAAAGGGATTGGACAGGCTAGATGTAGGAAAATTGTTCCCGATGTTGGGGAAGTCCAGAACAAGGGGTCACCGTTTGAGGATAAAGGGGAAGCCTTTTAGGACTGAGATGAGGAAAATCTTCTTCACTCAGGGAGTGGTGAATCTGTGGAATTCTCTGCCACAGGAAACAGTTGAGGCCAGTTCATTGGCTATATTTAAGAGGGAGTTAGGTTTGGCCCTTGTGGCTAAAGGGATTAGGGGGTATGGAGAGAAGGCAGGTACAGGGTTCTGAGATGGATGATCAGCCATGATCATACTGAATGGCGGTGCAGGCTCGAAGGGATGGCCCACTCCTGCACCTATTTTCTATGTTTCTATCTATGGCCTCTAGTTCTTGATTTCCCAGACCTGGCTAAAAGACTGGACTTTCACCATATCTATACCCAGCTTGACTTTAAGCACCTCTATTGGATCACTCTTCATTCTTTTATGCTTCAATGATTAAAGTTCCAACATGCTCAATCTCTCTCCATAACTCTACTGACATTCCCTCTGTGTTCTTGCCATCTCAGTGGCTTGGGTATGGAGGAATGGGGTGTGAATATGAAGTCTTCCATTGTCTGTCCATGTCTTTTGACGTTGATACTCAGTTAGTGTCTATGATGATGATTTTTTTCTCTCTCTCTCTTTTAGTCTTATCCTTGAGAATAAGGGCTCCCTTTAAATAATCATAGATTTCAGGAAGCACATGCTGATCACAATTATCTTGATAAGATAAAAGCAAAAGCACCTGGGCTTACCGGTTTTAACAATTAGTCAATATGGGTTGCGCAAGTAACCCTGAAGCCCGATGCTCTGTGCCAAGCCAATGAGGTGCGCAGGGCTCACGACTGTTGGATGTTTCAGGTTGAGACCCTTCATCTGAGCTGAAGGATATGAGGGGAGTTAGGCAATATGAAAAATTGAAGGGAAGAGGTGGAGCAAAAACTGGCAGGTGATAGGCAAATCCAGGTTTGGGGAGGGGTGGGGGGTGGTAGTGGGTGATAAGCTGATGGGAAAGGAGGAGAGTGGGAATGTTGACTGTGGGTGTGGCAAACAGTGGAAGATGGTGTAATCTGATAGGAGAGGAAGGTGAAGCACAGAATCAAGGGAGGGAGTTAAGGAGGAGAATGTAGATGATGGGCAGATGGAGAGGCTAGGGCGGTGAAAGAGAGGGTAATGGGGCTGATGGAAAAGGAAGGGAGAGAAAAAAGTGGGAAAAAGAGGACAGGGAGGGAGCAGTTTGAGTATATGATGGGAAATTGCTGGGGCACCCATCCCAAGCCCTTAGGTGACATCTCATTTTATGTCTTCATACATTGTGCTGTGAAGTGTGCCCACACACTGTGCTGTGACCTGTGCCCACCAAGATGTTAAACATCTATCGGCAAGTATTGCCAATCAGAACACTTCTCCGTAGCTATGCTTGTAGACTGCTGAGTAACCGGGATGACACTTGATCTTATGTCATCTGGCTCTAGACATCTGCTGTGATGGAGGTGCCAATGAGTTTTCCTGTAGATAAGCCTGCAGGTGGGATGCATTTAACTGCACCAATATTATGGAGGCTGAGCAGTTGCAGAGCACAACTAATTTTGTAGGCAGAGAGTTGACCAAACTTCATATTTCAGGATGACAAGGGCAAAATAAGTCATAGTCATAGAAGCAGAATTAGGCCATTTGGTCCATCGAATCTGCTTCACCATTTGATATTGGCTGATCCATTTCCTTCTCAACTCTATTCTCCTGCCTTCACCCCATAATCTTTCACACCCTAACTAATCAAGAACCTATCCATCTCTGCCTTAAGTACACCCAATGACCTGGCCTCCACACCTCATTTGGCAATGGATTCCATAGGTTCACTACCCTCTAGCTAAAGAAATTCCTCCTCATCTCTGTATTAAATGGATGTCCCTCTACTCTGAGGTTGTGCCCTCTGGTCCTAGCCAGCCCACTATAGGAAAGAAACAGCCTCTCCACATCCACTGTATCTAGACTTTACAATATTCGATAGGTTCTCCCTCCCCCCTCCCCCCCCACCGACATTCTTCTAAATTCCAGCGAGTAGAAAGCTCAGTTTGGACTTTTACCTCTGTACGTCCATGGAAATTTGGCTGCTATTGATGTGTTTTCATTGAAACTTAACTATCGTGCTGTGTTTGTGGGCCTCATGGTGAGGTTCATGGAAAAGTAGCTGCTTTAACATTGACAAATCTGGATTCATCCCCAGCAGCCCGAGAAATGTTAATAGTGATCATCGCAGGATAAAGTGCACTCACTAATGTTATGTCTTCTTTAGTAGTTGTATTATAAGGTATGCTGTGTAGATGCCGTAGATGAGATGCATTTTATATTGAGTTGGAGTTTATAGTTAAGCAGGGAGGAATGTTGTGTGTTTTATATTTCAGTAGTATTTGAATAATACTGTAAATATCTCATTGATTAAACATTCTTGTTCATTTAAATAATTTCATAATGGGTTAATGAATTATTAATGGCTGAGAGGATCATACGGGTCTCCCTACCATCCACTGGGATCATTTATCAGGAGCGTTGAGTATGCAAGGTCTTTGGTACTGTTAAGGATCCTACCCGACCATCCACTATCCTCTTTGACTTTCTACCATCAGGCAGGAGACTCCGATGCATAAAGACAAGAACGGTCAGGGAGGGAAACAATTTCTTCCCTCAGGCCATTAGAAACATAGAAACCTACAGCACAGCACAGTACAAGCCCTTTGGCCTACAATGTTGTGCTGACCGTGTAACCTAGTCTAGAAGCTGCCTAGAATTTTCATACCGCACAGCCCTCTATTTTTCTAAGCTCTATATACCTATCTAAGAGTCTCTTAAAAGAGACTTCTGACCTCCTTGCCATGTCACACTGAAATGTCACCAGTTGATCTGTTCTGTACCTCACAATATTTAATTTATGCACTTTGGTATTTTTATGCATAATTCATCTGTAGATTTTATTCTTTCTTTCCTAGGTTATTGTGTGTTATATGTGTGTTGTGTGTACGATTGTGGTTCAAGAAACACTGTCACATTTGACGTTATACAGTTATATACAGTTAAATGATAAACAACTTGATTTGACTTGACTTGATATGTATCAATATGTGAATTGCATACATCCAAACACTACCGTATGATACATGCACACTTTGTGAATCTAAAACCCATTCTCATGGCCTCCCATCTCTTTCTTGCAATTAGTTTTTGTGTTTTGGAGTTACAAAACATAATTAATTTTTCAATGTGAGAACACTCACCATGAATGTTCCTCTGCACAATAATGGTGAAATATGAAACATTGCTCTGTGCTGGGTTAGTTTGTTTGGAACTCTCCTGCTGTACATTGGTCTTTTAGTGGGGGATTTGATTGCAGTGGTTGTTTTTCTCTGTCTTTCAGTGTTAGAGCTACAAGGCCTCTTGAATGGGTTAACGACCAAGTTAAGCAACATGCAGGAGAAAGTTAAGAACAGTTTCAAAAGCTCCCTTGCAAACTGCCATAGTTCAAATAAAATTTATAAATTTATGAAGTAATTTCTACAGCATTTATCAAGGAGGATAGGAACGGTGGAGGGTAGAGAGGATTAGGATATGAATGAGAAGGGGTTGGAGGAGGGAATGGATTTTTCCTTCAGCCATTTCTGGAGAAATCTCATTCTCACATGCATGAAATCTCGTTATGCACATGATGAGTAAGGTAATTTTATAAATCCTATTCTCAGCATTTAGATGAGAAATTGCAGTTGACACAACAAGCCTGGGGAAGTGAGGGTGTTCTGCGTCACATCAGCGATACTCTTGGGTGAGGCACCAGGGCTCATTGAGGGGTGATGTCCTACGAATGAACTCTCAGACAGTGAGGCTGAGTGAGCAATTTAATGCTGAATGCAAGCTTGAAGGAGAGGAGCTTTCCCAAGATACAGAGATGCCATGGACTTATTCTCAATGGAATCCATGCCCTTGAGAAATCACAAGGAAAGCAATGACTAATGGTTGCAAATTCACCATTAATGCCAGAGAGTTACCTTGTGTTCGGTTGGTATGCTTGGAGTTCACCTGCATTGAATTAGTCTTCGGTGAGTTCAACATTAATTCCTCAGTTGATGTTTATTTGATGGTGGAGGTGTTATCTGTGGTGAGAGACCTCGGTGCGGGTGGTTAGGACCCAAATACTGGAGTAACTGAGACTAGAATCGAGACACGATACGAGACTGAAACGAAGACTGGGCTCTAAGCTAGACAAGAATCCAAAGTTGAACAGACGATCGAACACCGAACCTCAGTTCAGATGCTCTTTAAATATTAGAATCCTGGAGACAAAACATGGCCGCCGATCAGCAGGGTGGGCCTGAATCTTTAAAGGGATCATGCCAGTTGTCCGTATTCCAGAGACTCAGAGCATCTAAACCACAGAGGCTGGCGCGGTTGAGTGCGTATTGTAACAGTGTCTGTGTCTTGTACTCCGATCTACAAGCAGAACCAACGAACATGACTGGGCAGAACAAATCTCACAATAAAAATAAGTCAGTAGAATCAATTTCATTGCCATTTTCTCATACACACTATTGGTATTGGGTTATTATTGTCACATATATTGTACGTGCTCTGGACAAAGAAGCGCGAGGTGAGGTCATTGTGGACGTTACCCACCCTGCAAACTGCCTTTTCCAAAAGCTCCCTTCTGGAAAGCTCTGTGGTGTTAATAAAACAAAAACTTCACCATGCTGTTTACGTTGTAAGTGCATGATGGTATTTATCTATTTATGCCCTATCCGTACTTTAACTTCTAAGATTTTTTGTCTAGTTTTTTATTCTTAAAATTGTTGCATGTCACACTAACACACCTCAGCAAATTACTAATCTATGTAAATGTATACTTTGAATAAAGTTGATCCTTGAGGGACAGTGAAAAGTTTATCTCGCAGACTGCTCTTACAGATCAAATCATTACACAGAGTATTGAGGTATAATGTAACGAGGGAAAGCAAGCTTCAGAAAAAGTGTAGTGCAAGTAAACAATAAAATGCAAGATCATAATGAGGCTGATTGTGAGGGAAAGACTCCATCTTATCATACAAGAGGACTGTTCAAGAATCAGATAACAGTAGTAACACCCACAAGATGCTGGAGGAACTCAGCAGGCTAGGCAGCATCGATGGAAAAAAGTATAGTCGATGTTTCAGCCCGAGAACCTTCGGCTTGGATTTCCAGCATCTGCAGATTTTCTCTTGTTTGTGATCTGATAACAGTGGGGTAGAAGCTGTCTTTGAATGAGGTGGGACATGCTTTCAGGCTTTTGTACCTTCTGTCCAATAGAAGAGGAGAGGGGAGAAGAGAGAATGTTTGGAGTGGGCGGGATCTTTGATGATGGTGACTGTTTTCAGAGAGACTGGAGTCCATAGAGGAGTGGCTGGTTTCTGTGATGTTCTCAGCTGTGTCCACAACTCAAAAGCAAGAGAAGGCTGGGATGGGACAGTCAGAGCAGAGAGTAAAGTCTGAGAGATGGGCTAGATGAGCATGAGACTCCTGTCTCTCAATCTGTCTGTCATTCAGGGTGTCTTCCTTCATATTCTTAGTGTCTTTTTTTTGCTTCAGGACACACTGATTTGCAAAATATGAACAGCTTCACTGGGAAATGCTGCCTCTCGTTAGATGAGTCGGGTTGCTGCAATGCTGGCAAACAGAGCCCATCGATCAAGATTCAGATTGCGGTGGACAACAAAGGGATGGAACAGGTATGGAGCTGTTATACAAATTAACATACACACAAAATACTACCAGGAGCTCAGCAGGCCAGGCAGCATCTACAGAGAGGAATAAATAATCAATAATTTTGGCCGAGACCATTCATCAGGACTGACCCAAATATCAGCCTGAAATGTTGATTCTCCACAGACACTGCCTGATCTACTGAGTTCCTCAGGGACTCTGTGTGTATTAGCGTAGATTTCCCGTATTTTGAATCTCATGTAGATGATAAGTGGTAATATATCCTATTCTGGCGCACTGAGCAGCTCCTAACCTGACGACTGCAAAAATAAAAGTGCTCATAGCAACAGGACTTGCTGGGCTGGGAGTGCATCCAACATATGGGCATTACACGCCTTACTCTACTGAATACAGCTGGACCATTGGTGTGCACAAACAACAGCATGTGGGGAGTGGGTGGTCACCCGGATGAAACGGGGAGTGATGTCACCCAGACAACACGGGGAGTGGATTGTCACCCGGACAACACGGCGAGTGGATTGTCCCCCAGACAACACAGCGAGTGATGTCACCCGGACAACACGGAGAGTGGTTTGTCCCCCGGACAACACGGCAAGTGATGTCCCCCGGACAAGACAGGGAATGGTTTATCCCCCGGACAACACGGCGAGTGGATTGTCACCCGGACAAAACGGGGAGTGGATTGTCACCCGGACAACATGGCGAGTGGACTGTCACCCGGACAACACGGGGAGTGATGTCACCCGGACAACATGGCGAGTGGATTGTCCCCCGGACAACGCGGGGAGTGATGTCACCCGGACAACACGGGGAGTGGTTTGTCCCCCGGACAACACGGCGAGTGGATTGTCACCCGGACAAAACGGGGAGTGGATTGTCACCCGGACAACACGGCGAGTGGATTGTCACCCGGACAACACGGGGAGTGATGTCACCCGGACAACACGGCGAGTGGATTGTCCCCCGGACAACGCGGGGAGTGATGTCACCCGGACAACACGGGGAGTGGTTTGTCCCCCAGACAACACGGCGAGTGACATCACCTGGACAACACGGCGAGTGGATTGTCACCCGGACAAAACGGGGAGTGGATTGTCACCCGGACAACACGGCGAGTGGATTGTCACCCGGACAACACGGGGAGTGGATTGTCACCCGGACAACACGGGGAGTGGATTGTCCCCTGGACAAAACGGGGAGTGGATATAAACTGACAGCACTGGCCATCATTACATAGGTAGCAGGAGCCAACCAGCTACTCATTTGAACCTCTTCCCTCCACACATCCCCTTCCCCTCCACTCATCCACCTTCCCCTCCACACATCCGCCTTCTCCCCCACATATCTACCTTCTCCCCCACATATCTACCTTCCCCTTTCTCCTGGTAGATTGCAGTCCTTCCCCTCCCCCCTCCCCCCTGCCCATCTTATTCTGGTTTCTTCCCTAATCCTTTCTAATGCTGATGAAGTGTGTTGGCCCAGACTCTTGGACTGTTTATTTCTGTGTATAGATTTTGCCTGACCTGCTGAGTTACTCCAGCATTTGTGTGTGTGTGTGTGTGTGTGTGTGTGTTGTTCTGGATTTTCAGCGTCAGCAGAATCTCTTGTGTTTATTTGGTTGACTCACACATTTCTCCCAGCCACTACCTTCTTTGCTACATAAACCATCAATTAGAGTCCTTAGAGAAGTACAGCACAGAAACAGGCCCTTCAGCCCATCTAGTCCATGGCAAAACCATTTAAACTGCCTACTCCCATCGACCTGCGCTGGGACCAATGAAAAATGCGAGAGGTGATAAGCCATTAGTTTAGCTGCTGTACCACTTTCTATCAGTGAATGTGAAAAATACATGAGTTTGTTAAAAAGTACAAATCTTATAAAAATATTATTTAAAAACTAGTAGTTTCCAACAACCCACAATGACACATTTCACTGTATGTTTTGATGTAGAGTCATAGAGAAGTACAACACAGAACAGGCCCTTCAGCCTATCTAGTCCGGATCAAAACCATTTAAACTGCCGACACCCATCAACCTGCTCCCAGACCATACCCCTCCATATCCCTACTATCCATATACCTATCCAAACTTCTCTTAAATGTTTAAATCAAGCTCACATGCACCACTTGTGCTGGCAGCTCATTCCACATTTTCACAACCCTCTGAGTGAAGGGGTTTCCTCTCGTGTTCCTCTTAAACTTCTCACCTTTCACCCTTAAGCCATGACCTCTGGTTGTAGTCCCACCCAAGCTTAGTGGATGGAAAAAGCCTGCTTATATTTACCCTATCTATATCCCTCATAATTTTGTGTATCTCTACCAAATCTCCTCTCAGTCTTCTATGTTCTAAAGAAAACAGTCCTAACCTATTCAAACATTCCTTATAACTCAGGTTCTCCAGACATGGGAACATCCTTGTAAATTTTCTCTGCACTCTTTCAACTTTGTTCACATTTTTCCTGTAGGAAGGTTCACCAGAACAACACTCAATTCTCCAAATTAGGCCTCACCAACATCTTATACAACTTCAACATAACATCCCATCTTCTGTACATTGGCCTTCATAAATCAATGTGCCTAAAGCTTTCTTTATGACCCTCTCTAACTGTGACACCACTTTTAGTTAATTATGTACCTGTATTTCCAGACGCTTTTGTCCTGCTACACTCCTCAGTGCCCTGCTGTTCACTGTGTAAGATCTACTTTGGTTGGTACCACCGAAGTGCAAAAGTGTAAATCCACAGAGTTACCACCCTCTGACTAAAGTAATTGATCCGCATCTCAGTTATAAATGGATGTCCTTCAATCCTGAAGTCATGCCCTCTTGTCCTAGAATCCCCTACCATGGAAAATAATTTTGCCATATCTAATCTGTTCAGGCCTTTTAACATTTGGAATGTTTCTATGAGATCCCCCGCCCCCCGATTCTCCTGAACTCAAAGAAATACAGCCCAAGAGCTGCCAGGCGTTCCTCATAGGGTAACCCTTTCATTCCTGGAATCATTCTCGTGAATCTTCTCTGAACCCTCTCCAATGTCAGAATATCCTTTCTAAAATAAGGAGCCTAAAACTGTACACAATACTCAAAGTGTCATCTCACAAGTGCCTTATAAAGCCTCAACATCACATCCCTGCTCATATATTCTATACCTCTAGAAATGAATGCCAACATTGCATTCGCCTTCTTCACAACCAACTCAACCTGGAGGTTAACCTTTAGGGTATCTTGCAGAAGGACTCCCAAGTCCCTTTGCATCTCTGCATTTTGAATTCTCTCCCCATCTAAGTAATAGTCTGCCCATTTATTTCTTCCACCAAAGTGCATGACCATATACTTTCCAACATTGTATTTCATTTGCCACTTCTTTGCCTATTCCCCTAAACTATCTAAGTCTCTCTGCAGGCTCTCTGTTTCCTCAACACTACCCACTCCTCCACCTATCCATTAATACCCCGTAGTCCAAATCATTGATGTACATCGTAAAAAGCAGTGGTCCAAACACCAGCCCCGTGGAACTCCAATGGTAGCCGGCAGCCAGCTAGAATAGGATCCCTTTATTCCCACTCCCTGTTTTCTGCCAACCAGCCAATGCTCCACCCATGCTAGTAACTTCCCTGTAATTCCTTGGGCTCTTATCTTGCTAAGCGGCCTCGTGTGGCACCTTGTCAAAGGCCTTCTGAAAATCCAAGTACTCCACGTCTACTGCATCTCCTTTGTCTATCCTGCTTGTAATTTCCTCAAAGAATTGCAATAGGTTTGTCAGGCAGGATTTTCCTTTCAGGAAACCATGCTGACTTTGGCCTATCTTGTCATGTGCCTCCAGGTACTCTGTAATCTCATCCCTAACAATCGATTCCAACAGCTTCCCAACCACTGATGTCAGGCTAACAGGTCTATAGTTTCCTTTCTGCTGCCTCTCATCCTTCTTAAATAGCAGAGTAACATTTTCAATTTTCCATTCATCAGGTACAATGCCAGACTCTATCGATTCTTGAAAGAGCATTGTTAATGCCTCTGCAATCTCTCCAGCTACTTCCTTCAGAATCCGAGGGTGCATTCCATCAGGTCCAGGAGATTTATCCACCCTCAGACCATTAAGCTTCTTGAGCACTTTCTCAGTCGTAATTTTCACTGCACAAACTTCACTTCCCTGACACTCTTGAATGTCCAGTATACTGCAGATGTCTTCCACCGTGAAGGCTGATGCAAAATATGCATTCAGTTCCTCTGCCATCTCTGTACCTCTCATTACAATATCTCCAGCATCATTTTGTATTGGTCCGATATCTACCCTTGACTCTCTTTTACCCTTTATATACTTAAAAAAGCTTTTAGTATCTTCTTTGATATTAGTTGCCAGCTTCCTCTCATAAAAGCTCCCCAATCCTCTATCTTCCCACTAGCTCTGGCTTCCTTGTATGCCCTCTCTTTTGCTTTTACTTTGGCTCTGACTTCCCTTGTCAGCCATGATAGTGTCTTTCCCTTTGAAAATTTCTTCTTCTTTGGAATATATCTGGCTTGCACTTCCCTCATTTTTCGCAGAAACTCCAGCCATTGCTGCTCTGCTGTCCTTCCTGCAAACGTCCCTTTCCAGTCAACTTCAGTCGGTTCCCCTCTCATGCCATTGTAATTTCCTTTATTCCACTGAAATACCGACATTGGATTTTATATTTTCCCTCTCAAATTTCAATGTGAACTTGATCATATTGTGATTACTAAATTCCGTGTAACAGTTTTCAGCTCATTTTTCCATCTGATGCAGATCCCTCTGCAAACCGTGATAGCCTTTCTTGCTGTCCACTATATCCCCTTCTCTCAATACCTCCGTCTCCACCATATCTGCTCTCAGGCTTTTCATTCTAGAACAAAGTAGGTTTCCTTCTTTTACAAAGAAAGGGGCTTCCCTTCCTCCAGCATTAACACTGCCCTCAACCACATCTCTTCCATTTCACTCACATCTGCTCTTACCCCATTCTCCGGCCATCCTACCAGGGATAGGGTTTCTCTTGTCCTCACCTACCACCCCAGCAGCCTCTGCATCCAGCACATAATTCTCCGAAATTTCCGCCATTTCCAGCTGGATTTCACCATCGAGTACATCTTTCCCTCACCACCGCCGACCCCCCCCCCACCCACATTCTGCTTTCCACAGGGATTGCTTCCTATGCATCCCCCTTTTCCATTCATCCCTCACCACTGATCTTCCTCCTGGCACATATCCTTGCAAGTGGAACAAGTGCTACACCCGCCCCTACACCTCCTCCCTCACTGCCGTTCAGGGTCCTAAACAGTCCTTCCAGGTAAGGTGACACTTCACCTGTGAGTCTGTTGGGATCATTTACTGTGTTCGGTGCTCCAGCTGTGGCCTCATGTATATTGATGAAACCCGACGTAGGTTGGAAGACTGTTTCGCCAAGCATCTACGGTCCATCCGCCAGAACAAGCAGGATCTCCCAGTGGCCATCCATTTTAATTCCAAATCCTATTCCCATTCTGATTTGCCGATCCATGGTCTCTTCCACTGTCGTGATGAGGCCGCACTTTGGTTGAAGTGACAACACCTTGTATTCCGTTTGGGTAGCCTCCAACCTGATGGCATGAACATCGATTTCTCAAACTTCTGGTAATGCCCCCCCACAACCACCCCCCACCCTTCATCATTTCCCACCCCCTTTTCCCTCTCTCACCTCAGCTCCTTGCCCACCTCTTGCTCTGGTGCTCCTCCCCCCCTTTTCCTTTCTTCTATGCCCTTCTGTCTCTTTCAAAAATCAACTTCCCAACCCTTTTCTTTATCTCTCCCCCTCCAGGTTTCACCTATCACCTGGTATTTCTGTCACCCCTTCCCCCACCTTTCAAATCTACTCCTCAGCTTTTTTTCTCCAGTCCTGTTGAAGGGTTTCGACGTGAAACATCGACTGTTCTTTTTTCCATTGATGCTGCCTGGCCTGCTGAGTTCTTCCAGCATTTTGTATCTGTTATATCCCTAATCTTGGTGTCAGTATTCTTTATCCCTTCCCCATTTCCTCTGAAAGGTCCCATACCTGATACGTTAACTATTTCTCATTCCAAAGATGCTGGAAAACCTGCTGGTTGTTTCTAGAATTTTCTGTTTTTATCTCTGTATGAACTGTCTATTTATCAGGATACAATCCCTGAAGCTAATCAGTGCACTAACATTCCCTTCGAAAAGGGGGAACATTATCTTGGCCTGAGACGTCAACTGTTTACTCCTCCTCCACAGATGCTGCCTGTGTGTTGCTGAAGATTTCCAACATCTGCAGAATCTCTTGTGTATATAGGCCAAAGGGCCTGTTCCCGTACTCTGCTGGTCTATGTTCTAACTTCTATAGCTATCTGTCTTAAACTGAGCGCAGCTTCATGTTTTGACCATTGGTCTTAAAAGTCTCTTTAAGGACTTAACCCTTCCCACACCCCTAATTAGAGTGCTGTCATTCTCACCCACCTGCCTTCCCCCTCACCTGTTTTCACCTATCTTATAGCTTGTCCTGCCTCTCTCCCTCTCCTTCCTTCTTATTCTGGCTTCTTCTCCCTTCCTTTCCAGTCCTGATGAAGGATCGCAACCCAGAACGTCGACTGTTTATTTCCCTCTATGGATGCTGCCTGACTTGCAAAGTTCCTCCACCATTTTGTGTGTGTTTCTATGTGTTGGCAGATACCTGAAGGTTTACTATGGCTGGGGCAAGGGATATAGATCTTGGGTGCCATTGTTGGTGACAATAGTGTGATTGATGCCTGGAATGAATAATCTGGGATTGGGGGTAGTTTCACTCTGGGAAAGGATAATGATCTGGAAGGTGGAAAGTTATGGGAGAGGTTGGGAGGGGTTCAGTGACTGCAGTAGTTGGGAGTCGAGCAGTGCAGTACGTAGTTTGGCGATATCACGTGTCACGTGTAAGAACGCAATTAGACAGAGTCGGGAACATGCGCAGAAATGACAGAATGATCTAGAAACTGTATGTTAAAAACGTGCTTGTTGTTAGCTGTTGTAAATAAAACGTTCCAGAATATGGTTTGTTCTTAGTAATCCACGGTAGGTGTAAAGAATACAACATAGTGTCAGCAGTCAGTCTCAAAGAATAATACGGAAACGGGAGCATTGAAGATAATCGAAAAAAAAGCACAAACTTTTTCATTGTTTGCTAAAAAATGGAAGTTAAAAATGGAAATGAAAGTTTTGCAACCCCCATCAATGCTTCAGCTGACTGGAAACATAGCTGAAAACTGGAAAAAATTTAAACAACATTTTGAAATTTATTTATCGGCGATTGGAGCAGAAAATAAAATGGAAAAAACGAAAGCAGCGATTCTACTCCATGTAATAGGGGATGACGCAATTGAGGTATATAACCATTTTACTTTTGAAAATGGAGATAATGTGAATCTAAAAGCGATAATGGACCAATTTGAAGCATTTTGTAAACCGAAGCGTAATGTGGAGTATGAGTGGTACAATTTTTTTCAAATGTCGGCACAGACCTGGTCAAACAATTGATCAATTTGTTATGGAGTTGAGAAACCACAGTAAAAGATATGAGTTTGCAGAGCTTACAGACTATCTCATTAAAGACAGAATTGTTTGCGGCATTCTGGATAATGATCTGAGAGAAAGACTGTTAGAACAAGATTTGAATTTGGAAAAAGCTGTGGCACTCTGCAAAGCTTCTGAGACTGTGATGTCGCAGGCTAAAGAGCTTTTTATTGAGAACGGCTGTGTAGACACTGTAAAGTATGAACATATTAGAAAAAATAACGCAGCGACAATGAAACCGACAGAGAGCAAGTCGGCATCTGAAAGAAAAAACTTTGTGATTGCTGTGGGCGGCAACATCATCTGAAAAGGTGTCCAGCGTATTGGAAAGTGTGCAGCACCTGTGGTAAAAGTAAACATTTTTCACGTTGTTGCAGAAGTATAAAGGAAATAAAACATGTAAATGCAGTGCTTAAGAATTAACTTGAGGAGTTTTATATAGATGTGCTTTGTGAAAACAAACAAAGTAAGAATGACTGGACTATACCATTGCAAGTGAACCAAAACATTATTCTGTTTAAACTGGATACTGCAGCACAAGTAAATGTTCTTGCAGAATCTGAGTTTAATGCATTAAAGCCAAGACTAAAGTTACATCAGACAAATATAAAAGTGACTGGGTATTCAGGTGCAGACATTCCGATGTGTGGCAAAAGTATCACACAAAAATATTGAGCACATACTTTCATTTGTGGTAGTGCCAAAAAATGTACAGTCAATACTGGGTTTATCTGCCTGTGAGAGACTGAATTTGGTAAAAAGAGTATTAGTCCTGGATAGTGATACAGAGTCAGAATACAGTGGACAGAGGCCAAATTTGCCGGTACAGTACAATACGGATCTGAAGCCAAAGAGTGACAAGAATCAGAATCCAACTGAAGAAGTGAAAGCACAAGTGAAGGAATTGAGAAGTTTTATTGAAATGATGAAGCCTCAGCATAAAAAAGAGATTACACAGTTAATGAATGAATTGTGATTTCTTCTCAAGGACCTCAAGAAAGAGCCAACTTCAGAGTTTCAGTTAACTTATGCAGACCAGACAACACATGAAAATAACAACGAAACACAAGAACTGTGTGAACTACTTAGAAGGTCTACTTGTGTTCATAAACCCCCCCAGAGAGACTGATAAAGACATGTTAAATTATGTATTTGTTCTGATCAATGTTGCTAATTGATTTTCTTTTTAAGGAAAGGAAGATGTGGTGATATCACGTGTCACGTGTAAGAACGTGATTGGGTAGAGTCGGGAGCATGCGCAAAAATGACAGAATGATCTAGAAACTGAATGTTATGTGTAAAGAACACAACACGTAGGACTTTAGTTGCAGGGTAATGGGAGGGTAGGTGTGAGTGGTAAGGGAAGTGAGAGTATATAGGATTAGGGTTGAAGAGCAGGAATGGGCAAGGGAGTGGTGATCAAGAGAATGGGGAACAAGGGAATCTGGAGTTGGGGGAGCAGGAATGAGAGAGGATGGAAGTTTGGGCAGTGGTATTGTCAAGAGAGAAGAGGAAGAATGTAAGGACAGAGAGAAAAGTTGGGGGAAGATTGTGGTTTAAACAGAAGTCAGCTATCATTGAAAGGTGGAGCAGACTTGATGGATCCAATAGTTTAACTGTACTCCTTTATCTTATGGTTGAACATTCCTAGTGTGCTGAGCTTGCGTTGAGATTAGTGATTTTGGAAGTGGGGGCATTGCTGTGTGGAAATTCAGCCCCATTGTTTCCTATCAGTCATTTGATAGTAATTATGTACAAATTCCCTGAACAGGTTTGCTCAAGGACAAAAGACAGTACCTCCGTCAGTACTGAAACCCAACCTGAAACAACATCAGTTAGTAGCGTTACCACAACCAGCTTGGATCAGGTTAGTTACCTTTATCATAGTCCGATTATGAATTCTCTCCTTGATTCCGAGCTCCGTCTCCACATAGTGCCCAAAGAGAATCCAATCCAAAGAGCCACAGAGATTTATTTATTAATTGTTCTGGACTCGGGGGGGGGGGGGTGGATAGATATCAATGTTCAAAGTAAATTTATTATCAAAGTACATACTGGTATACAATCCTGAGATTAATTGTCCTTGTGGGCATGTTTAGTAAATCTATGACAATAACCATAACAGAATTAATGAAATGTACCAACTTGTACATTTACCCTGTGTGCAAAAGACAGCAAATGGTGCAACTGCAAAAAAAAAGTAATAATAATAAATAAATATACAATAAATATTGAATGCATGAGATGAAGTCCTTGAAAGTGAGTCCATAGGTTGTGGGAACAGTCAGAATTTATTGCATTTCCCTATTTGCCCCTGAGAAGGTGATGGTGTTGCTTTCTTTAAAGATTGCATTCCCTCTGGTGAAGGTAGTACTACCATGTTGTTGATGGGGGTTTTGGATGAAAGAGCCGCAGTAAGGATGGTCTGTAATCTAGAGGGGAACCTGCAGGTGGTGGTGTTCCCTTCTGCCTGCTGCCTGTGTCCTACCTGACGGTGGACGTGGTGCATTTGAGTGGGGTTGGGAGAGCAGTCAGAGTGAGTAATGGCAGTGTATTCTCTATGTGGCACCCTCTTCAGACACAGCCTGCCTGTGGTGGAGTGAGAGAATGTTTAACCCGTTCAATGGGGAGGGAGATTTTTTTTGCGCAGGACAGGGGATTTGGGGGCTGACATGCCTGATCCATTTTGTTCATTTTTTTTTGGTGTGGGAGGAGGGATTTAGGGGTCTCTGTGCCTGGTCTGTTTTACTGGGTTTTTGTGCAGGAGGAGGGATATGGGGATGATGTGCCTGTTCCATTTTTGTTCATTTTTTTGCGGGGAGTGGGGCTTTGGGGGTTTGATGATCGTGCTGCCTTTCCTTTCTTGGTTTCATGGCTACCTGGAAAACTGAAGAATTTCAGAGTTCTCTACTTTGATAATAAAAATGAACCTTTGAATGGGGGGTTTAAAATAGGTTAAAATTTAAGGAGGGCAAAGATAGATGGAAGTGTAAAAGAAAAAAATGGGAATGCAGAGCAAATTGGTGAACAATGGGTTAAGATTTCAGATGAAACACCTTTTAATAATGGTGACAAAACTTGCATACAAACACTCCCAGAGTCAACTGATGACAACATTCTTTTGATTTTTGAATGTGCTCATCTCTCAGCCATTTTAAAAATCAAGCCCTGTTTTCTTGATCGGTCATGTTCTTGTGAAGTGTTCTGTCGACTGAGGCTGCTGTCCTTGGTGCAGGACATAATTTTGTGTCCATGAGTGAAGACATTGCAATGCGTTAATGAACTATGGAGGTTCACTCCAGACCTCTGTTGTAAGAGATAGGAATGGAAGTGGATTAAACCTTCTCTGCCCTACAAAAAGATCATGGCTGACCTGACTTTGGCCTCATGGGCTACTTTCCTGCAGCTTCCTATCATCTTGGCCCCCTTTAAAACTGAACATCTAACTGAAGCATGGCTCAAAATCTAAAGATCTTCCGGGTTAGAGAATTCTTTAAAATTCACAACTCGGAGAAGAAATTCTTCCACATCCCCATCATCAATGTGTTGCCCATTTTTGATATTATTTCCTGAGTTCCAGATTTGACCACTAGGGGAATGATCCTCCCAACATCAACTGCTTCAGAATCTTTTACTTCAGTAAGAGATTTCTAAATCTCTTTGAGTGTAGAGTGCAACTTGCTCTCTCCTTCCTCAAAGGCAATACGGTTCCAGGATTCCACCTGGTGAACAGTGTCTTTGCTGACTTCAGTACAAGTATATTTCCCCTTCAATAAGATAACCAGGGGAGCATGCATCACAAGTAACACAGGTGACTTAATGTACACTCAGTGGCCACTTTATTAGGTACACTTGTACACCTGCTCATGAATGCAAACATCTAATCAGCCAATCATGTGGCTGCAACTCTATGCATAAAAGCATGCAGATATGGTCAAAAGGTTCAGTTGTTGTTGAGACCAGACATCAGAATGGGGGAAGAAATGTGATCTAAGTGACTTTGACTGTGGAATGATTGTTGTTGCCGGATGGGGTGATTTGAGTATCTCAGAAACTGCTGATCTCCTGGGATTTCCACGCACAACAGTCTCTATGGAGAACGGTGTGAAAAACAAAGAAAACATCCAGTGAGCAGAGGTTCTGTGGGTGATAACGACTTGTTAATGAAAGAGGTCAGAGGAGAATGGCCAGACAGGTTAAAGCTGACAGGAAGGAGGCAGTAACTCAAATAACCACGTGTTACAGTAGTGGTGTACAGCAGAACACTTCACTTCAGATATTGAACTGGATGGGCTACAGCAACAGAAGACCACAAACACACAGTCAACTTATGAGGGGCTGCCTCCTCATACACAGGAGGTGACTAATAACGTGGTCACTGAGTATATGCTCTCAGCTGTTGGAATTGACAGCACAAGCTGGACTATTGGAAGATTAACATCTCTGAGTACCACTCGAGGGCTGGGCTTCAATACGCCACTAAGAAAGGGACAGACTTTCAACTATCTTGTATGATTTGTTTCCCAGGGCAGTTCCAAAACAGAAGGCAATTAATACATCACCTTGGAAGAACTGCACCATTTACACAGGTGAGAAGTGGGTGGCACGGTAGCACAGTGGTTAGCACAAATGCTTTACAGCATCGGTAATCGGGGGTTCAATTCCCACTGCTGTCTGCGTGGAGTTTACATCCTCCCTGTGACCACGTGGGTTTCCTTCAGGTAATCTGGTTTCAATAAGACTATAAAACCCAGGAGCAGAATTGGCCCATTTGGCCCATCAAGTTTGTTCTGCATTCAATCATGGCTGAGTTATTATCCCTCTCAGCCCCATTCTCCTGCCTTCTCCCCGTAACCTTTGACTCCTTTACTAATCAAGAAACTGCATTCTAACCGTGTGTGAGTTTCCTGCCATATTCCAAAGGGTTAGGTTAGCAAGTTGTGGGCATGCTTTGTTGCCGCTAGAAGTGTGGTGACATTTGCGGGCTTCCCCTAGCACAATCCTCACTGGTCTGATTTGACACGAACAACCCATTTCACTATATGTTTTGACGTTTTGATGTACATGTGACAAATAAAGCTAATCTTTATTTAATCACAATTTAATGCTCTTTCAATTGTTGTAAAAGGAGACAATGGTCTTGTTAACGTACTTAATATATTGATGTCTTGGATGGGTAGATGAAGAAAATTATTTCCTCTTTGGGAAAAGCCTCAAGTATCTGAGCAGTCACTTCAGTGCAGAAATGGGCAGAAATGGGAAGAAAGGTATTTTCCGAGAAAATGCTTGAAACATGAAACCACATCGCTTAGGTGCACTTGAAGAGAAACTTGATGATTATATAAAAGAAAAGGGAATAGATGGCTGGCTGACAGACTGAAGTGTTGCTACATGAGTGTGGGGGTAGGGGGGAATCACCACTGAGGATAATTATGAACACAAGCGAGATGTGGTTCCCATTCTTTATGTAACTCAATCTGATTCAAGAGAAAACTCCTGTTTAGGTGGGCAGGGCGAGAAGGAATAATCTGAATGCTATTAATTCTATGGATATTTTCTTTCTTGGTTTTTGGCAGACTGTAGAGACGCGTTCTGTGAAATGATTCAATGCTTACTGACTACACAATCATTGACATGATTAACATGGCCTGAGCACAGGACTACAAGAGGATCTTCCAGAAAACCTCTCTTAGAAGAATTGGATTAACATGTCGACATATATATCCCCTAGCTGATGTATGAATAGCTTGTGTAGTGAATGAGTTCGTATCCTAGTCAATTCCAACTCCACTTGGCATCGGTTCTATCAAGATGTATATTTCCAGTTCAATGGGTCTATCCACACCTACATTTCCAGTTCACTTTCCATAGAAAGATGATCATACCAGTGACCTGACTACTCTTGGCTATGTTTAGACACACTCAGTAAATTCCCAGCCAATCTAGGAAGTAAACTGAAATGTTAGAAGTCTTTAGTGAAACCTAGCTTCACATTCCATGCAAACATAGACATAAATACACAGACCCAAATCCACATACTCCGTGTGCATGCACACACACAAATATACATATGCACATGCCCGCACAAAAATGCACACATACTCACTTCACACAAATAGCTCCACACAAAGATGAATACATGTATGTGTGCGTGCACACACACACATACACACGCTGACACAAGTACGTAACAGCGCACACATACATAGCAGCAAACACTCATTCACGAATGTACACACCTGAGTACAGGTGCATGTATTCACTAAAACAATGCATACTCACAATTACAAATACACGCAGACACAGACACACTCCCCAAGTGAGATGAGATGACTAGGGCCGATTGTGATGGAGAAGAATCAGAGTTGAATTTGCCAAACTAACACTGCAAAGTGTCATGTCCACAGAGGAAATTCCTCTCTGTTTAACACAGTAGAATTTGAGTCTACCTTCCCATACAGCACCTGTTCTCACTATCAGAGTGACCTCTGCCCTTTCACATCACAGCTGCTGAATGCAATCAACAAAAAACGGTTTCTTCATCTCCCCTTCTCTGTGTGCTTTGCATCTGCCTCCCCTGCTGACCTGATGATGAAGGGAAAGGTTCTCACGGCTGTAATATCATGATTTAATCATTCCTTCAGTCTTGTTTCCTCAGGTCCACATGTGACAATACGTATCCAATACCAAAACTTAAACCAGTCTCAAGAACAATGAGTAAACTCCATAGAGACTCTGTTGGAAGATTGAAGTTGGGCACTAAATCTACAAGCTGTACTACAGTGCCTTTCGCAGCAACCATCAGGGGTTGGCTGGATTAATTCCATTAAGACCATAAGAGAAAGGAGCATAATTAGGCCACTTGGGCCATTGAATTTGCTCCACCATTTCATCATGGCTGATTAATTTCCTTCACAATCCCAGTCTCCTGCCTTCTCCCCATATCCCTCATGCCCTGACTGATCAAGAACCAATTAAGCTCTGCCTCAAATATACCCAATGACCTGGCCCCCACATCCAACTGTAGCAACACGTTTCACAGATTCATCACTCCCTGGCAAAAGAAATTTCTCCTCATCTCTGTTCTAAATGGACATCCCTCTATTCTGAGGCTGTGCCCTCTAGTCCCAGACTCCTGCACTATAGGAAACATCCTCTCCAGTTCCACTCTATCTAGGTCTTTCAACATTAGATAGGTTTCAGTGAGATCCCCCCCCTTCATTCTTCTAAATTGTAGTGAGTATAGGCCCAGAGTCATCAATCTCACCTCATATGATAACCCTTTCATGCCCCAGAATCATTGTTGTGATCTCCTCTGAACCCTCTTCAATGTCAGCACGTATTCCTAGATAAAGGGCCCAAAACTGCTCACAGTACTCCAAGTGGGGCCTCACCAGTGCTTTATAAAGCCTCAGCAGTACAATCTTTGCTTTTATATTTCAGTTTTCTCAAAATGAATGCTAACATTGCGTTGGCTTTCATAACCATCCACTTGATGTGCAAATTAACCTTTATTGAATCATCCACGAGGACTCCCAAGTTTCTTTCCACCTCAGATTTTAACTTTTATGCCAGTTTAGAAAATAATTTACACTTTTATTTCTTCTACCAAAGTGCATGATACTGCATTCCATCTGCCACTTCTTGTCCATTATCCTAATCAGGGTCTTTTTACCTTTGTAGTTTCTTATCTCTTTCTGCAAGGATTCTACATCTTCTGATCCTATGTCACTTTTTCTATGGATTTGATTTCATTTTTAAGCTCCCAACTATGATAATCTTTCAGCCACCACTCAGTGATACCCACAACATCATACCTGCTAATCTCTAACTGCACTACAGCATCATCTACCTTATTCCCTGTACTGCGTGCATTAAATTATAACACCTTCAGTCTTGTATTTGTCACCCTTTTTCAATTTTGTCCTTATATTACCCTGCAACTCATCCCACTGACTGCAATTTTGCCGTGACAGAGATATTTAAATCACCTTAAGGTATTCTGAGGTACCGGATATATAAGTATTTGGATAGGCATGGACTGATTAAGGATAGTCAGCATGGCTTCATGTGTGGTAGGTCATGTCTAAGCAATCTTATAATGTTTTTCAAGGAAGTGGCTAGGAAAGTGGATGAAGGCAAGGCAGTGGATGTTGTCTACGTGGACTTCAGTAAGGCCTTTGACAAGGTCCCATATGGGAGGCTGGCCAAGAAGGTTCAGGTGCTTAGTATTGAAGAACAGGTGGCAAATTGGATAAAGCATTGGTTTTGTGGGAGAAGTCAGAGAGTGGTGGTAGATAGTTGCCTCTCTGACTGGAGGCCTGTGGCTGGTGGAGTGCGGTGGACAGCAAGGAAGGCTATCATGGCTTGCAGAAGGATCTGGATCAGCTGGAAAAATAGTCTTAAAAAGGGCAGATGGAATTTTGTACAGACAAGTGCGATGTGTTGCACTTCAGTAAGACCAACCAGGGTAGGCCTTCACAGTGAATGTTAGGGCACTGAGGAGTGCAGTAGAGCAAAAGGATTTGGGAAGACAGGTCCATAGGCTCATAAAGAAAACTTTTGACACATTGGCCTTCATAAATAAAAGTACTGAGTACAGGAGATGAAACATTCTGTTGAACGTATATGATGTTGGTGAGGCCTAATTTAGAGTATTGTGTGCAGTTTTGGTCAGTTACTTATAGGAGAGATTAAAAGAGTACAGAGAAAGTTTACAAGGATGTTGCTGAGTCCAGAGGACCTGAGTTAGAAGGAAAGGTTGGATAGGTCAGAACTTACTCCTTGGATTGAGAAGAGATTTGATGGAAGTTTACAGAATTCTGAGGAGTATAGGTAGGGTAAATGCAAGCAGACTTTTTCTACTGAGGTTGGGTGGGTGTACAACCAGAGGTTATGGTTTAAAATTGAAAAGTGAAATGTTTAAAGTGGAAACCTCTTCACTCAGAGGTTCGTATGATTGTGGAATGTGCTGCCAGCACAAGTGATGTATGTGAGGTCGATTTCAATGTTTCAGCGGTTTGGATAGGTACATGGATGGTAGGGGTATGGAAGGTTATGGTCCCAGTGTAGGTCGATGGGAATAGGCAGATTGAATGGTTCAGCACAGACTGATGGGCCAAAAGGCTTGTTTCTGTGCTGTACTTTTCTATGACTCTGTCATCTGCCTGCCTGTTCTTCCTGACATCTTACTGCATGCTGCATCTAGTTGTATACCAACTGCCCCATCCTCAGCCCCATCACTCTGCTTCCCAAACCCCTGTCAAATTAATTTAAACCTTCCCCAACAGCGCTAGCAAACCTGCACACAAGCATATTGGTCGTCTCGGGTTCAGGTGTAACCCATCCCTTTTATGCAATTCAGAAGAGATTCCAATGATCCAGAAAGCTGAATCCCTGCCCCCTGCACCAGTTTCACAGCCACACATTCATCTGCTGAGTCATTCTGTTCTTACACTCACTGGCACATGACACAGGCTGCAGTCCAGAAATTACTACCATGGAAGTCTTGTTTTTCAGCTTTTAACCTAACTTCCTAAATTCTCTCTTCAGTACTTCCTCCCTTTTCTACCTGTCATTGGTGCCAATATGTACTAAGAATTCTGGCTGCATGCTCTCCTTGACCCAGGCACCTAGGAGGCAACATACCATCTGGGTGTCTCTATCGCAGCCACAGAATCCCATGTCTACTCCTCTAACTATGCAATCCCCTGTCACTACTGCAGTCCTCCTCTTCCAAATGCCCTTCTGAGCCACAGCACCAGACTCAGTGCCAAGGCCTGGTCGCTGTGGCTCCTCACCACCCCTCCACCACCGGTAGGTTGTCACTCCCAACAGTACCCAAAGCAGTACGCTTATTATTGAGGGGAATGGCCACAGGGAAACACTGTACTGACAGTCACTTAGATACCAGTCTCTTGAAACCTAGGGGAAACTAGCACTCTGTGGCTCGTACCTATCACCTCTTCAGCATCCCATATGAGACAAAGGTCATCGAGCTGCAGCTCCAGTTCCTTAACAAGTTCACCGAGGAGCTGAAGCTTGGAACATGAGGTTGGAGGTCTCCCAGAATTCCCACATCTCACAGAAAGAGCACAACACAGCTCCTGGAGTCATTATTCAGGGGTAAATGACATGCACTTGTTTCTGAATATTGATGCAAACTGCTTAAAACTGATGTTGCTCATGGTTCAAATTTAATTGCCATTCAGCCACACATGAATACCCATGAATAGAGCCAAACAGAACAGTGTTACTCCGGGGCCAAGGTGCAAACCACAGTACCAACAGTCACAAAGTCACACACTGCACAAGCACATATTGCGCACCTAGGATAATGAACACAGACACACAAAAAATACAGTCCTGAGTGCATGAATGTTGCAGAAATCAGCAGCTGAACACAATGCGGTCTGTTTTCTGCTGAGTGAACACTTGGGGTCAACAGCAACTCCAGCTTGGACGGTGTACCACACTGCCTCTGGTCGAGTGCAGGGACTCTGATGCCTCTCTTCTGGGCAGCTCTAATCAGGCAACGCCATAGTTTGAGGCTGCAACCAAACCCACACAGCTCCCCCACCGTCCACCCAACACCTGCCAATAAATCAGCGAATTGGACCTGCAGCATCCCACAGTAACAATGCCCAACAGGGTCTTGTGATCACCTGCTGGTAGACTGCATCCTGCCTTCGCGCACCGACGCCTCTCTGATGCAGACAGCAGGACAACCCACACCAGTTTCTCCACCAACGAGCTACTCACTGATGGGGTAGACTTGCAGTACTTTAAGTTGTTAATGTCCAGTAGGGTTTTGCAATTACAAAAAAATGTTTAGAAAGACCATAAAACCATGTGATATAGGAGCAGAATTAGGCCCTCTGCCCCATTGACTCTGTTCCGCCATTTAATCATGGCTGATCTTTTTTTTTCTCCTCCTCAACCCCAGTTCCCGGCCTTCTCTTTGAAACCTTTGATGTCATGTCTAATCAAGAACCTATCAATCTCTGCCTTAAATACACCCAGCAACCTGCTGTCCACGGCTGCATGTGGCAACAAATTCCATAAATTCACCACCCCTTGGCTAAAGAAGTTTCTCCGCATCTTTGTTTTGAAAGGGCGCCTCTCTATCCTGAGGCTGTGCCCTCTTGTCCTAGATACTCCCACCATGGGAAACATCCTTTCCACATCAACTCTGTCTCGGCCTTTCAACATTTGAAAGGTTTCAGTGAGATCCCCCCTCATCCTTCTGAATTCCAGCGAGTACAGATCAGGAGTCATCAAACGTTTCTCGTATGATAACCCTTCATTTCTGGAATCATCTTTGTGAACCTCCTCTGGACCCTCTCCAATGCCAGCACATCTTTTCTAAGATGAGGGACTCAAAACTGTTCACAATACTCAAGGTGAGGCCTCACCAGTGTCTTATAAAGCCTCAGCATCACATCCCTGCTCTTGTATTCTAGACCTCTTGAAATGAATGCTAACATGGCATTTGCCTTCCTCACCACTGACTCGACCTGCAAGTTAACCTTCAGAGTGTTCTACACAAGGACTCCCAAGTCCTTCTGCATCTCAGATTTTCCAGAAAAGGACAATAACACCTTTGGAAGACCCTGTAGAAGCCGCTGTGATTGAGTGTGTCGCTATTTGTTGGACTCAATGCCAAGATTGTAGGAACTGAGGATGAGATTCAAGCTTTCAAATATTTCCAGCTCTCTTCCTAAAGCACCTTGGAATACTTTATTATATTTAAATGCCTTATAAATAGAATATTATTGTAATGGAGAACAATCTGTCTCTTTGGACTAATTTGGCCATGATGTACTCAACTCTTCAGTAAATGTGCATATATTTCTGGTTGCTTTATGGAAATTATCCAGTGATGTATATAATGTTCTTCCTCAATTACATCGTGAGTGTGTTTAAATTGATTATGCTTTTTTCTCATGTGTGTGTGTGTGTGTGTGATGAACATTCAGTGTTTGGTTACTGACAGAACAAGGATCTGAAGAATAGCTAGCAAGACTAATGGCTCTTTCTGAGCTGAAGCATCTGTGGATTATCTTTGCATAATTTGCTTGTAGTTGAAGAATTCTTAATAAAGTAATTGCTTTTAATGAAAAGAAAATATGAAGCTCAACCACACAGATCATTAGGAACCCCCTGAGTCTTTAAGCATAATTAAGTGTAATTCATTAAATGACTCAGGGGATTTCAAACAGTACTGACTCAGTTATTGTGACTAATTTTCTTTCTCTCTCTGTCTCACACACACATTCTCTCTTTCACACGCACAGATACTTGCTTCCATGCACACACACACAGTGTTTCCTCAGAATTTTATAAGCGTCTATAAGGTCACCTCTCATCCTCCTACACTCCAGTGAGAACAGGCCAGGAATACAGCCCAGGAACAGGCCATTCGGCCCACAATGTTGTGCTGACCTGGCTGAAAAGCAAATCAAAAACACCCAAACACTAATCCCTCCTACCTACACCACGTCCATATCCCTCCATCTTCATTACATACATGTGACTATCCAGACGTCCTTTAAAAGCTTCTAATGTATTTGCCCTTACCACCATACCAGGCAGCTCATTCCAGGCATCCACCACTCTGAGTAAAAGCTTACCATTCACATTCCCTTTGAACCTACCCGCTGTCACCTTCAATGCATGCACTCTGGTATTAGATATTTCAACCCTGGGAAACAGATACTCTTTGTCCACTCTATCTATGCCTCCTATGCCTCTTATAATCTTGTAAACCTCTATCAGATCCACCCCCCCCCCCCAGCGCACCAGAGAGAACAACCCAAATTAACCCAGCCTCTCGTGATAGCATATGCCCTCTAAACCAGGCAGCATCCTGGTAAAACTCTTCCGCACCCTCTCCAAAACCTCAACATCCCTCCTATACACCACATACAACCCTGAGATTCTTCTTCTGCAAGCATACTTAGCAAATCTATAAAAGCGAACTGTGAACAAGATCTGTAAACTGTAAACAAACTGCGCAAATGCCGATATAAATAAATAGCAATAAATAACCAGCATGAAATAACGAGATAGAAAAATCCTTAAATGGGTGTAGTTATCCCATTTTGTTCAAGAGCCTAATGGCTGAGGGGTAGTAATTGTTCATGAACCTGGTGGTGCAAGTTTGAGGCACCAGTGAACAGTAGTGAGAAACCAGCATGGCCTGAGTGGCAAGGATCTTTGATGATGGAGTTTGCTTTTCTACGGCTGCATTTCATGTGGATGTGCCCAATGGTTGGGAGTGTTTTACCTGTGATGTACTGGGCCAAATCCACTACCTTTTGTAGGATTTTCCACTGAAAGGCATTGGTGTTCCCATACCAGGCCAGGCCATAACACATCTGTCTGTGTTTGGCCCACATCCCACCCCCACCCCCCAAAGCTTTCCTTTCCATTTGTCATTCTAAATTTCTTTTAACTGCTGATATTGAATTAAATTTCAAAAATTACAGGGTTGTATTTTGGAAAGTCTAATCAAGGTAGGACTTCACAGTGAATAGCCAGGCTATGGCAAGTGTTACAGAGCAGAGGGACCTTGGATTTCAGATATGTGGCTCCTTGAAAATGGAGGGAGTTATGGCAGATTGGGGTGGGGGACAGGTGTTGCTGAAGGTGTCTTTTGGCACACTGACCTTCATCAGACAAGCACTGATAGAAAATTGGTTGAACAGGATAGGACTTTAATCCTTGGAGTGTACAAGATCACATCTCGGCATCCTACAATTGGACAGGTACATGGATAGGAAATTGTAGACAGAAAGAATTCACACTGAGTCTGGGTTCACCTTCAGAACAAATTTTCTCTTTATTACAAGCTGACATCAACAGGAGAGTCACTCATCCTAGAACGAAAGCTCCCCAATCTGAAGTTTTATTATTCTATTTCTTATCTACTTTTGCCTCACTATCTTTGCCCCACGTGCAATTGTGTACACAGAGAGTGAGGTAAGCCTCAGGCTTCAGTACCTATGTTCCAAGTCAGCTGTGTGCAGTTCCGCTTTTACCTTACAGGGTATATAGTACAAAGGCAAACTTCTGTCCTGGAGTTTTATGAAGCTGCTGTTAGGCTGGTATCCAAGCATGAGTTCACTGAATTCACTCTAGCCTACAGTTTCTGGCTCGGGTGAGTTGAGGCTGTTACAGACTTTCACTGCCTGTTTCCAATCTTGTAGCGACCCCCTTTATTTCTCTACTACATGCTCAACCACTCCCACCCCCCATCTCTCTGTTGTACTGCAATCCACTCTTCCCTGCTATGAATTTACCATTCCCTACTCCTGTAATGTTTAGAAGGTCATGGGCCAAAAACTTGCAAGTGGTTCCATTTAATAACAGAGAATGTATACAGTTTGCAACCTGATTGGATGGGAATGGGACCAATTAAAGTCAAAGGACATTTTGCCACACTGTGCAGCTAACACTCTAGGATTATTGAACTTTGACATGAGGTTGTCAAACCATCACATTTCATGATGCCTGTAGAAGCCTTCAAAACGTAATAAGCACCCAGGGATAGCGTGAATAGCCAGTTTCACTTACGATACAGGGGCGTAAGTGGTTTGAAAGCTAGATGGGGGAACTGACGGTTGACCCATTTATTAACATAGAGGCTGCAACCTCTGCACTGTAGGCAGCTCGGCGATCGCTCTGCGGCAAGCGAGAGATCTGACTACTTCCGTTCGTCATGGCTCCTCTGTCGCAAGATAAAATACATGCAGCAGATTTTATCAGGACGCCTCTGTTGCACATCTCGCTTGGAAAGACTTAGAACCAACTTAGCACGAAACCGCAAAGGAGCCGAAAAACAGCAGCAACATTCTGGTGTGATTAAAGTTTCCATTCCTCCCTTAAAAGTTTGGCTCTGGTTGGAGACAATTTAAGAGTCCTGTCTGGTTGTGGATTGTAACAAAGACATTCAAATCAGCCACAACTTGGGCCCTTCAGGGTACCTAAGTGACAAAAGGGACCTGGCACTCACTTTGCTCTAGACATCTACTGTATATACCAACTCTTCCCTGTAGTACGATCCTCTCCAAGTACAATTGAAAATTTTTAAAAAACTGAAGTTTTAAGTAAAAAGAAACCTGCTGAAAATGTCCAGCATATCAGGCAGCATTTACAGAGGGAGAAACATTTCAGGAACAGAACCATAACCACCAGCAGTTGTACTTCATTTGGAGCCTGAGGAGACTGGAATGTCACTGAAGACGCTGGCAAATTTCTGCTAATATATTCTGACTGTTACATCGACGCTGGTCAAGGAGCCTCCAGTGCAGAAGATTGAAAGGGGCTGCAGAGTGTTGTAGCCTCAGCCGGCTCCATCACAGGCACTATCCTTCTCACCATCGAGGACATCTTCAAATGACAGTGTCTCAAGCAGGCATCATACATCATTCAGGACTCCCATCCCTCAGGGCATGCCCTCTTCTCATTACTACCATCAGAGAGGAGATACAGAAGCCCGAAAACATGCGCTCAATATTTGAGGAACAGTTTCTTCCTCTTTGCCATCAGAAGTCTGAACAGATAATATATCCATCAACACTGCCTTACTATTTTGCTCTGTTTTTATGCTTTAATTTTTTTCTATATTTCTCTGATTGTAACTTTTTTATGTACTGCTGCCACAAAGCCACAAATTTCACGACCTGTGTCAGTGATCATAAGTGTGATTCTGACATTAACCCTTTCCTTCAAAGCTTAATTGCTTGGTTACATGGCAAGGAAAAGGAATTAGGCTAACAAAGAAAAATAAAGAAAAACTTACATAGGAATTTAAATCCTGCAAAGATATATATCAATGACACTCAAGGGTTAAAGTTGTTCCCATTCTGATTGGTGGAGTGTTGCATTATAAGACAGCGTTATTTCCCTAAAGTGGCTGTAGCACATTGGGAACTCCCTGTGGCTCTACAGAAATAAATGTACATTATTTTGGGAACTCACAGTGACCAAGCTAAGGGCTCCTTGGCAAGGTGGCAACTTCATACTGATTTGGAGTCCATTATCATTAATTGCTCCACATTTTCTCATGATTCAGACCATAAGACATAAGAGCAGAATTAGGCCAATTGGCCCATTGAGTCTGGTCCATCATTTGATCATGTCTGATTTATTGTTCCTGTCACCCCTCTTCTCCTGCTTTCTCCCCATAACCTTTCCCCTTACTAATAAAGAAGCTATTAACTTCCACTTTAAATATACCCAATGACTTCGCCTCCACAGCCATCTATGACAAAGAATTCCACAGATCCACCACCATCTGGCTAAAGAAATTCCTCCTCATCTGTTCCAAAAGGATGAGGAGGAATACTTAACTGCATATGGCCAGAGGAGAACATAATGAAGATATTGCAGTAGACGACTCTGCTTGTTTTGCAACCCAATGACCAGTCCTAAGTCTCTTCTGAATCAATGTCTTTACATCTGCTGTTCCAGAGATCTCCGAAAATGTGAGATAGAATCACAAATCCAAGCACAATAACCTACGGCTCAGGGCAGACTCAGTGATGTGCTGCTGTCCTCTCAGCCTTCACCATGTATCCTTTCGATCTGATGATCCCTCTGTCCTTAATAATTGCCGAGTAGCGAAGGATCCAGGTTGGCACCCACTCAGAGATGACGGGGTCCTGCAGCTTGGCACTGAGGGCCTCCTGGAGCACTTCCGCTGGAAGGATATCTGGGCAGGGGAGAAAACCACAGTGAAATATTGTAAATTTAAGAGATTCTGCATGTGCTGGAATTCTTGAGCAAAACACACAAAATGCCAGAGGAACTCAGCAGTCAGGCTACTGGGAATGGAAGGGAATAAACAGTCGATGTTTTGGGCAGAGGCCCTTCCTGTGGTTATTGCCCTCTAAAGATCTTGCCTAAATTGTTGAATTCCTCAAACATTTTGTGTGTGTTGTAAAATATTGTTATCTGAGCCTGGATCCGTGGTGCAGAAGGGAAAGAGGAAGATGAGGAATATGCTAGTCATAGGGGATTCCACAGTGAGGGAACAGACGGAAGGTTCTGTCAGCCTGATAGAGATACCCGCATTGTGTATTGCCTCCCAGGTCCCAGGGTACGGGATGTCTCAGATCGGAAGAGAGAATTCAGGGAGTTAGGTAGGAAGCTGAAAACCAGGACCTCTAGGATAATAATCTCAGGATTGCTGCCTGTGCAACTTGCTAGCAAGTGCAAGAATAGCACAATCAGGCATATTAATGTGTGGCTGAGAGACAGGTGTAGGGGCAGGGAATCAGACTCCTGGATCACTGGGCCTCTTCTTGGGGAGGTGCGGGCTATACAAAAACGATGGGTTACACCTGAACCCAAAGGGGTCCAATATCCTAGCAGGCACATTTAATAGAGCTGTTAGGGAGGGTTTAAACTAATTTGGCAGGGGGATGGGAACCAGTGACAGGGTTGAAGAAGGGGAAAACAGAAATAAATCAAAGATAGCGGCCAACAGAGATTATAGAAAGAACAGGGAGATGAGGTTTAATCACAGCAAGTGACATGAGTTACAGGGCAATAGAGGTGTGGTACAGTTAAAACAGATAGCAACAAACACTGGACTGAGAGTGTTATATTTGAATGCATACAGCCTAAGAAAAAAATGGACGATGTTGAAATTCAGCTACAGATTGGCAAATATGAAACTCGGAAACTTGGCTAAAGGATGACTGCCATTGGGAGCTGAACATCCAAGGATATATGGATTATCGGAGGGATAGGTTAGTAGGCAGAGTGGGTGGTGTGGCTCTGTGTATAAGAAATAATACTAAGTCATTAGAAAGAGATGACATTGGATCGGAAAGTATAGAGTCTCTGTGGGTTGAGTTAAGAAACCGCAAGGGTAAAAGGACCCTAATGGCAGTTGTATACAGGCCTCCAAACAGCAGCCGGGATGTAGATTACAAATTACAGCAGGAAATAGAAAAGGCATGTCAGAGGGGCAATGTCATGATAATTGTTAGAGATTTTAACATGAAAGTGGATTGGGAAAACCAGGCCAGTACTGGACCTCAAGACAGAGAATTTGTAGAACGTCTAAGGGATAGCTTTTTAGAACAGCTTGTTGTCGAGCCCACTAGGGGATCGGTGTTATGCAATGATCTGGACGTGATAAGAGAGCTTAAGGTTAAGAAACCCTTAAGGAACAGTGATCACAATATTATCGAGTTCACTTTGAAATTTGAGAATGAGAAACTAAATTCCAATGGGACGGTATTTCAGTGAAATAAAGGAAATTACAATGGCATGAGAGGGGAACTGGCCGAAGTTGACTGGAAGGGGACATTTGCAGGAAGGACAGCAGAGTGGCAATGGCTGGAGTTTCTGCAAAAAATGAGGGAAGTGCCAGACAGATATACTCCAAAAAAGAAGAAATTTTCAGAGGGAAGAAGGACACTACAGTGGCTGACAAGCGAAGTCAGAGCCAAGTAAAAGCAAAAGAAAGGACATACAAGGACGCCAGAGCTAGTGGGAAGGTAGAGGATTGGGAAGCTTTTAATAACTTGCAGAAGGAAACTAAGAAGGTCATTAGGAGTAAAAGATGAATTATGAAAGCACGCCAATGACTAATATCAAAGAAGATACTAAAAGCTTTTTTGAGTATATAAAGGGTAAAAGAGAGTCGAGGGTAGATATAGGACCAATACAAAATGACACTGGAGATATTGTAATGAGAGACACAGAGATGACAGAGGAATGAATGCGTATTTTGCATCAGTCTTCACAGTGGAAGATGCCTGCAGTATACCGGACATTCAAGAGTGTCAGGGAAGTGAAGTTTGTGCAGTGAAAATTACGATTGAGAAGGTGCTCAGGAAGCTTAATGTTCTGAGGGTGGATAAATCTCCTGGACTTGATGGAATGCACCCTCTGGTTCTGAAGGAAATAACTGGAGAGATTACGGAGGCATTAATGATGGTCTTTCAAGAATCGATAGATTCTGGCATTGTACCGGATGACTGGAAAATTGCAAATGTTACTCCACTATTTAAGAAGGATGAGAGGCAGCAGAAAGAAAACTATAGACCTGTTAGCCTGACATCAGTGGTTGGGAAGCTGTTGGAATTGATTGTTAGGGATTACGAAATACCTAGAGGCACATGACAAGATAGGCCAAAGCCAGCATGGTTTCCTGAAAGGAAAATCCTCCCTGACAAACCTACTGCAGTTCTTTGAGGAAAATAACAAGCAGGGTAGACAACGGAGATGCAGTAGACATGTCGTACTTGGATTTTCAGAAGGCCTTTGACAAGGTGCCGCACATGAGGCTGTTTAGCACGATAAGAGCCCATGGAACTACAGGGGAGTTACTAGCATGAGTGGAGCATTGGCTAATCAGCTGAAAACAGAGAGTGGGAATAAAGGGATCCTATTCTGGCTGGCTGCTGGTTACCAGTGGAGTTCCACAGGGGTCGGTGCTGGGACCGCTGCTTTTTACAATGTACGTCAATGATTTGGACGACGGTATTAATAGATTTGGGGCTAAATTTGCCGATAATACAAAGATAGGTGGAGGAGTGGGTAATTTTGAGGAAACAAAAAGCCTGCAGAGAGACTTAGATAGTTTAGGGGAATGGGCAAAAAAGTGGCAAATGAAATATAATGTTGGAAAGTGTATGGTCATGCACTTTGGTGGAGGAGATAAAAAGACCATTATTTAGATGGGGAGAGAATTCAAAATGCAGAGATACAAAGCAATTTGGGAGTCCTTATGCAGGATACCCTGAAGGTTAGCTTCCAGGTTGAGTCAGTGGTGACAATCGCAAATGCACTGTTGGCATTCATTTCTAGAAGCAGAGAATATAAAGGCAGAGGTGTGATGTTGAGGCTCTATAAGGTACTTGTGAGACCACAATTGGAGTATTTTGTGCAGTTTTGGGCTCCTTATTTTAGAAAGGATATACTGACATTGGAGAGGGTTCAGAGAGGATTCACAAGAATGATTCCAGGAATGAAAGGGTTACTGTATAAGGAACATCTGGCAGCTCTTGGGCTGTATTCCCTAGGGTTCAGGAGAATGACGGGGGGGATCTCATAGAAACATTCTGAATGTTAAAAGGCCGGAACAGATTAGATATGGCAAAGTTATTTCCCATGGTAGGGGATTCTAGGACAAGAGGGCACGACTTCAGGATTGAAGGACGTCCATTTAGAACTGAGATGCGGAGAAGTTACTTTAGTCAGAGGGTGGTAAATCTGTGGAACTCGTTGCCACAAGCTGCTGTGGAGGCCAAGTCATTGGGTGTATTTAAGGCAGAGATAGATAGGTTCTTGATTAGCCAGGGCATCAGAGGGTATGGGGTGAAGGCAGGGGAGTGGGGATGACTGGAAGAATTGGATCAGCCCATGATTGAATGGTGGTGCAGACTCGATGGGCCAAGTGGCTTACTTTTGCTCCTATATCTTATGGTCTTATGGTAAAAACCTCAGTGAAATATTGCTTCCCATATAAACCAGCTAGTACAGCATTACTGAACATTGGTGCCCACTATTATTGCCACAGGTAGATGGGACGAGACGGAAGATCAGCTCAATGTGGACCATATGGGGCAAATAGCCTGTTTCTATGCTGTAGTACTCTATAACTCAACTGAAATATTTTATATCAGTTTTAATAATGGCTACATAATCATATAATTTTGATACTAACAGGTGCTGATTATCGTTTCTAACGTTAATGGAACTTCTCGAAATTTAGGAGATTGTTGCATTCTCCTAACCCATGATATAAATAATGGAGATAATTAATAAACAACACACACAAAATGCTGGAGGAGCTCAGCAGGCCAGGCAGCATTTATCGAAGAGTACAGTTGACGATTCAGCAGGATCGGGGAAAAAAAGACCCTTCAGCAGGATTGGGGAAAAAAAGATAAGGAGTCAGAGGTAGAAGATGGGGGAGGGAGGGGTGCAGGAAGAAACACAAGGGGATATGTGAAACTGGGAGGGGGGAGGGGTGAAGGAAAGAGCTGGGAAGTTGATTAGTGAAAGAGATACAGGGCCGGAGAAGGGGGAATCTCGTAGGAGAGGACAGAAGGCCATGGAAGAAAGTAAAAGGTGGAGAACCAGAGGAAGGCAATGGGCAGCAAGGAGATAAGGTGAGAGAGGGTAAAGGGGATGGAGAATAGAGAAGTAGGGTGGGGCATTACCGGAAGTTCGAGAAATCGAGAATCATTCCATCAGGTTGGAGGCTATCCAGACAGAATATAAGTTGTTGCTCCTCCAACTTGAGTGTAGCCTTATCGCAACAGTCGAAGAGGCCATGGATTGAAATGTTGGAATGGGAATGGGAAGGAGGATTTAGATGGGTGGCCACTGGGAGATTCCACTTTTTCTGCCGAGCACCTACGCTCCATCCGGCAGAAAAAATGGGCTTTCACTAATAAAGACAGATAATCCAGGTGGCATTATACAGTAAGAGGCAAGGTTTACTTGGCAATTGCTTGGCTGAACCTGCAACAGAGATAACCTCACTTAGAAAAGTTGTACAGAATTATGAATTCAAGAATGAACAGGCTATTGCCTTTCTGATTTGGCATGTGAATCAGGGATCGACACGTTAAGTGAGCAGTGGTGGGAGATTCAGAGGCAGAAGGCTAAGCTTCAATAATATAGTCTAGTATGATTGATCGGCACTTCTACACTGTTGCTGCTGGTCACTGTAAACTTGAATGGATAACCAGCCTGATTAATCTGCATTCGGTTGCATTGCAGCTTCATTAAATTGGAGTTATGTCACATCTTGAGTATTGCATTGAGATATTATTGCCCCACTAGAGGAGGGATCTGAAGTTGTGGAGAGGGTGCAGAGGAGGTTCACCAAGGTATTGGCTGGATTAGAGGGCCTGTGCTATAAGAAGAGGTTGGGTAGTTTTCTCTGGATCATTAAAGGCTGCAGGGAGACCCAACACATAGCGTACAAAGCTGGTAGTTTTAAAGATTCAAAAGTTCAAAGTACATTTGTTATCAAAGTATGTGTGCAGCACACAACCCTGAGATTCGCCTTCCCACAGACAGCCACAAAACAAAGAAAAACCGTGGAACCCGTTCAAAGAAAAATATCAACTAACCCCCCCCCACACAAAAAAATGCACAAACAGCAACAAAAAAAGAGTGAAAAACATAGAATAGAAAACACAAAATCAAAAGAGTCCAGGCATATTCAGTTCAGTTCAGTGTTTGCTATCTGCAGCCTGCCCTGACTCAAAATTGCCCCAAATAGCAACAAAGACAGGAGCAACCAGAAACCAGAAACTGATCATACTGTGTTTTGTGCACATCGATTAGACCTTTTACAGCAGAGTCGTCATGTCTAATTCCAATTTAAGGTGTGAGGGGGTAAATTCAAAGGAGGTGTGCAGGGCAAGTTTTTTACACAGAGAGTGGTGGGTGGTTGGTGTAAGTGGTGGGTGATTGGTGTAGAGGCAAATATGACAGAGGTATTTAACAGGTTCTTAGCTAATCAGAAACATTGTGTAGCGATATAGACATTGTGCAAACAAAAGGGATTACTTTGGATTAGGCATTTAGTTGCTAGATGAATTAGTGTAGTACAAAGTCATGGGCCAATGGTGTACTGATCTAGTGCTGAAGTGTACTGCTTTATGTTCTATGAATGTTGTCTAGGATATCGTGGTGGGCTTCCACAAGGTTATGTAGGATTCCCTGCATCCCATAGACCCAGCAGATGCAGAGTCAGTTGAATATCTCAAAGTCACCTCCAAGAGAAAATGCACAAATTCACTTGTCAGGCATGGGTACATCCACCCCTGTGTTGAAGTGGGGCTTGAACCAGTGAGCTCCTGGTCGACAGTGTGCTCCTGCTTCTGTCAAGTTGATCCAGAAGTGACAACACAGCAGAAGAGAATGAGGAGGACGCCAACTAGGAAGAACATCAGATATTTCACCTGCAGGGTCATTGTGAGTCAACAATTGGATGCCGTTTTCCCTGGCGAATTCAGTTAGTTCGGGTGGTATTACACAGCAAGAGGCAAGGTTGACTTGGCAACTGCTCGGTTGGACCTGCTGCAGAGATAACCTTGGTTAGAACAGTTGTAAAAGACAGCTGGTAACAGTGAGATTCACACTTGCTTTCTTCCCCCATTCATTTCAATTCTCTTCCCAGTTTTTCACCTACCCTTCTGCTAACATGGTCAGCATGGGAATAATGGGCCAAATAGTCTGCTTCTTTGCTGTATGAGTCTGAACTATCAGTTGGTGGAAATTCTAACTATCTGGTACCTGGTCCAAGTGGCCACTGTTTAGCTGACAAGCTGTTCCACTGTAAAGGCCATCTAGTCAGACCTGACCATGGATATAGACCAAACCTCATTCACACATCCACATCTCTAGTCAGAAACCCCAGGCAATTGCAGGCACACATTGAAAATGAATAATAAGACCATAAAGCCATAGGAAATAGGAGCAAAATTAGGCCATTGACCCATAGAGTCTGCTCTGCCATTCCATCATGGCTGATTTATTTTCCCACTCAACCCTATTCTCCTGCCTTTGACCTATAACCTTCGATGCTCTAACAAATCAAGAATCTATTAGCCTCCATTTCAAATATACCCAGTGATTTGTCCTCCACAGGCATCTGTGGCGATGAATTCCACAGATTCAACACCATCTGGCTAAAGAAATTTCTTCTAATCTCTGGTCAAGATGGACATTCCTCTATTCTGAGGCTGACTCCTCCACTCTAGGAAACATCCTCTCTACGTCCAGTCTACCTGGGCCTTTCAATATGTGATAGGTTTCAGTGAAATCCCCCCCCATTCCTCTAAACTCTCGTGAGTACAGGCCCAGAGCTGGAAGAAGTTCCTCATATGATAACCCTTTCATTCATGGAATCATTCTCGTAAACCTCTTCTGGACCCCCTCCAACGTGCGCACATTTTTTCTTAAATAAGGGGCACAAAACTGCTCACAATACTCCAAGTGTGGTCTGAGCAATGCTTTATAAAGCCTCAGCATCACACCCTTGTAGTATGATCTCCCTGCAGCTTTACTGGAAAGTTTGTCTGACCCACCAATTAACCCATGAGATTTAGATCTTCGTGGTTTCCTTCCTGATCCTGTAATCTTTCTATCTTATGTCAGCAATTCAACGGGCAATTTGAAAACTCCTGCAAGTACTGATCTGATAAAAGGCAACTTTAAAACTCTTGCATGTTCTATGTAATTTGGCGCATAGTTAGGTGAATGTGAGCTGTCTTTTAACATGGCTGGGGAGCCTAGAATTTAGAGGGCATAGGTTTAAAATGAGGGTAGAGAAATTTGGTTTTCAGCCCGAGGGTCAACTTTTTCACTCAGAGGATGGTGAGTACATAGAATGAACAGCCAGAAGAAGTGGACAAGGCACATCTATTAAGTACAGTTTAAAAGTTGTTGGATACATGGATAGGAAGATTTAGAGGGACAAAGATAAGCTAATGGGACCAGCTGAGATGGAATTCTTGGCTGGCATGAAAGAGTTGGGCTGAAGAGCATATCCTGTGTTGTTTGTCTCTGTGACTCCACCATCCTATGTTTCAGCCATTTCCCCACACTTGCAATCTCCCACATCATTCCTATACCTGCCCTGACCTTTGCCGTATGTGGAGGAAAGAGGTTAAGCTTGAGGACAGTGGGGGGGGGGGGGGGGAGAGTGTTAGCAGAATTGTGAGGAGAGCATTTAAAAAAACAGAATGGGTCTACCTTCTTTGTACAGTAGATCAGTAAGTCCCCTGATTGTATAGGTGCTAACCATCTGAATCATCTGAGAGGCAACGTGATGAAAGGATTCTTTGGTACTCTGAGCAATGAGGAACCAATTGTGTTGGTGCTAATGTGTAAATTGCGGAAACAATGTCTGGAGACCGGCTGACCTCGTGTGATTAGATTTACTGTATAAATTGGAGGCCTAACTTTGCATTTGGGGGACGTGCGGAATGGCTCCCCATGAATTCACAAAATGAAAGCGGTAACTAGCTTTGAGGTCTTTGCCTACTTTGTGTCTGATCTGTACTAAATTCTCTAGCTCCATATATGAGCAAAGCTGGTCCCCATAGGCAGCCATGCTTCATTTGCCTTGGACTGCAACCTTTCTCCTATAAATCCTTGCCTTTGTCTCCTGTAGGATGCTTCTTAAATCCACCTCTCTCACCAAGCCTCAGTTGATAACATACACCCGTGGGAAATGTTTGCCAACATAATGATGGATGCTATAGCTGCTTTGTATGTGCAGACTTGCTTGGGGATGCTTCTATCGCAGAATCATTGTATTGTACAGCACAAGAATAATCCCTTACCTCTCTTTAATTAAATGCTCTGAAGGACCCTGCCAGTTACAGCACATGTCCTAATGGAATTTTCCCTCCCAAAGTACCTCAGATATCTGGACTAAATTCCATCTGCCTATGCTCCACCTAACCTTCCCTCTGATCTATGACCCACTGTATCCTCAGACAACCTTCTTTAGTATCTATAATTCCACTGATCATTGTGTCATCTACAATCTTACTGCCACCCCTACATGCTTATCAATTCATTGATATGCATGCCAACATCAAATATTCCAGCACTGATTTCTGTGCTACACAACCAGTTAAGATATCCTGTCATTCCCCACACCTCTCTGCCTCCTATAACCCAGCCAATTGTGAGCTCTTTTTTCATGAAGAACCTTCTCCCCAATTCATACTGAAATCGCTTGCCCCTTGTTCTGAACGTGTTGACTAGGGGTCTTAATCTTGAAATGTTAACTCTGTCTCTCTCCACAGATGCTGCCTGACCTGCTAAGTATTTCCAGCATTTTTCTTGGATTTTTGTTTCTGAAACTGTTCCTCCTGGTCTAGACCCCTCAGTTGATGGAATGATTTTCCCTGTCAAGTGCTTTAAGAAATATATAAGCTTTGATGAGATCTTCCCATTCTTCCAAACTAGAATGGGACCTAAACACATGAACTGTAATGACACAGGGCTATAGCCTAATTGGAATAATATTTGGTTTATTATTATCACATGTATCAAGATTCAGTGAAAAAATTGTCTTGCATACTCTTCCTACAGATCGAATCATTACATAGTGCATTGAGGTAGAACAAGGTAAAATAATAAAAATGTAGAATATAGAGTGTCAAAGCTACAGAGAAAGTGGGGTGCAGGTAGACAAGAAGGTCCGAGATGATAATAATGTGGATTGTGAGGTCAAGAATCCGTCTTATTGTACGAGGGGCCATCACAGAAATGGTCTCTCATGCTTCAGAGTCCTGAAAAGTGGACACTCTTGGCATTAATTAGAAGGTGGTAAAGTCCCAACTACGATATGAGGTGGCTTGTACTGGCAAGCTCAGCAATTATTGTGCATCGCTAGTGTAGCAGAACATAGAACACAGAATGAAGAAAGCAGGACACCGAACATAGGACAGTACAGCACAGGAACAGGCCCTTCAATCGATAACCATTGATTGGCGAGGATGTGGACTTGTTTTGGGGGACTTTGAGGTATTTCTAGATCCTGTTGACTCTTTGTATTGCTGTTTTTGAGCAGTTTGATCGGGGCGATCAGCTTGGACTGGGGCACCAGCGAAAATTGGTTCTGTGTGCCGCCTGCAGTGGTAGAGCGACGCGGTGCGGTACTGAACTGAACTGAATGCTACTGGACTCCTGGTTTGACATTTGTTATTCTGTGTGTTGTCCCCTTGCTTTTTGCATATTGGGTGTCTGATGTTTTCAAAACGGGTTCCATGGTGTTTCTTTGTTTCATAGCTGGCTGCAGCAGGATGGATCCCAGAAGTGTATTCTATATATATGTACTTTGAACCTTTGAACTAATTATACTAGTAATTAAACATCTAACTAAACAAACCCCTTCTACCTACACATGAGTGATATCCCTCCATTCTCTGCACATTCATGTGCCTATCTAGGAGCCTCTTAAACCCTTGCCATGCTGGCCTCCACGGCTACCCCTCGTAGGACATCTGGGATCTGGTTTGCTTGGGCATCATCCTGGGTAGGGAACTGGGAACCACGAGCCTCATGAGGGCACGCAGCACAGAAACACTGGTGGTTTAAGCACTCCTCTTGATGCATCTTAAGTGTTGTAGGCATCTCTACTCCACCTCGCTGAATGCAGCCTCACTGAAGGAAAGAGTCAGGAGCTCAGCACTTCTTTCACACAAAGGGCCTCTCCAGCCTGGACTAGCAGAATTCAAAACAGCAGTCACTTATAGATGTAATGAAAGTCAAAATTGAGCTTATTGTCATAAGCACAATCATATATGTGACCTAGTGGAATGAAAAACTTACTTGCAACAGTATCATAGAATCACAGCATCAGATAAGCAATATTTACAGTACAAGAAAAAGCATAAACATAAGTTATACACAACTTATACCAGAAAGAACACAATTAGAATTTTTAAAAAAAGGAAGCAAGGTCTATTGTAGTGCAAAGTAGTCAATGTGACCATAGCGTTGCCACAGTGGGGTAGAGATTAGAGTTTACGATGGTTGATTCATGAACTGAGTGGCTGGAGGGAAGTAGCTAATCCTCAGCCTGGGACTTTAGGGTTCTGTGTTGGCCTTAAAGCAACAGTAATTCTGCAACAGCAGATACTGCCACAGATTATCACTAAATGAATGATCAAACGAATGGCAGCTAAAGGTCAATGTTATTGGCGTACCTGGCCAGATCAAGTAAGGATGGAAATTTCCTCCCCCCCCAGGACATCAGTGCACTTTGGTATGATTGATACTACTTTTTTATATCTACTCTAATTTTACTTGATTACTTAATGTCCAGAGTTGCCATTCAAACTCCTGATAACAGATTAATGTTTATAATTCCTAGGCACATAGGAAGAAGTTTATCCACCACACTGTGGCAGATTGGAACTGGTTTATTATCATGACGTGCACCAAGACAGAGTGAAATGCTTTTTCCGTGCATCAAGTTAGTAACAACAAAAACAGAATGCAGAATATAGTGTTTCAGTTACAGGGAAACTGCAGTGCAGGGAGACAGGTAAGAACCACAATGAGGTAGATTGGGAAATCAAGAGTTCATCTTTAGTATATGAGTGTTCAAGAGTCAGAATCAAAATCAGGTTTATTATCACTCACACATGTTGTGAAATGTGTTGTTTTGCAGCAGCAGTACAGTGCAGGACATGAAAACTGCTATCGGTTATGATAGATAGGTAGATAGTAGATAGATGGTAGATAGACAGTAGATAGTCGATAGATAGATGGTAGATAGTAGATAGATAGATAGATAGATACTGTAGATCATGAATCCGATAAAAGCTGAAGAGAAGCTGTCCTGGAGCCTAGTGGGACATGTTCTCAAGTCTTTGTATCTTCTGCCCAACGGGAGAAGGGAGAAGAAAGAATGAATGAGATCGGAGGGGACATGTAGTGTTAAGAAACTTGTTCCCCTGTGTGTGGAATTGGGGGCGTCAACAATAGAGCAAGGTGAGAAAGAGAAGTTGGGGACTCGCACCTGCACATTTAGGCAAAATGCCTCCAGCATCTCCCGGTCCATGTCCGACACTCCGATTGACGTGACCATCTGCTCTTGGACCAGGGACTCCAGCTCCTCCCAAGGGGGCAGCAAGTCTTCCAGGGAGTGGACTTTCTCTCCCGGCAGTTGTGGCAGAGCCAGGATTACAGAATCTAGTTGAGACACTCGCAGCTCTAAGAAAGCTGTAATTGAAGAGAGAAACATGTCAGTTAATCCTCTACTCTTTCCACTCTGATCTGAAGAAGGATGGATTAGTTGGACTTCAGGTACAGTATCGATTTCAAAATTCTCAGCCATGGATTCATCTCTCCCTGGTTATGTAGAACCCACCTCCTCATCCTGGCTTTCTAAGCAGTGCCTTCATATATCTGTTCTCTGCTAAACTTACTCCATGTTCCTTCCCCTATGGGGCTGTTCAACTTTGTATTCCAAAATGATAATGGAGATACAAGAGACTGCAAATCTGAAATATTGGGTGAAAAATGAGGTGTTGGAGGAACTCAGCAGATCAGGCAGCATCTGAGAAGGAAGTAGACAGTGGACATTTCAGATTAATACCTGGACTGAAAGTTAAAGGTGCAACAGCCAGTAAAAAGAGATGGAGGAAAGGAGTGACGCAAGACCTGGCTGGTGAGAGGGGATAGCCAGGTGATGGGCAGGTGGAGGAGGGGTGAGTGGGTCCTGAATTGCATGGATAACTTCAATCACCTCAAATGTGAACTGATTCGGCAATCTACAAACCCACTTTCAAGGACTCCACAAATCATTTTAGAACATAGAAACATAGAAAACCTGCAGCGCAACACAGGCCCTTCAGCCCACAAAGTTGTGCCGAACATGTCCTTACCTTAGAAATTACCCAGGGTTACCCATAGACCTTAATTTTTCTAAGCTTCATGTACCTGTCCAGGAGTTTCTTAAAAGACCCTATCGTATCCGCCTCCACCACTGTCACCAGCAGCCCATTCCATGCACTCTCCACTCTCTGCGTAAAACATTTACCCCTGACATCTCCCCTGTACCTACTTCCAAGCACCTTAAAACTGTGTCCTCTCATGATAGCCATTTTAGCCCTGGGAAAAAGCCTCTGACTATCCACACGATCAATGCCTCTCGTTATCTTGTACACCTCTATTAGGTCACCTCTCATCCTTCGTCGCTCCAAGGAGAAAAGGCAGAGTTCACTCAACTACTCTCATAAGGCATACTCCCCAATCCAAGCAACATTCTTGTATATCTCCCCTGCACCCTTTCTACGGTTTCCACATCCTTCCTGTGGTGAGGTGACCAGAACTGAGCACAGTACTCAGGGGACTGCATTTCCTCATAATCATACTCCAAGTGGGATCTGACCACAGTCCTATATAGCTGCAACATTACCCCTCAACTCTTAAACTCATTCCCACGATTGATGCAGGCCAATGCACTGAATGCCTTCTTAACCACAGAGTAATTTTCTCAGTAGTATTCTTTTATTTGCACACTTTTCCTTCTTTCTCATATTGGTTGTTTGCCAGTCTTCATTTTTTATTATTTCGTTGAGATGCAGCACGGAATAAGCCCTTCTGACCTTTGAGCCCTGGCACCCAGCATTCCACTGATTTTAGTCCTAGCCTATTCGCGGGACTACTTACAATGACCAATTAACCTACCAATCAGACTGTGGGAGGAAACCAGAGCACCTGGAAGAAACCCATGCAGCTACGGGGAGAACATACAAACTCTTTACAGGTAGTGAGGGAATTGAACCTGGGTCGTCTGTACTGTAAAGCATTGTGCTAACCACCGGTTATGTATAGCTTTTCACAATTTCTATTGCATTTCTTTATTTTTCTGTAAATGCCTGCAGGAAAATGAATCTCAAGATAGTACAGTATGTGGTCATGTATTCTATATGAACTTTGACAGTAAATTTACTTTGACTTAACCTTGATAGTGACAGAGGCTGGGGAGAGGTGAAATGTGGAGAGGACAGTCGATGATGGATTCAAACAGGAGAGAAAGATGGAGCATGGATTCAAAGGAGGGAGTGGGGAGAACAGATGGGAGGAGTGTGTCGGTGATGGACAGATGGAGTGGGTGGAGGAGTGGATGGAAACAAGTAGATAAAATCTCTGGCAGTGAATCTAACCATAATGTACACGGAGAGTTGTCTAATTGAAAGACAAGGAGCTCAGTGGCACTGTCAGTCGAGCTGCTGTCTCATGACTCCAATGACCTGTGTTCAGTTTTGAGCTCGGGAGCTGTCAGTGTGGAGTTTGCTCCATGACCACCCCATGTTCCAGTTTTGTCCTAGTGGGTTGGCAGGTTAATTAGCTGCTATAAGTTGTGCCTGGTTTGTAGATGAGTGGCAGAATCTGGGAAGGATTGACAGGAATGTGGGGCATAATCAATGGGATTCATGCAGCTTTAGTGTAAATGGCTATGGACAGCAGGTCAAGGAGATGAATCTGTGCTTAGCTTTGAATGTCCACTGTAAACTATGCCTGGTGTAGATAGGGGCAAGAGAATCAGGGGACAGTTTTGGTCTGTCTCAGAGGAATGCAGGGGAATAGGACAAAAAAGATTGTCCAATAGTCCGAAGACGTACAGATTAATAAGTTAATTAGTCACATGGATGTAACTGGGTGGCGTGGTCTTGTTGTGCTGGAAAGGGCCTTCACTGCAGCAAGAAGAAAGCCTGTCCTGGGTGGTGGGGTATCTGAAGACGGATACTGATTTCCTGCAACACTGATCTGTGTAGATGTGCTCAGCGGTGGGGAGGTCTTCACCTGTGATGGACTATGCTGTATCCACTATGTTTTAGGGCCATTGGTGTTTCTATACCAGGCTGTGATGCGCCCAGTCAATATACTCTCCACTACAAATCTACAGAAGCTTATCAAGGTTTTAGATGTCATGCTGAATCTTTGCAAATTTCTAAGGAAGTACATGCTGGCACAAGGACAGAAGCTCTGAAATGATAACACCGAGGAATTTAAAGTTGCTGACCTTCTCCACCTCTGATCCCCTGGTGAGGACTGGCTCATAGTCCTTCAGTTTCTTCCTCCAGAAATCAATAATCAGCTCATAGGTCTTGCTGACATTGAGTGAGAGCTGTTGTGACTCCACTCAGCCAGGTTTCCAATCTCCCTCCTATATGCTGATTTGTCACCATCTTTGATTCAGCCTTTGACAGTGGTGTCATCAGCAAACTTAGATATGGCATTGGATCTGTGCTTAGCCTCACGGTTATATGTATAAAGCGAGTAATTCAGGGAGCTAAGCACACAGCCTTGTGGTGCACCTGTGCTGATGGTGATTGTGGAGGAGATGTTGTTGTCAGTCCTAACTGACTGGGGCTTGCAAGTGAAGATATTGAGGATCTAACTGCACAAGGAGATCTTGAAACTTAATGATTAGTTTTGACAGGGTGAAGGTATTGAATGTCAAGCTGTAATTGATAAAGAGCATCCAGATGTCCAGATGCTCCAGGGTTGAGTGAAATGGCATCTGCTGTGGACCTGTTGTGCCGTAAGGTATTGGAGAGGATCCAAGTTGCTTCTCAGAGAGGAGATGATATGGTTCACCACCACCCTCTCAAAGCACTCATCGCAGTGGATGTAAGTGCTACAGGATGATAGTTGTTGAGGCAGGTTACCATATTCTTCTTAGGCACTGGTATAATTGAAGCCTGCTTGATGCAAATGGGTGCCTCAGACTGCCAAAGTGAGAGGTTAAAGATTGGTGAACCCTCCATCCAGTCGATCAGCACAGGTCTTTAGAACTCGGCCAGATCCCTATTTGGGCTGGATGCTTTCCGTGCACTCGCCATCCTGAAGGATGCTCTTACAGTGTCATGAGGAACGTGGCCGTTCATGAGGATCCGCCAAGTTTTGATCATCAAAACGAGCATAGAGTTCATCTGGGAGCAAAATCTTGTCACCCGTGTCATCTAGTTTCACTGTAAGAGATGATAATGCTCAAGCCCTGACACGGCTGTCGAGCAACTGTGTGATTGAAGTTTGAACCTGTGACATGAAGTAGGCTGAGTTGCAGGAACAACCAGGCGTGTGGGGCCAAACAGCTTACTCCCATTTCTGGTTATAGTTCTGAGGATTTGGCGCATGGCCACAGTGGGGTGATGATGTGGGACAAATGTAGGAATGGATGAGGGCATGGCTACAAGAGTAAATGTGCACAGTGGGAGGAGAAGATGGCGGCACGACGCAGCGCGCGTGGCCTCTCCGGTGATGAAAGCTGTTATCTGTCAAGTAGGATGCCGTGCACAATTCTGATTTGATGGAGACAGACGTGAGAGCATGGAGGAACATCTGGTGAAACTTCTGAAATGCCTGTTTCGCTGTCGCTGCTACTGTGTGATCCGAAATCTCCAGAGGGGAAGGCCCCAAGTCCTCGGCTTTGCCTGATGCTTGGTGGCCGGGGCCGGGGTCGAAGCACTCGGCAGAGATGGTGCTTGGTGTCGGAGGGCTGGTCGGAGGCTCGAAGTTTTCAGACGGACTCAGGGTCGGACTGTGGTCGGGTGCTTCCAGGATGCTGCATCAGCAAGTTTGCGGCGCTGGAGGCTCATGGCAAGAAGAGTTTCTCCCTTCAACCATCTGCGTGAGATGTTGGGGCTATCGGGACTTTGAGACTTTTTTTTACTGTGCCATGGTCTGCTCTTATCAAATTATGGTATTGCTTTGGACTGTTGTAACTATATGTTATAATTACTTGGTTTTGTCAGTTTTAGTCTTGGTCTGTCTTATGTTTCTGTGATATCATACTGGAGGAACATTATATCATTTTTTAATGCATGCATTTCTAAATGACAATAAACGAGGACTAAGTGTCCTCATAATCTAATCTAGGCTCCCACAAACATGCCAGGCACCCACAAGTCTGTCTTCAGCCATACGGGAAGATGGACCAGGACAGCATGCTGCCAGAGGAGCTGGTGCTGCCGCCTCATGGCTTGAGGGCTTAACCCTGACCTTGAGTGCTGTTTGCATCTTCCACCGTGGCTGTGTGCTTTTCACCAGGATGCTCCATCTTCTTCCCATCTCTCACGGATGAGCTGGCAGATTCATTGGCTGTGGTAAATTGTCCTTTCAGCAAGAAACATCCAGTGGCGTCGGTAGGAACATGAGGGAGAGAATAGTGAGGACGGATACAAGGAGAAGGAGAATGGAATGATGGAATTGCTCCATGGGAGCAGGCATGGATCTGGTAGGCTAAACAACCTGTGTTGGAAATGTGAACACACAGTCTGTTGTGAAATGGAGTTAACCATGGCCAGCAATGGGTCTCAGGTTAATGTCAAACCAAGCTACTACTGGAGTTCTCTGTCACAACAGAGGAGCACACATCCTGAATGAAGAAAGGTTGTCTTAACCCCAAGTTCCCAACAGGTGGGGTCACAAGGCTACAAGCTCTTCAGTATCTTTAGAAGGCTACAAGGTTCCATGGTGTCCAATTGCCTGCTTCAAATCTTAGCAAGCCTACAGTGCAGCAGAAAATCTTTCAGCCCATCGCCTCCATGTGCCCCAGTAAATAGCCACCCAACTTCAAGCACTAGCTCTGTAGGGCACAACAGACTCAGTGTAATTCATAACCATAGAGTACAGCACAGAAACAGGCCCTTCAGCCCATCTAGTCCATGCCAAAGCCACTTAAATTGTAATTCCCCTGGTATTAGGAGTCCCTATCCATACAACAATAAGAGATTTACTCGTTCTTCCCTTGGAGTGTCAAAGTTGGTCCCACCTACCTTCAGTTGCAGCCTCTTTGATGATTCCAGGTTCATATCTGTAGATGAAGAGTTTGGCTGAAAAACACAAGAAGATCAACAGTTATTCATACAAACAAGACCCACTGCCATAGGTTCTCCAAACCCTATCCCACATTTAAGAGCCAGCAACCTACAAACAGGAGTTGAGAAGTGGAATGAACAGAATACTCTTTCTTCTGGCCAATTTGAAAACAATGGGCCGAATGGACTCTTTTCCATCATGATTCCAATATCCCTCAGGACCTTCCAGCTCCATCATTGATGGCCTTACTACTAAACTTTGAGATTTGGGAACCTGTTTAAAAGGTAAGGCATGGCAATTTAATACAGGTCAACCTTCACTAATCCGGCACCATTGGGGCCTGAGGAGTGCTGGATTAGTGAAAATGCCGAATTACAGACGGATCACATTAAGCATAATCAGTGCCGGATTATCGAAGTAACCAGATTACAGGTAGTCGGATTGGTGAAGGTCGACCTGTACAAAGATGAAGAAATTTCTTATCCCCCTCCCCTCCAGAAAGTTTGAAGTCTTTCTGAAAGAAGGGTAGTCATGGTTTTTCAATCTGTTTAAGGCAAAGGTAAATGGTGGTTGGTTGTTGGGAAACAATGGGGTGGGAAATGGGAATAATTATATTAAGGTAGCACAGCGATTAGTTCTAAACACAAGATTCTGTAGAACCAGAGTAACACACACAAAATGCTGGGGGAGCTCAGTAGGTCAGGCAACGTCTATGGAAAAGAATAAACAGTTCACATTTCAGGCTGAGACACTTCATCAGGGCTAGAAAGACAGGGAGAAGAAGTTGGGGAGGAAGGGAAGGGAAGGAGTACAAGCTGGAAGGTGACAGGTAAAAAAACCCTCAGGTAGGCAGATGGATAATAGAAAAATGGAGGACTATAAAGGAGGGGAAGGGATTGTTAGATTGATCTTAGAGTAGATTAGAAAGTTTGTACAATATGGTTGGAAGAAGGGTCTGTACTGTGCGATAATGTTCTATGTTGTATGATCTAACCTCCACCAGCCAGGTATGCATTTAAATTATACAGAAGAAACTAGACAGATACTAAGAGGTCACTATTTCCCGGTATGGAGTAGTCGCTATGTCGTACACAGATACTGAGGGATCACTGACCCCTGGTATGGTATAGTCACTATATTGTACACAGATACTCAGAGATCACTGACTCACCGTGTAGATGCAATGATGTAAGGTGATAAGTTCCTGGCACTGATTAAATTAATTCTGGGATCAGCTTGGCTTCTCTGCACAAGTCCAGTTAGAAGTTATTTTAGTGGGTAAATTTCAGAACGGATATCTTCGCGCTTCCATCCCAACGTGTTTGTTTAAGACCACAATTAGGATAACCAGATGCCCAAACGTACAGCATTCTCCATACAGCATCTCAATTGGCGATAATTATTCAAACCATAGCTTTGAATACCCCTGCTGAATAGTATTGGCCATAGAGTCATTGAAAATTACAGCTCAGAAATAGGCCCTTCAGCCTATCTAGTCGATGCTGAACAATTTAAACTGCCTAGTCCCATCAATTTGCTCCTTGACCATAGCCCTCCATATCCCTCCCATTTGTGTACCTATCCAAATCTCTCTTACTTGTTGAAATCAAAATCACATTTCAATTACAATGAAATGCACTGGCAGCTCATTCCACACTCTCTCTGTCCTCTGAATGGTGATGAACTCTTTATGACTGGATGGGAAGGACTTTCTCTGAACCAATGCTAGGAAGGCCTATCATAAACCACAAGCAATCAGAAGAACTCTGCCTGGATCTCATAAATCCACCAAGAGCTCCCAGTCAGAGAGACCTACCTGTCATTTTGATGTCTTCTCTCTCTTCAGGTCTAATCTTCTCATGATCCTGTATGAGGTTGCAAACAACATGTTCTGCTAGTCCCTGGCAAAATTAACAAGAAAAATGAGATGGTGTTGAATATTAAAGAGACGAACAACGTCATTAGTTGAGGGTTCCACAGAGTTTAATTGCTCATGTAGTCATTGCTGACAAAGCCTGCATTCACTGTCCATCCCTCATTGCCCTGGGGAAGGTGGTGTTGATCAGACTTCTGAAACCAAAGCAGTCCGTTTAGTGAAAGTGCCTCCAGTGCTGCTCCAGGATTTAATATAGTGACGTCAAAATAACAACCAGAGCAGGAACAGTGAAGGAGGCCATTCAGCCCATCAAGTCTGCCTCTAGCTCTTGGGGGAGACAGCCTGCCAGTCCCATTGTCCAGATTTTCTCTGTAACTTTCCAAATCAAGTTGAAGCCTCCGCATCCAGTGGCCAGCACCTAATTCTCCACCGCTTCTGCCATCACCAATAGGATCCCACACCAAGCAAATCATTCCCTCCCACCCATTTTCTGCTTTCTTCAGGGATTGCTCCCTACATGACTCCATTGTCCATTCGTCCCTACCCACTGATCTCTCTCCTGACACTCATCCTTGCGGAACAAGTGCTACACTTACCCCTACACCTCCTCCCTCACTACAATCCAGGTACCCAAACAGTCCTGCCAAGTGAGGCAACACTGTGAGTCTGTTGGGGTCATCTACTGTGTCTGGTTCTCCTGGTGTGGTCTCCTGTATATCGGTGAGACCCAACATACGTTTGTAGTTTGGGAGACCGCTTCGCTAAGCACCTACACTCCATCCACCTGAAAAAGCAGGATCTCTCAGTGGCCACAAATTTTAATTCCACTTACCATTCCCATTCTGTTATGTCTATCCATGGCCTCCTCTATAGTTGCAGTGAGGCCACACTCAGGTTGGAGGAGAAACACCTTTTATTCTGTCTGGGTAGCCTCCATCCTGATGGCATGAACATCGATTTCTCAAACTTCTGGTAATGCTCCCCCACCCTTTCATCATTCCCCATTCCCTTTTCCCTCTCTCACTTTATCTCCTTACCTGCCCATCTCCCTCGGGTGCTTTTCTTTCACCCAGGGCCTTCTGTCCTCTCCTATCAGCTTCCCAGCTCTGTGCTTCACCCATACCCCCTCCCAGTTTCACCTATCACCTCGTGTTTCTATCTCCCCTTCCCCCACCTTCTAACACTGACACCTCACAAACAAGAGAAAATCTGCAGATGCTGGAAATCCAAGCAACGCACACAAAATGCTGGAGGAACTCAGCAGGCCAGGCAGCATCTAGGAAAGGAGTGCAGTTGATGTTTTGGGCTGAAACCCTTCAGTAGGACTGGAAAAAAAAACTGAGGAGTAGATTTAAAAGGTGGAGGGAGAGGAGAGAAAGAAAGACAAAGTGATAGGTGAAACCTGGAGGGGGAGGGGTGAAATAACGAGCTGGGACGTAAATTGGTAAAAGACCCAGAAGGCCATGCAAGAAAGACAAGTGGGGAAAAGCACTGGAAGGAGGCGATGAGCAGGCCAGAAGATCAGGTGATAGAGAGAAAAGGGGTAGGAAATGGTGAAGGAGAGGGAGGGGAGGAGAGGCATTACCAGAAATTGGAGAAATTGATGCTCACACCATCAGGCTGGAGGCTATCCAAATGGAATATAAGCTGCTGTTCCTCCAACCTAAGTGTGGCCTCATCAAGGCAGTGAAGGAGGCCATGGATGGATATATCGGAATGGGAATGGGAAGTGGAAATAAAATGGCTGGGTGGCCACTGGGAGATTACACTTTTTCTGGCGGATGGAATGTAGGTGCTTGACAAATCGGTCTCCCAATCCACATCAGGTCTCACCGATATACAAGAGGCCACATCGGACACAGTATATGACCCCAACAGGCTCACGGATGAAGTGCCGCCTCACCTGTAAGGACTGTTTGGGGACCCTGCTTGGAAGTGAGGGAGGAGGTGTAGGGGCAGGTGTAGCACTTGTTCCACTTGCAAGGATAAGTGCCAGGAGGAAGATCAGTGGGGAGGGACAAATGAACAAAGGAATCACTTAGGGAACGGACCCTGCGGAAAATGGAAAGTGGGGCTGGGGAGTAAAATACGTCCTTGCTGGGGGGGTCCCGTTGGAGGTGGCAGAAGTTTTGGAGAATTTTGTGCTGGGCATGGAAGCTGGTGGTGTGGTAGGTGAGGACAAGAATAACCCTATCCCTGGTAGAGTGGCAGGAGGATGGGGTAAGAGCAGATGTGTGAAATGGAAGGATGAGGTTGAAGGCAGCATAGATGGTGGAGGAAGGGAAGCCCCTTTCTTTAAAGAAGGAAGACATCTCCTTTGTTCTGGAATGAAAAGCCTCAACCTGAGAGCAGATGTGGTAGAGATGGAGGAATTGACAGAAGGGGATGGCAGTTTTATAAGCGACAGGGTGGGAAGAGGTATAGTCCAGGTACATGTGAGAGTCCATGGATTTATAATAGACATCAGTGGATAAGCTGTCTCCTGAGATAGAGACAGTGAGATCGAGAAAGGGTAGGAAGGTGTTGGGAACTCTAACTCCTCATCTTTTTTCTCCAGTCCTGCTGAAGGATCTCAGCGCGAGACATCGACTGAACTCTTTCCTATAGAAGCTGCCTGGCCTGCTGAGTTCCTCCAGCATTTTGGGCGTGTTGCTTGGATTCCCAGCATCCGTAGGTTTTCTCTTCTTCAAGTTCAAGTTTGTTGTCACTAAACCATACACACTTCTACAGCTAACTGAACAACATTCCCCTGGGGCCAAGCTGCCGAATACAGTACGTATAGTCACATACGAAACACATCATTACAATCCAGCCCGTAAAGTCACAAAATACTATTAGCATGAAGATTGACAGGTCGACGTAAAGTTTGAGGTGCATGTTTAGATAAGACAGTATAATGTTACTGGCAGTGTTATAATAAAACAAGCAGTCGTATAAATAGATCATAAGACCATACCATACAGGAGCAGAATTTTGTCATGTGGCCCATTAAGTCTGCTCTGGCATTCAATTGTCTGATTTTTTTCAACCCAATTCTCTCGATTGCTCCCCATAACCTTTAGCCACTTACCAATCAAAACTCTATCAATCACTGCATTAAATACAGCCTCTACAGCCGTCTGTTGCAATGAATTGTGTTGATGCATCATAAGGGAAGTCCTTATGTTGGTGTTCAGAAAACAAAAATGTAGAAGAAGACATTCAAAGAGGAATTAGTGTTCCCACAAGAAAAGAGCATCATCAAGGACCCACGCCATCCAGGGCATGCTCTCTTCTCGTTGCTTCCATAGGGAAGGAGAAACAGGATCTTTATGTCCCACAACACCAGGTTTAGGAACAGTTATTACCCTTCAACTATCAGGCTCCTGAACCAGCGTCGACAACTTCACACACCTCAACACTGAACTGATTGCAGACCCACTTTCTGTCATAATATGAACTGGCAATATCGAAGCACGAGTGCAAAGGGAAGACAGACTCTGATGTAGAGATGGTGATGAGAGTTTATTCTTAATAATTCCAAAAGAACATCCGTAACTTGGCTAAGTCACGCAGCAAGGAGTAACATTCACAGAACCAGGACTTCGCGATAATCAGACATCCATTTAAATAACATAAGTCACATGGAATCTCTAAGCCTATCAAAATAAACGTAACAATCTTAAACCGAAGGCACCAGAAGACCAGGTACAAAGAGCAAGTCACTTGAGAAGAACACAAGGAACGCTAAATGATTAATAACTCTCATTAAACAACAATTAACTCATTTAAGTACTCGAAAACTCTCAGAGCCAAATGCTCTCCACTGCCCCAAGAGGCCCAAAGAGCTCATTACACTTTCAAGGTCTACACAGCTCATGTGTTCAGTACTATTTATATATTTACAGTACCCTTAAACACCCTACCTATATATACAGTCCTCCTGGTACATTGTATAAAAATGTAAAATATTTTCTTCGGATAGCTTCTAACCTGAAGTCAATAGAAAAAATTTTCTGATGATTTCTGATAATAGATTATTGTGTGAGACACCTCTGTCTCCCTCCCTGTATTGAACAGACTACACTTCAAAAGTATTTAGCTGAATATAAAGCTCTTTGGAATACCTATGACTGTTGCTATGGAAATACAATTGCTTTTGTTCTATTGTAGTGTACCAAAACCTCCTGCTGGTTTTACCTCCCTCTGGATGAGCTAGGCTGAACAACACTTTGGAATTTGTCCGGTGAGTGTTAATCTTACTGTGCGTTTAGTACTTTGACAAAAGACAGCTTCAACTGTGAATGACATATCATTTTCCTGTTGAATAAATTACGCTCATATTGCTGTGAGTTTGGAAGAGTATCAGATTACATCTTGGAACATATTGATCCAATCATGAAGAAGGCACAGCAGCAGCTCTACTTAGTAAGGAAGAGATTTCTTCTGGCCACCAAATAATACTTTTGCAAGTTTCTCCAGTGGACAGTTTTAGGCCCCTTATCTTAGTAAGGATGTGCTGAAACTGGAGTGGGTTCAAAGGAGGCCCACAAAAATGATTCCAAGATTGAATGGCTTGTCATATGATGAATGTTTGATGCCTCTAGGCCTGTATTCATGAGAATTCAGAAGAATGATGGGTCACCTCATTGAAACCTATCGAATGTTGAAAGGCCTTGATAGAGTGGAAGTGGAGAGGATGTTTCCTATGATGGGGGAGTCTAAGACCAGAGGACACAGCCTCAGAATAGAGGGGTGTCCTTTTAGAACAGAACTGAGATGGAATTTCTTTAGCTAGAGAGTGGTGAATCTGTGGAAGTTGTTGCCACAAGCCACTGTGGAGACCATGTCATTGGGTATACCTAAAGCAGAAGTTGATAGATTCTTGATTAGTTGGGGCATGAAGGGATACAGGGAGGAGGCAGGAGATTGGGGCTGAGAGAGAAATGGATCAGCCTTGATGAAATGGCAGAGCAGACTCGATGGGCCAAATGGCCTAATTCTTCTCCTATATCTTGTGTATGTGTGTATATATATATCGTTTGCATATTAGTTGTTTTTCTTTATGTGTAGTTCATTTTTTGTTGTATTGTTTTCTTCTACTGTGTTCTATTCTAAGTGACAATTTAATTAGATACACCTGGAAGTACACAGTGTTAATGCAAATATCTAATCAGCCAATCATGTTGCAGCAACTCAGTGCATAAAAGCATGCAGACATGGTCAAGAGGTTCAGTTGTTGTTCAGCGGAAACATCTGAACAGGGAAGAAATGTGATCAAAGTGACTTTGACTGTGGAATGATTGTTGGTCCTAGAAAGGTTGCTTTGAGTATCTCAGAAGCTGCTGATCTTGTGGAATTTTCACACATAAGTCTCCAGAGTTTACAGAGATTGGTGCGATAAACAAAAAAAATCCAGTGGGTGGCAGTTCCGTGGGTGAAAATGCTTTGTTAATGAAAGAGGTCAGAGGAGAATGACTAGACTCATTCAAACTCACAGGAAGTTGACAGTAACTCAAATAATCATGTATTACACCAGTGGTGTGCAGAAGAGCATCTCTGTTGGAACTTAGCTCAAGCAGTAACATGGGGCAGCCACATACCTTCGATTCAACTTGATCTAGATTGAACTTTGAAACCCATTCCACCAATGCAGCCTTGATACAGTGCAGAATCTGAAAAAAAATGGTTTGGCATCATACATTAAATAATCAGTCTGCAAACTAGCTGGAAAGATAGGCAAGTAGAATGTGTGGAGAAATTGGTTTTACAAATTGCTTTGTTATTTCCCTTTAGTCCCTGCAAGGATATCCCTTTAGAACAGAGATGAAGGAGAATTTCAATGCCTTCATCGTGGAATTCATCGCTGTGCAGACCAGGTATTTAAAGTGGAGGTTGATGGGTTCTAGATTAGTAAGAGCATCAAAAGTTATGGGGATCCTACCCCACAACCAACAAGCTCTTTAACACAGGGTTAAATACACTCATGTGCCCATCCATTGAGATGTTCCCACGACCAATGATCTCACTTTAAGGACTCTTTGTCAAGTTATTTCATGTTCTTGTTATTTATTTATATTTACATTTGCTCAATTTGTTGTCTTCTACACTCTGGTTGATCTTTCATTGATCCTTTTACTAACTAAAGATTTGCATAGTATGCTCATGGTTAATGAATCTCAGGGTTGTATGTGGTGTCATATATGTACTTTGATAATAAAATTTATTTTGAAACTTTGAAGGCAGGAGAATGGGGTTGACCAGGATAATAAATCAGCCATGATGGAATGTCGCTGCAGACTCGATGGACCAAATGGCATAATTCTGCTCCTGCGTTTTATGGCCTTATGTATCTCAGGCTAGAGTGAAGGGTTGACTGTGGTTACCTGTGCTGGAGTGATCTGTCTCAGATGTCACTGCTTACACATTGCAAGTCAGATATATCAGGAGGTCAAAGCCTATTTAATCGATCTACTGTTGGACTCCAGGGGAAGAGCACCAACATCTGGATGCAATGGGCATGATGCACTTCCCACCTGAACTCTCAGCTGTGATTGTTTAATATACTCAAGGTGGAAGTGGATATACATTCGAAAGACCGAGAGCTGAGAGTCATGGGAAACTATCACAGGAGAGAACTTGAGGATAGAAGAACACGCTCCAGTCCTTATTGAGAGACCTGTGATGACCTCTCAATGAGGACAGTGATACAGTCACGAAGAAGGCACGGCAGAGGGTCTATGTCATTAGGAATCTGAGGAGATTTGGTATGTAACCACATCTTCTTGCAAATGTCTGTATACAGTGGAGAGTATTCTGACTGATTGAATCGCAGCCTGGTATGGAGGCTTCAACGCACAGGAGCACTAGAGGCTGCAGAGGGTCGTTGACTCAGACACAACCCTCCCCTCCATCAAGGACATCTTCAGGTTGCAGTGTCTCAAGAAGGCAGCACCCACCTCAAAGGACCCTCGCCATTTGGGACATCTCCTCTTCTTGTTACTACCATCAGGGAGGAGATACAGAAGACTGAAAGCCCACAACTAACAATTCAAGACCAGCTTCTCCCTCCCCGTCATTAGGTGGAGATGATGCATGAAGTAGGCTGGAAGGACAGGTTCAGGCAGATGTCGTTGTCACAATGCTAATTTCTCCCCATGAATGCATCGGGTTTTTTGTCAAAATGAATGTTGTGGTCTGTGATGAAAGGGCAAGAATTGCACAGCAATTTCAGTGACAACTCAAAAGGCTGACTGAGTGACATAGATGGACTGGATATTCATGCAGAGACAGCAAAGAACTAAAATTGGCAGCAGAATTTTCTAGGAAACATACCAATTCATCGCCAACATTGTTGTACAGATTGATATCGCCTCAAACTTATCAATAGCAAGCTCAGTCAGATGTTGTTGATAGGAAATGTTATCAGATCAGACACCTGCTCGATGAGATTCTATGAATATTTTGGAACATAGTATCAATCTGCAAACACAAGTCATCTGTTGAATCTGGTGCCCCCGGTGCAGCCTTAGTGAAATCCGACACAGATTGGTGGACTAGTTTGTCGAGCTCTCTCACTCCGTAAGCTGTAAGAGGCAGGATGTACCGGTGGCCTCCCATTTCAATTCGACTTCCTGTTCCCATTCTGACATGTCTGTCCATTAGCCTCCTGTAATGTCATGATGAGGCCACTCTCAGATTGGAGTAGCAACAGTACATCTTGCATTTGATTGGGTAAACTCTATCCTGATGGCATGGACATTGATTTCTCTAACTTTTAGTTATTCCTTCCCCCACCTACTTACTCCTTCCCCTTTCCTCACCTTCTTGTTCTGGCATCTCCCCGCTCGCTTTGCAGTCCTGATGAAGGGTCTCGGCCTGAAACATTGACTTTTTATTCCTCTCCATAAATGCTGATTGACTTGCTGAAATCCCCCAGAATTTTGTGTGTGTTTACTACACAGATTCCTTTATCTTGGCTTTTTATGGGGTAGAGTCTTGGGTCATTGAACCTTGACAGTGCCAAAGAATGTATACTTGCCAAGGGAATCAACATTTCCCTCTTCCTACCTACCATCTGTACATGAGAGCCTAGGTATTCTGTTGGACCTCAGCCCTCAGATACCCATCAAGCATGAGCTTGTCCCTTGATTTTTGCGGAAGCCCAGTGCTTGCAGTAATTAGTGCTGAGATCTCCTGCTCATTCTGGGCAGAGAAGCCAGGTGAATTTTAAACAGGGGGCCTTCAGTTTTCGCTAAGCTTAACTTTTTAAACAGGGCAGCTGCCAGGCTCATAGCATGAGTCTAACTGTTCAAAAGGTGCAGTATAAGACAATGGGGAATTTAATTACGTTTATGTGAAAATGGACAAAACTGGCTAAATTGTTTAACACAAGGAAGTTTGCAGACCAGATGGAAACAATTACATAGAATATTAATAACTGATCTATTAATAAGTTGGATTATTTCCCAACATTCGTTGTGGGTAGCTGGGAACTGTGCTTCTAAGAAACTCTTAGACCATTTATGTAAAAAGTTTATCTGAGGAAATATCACTGTGTGTAAAGTTACCCAAGTGGCAAAGAAACTGTATAAATGAAGACATCAGTTTAGGCTTATTAGGAATGGGAATGGAGCATCAAGAAGCGTGAATGCAACATGGGATGAACGCGATTTCTGTCATGAATGACTGGTTCAACTGCATTGTTGACATGTCTTTTAGTTTAAAAGGATGAAGGAAGTGCAATATTTTCCTTGACTCTGGAACTTCTCTCAGGAGCTGGAACTCAGACTCTCTTAAGTCAGAGGTCCCAGCTGATACTTGAACAGATCTTGTGGGGAAACCCAGTGCTCAGGAAACTTGGAGTTTGGGACAAAGTAGAGGAGTTTTCCCATCCACCAGAGGTGAGGACACACACAGAGGGACCCTACAAGCCCACTAATCTCAGCCCTCCAGAGTACCATGTCATGACAACAACCTTACCCTCAGTGTTAACAGTGCAAAAGAACTGGTCAGCCTGATAAGACATTCCACTAGGTACAAGGACAACTTCTATCTCATTATAATAAACTATTATATGGTTCCCTAGTATAATACAATAGACTTTGACTTCACAACCTACCTTGTTATGATCTTGCACTTTATTGTTTACCTAAAATGCTTTTCCTCTGTAGCTGTCACACTTCATTCTGCATTGTTATAGTTTTACTTTCTTCTACCTCAAATCAGTGTGTAATGACGTGATCTGAATAAACAGCAGGCAAGACAAGCTTTTCATGGTATCCAGCACATGTAGCAATAACAACAATTTCCAGTGTCAAAGAGGTTCTGCCTTACCACTGACCATATACATTACCTCTTGCTGTGGTGTCCCTGGAGGTGTTCGTGATGAGCTGCACCATCTCACAGTGTTACCAGTGTACACACGCATCGATTTCACTGCGCTGATGTCAGACACCCAGGAATTCAAAGAAGTCATTTTAGAGACCTGAACTTCTATGAAATAAGATATCAAACTCAACAGCAAAATTAAAACGCCACGCCTTTAAGCTGAGTAAAGTTTCATTTCCACTGAGTTTCTGATGATTAGTGCACACAAATGATCATCAGGCTGTCAGCTGTAATGCATAAATAGAGAAATTCTGCACCATAAGACATAAGTAGCAACCAATCAGAATGAAGTATTTGTTTGAACTATACGTCCAATGAGACTTGTTGGGTGGAGATCTTGCTGAGCAGCCGAGTCACTGTTGGGTAATCTGTAAATATAATGACTCTGCAGAATTCTGCTCCCATCTCCACCCAGCACTTATTCACTCTGGAACGATCCATCGTTCATCAGTAATATAGGAATGACTGAGCAGAATTCTAGGAACCCAGCAGGGCAGCCAATCAGAGCTCTGGGGATATAGTTACATCTCCCAAAACCGAAGCACCAGAAATGTAAACTCTCCCACACGATCTGAATTCCCCCATTTCCCCACCTATTCATGTGTCTGTTTAAAAGCCACTTGAATATTGCACTCATTTCTGCTTCAAACACTTTCCCATCTAAATCATTCCAGAAACCTATTGCACTCTGTATAAAATAACTCTCACACTCCATCAGTCCTGGTCTCTCACACACTCCATCAGTCCTGATCTCTCACACTCCATCAGTCCTGGTCCCTCAGACACTCCATCAGTCCTGGTGTCACACACTCCATCAGTCCTGGTCTCACGCACTCCATTGATCCTGGTCTCTCACACACTCCATCAGTCCCGGTCTCTCACACACCATCGAACCTGGTCTCTCACACACTCCATCAGTCCTGGTCCCTCACACACTCCATCAGTTCTGGTCCCTCACACACTCCATCAGTCCTGGTCCCTCACACACTCCATCAGCCTTGGTCTCTCACACTCCATCAGTCCTGATCTCACGCACTCCATCAGTCCTGGTCTCACACACTCCACCAGTCCTGATGTCACACACTCCATCAGTCCTGGTCCCTCACACACTCCATCAGTCCTGATCTCTCACACTCCATCAGTCCCGGTCTCTTACACTCCATCAGTCCTGGCGTCACACACTCCATCAGTCCTGGTCTCACGCACTCCATTGATCCTGGTCTCTCACACACTCCATCAGTCCCGGACTCTCACACACCATCGATCCTGGTCTCTCACACACTCCATCAGTCCTGGTCCCTCACACACTCCATCAGTTCTGGTCCCTCACACACTCCATTGATCCTGGTCCCTCACACACTCCATCAGTCTTGGTCTTCACACTCCATCAGTCCTGGTGTCACATACTCCATCAGTCCTGGTCTCTCACACTCCATCAGTCCTGGTCTCTCACACTCCATCAGTCCTGGTCTCACACACTCCATCAGTCCTGGTCTCTCACACACTCCATCAGTCCTGGTCTCTCACACACTCCATCGTTCCTGGCCCCACACACTCCATCAGTCCTGGTCTCTCACACACTCTATCAGTGCTGATCTCACACACTCCATCAGTCCTGGTCCCTCACACACTTCATCGTTCCTGGCCCCACACACACTCCTCCACCACTGAATGACCCAGTGCTCTAAAATTCCTGAACCTCCTCACCTCTCTTTATCAAGCGGCTGTCCGATTAGTTGTCTATGAGCTTCTTGCAATGCTTTAATGAAAGGAGAAATAGGAGAAGGAGTAGAACATTCAGCTCCTCGATTCTGCACTGCCAGTTCAATAAAAACGTGACTGAACTAATCCTTCATCTGCACTGCCCAGTTTCCCTCACTCTTTACTTTCTTGTAGTCTAACAATCCTTCAAACACATTTTGTACAGTAGTGCAACAGTTAGTTATTATCTCCAGAGACTCAGGTTCAATCCTCTGGTGCTGTCTTTGTGGAGTTTGCATACTCTCTCTGTGTTGGCTCCCTCTAGGAGCTCCAATGTTCCCTCACATCCTAAAGACTTATCATTGGAGACACAAGCGAGGCCTGGTGCTCGAGTGTGGAGCGACAAAGGGCTGGCAAGTTAAATGGCCTCTGCAATTGTGTAGGTCAATGGTAGAATTTGGGGGGGGGGGGTGGATTTGATGGAAAAATGGGGATTGTAAGTTGTAGATAACATTAGTGTTAGGAGGTGGGTTGGTTGTCATGTTAGCTCTTTGAGCTGGCACAGACTTGATGGACCGAACTTCCTCCTTCGCTACCAAAGGAAACATGAAACAGGGTGGGAATATCAAGAGAAAAAATTGCTCTTCATCTCAATCTTAAGTGGGAAATTCTTTAACCTAAGGCAATTGTCCCTCTGTGTTCCCTCCCCAAGTGATGTATCTTCCCAGCTCCAAAATAAGAGTCAGAATCGGGTTCATTTTCACTGTTTTATATGATGTGACATTTGTAGTTTTGTGGCAATAGCATGTTGTAAAGTCATAGAATTACTATAGTTACAAAATAATAAATAATATAATCAAAAGGAATATCAAGAGAGTGTTATGGGTTCATGGACCATTCAGAAATATGCTGGAGGAGATGAAGAAGTTGCTTTTGAATGAGTGTGGGTCTCTAAGCTCCTGTACATTTTCCCTGATAATCATAGAGAGAGAGGGCACAATGTGGTCCTTAATGATGGAGCTACTACTCTCTGACTTCCTGTGATCCTGAGCATTGGAACTTCCATACCTACCGGTAATGCAAGAAGTTAGTATATTCTCAACTCTGCAGCTGTAGAAACCTGCAAAAGTATTCGGTGGCCAGAAGAAATCTCTTCCTAACTAAGTAGAGCTGCTGCTGTGCCTTCCTCATGATTGGATTAATATGTTCCAAGATTCATCTGATGCTCTTCCAAACTCCCAGCAATATGGGCATAATTTATTCAACAGAAAAATGATATGTCATTCACAGTTGAAGCTGTCTTTTGTCAAAGTACTAAACGCACAGTAAGATTAACACTCACCGGACAAGTTCCAAAGTGTTGTTCAGCCTAGCTCATCCAGAGGGAGGTAAAACGAGCAGGAGGTTTTGGTACACTACAATAGGACAAAAGTAATTGTATTTCCATAGTCATAAATCCAGGGTATTCTAAAGAGTTTTACAATCAACTAAATGCTTTTAAAGTGTAGTCACTGTACAACATAGGGAAGGAGACAGAGATGTTTCATACAACAATCTCCTGTTACCAGAAATAATCAGAAAATTTTTTCTATTGACTTCAGGTTAGAAGCTATCTGAAGAAAATATTTTATATTTTATACAATGTACCAGGAGGACTTTTGACCCATAATCTATGCTGGCTTTCAAAGCAACAGAGTCTATGCAGCCTCTCAATACACAGACTATTCTGCGACTTACTTCCCCGAACCCTGTTCTTGCTCACATGAATATCACATAACCAATTTCCCCCGGGATCAATAAAGTATGACTATGACTATCACCCCTTTGGAACAGAGATAAGGAGGAATTTCTTTAGCCAGAGGGTGGTGAATCTGTGGAATCCATTGCCACAGACGGCTGTGGGACCAAGTCACTGTCTATATTTAAAGTGGAGTTTGAAAGATTTTTGAAGGATATGGAGAGAAAGCAGGAGAAAGAGATAATAACTCATCCACAATGGAATGGCAGAGGAGACCCAATTGGCCAGATGGACAAATTTTGCTCCTATGCCTTATGGTCCTATGGGCATGGTATGTTGCCATTGGAATCACAGTGACACTTACAGGCTACCCTCGGCACATCCTTAGAATGTGATGATCGTTGGCACAAATGTCTGTTGTAATATATCTACAGAGACATTTTGCACCAGGATACATACAAAGCATAAATTGGAACCAATCAGTATGAAGTATTTGCCTAAATTATACATCCAATTAGTGATGTTGGGTGAAGATCTTGCTAAGTCACTGTTGGTTAATCTGTAAATATAATGACTGTGCAGAATTCTGCTCCCGTCTCCACGCAGCAGTTATTCACTCTGGAGTGATCTACTGTTAGTCAGTGGTGTAGGAATGACTCAGGAGAGTTCTAGAAACTCTCATCTGGATAGCAGCAACAGGATTGGTCTGAGTCAGCATGGATTTACGAAGTGGAAATCGTGCTTGACTAAGCTTCTGGAATTTTTTGAGGATGTAACTATGAAAATGGACAAGGGAAAGCCTGTGGATGTAGTGTACCTGGACTTTCAGAAAGCCTTTGATAAAGTCCCACATAGGAGATTAGTGGGCAAAATTAGGGCACATGGCATTGGGGGCAGAGTACTGACAGGGATTGAAAATTGGCTGGCTGACAGAAAACAAAGAGTAGCGATTAACGGGTCCCTTTCGGAATGGCAGGCGCTGACCAGTGGGGTACAAACATTTTCATATGATGTAATCTGACCTTTCCGAATCTTTTTTCTAAATTTAAATTATATGATGAGAGGAGCGGAGTTAACGACATTATTGAACATGTCCAATATAAGCTGTTGGTCTAGCCCTGTTTTGTTTTTTTCCTTGGGGTTTTTTTTCTTTTGGGGTTTTTTTTGTTTATATTTTTTTTTCTTTTTATTTCTTTTTTAATGTTTAATCTCATTATAAGTTTGGAAGTCTTTTATATCTATGTTACTTAAAATTCATTTTATATATGCTGATGAACATTTTTCCAATCTCTTTGTACCAACTTTGTTATTGAGTTTGTAATTTTGAAAAATTAATAAAAAGATTTAAAAAGAAAAGAAAGACCAGTGGGGTACCGCAGTGTTCAGTGCTGGGACCGCAGCTGTTTACAATATATATTAATGATTTAGATGAGGGAATTAAAAGTAACATTAGCAAATTTGCTGATGACACAAAGCTGGGTGGCAGTGTGAAATGTGAGGAGGATGTTATGAGAATGCAGGGTGACTTGGACAGGCTGGGTGAGTGGGCAGATGCATGGCAGGTGCAGTTTAATGTGGATAAATGTGAGGTTATCCACTTTGGTGGTAAGAACGGGAAGGCAGATTATTATCTAAATGGAGTCAAGTTAGGAAAAGGAGAAGCACAACGAGATCTAGGTGTTCTTGTACATCAGTCACTGAAAGCAAGTATGCAAGTACAGCAGGCAGTGAAGAAAGCTAACGGCATGCTGGCCTTCATAACAAGAGGAATTGAGTATAAGAGCAAAGAGGTCCTTCTGCAGCTGTACAGGGCCCTGGTGAGACCACACCTGGAGTACTGTGTGCAGTTTTGGTCTCCAAATTTGAGGAAGGACATTCTTGCTATTGAGGGAGTTCAGTGTAGGTTCACAAGGTTAATTCCCGGGGTGGCGGGACTATCATATGTCGAAACATTGGAGCGACTGGGCTTGTATACTCTGGAATTTAGAAGGCTGAGAGGGGATCTTATTGAAACATATAAGATTATTAAGGGATTGGACACGCTGGAGGCAGGAAGCATGTTCTCGCTGATGGGTGAGTCCAGAACCACAGGCCACAGTTTAAGAATTAGGGGTAGGCCATTTAGAACGGAGTTGTGGAAAAAATTTTTTACCCAGAGAGTGGTGGATATATGGAATGCTCTGCCCCAGAAGGCTGTGGAGGCCAAGTCTCTGGATGCTTTCAAAAAAGAGATGGATAGAGCTCTTAAAGATAGCAGAATCAAAGGTTATGGGGATAAGGCAGGACCTGGATACTGATTATGGATGATCAGCCACGATCACAGTGAATGGCGGTGCTGGCTCGAAGGGCCGAATGGCCTACTTCTGCCCCTATTGTCTAAACCCAGCAGAGCAGACAATCAGAGTTCTGGGGATTTAGTTACATCTCCCAAAACTGAAGCACTAAATATGTAAGCTCCAAATAAAGGTAATTAATCTGATGCAACACACACAAAAAATGCTGGTGAACGCAGCAGGCCAGGCAGCATCTCTAGGAAGAGGTACAGTCGACGTTTCCGGCCGAGACCCTTCGTCAGGATTAACTGAAAGAAGAGCTAATAAGAGATTTGAAAGTGGGAGGGGGAAGGGGAGATCCAAAATGATAGGCGAAGACAGGAGGAGAAGGGATGGAGCCAAGAGCTGGACAGGTGATTGGCAAAAGCGATATGAGAGGATCATGGGACAGGAGGCCCAGGTAGAAGGAAAAGGGGGAGGGGGGGAAAAACCCAGAGGATGGGCAAGGGGTATAGTCAGAGAGACAGAGGGAAAAAAAGGAGAGAGAGAAAAAGAATGTGTGTATATAAATAAATAACAGATCTCACTTTTGACCCCACTGTATAAGCTGCTTCACAATGACACTAAGTGGCAGTGGGGTGAAGAGCATGAGAAAGCTTTCAAGGAAGTGAAATATCTCCTCCACTCAGTGAAGCTGCTTGTTCACCATGACCCAGACAAGGAGATCACCCTTGCATGTGATGCCTCGCCCTATGGAGTTGGAGCGGTTCTCTCACATGTAATGGAGGACCGTCCAGAGAAGCCTATTGGTTTTGCTTCACGTACCCTGACAGCTGCTGAGAAGGGATAAAACCTCCTGACAGACTGAAACTTTGATGGGACAGTTCTTTTTTTGTTGTTGTTAGATTGAATGTTGAATTTGTCATATTTTCCATATGTTTTGTATTGATAAACTGTTGCTGAGATACTAGTATAAGTTTTCAGGCATACACAAGTTAATAACACCACCATTTTTATTTCCTAGTTTTTACATTTGGGGAATGTTGGACTTTAAAGGGGGAGAAGTGTTGTAATGTGCATTACTAAAAGTAAGTTAATACTAATTAGGATAATGGGGGGTTTTACTGCCATTCTTTTTACTTCTGGTGCTTTGTATATAGTGTTCCTGCCACGCCATACGGGTTGTGAAAGCCTCTGTATATACATAATGGTATTGAAGTTCGAGATAAAGTTGTTTCTTGGGCATGAAGTTGTCGAGTGTGCCTTTTTCAAAGTAGAAGTTAGAGTATCTGTTCTTGAACCTGGTGCTGTGGGACTTCAGGCTTCCACACCTTCTGCCCAATGTAGCTGTGAGAAGATGGCTTGACCCAGATGGTGATAACAGATGTCGCCTTCTTGAGGAAGTGGCTCCTGTCGATACTACTGAAGGTGTGGAGGGATGTATTGCACTGGGACCAATACTCTTTGCAGATTATTAGGTTCCACACCTTCAAGTTTCCATACCAGGAGCAACCAATCGAATGTCCTATTCCTGCTTCTATTCCCTATGTAATCAAAGTCTCTTCCTAACAGATGGAAAACTTGATTTTCTTTGGAGCAAATCGATCAATAGGAAATATTCTCAGAATTTATTTGCAGTCAGTGTTCCGAGCAGCTCATTGTCAATTCCTTCCAACGGTTAAACTCCCAGAGTTCAAATTTAACTGCAACTAAACTAAAAAATTTTGCTGCTAACCTTGTTTGGTTTCTGTTCTGCACACTACCGCACTGTCGTTAGTCAGTGTGATCCCTTACCACCTTTACCTTGCCTTCCAGTAATATTCTGTGTGACAATTGCTTCCTTGTCCTGGAACCACTTCAAACCATGATTGTCATGTGACAGCAAAGAATGCCATTTGGCCCATTGGGTCGATGATGGCTCACAGAGCAATCCTGCCAGTCTTATTCTCCCACTCACTTCCCCTCATATGTCCATTAACCTTCCCGCCCACCCACCCCCCACACTCCCAGCACATTCTGCAGCAACCTCCTGACATCATTAGCCATTCACAAGTGGGGAATCAATGTTCTGGCCCATTTTTGTGATGTGGGAGGAAGTCGGAACACCTGGAGGAAATCTTCAGAGGCAGAGAGAGAACATGCAAAGTCTAAATGGACATCGCCTGAGGCTGGGATTGAGCCTGGGTCTCTGGAGCTGTGGAACAGCACTACCCACAGCACCGATAAGCTGTCCCAGGACTCCACACACACTTACAGAAGTTTCTCTTCTAAGGCTAAAAATCTGGGATAGCTACTTGTTCCAACTATACTGACCAGCAGAGATGGGCCTGTTTCCGTGCTGTATGACGCTACAACTCTTCACACACACCCCTCGGTATCCCTACTATTTACCCCCGGTGCTGGAAAGAAATTAATCAAAATTCAACTATTTTTAGCAACTTTTAATCATTTTAATTATTGAAATGTAGAGAAAGGGAGTGTAAGACCAAAATGATGGAACATGTAGACATTTACATGCATTTAAATTAATGTTGTTTAAAAGCACGAAACACTACATGTAACAGCTAAGGAATAGCAAAGCAGTATATAGTTTATAATTTATTAATGTAGTTTAAAAACACCCTGCAGTATATCTAACGAATAATGATCATTAAACTGTTACACAGTTTACAGTTTAATTAACATGGTTTAAACTCACGTTGCACTATATCTAAACATGACGAACTGTAAACCATCTATTCTTGTCATCTGTAATCACTTGTGTTAGTTTATTTTGGTTTTTATTTATTTATTTTGTTTTATCACTGTGATTAAATCTCCGTCCATTTCTTAAGTTCTAATGAAGACTACCTCAGGTCAGACAGTCTCACTTTATGACTAAGATCAATCAATCCTGGCAGCGTCACATCCCCAAATCCACAAATGTTTCCTTAAAACCCCAGCTGTGGAGTGGGATTTGAACCTGTGACCTGTTGGATTGAAGGTAGATCCCCTGTGGGATCCGAACCTGTGACCTGTTGAATCGAAGGTGGATCCCCTGAACCATAGTTCAAGGAACAAGCTGATTGGTGGGTAACTTCATTCAAATAGATGAGTCAGCAACAGAAATAGGCCACTCGGCCCCTTAAGCCTTCTCCATCACCTAATAAGATCATGTGCCTAATTCCCTTCTGAAAAAAGTATACAGATGAAACAAGAAATGAACAAACTCGATTAAAAAGCCTGCAGCAAATTCTAGAGCTGTGGGATGCTCTGAAGGATTCCTAACCATACTTCTTCAACCCTATCATTCCCTGCAACCTATCACCATCATGAACGGATACCTAGTGTCTCTTTATATACATGCAATAAGGATACATATATCAGTCAACATTATGTATTTATATATGTAGCCCCCCTGGCCAGCCTCAGGGTCGCTCGGCTCGCTGTCGTCTAGGGAAACAGCCCTCGGCCCTGCCAAACTGGGTAATTAGTTTGTGTGGATGCTGTGTGATGTACCCCACCCTGCCCAAATAACAGACAATACACCAGATACAATTAAATGATTTACAGTTTATAGATATTACTGGAACTATATAATTAATAGATAATAAAATATAAAAGTAAAATAAAAAATGCCACACTTATCAAAGTTCAATCTCTTCGTGCACAGACAGTTGGAGCTCGGGACCCTCCTTCTTCACTCTGCGATCCCCTCAGACCACCTCGACCTGCCGCCTGGGACCAACGACAGTGGTCGACCAGATGCTCCACATGAGTCCATCTCTGTCTCCTCTCCTCGCCGAACACCCTGCTCGGGGTCCGACCCCGTTAGCGGACTCACAGCACCTGATCCATCCTCTGTCTCTCTGTCCCGCCTTCTCCCCAAAAACCCGCGCATGCAATATCTTACAGACACACCAAAAGCATAACAACCATCCCAATTGGTTTGTAACACCTTCTTATCAGTAACATGATCCAACCAAACCACTAGCCAGAGGACTTCCTCAGCAGTTAACATAACAAAGAAGCCCTTTCAATTATAACATAACAAAGAAGCCATTTTAATTAGACTATGCAGTGAAAAAACCCTTTACATATATATTGTTTTTATTGTGTTATTTTCTTTATTGTGTTTTATCATGCTGCATCAGATCCAACATAACAATCATTTCATTCTCCTTTATCGTCATGTATTAACAACTGGCAATAAATAGTCTTGAATCTTGAATTTTAGATTTACAAGTGCTCTTTCTACCAACCTTTCAGTAAGTGAACAGCAAAGGATCTGATGGAGGAGTCCCTCCCAGTTTCTTTCTTCACTCCGTCCTTCATCCTCCCCCCCATCTTCCCCCTCCCTTCACCTCACCTATCACCTGCCAGTTTGTACTCCTCCCCCTCCAACAACCAACTTACTCTGGAGTGAAGGGGGATGTGGGTGTACAAGATGATAAGAGACAGAGATAGAGCAGCCAGGCACTTTTTCTCCCCGGCGGAAATGGCTAATAGAAGGGGGTATCATTTGAATTGAATTGAATTGAATTGACTTTATTTCTTACATCCTTCATATACATGAGGATCTTTTACGTTACATCTCCATAAATGTGCAAATTATAGTAATTTATAATAAATAGTATGCACAACAGGACAGCCAATATAACATAGAAATACAATTGTATCAACATGAATCAATCAGTCTGACGGCCTGGTGGAAGAAGCTTTCTCGGATCCTGTTGGTCCTGGCTTTTATCCTGTGGTACCATTTCCTGGATGGTAGCAGCTGGAACAGTTTGTGGTTGGGGTAACTCAGCTCCCCAATGATCCTCCAGGCCCTTTTTACAAAATGGTCTTTGTAAATGTCCTGAATAGTGGGAAGTTCACAGATACAGATGCGGTGGCCTGTCCGCACCACTCTCTACAGAGTCCTGCGATTGAGGTAAGTACAATTCCCATATCAGACAGTGACGCAGCCAGTCAGAATGCTCTCAATTGTGTCCCTGTAGAAAGTTCTTAGGATTTGGAGGCCCATACTAACCTTCCTCAACCGTCTGAGGTGAAAGGGGTGCTGTTGTGCCTTTTTCACCACACAGCTGGTACGTACAGACCACGTGAGATCCGTAGTGATGTGTACGCCGAGGAACTTAAAGCTGTTCACCCTCTCAACCCCAGAACCATTGATGTCAGTAGGGGTTAGCCTGTCTCCATTCCTCCTGTAGTCCACAACCAGCTCCTTTGTTTTTGTGACATTGAGGGAGAGTTTGTTGGAGTTTGGAGGTAAGTATAGGGTGGATATCAGAGGTAAGTTCTTTACACAGAAAATGGTGGGTGTGTGGAACACCCTGCCAGGGATGGTGGTAGAGGCAACTACACGAAGGGCATTTGAGAAACTCTTAGGTAGGCTAATGGATAATAGAAAAATGGAGGGCTATCTCTCCATGATGTTACTAATTCCACAAGGAATTATGGATCATTTACATATCATTTTGCTTACGTAAGCTTCCTTTGGATATTATTATAACATTGCATGAAGTCCAAGGGAAAGACGTCAGAATGGGAAGGAACAGGGAGATTTTACCACAGAGTATGAATGGTAATGGTCAAATGGACTGTTCCTGCTTGCATCTCTTTTATTTTTATGTTCCTTACTGAGGAGCTTTCTAAACATGAAAAAAAACTACAGACCCTCACAGTTCTGTACATCTCAATGAAATCGCATTAACTACTCTGATTCTTGATATTTATTGTTGTTTTTTCTTCTTTTTGTATTTGTACACTTTTTCTTCTGCACTCTGGTTAGACACCCTAGTGGTGTGTTTTTTCACTGATTCTCTTCTGGTTGCTATTCTATAGACTTACTGAGTTTGCCGAGAAGAAAATGAATTTCAGGGTTCTACATGGTGACATTTACGCGCGTCGATAATAAATTTCCTTTGAAGTTTGATCTGATCAACCATTCTAATTAGCCCTTCACACCTCCCCCCCATTACCACGGTCACTGCACTGCACTGTAAACACTTTAGACCACCTTTTATAGTCATAGTCATAGTCATACTTTATTGATCCCGGGGGAAATTCATTTTCGTTACAGTTGCACCATAAATAATAAATAGTAATAGAACCATAAATAGTTAAATAGTAATATGTAAATTATGCCAGTAAATTATGAAATAAGTCCAGGACCAGCCTATCAGCTCAAGGTTTCTGACTGTCCAAGGGAGGAGTTGTAAAATTTGATGGCCACAGGCAGGAATGACTTCCCATGACGCTCTGTGCTGCATCTCGGTGGAATGAGTCTCTGGCTGAATGTACTCCTGTGCCCAACCAGTACATTATGTAGTGGATGAGAGACATTGACCAAGATGGCATGCAACTTGGACAGCATCCTCTTTTCAGACACCACCATGAGAGAGTCCAGTTCCATCCCCACAACATCACTGGCCTTACGAATGAGTTTGTTGATTCTGTTGGTGTTTGCTACCCTCAGCCTGCTGCCCCATCACACAACAGCAAACATGATAGCACTGGCCACCACAGACTCGTAGAACATCCTCAGCATCGTCTGGCAGATGTTAAAGGACCTCAGTCTCCTCAGGAAATAGAGACGGCTCTGACCCTTCTTGTAGACAGCCTCAGTGTTCTTGGACCAGTCCAGTTTATTGTCAATTTGTATCCCCAGGTATTTGTAATCCACCACCATGTCCACACTGACCCCCTGGATGGAAACAGGGGTCACCTGCTATGGTGATATTTACATTATAAACACATTCTGGTGTTTGTGTGTTTATGCTCATTTTATACCTCTGACTTTATTTTTTTGTATAGTTCTATATTCTTTAAAATTGTTGAATGCTGTTGTTTTTTGTTGCATGAAGCACAAATTCCTAATTCATGTAAATGTCTCCTTTGTGGACCATCACCTTGTCGTGGTGGAGAGGCTTGAGTGTTCCTGATATCCCAATAACGATACTGTCTGGTGCTTAGCTCTTTGTAGCTTCACAACCCTTTGTGGTAAGGTCAAAGGGGAGGTTCCGGACAAAGTGTGATCAAGCCAGGATCTCAGTGGTGGAGCTGGCAGAAGATGATGATGCATCACAATGGCAGTGAAGGTGAGGAGCTCTGAGGCAGTGAAGAATCCCCAGCCGCCTTACACTCCAGGCCACTGGACCCTGACCCCTGGCTCTCAACGTCTGTATGGCAGCTGCCCATGCATCAGCCAGGCTACATTAAACAAAGTCACACACAGGAGGTCCTCATTAATGGAATAACCCTTTAAGGGAATATCATATTCAACTCAAGAGATAGTACTACGACATGTAACTGGCAAATAAAGTTGATCCTTGATTGTTGAGATTGTGGGAAATCTGTGACCTTTGTCTTTGTGAAGGTACTGAGTCACAGTATATAGGAAACGACTGGTTATTCACCAAACACTCCTTTAAAAAAAATTTACATTTTAAATCTCAAAGAGGTTGCTGCAACCTGCACTTATAGATTGTGGATTTGTTCCATTGTCTGAGAACTAAGGACCCACATAATCCCTTTCAATAATATCCTCACAATGGAAACACACACATAGAAAAACAACATGTTCCCTGGTTAAGGATATCAGAGTCATAATCAGAATCACTTTCAACATCACTGGCATCTGTCGTGAAATCTGTTAATTTTACAGCACCAGTACAATGCTATACATAATAATAGAGAAAAGAACTGAATTACAGTAGGGAAGAAGCTGTTCCTGAATTGTTGAGTGTGTGCCTTCAGGTTTCTGTACCTCCTTCCTGATGGTAGCAATGAGAACAGGGCATAATCTGGCTAATGGTGGTCCTTAATGATGGACGCCACCTTTTAGAGGCATCTCTCCTAGGAAATGTCCTGGATACAGTGGATGTTAGTGCCCATGATGGACCTAATCTTATGTTGATCCTATGCAGTAACCCGCCCCCCCCACTCCCCATGTCAGATGGTAATGCAACCAGATAGAATGTTCTCTGTAAACACGAGGTATTCTGCAGATGATGGAAATTCAAGCAACGCACGTCAAAGTTGCTGGAAACGCAGAACGAAGAGTCCTGACGAAGGGTCTCGGCCCGAAAATGGACTGTACCTCTTCCTAGAGATGCTGCCTGGCCTGCTGCGTTCATCAGCAACTTTGAAGAATGTTCTCTGTGGTGTTTTTGAAAAAAATTTTGAGTGCTTTCTCAGACATACCAGATCTTCTCAAGCTCCTAATAAAATATAGCCACTGTCTACCAATATGCTCAGTCCCTGATAGACCATCAGAGATATTGACACCCAGGAAATTGAAATTGACATATTATCATTTCCTAATTTCCAGTAATAGTGTGCGTTAGCAAAAGAAAACCTATCGGCATGGTATTCTAACCTTAGGTTTGACCAAAGATGTACCATGCTCTTGTGAGCATTTCTACAATAATATTAGATAACCAGCTGTTGTGGGGAAGAGAACAGCTGAAGGCTAATCACTAGTAAACAGGGATGTGGATTGTGTTAAAGTGGTAACAGGGAAGCACAGACAAATCCTGGAAGTAAAGGCGTGGAATGCAGAAGCAATGTCATCCGAATTTCAGGAACTTCACAAGCTGTGTTATAGTGTGCACCCATTGTTGTAATAGAAAACTGGATTTCTTGTTAAACCTGTGGATAATCATTTTATTTTGTAATCAGGACCTAGTCTGTTACAGAATTAAGTCTTCCTGTAGCTACAATTCCATTATCTAAGTGTAGTTTTACTGATAATCGTGATAACTGAGAGTGTAAAAGCCATACCCAGTTCAGGGTGGCAGGGTGGAGATATGTCTCCACCAAAGGAGGTGTAAGACCATCCTTCCCTCCGCTAGCCCGCAGGTCACCCTTGGACGTGGTGAAGGACTTGCTTAGCCCTGATCAGGGTCATGTGAAGCTATGGGAGCAGGTGGTGGAGGGTCGTAAGAGCAGGTGGGGCATATCACATCCTGGTTATTTAACCACTGACACCAGCCAGACAATCTCTGATAATGATTGGGCCAGGGTCACCCGCCTTTAAAGACACTGCCCAGAAGAAGGCAATGGAAAAGCACTTCTGTAGTAAAATTTGCCAAGAACAATCATGGTCATGGAAGGACCATGATCACCCACGTCACATCACGTGACACATAATGAACAATCAAATCAAATTCATGCTCAGGTAGACCAGCTTTGACTGGTCTCCTGCTGTGCACCATTCTTTTTATTAAATCACCAGCTATCTCAAACAACCAAATCCGTGTGGCCTTTCAGTTTGTCCCTGCACCAGCTTTTCTTGTTTTATCAGAGCTAGTCATTTCAATGTAAACCATCATCGTTTAATTCAGATTTCCCTCCACAAACATGCTGACCTTTTCAAGCACTGTCATAGCCTTCAGCAGATGTTATGTTTAGTATCTGGGAGTTCCAGCACTTCTTAATATACAGTTCTACGCATCTGCCTCTAATTTCACTTCCCTCAGACAGATTAGCTGCTGCTAACCTGTCTTCACCGTCTGCTTTCAGTTCTCTCCAGTCAATCTCTTTTTGTCTGTCTTGGTTTTCACCTTTGATCCCCTTGTTCTCTCCAACACCCTGCTTCGGGTCGGTGGCACAGTAAACCTGGGAGCACACATCTCGTATCACTTCTCACAGTCCCAGAACACATCCTCCGCAATCAGGAAAGCTCACAAGTGCGTCCGTTTTCTGAGGAGGCTGAAGAGAGCCGGACTTTGCACATCGATCCTTACGGCCCTTTATAGACGAGCAGTTGAGAGGATCCTGACAAACTCCATCACTGTGTTATTTGGCAACCGCACTGCAATGGGCAGGAGGGCGCTACGACGGGTCATTAACTGTAATTAAACTGCCGCTATGCATCACCAGTATCAGCTTACCAAATCCCTGCCCCCCCATCATGGTAACGGCTCACCCATCCCGCTCATGGACTGTTTGACACACTCCTATCAGGGATGAGGCTATGCAGTATTCGCACCAGGACCACTACACACAGAAACAGTTACTTCCTCCAAGCCATCAGGCCGATCAACACCTCCACCCATCAACCCATCCCACCACACCCCACCACCACTAACTTATCATTTCCTGTGAGAGTCACTTTATGTACAGACACTCCCTAACCTAGCATTACTTTATGTACGTACAATCGGACCATGATATAAAATAATATTATGCATTTATATTGACTGTGTACTTGATGCTTATTGTGTTTTTTCATGCTGCATCAGATCCGGAGTAACAATCGTTTCATTCTCCTTTACACTTGGGGACTGAAAGGTGACAATAACCAATCGTGAATCTTAATTCTTCTCACGAGAACATCAAATGTGCATGAAGTTCCATTGAGCTGGTTTTAGTAAAGGGCTATCAACCTGCCTCTACCCCTGCAGATGCTGCCTAATCTGATGAGTATTTCATGCATTATCTGCTTTCATTTGCAATCTCCAGCATCTCCAACTCTTTTCTTTTTGTACAAATGTTTGACCCTTTACGAGCACAGACATCAGATACCGGAGTAGATCACAGAGACCTTCTGGCCCACTCCGCACTTCAGTAAAACTATGAGTGATCAAAGACTTTGCTTCCAATATCATTTGAGAAAAAGAATTCCAAATTCCAGAGACTGAGTTCTCCTCGTCTGTCTTAAAAATTAAAAATCCAGGATTGTTTATCATCATCTGTCAGTACACAAGTGTAGAGAATGACACAGAGCAAAAATAACACACAGCAAGCAGAAAGAAAACCAAAGCATATATAAATGCATAAGGATGGATTCTCCAGATAGTCTACAAGAGGGGATTCCAACCTGAGGTCTACAGATACCTCAGCTAATGGTCGGGGTCCATGGCATAAAAACGATTGGGAACCCGTCTACAAGATGGCGATGCACATAGCAGCAATGCCCACTCCAGCCCTAACCAGAGGGGAAATTTCTTGTCCTGTTTGTCTTGTCTATGACCGAAAAACAGTCCAGAATGTCAAGAACACTAAAATCTACAAATCTATCTCGCTAGTGAGCGGAATGATGAAAGTGCTGTGCAGTTGCAGATTAATGCAGGGAGTCTGCTCCTGCTCAACTCCATGGTCTACTCGGGTACTCGGGAAGAGGTGTGCTCAAACACAGAAGCGCAGCAAGCATGCCGGTATTAAAGCAAAACTTAAATGGATCCCTGCAGCCCCGCGTTCCAGTCGGTTCTACTCGCTAACATCCAGTCGCTGGAAAATGACCTGGATTACCTGTGTCTGAACCAGAGGGAGATGAGAGACTGTACACACTTGACCTGACAGCAACGTGGCTTCAAGATACCGTTCCAGTCTTGGCCTGTCCAGCTAGAAGGCCCAATCTCCTTTCAGGCAGATAGAAATGCAGCAATCTCCAGCAAGACCTGTGGAGGAGGTTTGTGTACCTACGTCACTAAGAACTGGTGTGTGAATGCCTCGGTAGGAACGGCCCACTGCTGACCACAGATAGAGTTTGTAATGGTGAAGAGCAGGTCTTTCTGGACTGGTCAAAGAACACTGAGGCTGTCTACAAGAAGGGTCAGAGCCGTCTCTATTTCCTGAGGAGACAGAGGTCCTTTAACATCTGCCGGACGATGCTGAGGATGTTCTACGAGCCTGTGGTGGCCAGTGCGATCATGTTTGCTGTTGTGTGCTGGGGCAGCAGGCTGAGGGTAGCAGACACCAACAAACTCATTTGTAAGGCCAGTGCTATTGTGGGGATGGAGCTGGACTCTCTGACGGTGGTGTCTGAAAAGAGGATGCTGTCCAAGTTGCATGCCATCTTGGTCAATGTCTCCCATCCACTACATAATGTACTGGGTGGGCACAGGAGTACATTCAGCCAGAGACTCATTCCACCGAGATGCAACACAGAGCGTCATAGGAAGTCATTCCTGCCTGTGGCCACCAAACTTTACAACTCCTCCCTTGGAGGGTCAGACACCCTGAGCCAATAGGCTGGTCTTGGACTTATTTCCTGGCATAATTTACGTATTACTATTTAACTATTTATGTTTTTATTACTATTTATTATTTATGGTGCAACTGTAACGAAAACCAATTTCCCTCAGGATCAATAAAGTATGACTATGACTATGACTACTTTTATTGCTGCTTACAACCCCCCCCCTCCCCCCACCGCCACTGGTGTTAGTGCTGCCAGAGCTCTGCGGTGCAATTTGCAGCCTTGAAGCCACTCACCCAGTTGGTGCCTTCCTTGATGCTGGTGACTTCAATCATACCGACTTAAAAGCAATTCTACCAGCATGTCAAACGCAACTGGAGGGGAGAATATATTAGACATGGTTAATACTGACACTCATGGAGTCTACAAGGCTAACCCTGCCCTCACCTCTGATACTCAGCTCATGTATTCATTTTGCGAATGCCTGCATATTGAACACTGGTTAAATGAGTCAGACCAGCTTAACTTGTTCAACCAGTGGAGATCAGGATGTAGGTCAGAAGGTGCCACCTCAATGCTGCGGGACTGCTTTGAAAGCACACACTAGAGCATATTATTCAGGGAGCTGACTACCTACGATCATCACGTCAACATTGCGGGAATCCTGAGAATCTTCCAGCCTTCCAGATGGCCGCGTCTGCGCCAGGTGCACCAAGATGCAGCTCCTGAGAGGCGGAGCTGTGGCTCGATGACTTACAGTTTATTAGGGAAAGTGAACAAGAGATAAGGAGGGGCTACAAGGAGTTAGTCACCCCCAAGGCTGAAGGAGTTAGATAAGTGGGTGACGGTCAGGGAGGCAAGGGAAAGAGCTCAGGTAGTAGAGAGCACCCCTGTGGCCATCAGATTAGGAGACCGGACGACTCGATGGTCAGCAAGAGTCACGTTCTTCCGTGCCTTCAGTAAGGCAATGCGTGAGTACGCACAGAAAATGCACAGATACTTTTGTGACACCAAGGACATGCAATGCATTTGGCAAGGTTTCCAAACCACAACGGATTACATTGACAGTGGTGTCTCCCTTCCTGATAGGCTGAATGAGAATGCCAATTCTATCCAAATGAATGATGTGACATTGAGGAAAGCCCTCTCTCCTCCTGAAGAACAGATACTTTGTCTGGCCTTCAGTCGAGGTGTGATCAGGCTAAGCTCTCCACACCCCCTACTTCTCATTGGAACTTCAGTGAATGTCACTGTAAGACACAACATTCTCAAAACTAGGACCCCACAATTAGCACTAATCAGGTCTCTGCTTAAATAATAGAAGGAACACAGAATCCCTGAGCCTGTCAGAATGAACCTAACAAGTTTAAACAGAAAGCACCTGGAAACCACATTAGAAAGACTGACTCACTTGAGAAAAACAGAAGGAACCTGAACTGATTAATGACTGCCATTCAACAACAATTAACCAATTTAGGTGCTTGAAAAACCTTGGAGCCTAATGCTCTCTAGCACTCTACACAGACCCCAAAGGGCTCATTACACAGTTATGTCCTGCAACCCAAAGACTTGTCATTGGAGACACAAGAGAGGGCAGATGCTCAAATGTGGAACAACAAAAGGTTGGTAAGTTAAATGGCCACTGTAAGTGTGTAGGTCAATGGTAGAACTTGTGGGGTATTGATGAGAAAGTGGGGAGTGTAAGTTATAGATAACATTACTGTTAGGAGGTGGGTTGGTTGTCATGGTAGCTCTTTGAGCTGACACAGACTTGATGGACTGAATCTCCTCTTTCTCTGACATAAGGAAACATGAAATGGGGTGGGAATATTGAGAGAAGGAATTCCCCTTCATCTCCACCTTAAGTGGACAATTCTTTAATCTGAGGCAATGGTCACTCTGTGTTCCCTCACTAGGTGATGTATCTTCCCAGCTCCACTCTGGGAATCAGAATCAGGTTTATTATCACTGCCTTATATGATGTGAAATTTTAGTTTTGTAACAGCATTACATTGTTAAGACATAACATTACTATAAATTAAAAAATAATAAATAGTGCAATCAAAAGAAATATCAAGGCAGTATCCATGGATTCATGGACCATTTGGAAATATGATGGCAGGGGTGAAGGAACTGTTTTTGAATATCTGAGTGTGGGTGTTCAAGCTCCTTCCTGTTGGTAGTTGCAAGAAGGTGGCACGCCCTGATTAGTGAGAGTCCCTAGTGATGGATGGCTCCTTCCTGAGTCACCACCTCTTGAAGGTGTCCTCAAGGGTGGGAAGGCTTGTGACTGTAATGCAGCTGGCTGAGCCTACAATCCTCTGCAGTTCTCTTGTGATTCCAGGCATTGGCGGTTCCAATGGAGCACTGGAGGCATTAGAGACATTGGAAAGGGTCCAGAAGAGGTTCAGGGGAATGATCCTAGGGGTGAAGGGGTTAATGACTGTTTCCTAACGTGGGAGAATCTATAACCAGAGGGCGCAGCATCAGAACAGAGGGCCATCCCTTCAGAACAGAGGTGAGGAGGAATTTCTTCAGCCCGATGGTGTTGAATCTGTGGAATTCATTGTCACAGATGGCAGCGGAGGTCAAGTCATTGTGTATATTTAAGTTGTTAAGTTCTTGATTAGTAAGTGTATCAAAGGTTATGGGGAGAAAGCAGGAGAATGGGGTTGAGAGGGATAATAAATCAGTAATAATGAAATAGCGGAGTTGACTTAATTGGCTGAATGGCCTAATTCAGCTTATGGTCATATACCAGGTTGTGATGGGACCAGTCAGAATGCTCTCCACTGTAACCTATAGAAATTTGCAAGAGTATATGGTGACATAATAAATTTCAAAGCTCATAGTAAAGTAATTATTGAAATATATGTCATCATATACAATCCTGAGATACAATTTTTGCAGACATTCACGGTAAATGAAAGAAACACAATAGAATCAATGAAAGATGACACACAATGGGATGGAAAACAACCAACACAAAAAGGCAACAAAATGTGAGAATACAAAAAGAAAAAAAAACATAAAATAAATAAGCAATAAATATCGAGAACATGAGATGAAGAGTCCTTGAAAGTTAGTCCATAGGTTGTGGGAATAGTTCAGTGAAGTTATGTAGAAATGTAGAAACACAGAAAACAGACAGCACAATACAAAGCTGTGCTGAACATGTCCTTACCTTAGAAATTACCCAGGGTTTACCCATAGCCCTCTATTTTTCTAAGCTCTATGTAGCCATCCAGGAGTCTCTGAAAAGACCCTATCGTTGCTGTCTCCACCGCCGCCGCCAGCAGCCCATTCCACACACTCACCACTCTCTGCGTTTATATATTTAAAAAAAAAAACCCCTGACATCTCCTCTGTACCTACTTTCAAACACCTTAAAACTATGCCCTCTCATGCTAGTTATTTCAGACCCGGGTAAAAGCCTCTGACTATCCACACAATCAATGCCTCTCATTACCTTGTACACCTCTATCAGGTCACCTCTCATCCTCTGTCACTCCAAGGAGAAAAAGCCGAGTTCACTCAACCTATTCTCATAAGGCACGCTCCCCAATCCAGGCAACATCCTTATAAAACTCCTCTGCACCCTTTTGATGGTTTCCACATCCTTCCTGTAGTGAGGTGACCAGAACTGAGCACACTACTCCAAGAGGGGTCTGACCAGGGTCCTATATAGCTGCAACATTACCTCTCGGCTCTTAAACTTTATCCCACGATTGATGAAGGCCAATGCACCGTATGGCTTCTTAACCACAGTCAACCTGCGTAGCAGCTTTGAGTGTCCTATGGACTCGGACCACATGATCCCTCTGATCCTCCACACTGCCAAGAGTCTTACCATTAATACTATATTCTGCCATCATATTTGATCTACCAAAATGAACTACCTCACACTTATCTGGGTTGAACGCCATCTGCCACTTCTCAGCCCAGTTTTGCATCCTATCAATGTCCCATTGTGACCTCTGACAGCCCTCCACACTATCCACAACACCCCCAACCTTTGTGTCATCAGCAAATTTACTAACCATTCCTCCACTTCCTCCTCGAGGTCACTTATAAAAATCACAAAGAGTAGGGGTCCCAGAACAGATCCCTGAGGCACACCACTGGTCACTGGCCTCCATGCAGAATATGGCCCATCTACAACCACTCTTTGCCTTCTGTGGGCAAGCCAGTTCTGAATCCACAAAGCAATGTCCCCTTGGATCTCATGCCTCCTTACTTTCTCAATAAACCTTGCATGGGGTACCTTATCAAATGCCTTGCTAAAATCCGTATACACTACATCTACGGCTCTACCTTCATCAATGTGTTTAATCACATCCTCAAAAAATTCAATCAGGCTCGTAAGGCATAACCTGCCTTTGACAAAGCCATGCTGATTATTCCTAATCATATTATGCCTCTCCAAATGTTCATAAATCCTGCCTCTCAGGATCTTCTCCATCAACTTACCAACCACTGAAGTAAGCCTCACTGGCCTATAATTTCCTGGGCTATCCCTACTCCCTTTCTTGAATAAGGGAGCAACATCTGCAACCCTCCAATCCTCTGGAACCTTTTGCTGTCCTTATTGATGATGCAAAGATCATTGCCAGAGGCTCAGCAATCTCCTCCCTCGCCTCCCACAGTAGCCTGGGGTACATCTCATCCGGTCCCGGTGACTTATCCAACTTGATGTTTTCCAAAAGCTCCAGCACATCCTCTTCCTTAATATCTACATTCTCAAGCTTTTCAGTCTGCTGCAAGTCATCCCTACAATCGCCAAGATCCTTTTCCGTAGTGAATACTGAAGTAAAGTATTCATTAAATACCTCTGCTATTTCCTCCAGTTCCATACACACTTTCCCACAGTCACACTTGATTGGTCCTATTCCCTCATGTCTTATCCTCTTGCTCTTCACATACTTGTAGAATGCCTTGGGGTTTTCCTTAATCCTGTCCGCCAATGCCTTCTCATGGCCCCTTCTGGCTCTCCTTCCTGCTAGCCTTATAATCTTCTAGATTCCTATCATTACCTAGTTTTTTGAACCTTTCGTAAACTCTTCTTCTTGACTAGATTTACAACAGCCTTTGTGCACCACGGATCTTGTACCCTACCATCCTTTCCATGTCTCATTGGACCGTACCTACTCAGAACCCCACGCAAAAATCCCCTGAACATTTGCCACATTTCTTCCATACGTTTCCCTGAGAACATCCGTTTCCAATTTATGCTTCCAATTTCCTTCCTGATAACTTCATGATTTCCCCTTACTCCAATTAAATGTTTCCCTAACGTGTCTGTTCCTATACCTCTCCAATGCTGTGGTAAAGGAGATAGAATTGTGATCACTATCTCCAAAATGCTCTCCCACTGAGAGACCTGACACCTGACCAGGTTCATTTCCCAATATCAGATCAAGTACGGCGTCTCCTCTTGTTGGCTTATCTACATATTGTGTCAAGGAGCCTTCCTGAACACACCTAACAAACTCTACCCCATCCAAACCCCTCACTTTAGGGAGATGCCAATCAATATTTGGGAAATTAAAATCTCCCACCACAACAACCTTGTTATTATTACTCCTTTCCAGAATCTGTCTCCCTATCTGCTCCTCGATGTCCCTGTTACTATTTGGTTGTCTATAAAAAACACATAAAGTTGAGTGAAGTTATCTCCTCTGGTTCAAGACACTGATGGTTGAAGGATAATAACTGTTCCTAAACATAGTGGTATGAGTCCCGAGGCTCCTGTACTTTCTTCCTGATGGCAGCCACAAGAAGTGAGCATGACATGGCGTGGTGGGATCCTTGATGATGGATGCTGTTTTCCTGTGACAACACTCTGTGTAGATATGCTCAATGGTGGGGAGGGCTTTAGCTTTACTGGGCTATATCTGCTGCTTTTTGTCAGCTTTTCCATTCAAGGGCATTGGTGTTTCCATGCCAGGCTGTGATGCAACAAGTCAATATACCCTCCAGCATACATCTATAGAAGGTCATCGAAGTTTTAGATATCATGCCGTATTTTCGCAAGCTTCTAAGAAAGTAGATGTTCTGCCATTCATTCTTTGTAATGGCACTGACATGCTGGACTCAGCATAGTTTCTCTAAAATGACAACACCTGCTGCGTACCACCAGCATTTTGTGTGTGATACCAAGGAATTTCAAGTCGCTGACCCTCTCCACTTCTGATCCCCCAATGAGGACAGGCTCATGGACCTCTGATTTCCTCCACCTGAAGTCAATAATCAGCTCTTTGGTTTTGCTGACAGTGAGTGAGAGGCTGTCGTTGTGGCACCACTCAAACAGGTTTTTAATCTCACTCCTCTGATGATTCATCACCACCTTTGATTCAGCCAATGACAGCAGTGTCATCGGCAAACCAAAATATGCCGTTGAAGCTGAGTAGAGCAGCAGGCGAAGCTGATGGAGATTGTGGAGGAGACGATGTTGCCAATCCAAACTGTCAGGGTCTGCAAGTGAGGAAATCAAGGATCCAATTGCACAAGGAAATATTGAGGCCAAGGACTAGAAGCTTATTGATTAGTTTTGAGGGAATGGTGAGCTGCAGTCAATGTAAAGCATTCTGAAGTACTGCATGCATCTTTGCTGTCCTGATGTTCCAGGGTTGAACGATGAGCCGATGAGATGGCATCTGCTATGGATCTATTGCTCAGGTAGGCAAAATGGAGCGGGTCCAAGTTGCCTCTCAGGCAGAAGCTGATACGTTTCATCACCAGCTTCTCTAAACAATTCATTACTATGGATGATAATCATTACCACGTTCTTAGGCACTTATAATTAAAACCTATTTGAAGCATGTGGGTACCTCAGACTACCAAAAGGTCAAAGATATCAGTGAACCCCCCAGCCAGTTGATCAGCACAGGTCTTTAGTACTTAGCTAGGTACCCCGTCTGGGCTGAACGCTTTCCTTGAGTTCACCCCCCTGAAGGATGCACTCTTGTCAGCCTCAGAGACTGAGATTACAGTCCTATGTTTTGACGGTCAAAGCAAGTGTTCAAAGGATTGAGCTCATCTGTGCGTGAAGTCCTGCTGTCACCTATGTTGCTTGGGTTCACGTCGTAGGAAGTGATCACATTCAAACCCTGCCACAGCTGACAAGCATCCTTCAGTAATTCCAATTGCCCCTTCACCCATGTGATGGCTTTCCGGAGATCATACCTGGCCCGCTTACAAGTAACTTTACCGTCAGACCTGAATGCTACTGATCTGGCCCTCAGCAGGTTGTGGATCTCATGGTTCATCCAGGGCTTATGGTTGAGGAAGACCGAATGACTTTGTGGGGAATGATATTTTCCAGTCCATGACAGCCGCGGTGTATTCATTCAGATCCTCTGATGAATCCTTGAACACAGCCCAGTCCGCCGACTCGAAGCAGTCTCGTACCTGCTCCTCTGGTACCAGTGACCACCTGCTTGTTGTCCTAATCTCTGGAGATGTGCTCCTTAGACTCTGCCTGTACACAGGTATGAGAAGGACAGCCAAGTGTTCAGATTTCCCGAAATGTGGTCTGGGTGTGGAATGGTAGTCATTCCTAATCATAGTATAGCAGTAGTCAGGTGTGCTGGGACCCCAGGTACTGCAGGTGATGTGATCTGCTCAAGCTTTTAGCTAAATGGAGTGTTTTCATCATGATAGCATGTTGGAATATGTAACCTCATTCTCTTCCAAAAACTCCTAGCAATCTGGGCAATAATTTGCTCAATAGTAAAATGATATAGAGGAAGTTGTCTTTTGTCAAAGTACTAAACGTACAGTAAGATTAACGCTCACCGGACAAGTTCCAAAGTGTTGCTCAGGCTAACTCATCTGGAGGCAGGTAAAACCAGCAGGAGCTTTTGGTACGCTGCAAAAGAACAAAAGCAATTGTATTTCCATAGCAACAGTCATAAGTTCAGGATATTCCAAAGTGTTTTACAATCAGCTAAATACTTTTGAAGTGTAGTCAGTGTACAATGTTGGGAAGGAGATGGAATTGTTTCATACAGCAATCTCCCATGACCAGAAAACAGCCAGAAAATTTCTATTGATTGCAAGTTAGAAGCTATAAGAAAAAAAAACATTTTTATACAACTTAAGAGGCCTTTTGGCCCATAATCTACGCTGGCCTTCAAATTATAGACTACTCCCCCACTTATTTCCCTGTATCCTATTCTTGCTCACATATCTATCAACCCTCCCTGACTTTCTGCTATCTGCCTACGCTAGAAGTAATTTACAATAGCCAAGTTGTTCAGCGGCAAGGACATCTTTGGGTCTTGGAGGGAAACAGAGCAATGGGAGGGAATAGAGGGAGTACGTGCAGACTCCACACTGGGGGGGGCAGGATCGAACCCAGGCCTCTGAAGCTATACAGCAGCAGTACCACTTGGGGGCCTTCCAAGAGGACCACAACCTTGTCATAGGATTTGGAGGCTTGCCAACCTCAATGACTCAAAGAGCTGTGTTGGCTGGAGTCAGGGCTTTATGCTTTGGCTCTCAGTAGTGTCACCCATGCCAAACAGGTCAAAGGGTAGAGGCCATTCTAGGAGTTGTCCACCAGACCTCCAGGTTCAAGGGTTCAGCTCAGGGCTAACAACCCTGTAAAACAGAACTGTTAGAGAAACAACAATGAAGAATTATTCTACACCTGAGTGTGATGATATTTCGGAGTCTCCACCAGCGACTTACATGACTGACAGTAGTGAAGACTAAGAGGAAGCCACTGACGTGATGAAGAACACCACCACAGATGGACGACCTTCATTGCTGCCCTAAATGCAGGGCAGCTTCACCAGCAGCGATAGTTAAAAACCACCTTGGGACAGGAGGGAAACACCCTCTGCTCTGGGGTCTGAGGCGTCCACCGTGCAAGCAAGCTGATTTGAAGTTTAGTAAGAGCTGGCACTCACCGACAGACCACACTCTTTCAGTCTCAGCCAGTGTAACAGTGACTCCTCCAGCAGTCAGCTTTGGAAAGCAGCCACAGGCAAAGACACCAGGAAGTGGTGTTGTTCCCTCTGTGGTTATATAATCAACATCTTTCCGTTCTTTTTAAATTTACCTTCCAGATGTTGTAGCCATTAAAGACCATAGGATATAGGAGCTGAATAGGCCATTTGGCCCATCAAGTCTGCTCTGCCATTTCACCATTTCACCATTTCCCTCTCAGTCCTAATTTCGTGCCTTCTCCCCATATCCCTTCATGCCCTGACTAACCAAGACTCTATCAACCTCTGCCTTAAATATACTTAAAGACTTGGACTCCACAACCGCCTGTGGCAACAGATTCCATAGATTCACCACTCCCTGGCTAAAGAAATTCTTCTTTATCTCCATTCCAAATGGACACCCCTCTATTCTGAGGCTGTGTCCTCTGGTCTTAGATTCCCCCACCACTGGAAACATCCTCTCCACATCTGCTCTATCGAGGTCTTTCAATGCTCAGTAAGTTTCAATGAGGTCACCCCTCGTTCTTCTGAATTCCAAGGAGTACAGGCCCAGAGCCATCATATGCTCTGTTCAAACAAATAGTTCTGCACAGTGTTTCTGAAATTCAGTTCCACTAGTGCAACCATATAGGGCTTACAGGGTCATTAAGTATGGAACAGGCCCTTTGGCCCAACATATTCATGCTGACCAAGATTTCCACCGGAACTAGTCACCTCTATTTGCATTTGGCGCATATCCCTCTGACTTTCCTATCCATGGACCCGTCGAAGCACATTTTAAATGTTATTAATGGCACCTTGTTGAAATACTTGTTATCTATTGTAGCTTCAAAACATTAAACTAATTCAAAGGAAGAGCACAGGAGTCCAACACGTGGGTCTAAATTTGAGTTTACTTTAAGTGACGAGCACATCTATCATGTGGTAGTGTGATGATGTATGCAATTCATGTATTTATGCATATTAATTATTTAAAGAACAAGAATGTTTAATATACATGAGATTACCCAAATATTATTGAAATATTAAATAGACAATACTGACCATCCTCTGAGTGAAAAATTTGCTCACTATTAAATCCATCGTTCTCATCCTAAACTCTGCCCTCCAGTTCATGATTCCCTAACGCTGTGAACAGGACTGTGCGTTCATCCTTTCTCTGTCCCACAGATTCAGATTCACGTTTATTTGTTTATCACAGGTACCATCAGAGAAACAAACAGTGAAACGTGTCATTTGTTGTAACGAGCAACATGCAAGCCTGCAAGTGTCACTGCAGTATACCTGAGCCAACATGGCATGCCACAGTATCCAGCAAAACAACACAAGCAACCAAAATAGCAGCAACAAAACAATTGCATTTCCCACCCACTCATTCACATGAACAGACAGACACCTCTGGGCCTTCAGCTCTTGGCTCTGGACTCTCAGACTTAATATCAGGACTTCAAGAGTTGCTGATTATAGGACTTTAACATTCAGGCCTTGATCCAAGGATTCACAGATCACGGGACATTAACTTTCAGACCTTGACCATAGGACTGACAGATCACGATACGCTAATGTTTGGGCTTCAACCTCAGGACTCACCGATCACATGACTTTAACCTTTAGGCCTCGATCCCAGGACTCACAGATTATGGGACGTTAACCTTCAGGTCTCAATCCCAACACTCACAGATCATGGAAATTTAACCTTCAGGCCTCAATCCCAGGATTCACTGATCATGGGACTGTAACAGGTGACCGTTGAAAATCTGTGTTTTGTTCAAGTGCACCAATGTATTCACCTTGGTAACTTAGATTAGATTAGATTCAACTTTATTGTCATTGTGCCGAGTACAGATACAAAGCCAATGAAATGCATTTAGCATCTGACCAGAAATGCAAAGAATAGTGTTATTTACAAAATAATTGCGAATTTAAAAAGTGCAACAGCACACCAATATAGAAGTACTGAGTACAGTGTGGGTGCAATACTGCTTAGCGCTGTGATGTGAGGTTCAGCAGGGTCACAGCCTCAGGGAAGAAGCTCTTCTTGTGCCTGCTGGTGCGGGAGCAGAGGCTCCTGTAGCGCCTACCGGATGGGAGGAGAGTAAAAAGTCCATGGTTAGGGTGAGATGCATCCCTCATAATGCTTTTTGCCCTGCCCAGGCAGTGTCTATGGTAGATGTTCTCAATGGTGGGCAATTGGGTGCCGATATCCGCTGGATAATGCTAAAGTAGCTACCTGTGCCTGTAAGAGGAAACAGTGACAGCATTTTGCACGTGTGGAGTAGAACGAAGAGTTGCCATGTTCTAGAGAGAACAATGCTCGAGTGCTTTTCCCAGGTTTGGTGAGGAAAGATTTTCGAGAGTAAATTGATCAGTGCTGGAATAGCATGGCTGTGCAAATTTCATTATCGGCCTAATAAGTTAGCCTTTTTAGTAATTCAACTACAAGGCAATATATCGTACAAGTTTATCTTTGTCTGTATTGTTTCGTGTCCGAATGTGAATATAATGGAATGGGTATATCTCTGTTCACGTAGTGTGAGTGAGGAGAACTCGTTTCAGGGTCTAGCCTGTATGTGTTCCGAAGTTAAGCACATGTGTGCCAGAGTGAGTAGTTAAGATGAGATGTATTTATTCATATTTTTGATGTTGTGTAGAAGGTACAGGGTTGGTGGGATTCTAACGTTTGTATTGTTTTTTTTAAGAATTGACACCACTGTTTTGGTTTTGTATATTTTGTTTTAGTTATTTTCATTCTGCATACATAACAAGGGTGTGGTCCAAAATTAAACGGAGATTGTAACAGCGGGAATTTTTTTTTTAAATATATTTTGTTGTTTTTATTTTGATACCTTCTTTCTGCATTAAAACATCTAAATCTGATAAAGAAATTAAAGACCTGAGAAAAGTATTTGTTGTCCTGCATGTGTGTTTTTCCCCTGGCTATAAAAGGACTTTAACCTTTGGGCCTTGACCACAGGGTTCACCCATTACAGGTCATTAATCTTCAGGTCTCACCCCTAGGACTCATCAATCATGGATTTTTAACATTCAGGCCTAAACCCCTGGACTTGCTAATCATTTGACTTCAACCTTTGGGCTTTGGCCACTGGACTCGCTAATTACGGTACTTTAATCCGGCTTCAGGCCTCAATCCCAGGACTCACCGATCATGGGACTCTAACCTTCATGCCTTGACTGCAGGACTCCCAGATCACAGGACTTCACCCTCCAGGCCTCACTCGACCCCACAACATATCAATCATGGGACTTGAACTGTCAGATGTCAAATCCAGGACTCACTGATCATGAGGCTTTAACCTTTGGGCCTCAGCTACAGGTCTTGCTGATTACGGGACTTTATCCATCAGGCCTGATTTTGCAGTTACAATGCTCTTTTCTGCATTGTGTTTTTTTTCTTTTAACCGCCTTGTTATTTATATATACAGATAGTCCGATAGTTTATACACACTGCTCTGTAAGATTACCTCTCAGTCTCATAAACTCCAGGGAATAAATTTCTAGCTTACCAAGGTTCCACTAATAACCTGGGCCCTTGAATCGTGGAAACATGCTTGTAAATTTTAGGGGCATTCATTCAGTGAGTGGACTCATTTTGCACCAGTGTTGGGATTAGTTGACATTCTTCTGCTCACCACTAGGTGGGTGTAGAGTACACATCATGGCAGAGAGATGAGCGTCTCCATGGACCCAAACTCCATAGAGCCTGAACTCACAAACAGAAATTGCTGGAAGTACTCAGTAGATCAGGCTGCAACTGTATAACGGTAAACAAAGTCAAGTTTCAGGTCCAGAAACCATCTTTCACTCGAAAATGTTCTGCTTCCTTTACCGCGAATGCTGCCGACTAGCTCGTCAACCATTCAGTTTTTGAGTCCATGGGCACAACCCGAATCAGAATAATACTTTGCACTCGAATGGACTACGTTTCTTATTTGTTCTAATGTTTATTCTTGTAAGATTGGATATAACTTACGCTTATGCTTTCTTGTGAATGTTGTGCATGGGACGCTCTGTGTCTGTGATGCTGCTGGAATTAAGTTTTTCATTGCAACTGTGCATACAGGTACTGGTGCAGACAACAGCAAACTTGATTTTGAGTTTGATGGTGAGAGAATGGGGAGGGGGAAGAGGCCAGTGAAGGGGAGTTCTGAGGGTGGGGTGCAGCTGGAAGGGCAGCATTGTTAAAAGCGCTTGCGGGCTGCCACCTGCGCACAAACGACGCATTTCCCTGTGTGCTTGGATGTGCATATGATATGCGATAACAAAATGAACCTGAACTGTGAAATGTGAAATCTGAAATCACGTCAGTTTGCCGAGGGTTTGGGCAGTGAAGATGCATCAGTCGTTGCCCCATGGTCACTGTACCCATAACAACACATCACCTCCTGATCCCGCTCACCGGGTGACAAGTACCCCAAAGGCCAATGGGAGACCTCATCAGCTCCATCATCTTCAATGCCCCTGTATCTGTTTGAAATGAAGTACACAACCATTGCTGAGTTTGATCATTACCGGGCCCCAGGCAATCATCGCTGGTGATTGGGAAAACAGCCTTGAAGGTTCAGTAATCGCACTGCAGGTGACGGCATTCCTTGCAATACTAAGTAGGCTGGAACTTGCAGTGGATTGTCGAGGGAGCGCTCATTACCCGAGTTGTTATCTTTTGGGTGAATTATTAAATCAAAGTCTCCCAGGTGGAATTCAGAACAGGCAGGATCGTCACAGTCATAGAGGGAGCTTGTACAATAACAGGCCCTTTGGCCCACTGAGTTGGTACTGGCCATCAGCCCCCATTCTCATTACATTTACTTTGACCTAAGTCTGTTGTTCTCCCACATTCCCATCAACACCCCCCCTGTAGCAATCCACCCCACTTCGGAATGAGGAAGGAAACTGGGGAAACCCCAAGTGGCCACAGGAAGGTCAAGCAATTTCCACACAACATGGAGGGCCATATACAGATCGATCATGGTCTTACTGGATGCCAGAGGCTGATCGAAGGTTTTAACAAACCACTCTCATCTTGCAAAACCAGCTTTTCTTCCTTTAGCACACTGTGGGATCTTTCTGTTCGCACGCCTAGTTCCCATAACCTGCCTTCGGGCAGAGGCCCTATTTCAGCAGCACCCTCAGAGGCTGTGCTTTGGAGGGAGCCCAGAGTGAGACACAAGGGGCAGGGAGATATTTTATTGCTAAGGCTGTGTGTAGGTCTCAGTGAAACAGAAAAACACAAAAGTATCGGTGAGGAAAATACAGATTTCCTCCGTGAGCACAAGTTGTTTGCCCAAAGCAGTGTGAAATGGAGTGAATCAGGAATCAACTTCATTTGTTGCAAAGCCTTCTGGAAGTTGAGGTTCAGGCAGTGATTGCTGACTACAAATCCCAAAATGCTTTGAGGCAGTGTCAGTGAGCCCTTTATTCAAGCATTGGAAGAGGAAGGAACTGGTGGTTTAGCAAGCTGTTGCTCTCTGGAGGAAAGAATTAACAACGGAAATATAATGAGCAGGTGACTGGTGTCCTCGGAGCTTGCTTCAGCTGAATTCTCTCACTCTCCTCTTCTCTTGAACCCACGCACGCATGTCGTTGGGAGATGGAGAATTGGAGACAATGTGCCAACTGGCTGATCGACTGTAAGGTGCTGCCCCCGAATCACCGTGTGACCTGGGAGAACGCTCAAGTTTGTGACCTTGCTTGGGCGCTGAGGGATGGCGTCCTCCTCTGCCAGCTTCTCAACAACCTTCAGCCTCATTCTATCAATCTCAAGGAGATCAATCTCCGACCGCAGATGTCCCAGGTAGGTTCAAAACCCTGCACGGTCGCCTCAATTTTACTCTCATTCGGGCTGGTAGACCTAGGGGTGGGGAATACTCTCCCACAGCGCGAAGCACGTTAACGTCCTTGGCCGACCCTTCCATAGGCCATGGTATTACCGAGCAGATCCTATCAGCAGAGTTTGGTCTATGGATAATAGCAGAGAGAAGGACATTCCACTGGACTACATCACGGTTGATCTATAAGCTTTCTCTGATTTCCTTCCAGAACATTCCTGGCCAACAGTAAAGATTAACAATTATGATTTAGCTTGTCACTCAGAGACAGCTGTATCTCTGATGCTCTCTGGGCAAATTTACATTTTCTGCCTCTAACATTCCCTGAACTCTCTTGTGAGGAGAAAAGTTTTTTAGCTCTTCTTGGGTTCCTCTGAAATACCCCAATTTGGTGCCCTTTCAACATTCAGGTCAGTGCAAATCTTCTCTTGCTTCACTCCTTTCCACACTGCTAAAAATGTACAGACATTCCTGTATCTCTGAAGTACATTAGTTCTATTGGACGCAACACTAAGAATGAAAAACCTATGCTGGATCAAAGTAAGCTGCAGAGAGTTGTGGAATTAGTCAGCTCCATCGTGGATACTGTCCAAGACATCTTTCAGGAGCGGGGCCTCAAAAAGGCGGCGTCCATCATTACGGACCTCCATCACCGAGGACGGCACAAGGAAGGAGGTACCGAAGCCTGAAGGCACACACTCAGCGATTCAGAACAGCTCCTTCCCCTCCGAATGGACATTGACCCCATGGGCATATTCACTCCTTTTTTTAAATTTCTGTTTTTGCACTACTTTTTTAATACAACTGGTTATTATACATATATATACCCACTGCAATTCACAGTTTGTTTTTCTATATTTATCATGTATTGCATTGTACTGCTGCTGCAAAGTTAACAAACCTCATGACATATACTGGTGGTTAAACCCGTTTCTGATTCTGATGTCAATAAGGACAGTAGTTTTCACCTCTACTCAAACGAACTGGAGCGGTACAGTACCATGGCGGTCGGCATAACGCCTTATCATACAGGTGACCTGGGTTCAATTCCTGCCGCCGTTAACTGTAAGAAGTTTGTACGTTCTTCCCGTGACCACGTGGATTTCCTCCAGGTGATCCGGTTTCCTCCCACAGGCCAAAGACGTACCTGTTAGTAGGTTAATTGGTCGTTGTAAATTGTCCCGTGTTTAGGCTAAGAACATAAGAAATAGGAGCAGGAGTAGGCTATTCGGCCCATTGAGCCTGCTGCCCCATTCAGTAAGATCGTGGCTAATCAGGCCATGGACTCTTCTCCACCCACCTGCCTTTTCCCCATAACCCTTAATTCCACTACTCTGTAAAAAGGCTAGGTTTAAATCAGGGATTGCTGAGTGCTATGGGTCAAAGGGCCCAAAGGGGCTACTCTGCGCTGTGTCTCATTAAAATTAAAATTAAACTACCTTGCTTCATATGATAAGGGTCACCATTCAGGCCCTCGAGTCTCTTCCCAGTCTCTGAGCAATCCCATCAATCCTATCCTGTCCCTCTGTTCACTCACCAACACTAGGGACAGTTTAGAGTAACTCCTGAAACTATTAACCAGCACAATTTTGGGAAGTGAGATGAACTGGGTGGGGGAGCACGTGAAGTCAAAAGGAGAACGTGCATACTCATACGGACAGCACCCTAGGCCGGGATCAAACTAGGGGTTACAGGAGCTGTGAGGTGTCACTGCCCCACTGTGCTGCCCGATGAAGTCCACAGTCTCGGGAAGTAGGACAACCACAGGACTTTGATGAGGAGATATTTCTTACTTGTGAATCCACCTCCGAAGCTTCCTCATTGCATGTTTCTGACTGGGATCAGTGCGGGATTCGGATCTTGTAGGAGCAGATAATATTGGGATAGGATGTGGATGGGGCAGGAAGAGCTCGGAATGAGGGGTCGGCAGGCCAATTCTCCATTTTCCATTGGTGCCAAAAACAGCTGGGATTATATTAGCTAATGTAAAGTCGTCATGAACATTGGGATTGATGGCACGGGACAGGATTTAAAGGAGGTTCATGAAAATTATTGGGTGGCTTGTCATATGCAGAGCGTTTGATGGCTCTGGGCCTGTATTCACGAGAATTCAGAAGAATGAGAGGTGACCCCATTGAAACCTATTGAATGATGAAAGGTCTCATGTGGAGAGGATGTTTCCTATGGTGGGAGAGTCTAAGACCAGAGGGCACAGCCTCAGAATGGAGGGGTGTCCTTTTAGAACGGAGATGAGGAGGAATTTCTTTGGCTAGAGCGTGGTGAATCAGTGAAATTTGTTGCCACGGGTGCCTGTGGAGGCCAAGCTTTTATATTTATTTAAGGCAGAGGTTGACAGATTCTTGACTGGTTAGAGCATGAATACGGGGAGAAGGCACAAGATTGGGGCTGAGAGGAAAAACGGATCAGGCTCAATGGGCCAAATGGCCTAATTCTGGTCCTATGTCTGTAGCCTTATGGTCGTAAGGATTAGGAAAAGTTCAGAGGGATGTGAGGCCAGTGCAGGCAACGTAATGCATGTTCATGAGGTAATGTTGCAGCTCTATGAAGCCCACTTAGACCACACTTAGAGTATTGTGTTCAGTTCTCGTTTCCTCATCATAGGAGGGATGTGGAAGCTTTAGAGAGGGTACCGAGGAGATTTACCAGGACACTGCCTGGATTGGAGAACACATCTTATGAGGAGAGGCTGAGCGAGCTAGGGCTTTTTTCTTTGAAGGAAGGAGAATGAGAGGAGACATGAGAGAGGCGTATATGATTACCAGTGGCATAGGTAGAGTGGGCAGCTGCACCTTTCCATCAGGGTGGCTATGGCTAATACTAGAGAACACATTTTAAAGGAGTTAGGAGGAGAGTATAGAGGAGATGTTAGAGTTATTGTTTGACACACAGGGAGTGGTAAATGCCTGGGAGACACTGTCAAGGGTAGTGGTACTGTCAGGGGTATTAGAGACATTTTAAAGACTCATAAGGTAGGTACATGGATGTATGAAAAATGAGGGGCTACATGCTATGTAGCAGGAAAAGGTTAGCAGGAAAAGAGTAGGCTCAAAGGTTTTGGGATGAACAGCCTGATCTGTGCTGTACTGTTCTATGTTTTAAATAGGACCGGCTATGTTCAGCTGTGGACCAGCTATGGAGCATAGGATCGGCTATGTTCTATGTTTTAAATAGTTTAGATGGAGGAGGAGGCCTGAAGGACCTGTTTCTTTGCCGTAGGACTCCATGACTACCTGGGCTGGCTGTAACATACACTGATGGCAGCTTTGCTCCCCAGCTGCCAAGGCGTTGGCTCTTTGATTCCCTCCCCAAATCCCTCCCCACTACCTCCCTCATCTTGCAGTTCCTTGTCACTGTCCTGGTTTCTCCTCTAGTGAAGTCTGTAGAAACACCTCCAGCTGACACGAGGGAACTAACACCAATCACCTTCATTTTATTCAATGGAAGGATATCCTTACTGGCCTAATGGATTTGTCCTTGAATAGCCAGGCTGCTGTACCTGCTGCCCAATGGGAGCTGTGAGATGCAATGGCCTTAATGGTACCTGCTGAATGAACTGTAGTGATGAAATGATCTGTACAGATGGCAAAACAGCTTTTTGCTGTATCTCAGGACATGTGACAATGATAAACCAATTTATCAACAGTGGAGGATTAATGGAGACTGTTCTGCTTGAGCTGGGAGCATCCAAGTGTAAAAACAAATGGGAGATCAGGACATTAGCAAGGTGGGTGAATGATATAGGTGCTATACATGGAAGTCCCTTTACAACAGAAATGAGGAGGAAATTCTCAAGGCAGAAAGCATTGAATCTGTGGAGGTGTGGAGGCCAAGTCATTGGGTGTATTTCAAGGATAGGTTAATAGACTCCAGATTAGTATGGGCATCAGAGATTACTGGGAGAAGGCAGGAGAATTGGGTTGAGAGGGACAATAGATTAGCTATGATTGAATGGCAGAGCAGATTCGATGGGCTGATTGGCCTAATATTGCTCCTATGTTTCATGGTCTGATGGTCTGGTGTACAAGATGATGAGAGTCATTGAGCATGTTTTATGAGAATAGGTTGAGTGAACTTGGCTTTTTCTCCTTGGAGCGACAGAGGATGAGAGGTGACCTGACAGAGGTGTATAAGACGATGTGTGGACAGTCAGAGGCTTTTTCCCAGGGCTGAAATGCCTAGCACGAGAGGGCACAGTTTTAAGGTGCTTGGAAGTAGGTACAGAGGAGATGTCAGGGGTAAGTTTTTTTATGCAGAGAGTGGTGAGTGCGTGGAATGGGCTGCCGGCGATGGTGGTGAAGGAGGGAGATACGATAGAGTCTTCTAAGTGACCCCTGGACAGGTACATGGAGCTCAGAAAAATAGAGGGCTATGGGTAACCCTAGGTAATTTCTAAGGTAAGGACATGTTTGGCACAGCTTTTGATGTTTCTATGTCTATGAATTTCCATGAACCCCAGAAAGAGTCCAGGAACGAGTAGGGACAGGAGCAGTCTGTCGTGTATTTCAGATTTCAGTTATATTTGAGTAATCTGGTAAATATATTGTTTGGTTACGCTTTCTTGTTTGTTTAAATAATTTATTACGGGTTATATGCATAAATATGTGAATTGCGTACGTCGTCGTGCCACCACATGATATCCGCACACCTCGCTTAAAGTAAACACAAAGTTAGACCCACATTTCAGTCTCCTATGTTCTCCTTTGAATTAGCTTAATGTTTTGAAGTTACAATATGTAAGACAGCCTCACTGAGCTATTGTCTGGGTGGGTGAATACTGGCTGGGTGGCGCGATAGTGGATCATAACACTATTACAGCACCAGTAAACTGGGCTCAGTTCACACCACGGCCCATGAGGGGGTTGTTCATTCTCCCCGTGACCGTGTGGGTTTCACTCCGGGTGCTCCAGTCCCCTCTCGCATTCCAAAGACGTTCGGGTTAGTAGGACGATTGGTCACGTGGGCGGTTCGGGCTCACTGGGCCAGAGGGGCCTGGTGCCATGCTGTATCTCTAAAGTAAAATCAAAAAGAATTCTTTTTCCTGAGCACTCCTCTCAGTATGTTAAACAAGCTTGGAGACACGGTGCACGGTGAGACGACAGTTCAGTCTGATTTCTGGTGTGCTTTGTGCGGAGTTTGTTCATTTCTCTTTGACCACATGGGTTTCCTCCAGGTGCTCGGGTTTCCTTCCGCATCCCAAAGCACACGATTATGTGTCTCTCATGCACAACTGTCTGTTAGAATCTGAGCAGCTCGGGAAACAGGAAGAATAAATTGGATGTGGGTAGGAATACCATGATGATTGGTTGGAGGATAGTGCAGACTTAGTAGGCCTGTGGGACTGTTTCCAGGCTGTAGTGTATTCCTCTGAAGAACAATCATTCTGCTGGCAAAACAGTAGATTCAATCATATATGAACCAGTTCTGAAACAGAACTGTCTGTCACTTTCAAACCAGGATACAGATTGCAGTGGAACAGGGCCGTGTATCACAGTGGAACAGGGCCGTGTATCACAGTGGAACAGGACTGTGTATTGGAGTGGATCATGGCTATTTATCACATTAATACAGAAGCACAATGTATTGCATTCAGGAGAATGCACCATAACAAAACACATAGCCATATATCAGATTAGACAATAGAAATGTATTACATTAATGGCATCACTAAAAAACACAGGGCAGTGTATTGCATTAAAAACAGGGGAGGTAGAAGTAATTAATGGCTCTGGTCCTGTGTTCACTGGAATTTAGAAGATTGAACCGATTGATGTGGTCTGGGTGCTTCAGTGAAGATTGGCTCTGCACGCAGTCTGCAGTGTGCTAGCAGCATGGCATTGAACTAAGCTGAATTCTCATGCACTAATCCTAAACTCACCATCCTCTGCACTAATCCTAACCTCACCATCCTCTGCACTAATCCTAACCTCACAATCCCCTGCACTAATCCTAGCCTCACAATCCCCTGCACTAATCCTAACCTGACTATCCTCTGCACTAATCCTAGCCTCACCATCCTCTGCACTAATCCTAGCCTCACCATCCTCTGCACTAATCCTAGCCTCACCATCAAACCCACAGATAAAGGGAGGGGGGATGCTGTAGTAGTCTGGTGGGCTGACCTCTACCTTGCTGAGGCCCAGTGACAACTCTCAGATACCTACTCTTACTTACTCTTCGAACAAAATACCACGAAGGAGCACGGGGCCATTGTCTCCCACCCCATCACTGATCTTATTAGCTCTGGGGATCTCCCGTCCACTGCCACCAACTTCATAGTTCCTGCACCCCCACTTCCTGTTTCTACCTCCTACCCAAGACCCACAAACCTGCCTCTCAAGGTAAACGCACTGTTTCAGCTTGTTTCAGCCTCATGAAACTGATACCTGCATACCTTGACTCAGTGTTATCCCCTCTGGTTCAGTCCCTTCCTACCTACATCCGTGACAGTTCACACACTCTGGATCTTTTCAATGATTTCAAGTTCCCCGGCCCCGTGCATCTTATTTTCACTATGGATGTCCAGCCCCTGTACACCTCCCTCCCCAACCAGGAAGGCCTCGAAGCTCTCCGTTCCTTCCTGGAAACCAAACCCAACCAGTTCCCCTCCATCACCACTCTCCTCCATCGGGAAGAACTTGTCCTCACTCTCTATGATTTCTCCATTGGCTCCTCCCATTTCCTTCAAACAAAAGGTGCAGCCATGGGCACTCGCATGGGTCCACGCTATGCCTGCCTGTTTGTCGGTTACGTGGAACAGTCAATGTTCCAAGTCTACACCAGTATCGCTCCACAACTTTTCCTACTGTACATCGACTACTGCGTTGGAGATGCATCCCACATCCATGCAAAGCTTGTTGACTTCATCAACTTTGCCTCCAACTTCTAGCCTCCCCTCAGATTTACCTAGTCCATTCCGACACAACCCCCCCGCTTCTCGATCTCTCTGTCTTTGCCTCTGGAGACAACCACTGATGTCACAGCTGCCTGGACAATATCTCTTCCCACGCTGTTACATGAAGACAGGTCTTCATGCTATAGCGACTGGTCATCATGAAGCGTTTCGACAGGTTCGTCATGAGGCACATCAAGACCCTGCTTCTCCCCTCACTGGACCCCCTGCAGTTCGCGTATCGTCCCAACCGTTCAACAGACGACGCTATTGCCATCACCCCTGCACCTGGCCCTCACCCACCTGGAGAAAAAAGACACGTACGTTTGAATGCTGTTCATAGACTTCAGTTCAGCATTCAACACAATGATTCCTCAGAGACTGATTGGAAAGCTGAGCCTACTGGACCTGAACACCTCCCACTGCAACTGGATCCTAGACTTCCTGACTGGGAGACCTCAGTCAGTCCGGATTGGAAGCAGCATCTCCAACACCATCACACTGAGCACGGGGTCCCCCCAGGTGGGTCTCATTGGCAAGAACGATGAGTCAGCATACAGAGAGGAGGTGCAGTGGCTAACGGACTGGTGCAGAGCCAACAACCTGTCTCTGAATGTGAACAAAACAAAAGAGATGGTTGTTGACTTCAGGAGGACACGGAGCTACCACTCTCCGCTGAACATTGACGACTCCTCCGTAGAGATCGTTAGGAGCACCAAATTTCTTGGTGTTCACCTGGCGGAGAATCTCACCTGGTCCCTCTACACCAGCTCCATAGCAAAGAAAGCCCAGCAGCGTCTCTACTTTCTGCGAAGGCTGAGGAAATTCCATTTCCCACCGCCCCTACCCCCCCCATCCTCACCACATTCTACAGAGGTTGTATTGAGAGCATCCTGAGCAGCTGCATCACCGCCTGGTTTGGAAATTGCACCGTCTTGGATCTTAAGACCCTGCAGCGGATAGTGAGGTCAGCTGAGAAGATCATCAGGGTCTCCCTTCCCACCATTATAGACATTTACACCACACGTTGCATCCGCAAAGCAAACAGCATTATGAAGGACTCCACACACCCCTCATACAAACTCTTCTCCCTCCTGCTATCTGGCAAAAGGCACCGAAGCATTCAGGCTCTCACAACCAGACTATGTAACAGTTTCTTCCCCCAAGCCATCAGACTCTTCAATACCCAGAGCCTGGACTGACACCACCCTACTGCCCTCTACTGTGCCTATTGTCTTGTTTATTATCTATGGTAATGTCTGCACTGTTTTGTGCACTTTATGCAGTCCTGGATAGGTCTGTAGTCTAGCGTAGTTTTTGTATTGTTTCATGTAGCACCATGGTTCTGAAAAACGTTGTCTCGTTCTTACTGTGTACTGTACCTGCAGTTATGGTCGAAACGACAATAAAAAGTGACTTGACTTGACATGTGTAACTCTCAGTTCAGCTAGTGGCTTAATATCGGGGTGACAGCCCCCGGCCCAGCCAAACTTAAGAAATCTCGTTTGGGTGGATGCTGTGCGATGTGTCCCCTGTTACAAATCAGTCCCATGAAGTAACAAACAGTACACAATATGCGATTAAATGATTGAGCTTTAGAATTCTTAATTTGACTATATGGTTAGTAAAGAAAACAAAAAAAAGGAAAAAGGGTCCATTCTCATGAAACAGTTTAATGCACAATGTTGGAGCTCACTGATAAACCGTTCGTCCACCATCGACCTCCTCCGATCGTGGCTGACCTTCAGACCCTCACTCCAATTCCACTCTGTTCGGCGGTCTACCAACTCTCTCCATTTGCATCTTCTCTCCTCATCTCTCCCCGGCAAAAGACCGCAAATTCCCGGCTCCCAGACACACAAGAAAGAACAACATCCTACTCATTGGCTACCATGCCCCGTTATCTCTCATCATAACCTAAACATTGCTGCCACAGAGGAACCATTACCTTAGCAGTGGAACATTACGGAGGAGCCATTACATCAGCAGTGAAACCTTACAGCGTGTTACACTTGTAAAAATGCTATCCCTTCTCTCAATTCCTCTGTCTCTGCCACATCTGCTCTCAGAATGAGACTTTCCATTCCAGAATGAAGGAGATGTCCTCCTTCTTCATAGAAAGGGGCCTCCTTTCCTCTACCATCAATGCTGCCCTCAACCGCATCTCTTCCATTTTGTACACATCTACCCTCACCTTATACACCCGCCACCCCACGAGGGATAGGGTTCCTCTTGTCCTCACCTACCACCCCGCCAGCCTCTGCGTCCAGCACATATTTCTCTCTAACTTCTGCCATCTCCAATGGGATCCCACCACCAAGCACATCTTTCCCTCCCCCCAAATGTTTGCTTTCCATGGGAATTGCTCCCTACATGATTCCCTTGTCCGTTTGTCCCTTCCCACTGATCTCCCTCCCAGTACTTATCCTTGCAAGCGGAACAAGTGCTACACCTGTCCCTACACCACCTCCCCCACTACCATTCAGGACACCAAACAGTCCTTCCAGAAGAGACAATTCATCTGTGAGTCTGTTGGGGTCCTATGCTGTGTTCGGTGCTCCCAGTGTGGCCTCCTGTATATCGGTGAGACCCGATGTAGATTGGCAGACTGCTTCACCAAGCACCTATGCTCCATCCACCAGAAAAACCAGGATCTCCCAGTGGCCACCCATTTTAATTTCACTTCCCATTCCCATTCTGACATGTCAGTCCATGATGAAGCCACACTCAAGTTGCAGGAGCAACAGCTTATATTCCCTCTGGGTAACCTCCAACCTGATGACATGAACATCATGTAAACATAGAAACATAGAACACCTACAGCACAATAGGGACATGTTCGGCCCACAAAGTTGAGCCGAACATGTCCCTACCTTAGAAATTACTAGGGTTACCCATAGCTCTCTATTTTTCTAAGCTTCATGAACCTATCCAAAAGTCTCTTAAAAGACCCTATCGTATCCGCCTCCACCATCGTTGCCGGCAGCCCATTCCACGCACTCACCACTCTCTATGTAAAAAAACTTACCCCTGACATCTCCTCTGTACCTACACCCAAGCACCTTAAACCTGTGCCCTCCTGTGGCAGCCATTTCAGCCCTGGGAAAAAGCCTCTGACTATCCACACAATCAATGCCTCTCATCATCTTATACACCTCTATCAGGTCACCTCTCATCCTCCAAGCAGAAAAGGCGAGTTCACACAACCTATTCTCATAAGGCATGCTCCCCAATCCAGGCAACATCCTTGTAAATCTCCTCTGCACCCTTTCTATGGTTTCCACATCAATTTCTTGAACTTTTAGTAATGCCCCCCCCTTCACCATTCCCCATCGCCTTTTTCCCTCTCTCATCTTATCTTCTTACCTGCCTATCACCTCCCCCTTGTGCTTCTCCCTCTTTTCTTTCTCCCATGGCCTTCTGTCCTCTTCTATTGGATTCCTGGTTTGATGTTTGATATTTGATGTGTTGTCCGCTTGCATTTTGCTGTTTGTGCAATTTGTTCTTTTTTTTTGTACATTGTGTGTTTGATGTTTTCTTGAACGCGTTCTATGGTGTTTGTAAGGGAGTATGAATCTCAGAGTTGTGTTACATACACATAATTGATAATAAATGTACTTTGAATGAAGGAGGATCCCGTTGAAACCTAGCGAATATTGAAAAGCCTGCACAGAGTGGATGTGGACAGAATGTTTCATATAGTGTAAGAGTCTGGGATTAAAGACACAGTCTCAGAATAGAAGTATGTCTCTTTGGACAGAAATGAGGAGGAATTTCTTTAGCCAGAGCGTGGTGAATCTGTGGAATCCATTGTCACAGACTGCTGTGGAGGCCAAGTCAATGGGTACAATTAAAGCAGAGGTTCTTGGGTTCTTGATTGGAAAGGGCATTGTAGATTACGGGGAGAAGTTAGGAGGATGGGGCTGAGCGGGATAGTAATCAGCTATGATGGAATGGCGGAGCAGGCTCGATGGGCCGAATGGTCTAATTCTGCCTCTATGTCGAATGGCCTTGTGCATCGCAGAGCAGTAAAATGTTTTGTATTATAACAGGACAATGTAATGTATTTAAATACAAAGTAATACTTCAGACTAAAGCAGGCAATGTAAACATTAAAAGAATGAGCAAAGTGAAACAATGACAATACATCACATTAAAATAGAGAGCGATGCACAGAGGAGTTTAACACATTCTAGCAAGGCAATGTTTCACAGAAACACAGGGCAATGTATGGTACTGAAGTTATACAACGAAAGCACAGAACAACACAGGACTAATGTCACTCAAAGGATCACTTCATATGTGTACAGTATAAAACCTGAAATTCTTCCTCTTCACACACATCCACAAAGCAAAGAAACCCCATAGACTGAATGATCGAAACATGAAAGCCCCAAAGCCCCCCTACACCCTCCCTTTGCACAAGATCTGCAGAAACATTGAATCCCACCTGCACTAGCAGAGGCACTGACACCACCCCCCGCCCACCACCAGCACGTGTGCAACAGCAGAGGCCCCCAGAGCACCCTGGATCCAAAATCCATCAAATCTGCAGTCCGTTACCCAGTTCTTCAGTATCTCAGACGAACTCTCTCTCCCAGCGAAGGGAGGTCACTCCTGCAGCAACGAGATCGGAGACCAGCAACTCGCTGTTCCGATATTACAATCTTCTGCGTTGCTTCTCCAAGCCACCCCCCTATCTCGAGGACCGACAGACTCGTGCTCACAGACTCTGGCAGGACCACAACCTCCTTGAAGTGAAAAGAAAGAAATGAGGAAAGACAAATAGTTCTGTGGATGAACTAGGAGGAGTTGCCTGGGCCTGATGCCATCTTGAAAGCAATGGACAACTCACCATAATGTATACCCTCAGCGGCTACTTTAGTAGGTGCCTAATAAAGTGGACACTGAGTGTATGTTTGTGGTCTTCCACTGCTATCATCCATCTACTTAAACGATTGATGTTTTGTAAATTGAACGATGCTCTTCCATTGTAATGCATGGTTATTTGAGTTACTGTCACTCTCCTGTCAGCTTGAACCAGTCTGGCCATTCTCCTCTGACCTCTCTCATAAACAAAGTGTTTTCATTCACAGAATGCCGTTCGCTGTATGTTTTTTGGTTTTTCTCTGTAAACTCTAGAGACTGCTGTGTGTGCGGAAATCTCAGAAGATCAACAGTTTCTGAGATACTCAAACCACCCCGTCTGGCACCAACAATCATTCCACAATCAAAGTGACTTAGATCACAATTCTTCCTCATTCTGATGTTTGGTCTGAACAACTGAACCTCTTGACTAAGTCTGCGTGCTTTTATGCATTGAGTTGCTGCCACAGGATTGGCTGATTAGAATGGCTGAATGGCTCATTAGTGATCAGGTGTATGGGTCTACCTAATGAAGTGGCCACTGAGTGTAGATTTCAACACTTTTACAGTGTTGAGTTGTCCCACTACAGTAATTGATTCTGTATTGTGTTACTCTAAACTATCACCAGCTTCTATGTATTTACTTATTTAAATACTGCACAGAATAAGCCCCTCTAGCCCTTCAAGCCACCCCCCCCCCCCCAGCAATCCTCTGATGTAACCCTAGCCTAATCATAGGACAATTTACAATGACCAATTAATCCACCAGCTGGTATGTCTTTGGACTGTGGGAGGAATCCAGAGCACCCAGAAGAAACCCATGCGGTCAAGGGGAGAACGTACAAACCTCTTACATTAAGACAGCGGTGGGAATCGAACCTGGGCTGCCTGTGCTGTAAAGTGTTCCACTAACCACGAGGCTACCGTGTTGCCTGTGTTGTGATGACTCAACCTTGGCCTTTGAAGATAGGACTGGTCATTAACTTATCTCTTGTGGGCATCTATGATGCAGACATCAGTGGCGATGGCTCCCCTCTGTCACGACTTTATATGGTTTTGATTATGATATTCTTACTGCGTTGCTGTAGAGGACAGATCACAGATAGTTTAGTTACTAGAGTGCTGTGGGGAGATCTCTGAACACTCATGCTGTTGGCTGACGGATGCTTTTCTCAGAAGCTTCAGTGACCTCATTGAAACATATGACGACACTAAGACTGGGGAGGTTCTTCAGGCTGCAGAACCTGAAAGCAGGGGAGCAGTTTCAGGATAAGGGGCTGGCCTTTTAGAACGGAGATTCTCCCGCAGAGCTGTGAACTAATCATATTCAGGATAGAGACAGATACATCTTTAGCCTACATGGGAATCATGGATTATGACAAATGGACTAGAAGAAAGGGGAAAGGACCGATTGTCATCCATATTTTACCTCGAGAGTTCCTGCTGTTTTTATGTTGGTCTTGTAACCTCAAGATCAGTTTTCTTACCTCAAGACTTCTTTTCTTACAAACAGTTTCTAAGATCTTGAGGCTTTAAGCATGGTCTTGTGGGAATTACTCACAAGGGCCACATCATCAGTGAAGGCCAAGATATATTACCTGAATCAAGATGGAAACCCAACTCATCTCTATCCAATGAACATAACAAACTATCCATAACGATATTAAATAAAATTGGAGAAAGCATGTCACCCTGCTTAGGACCTTTTAGAATAGGTCAGAATGTATGGCAGCACTTGTGGGCTGCTGCCCCTAGCACACTCTTGGTGTGTTGGTTGTTGATGCAAATGGCACATTTCTCTGCATATTTTGACGTACAGGTGATAAATAAGCTTGAATCTTGGATTGGGCTGGTCTTGGAGTTGCTATTCTCAATAAGAGTGTAGGAGTTGATATAGAAGTTTGATAGGAGGCTCACAAAATCAGCACCAACCCCCCATCTGGCCATTCCTGTTCTCTGGTCACCAGTTCACCCTCCTAACTCCAAACCTCCCCCCACCACCCCCGTCAACTTTATGACCTTCCAACATCTCCAATCTCGTCTAGTCCTCCACCTTGTGGCATGTCAATCCATTTTACTCACTCCACTGTCTAAGTCCTGAGGGTTTGGAATTTGCTTTCTGAAATTCACTTACTGAAGCTCTTGGTAACCTAAACTGATATCGCTGGTGACTTGTGCATTGAGATTCATAGACAGATAAAGCAGGGAAGCAGGTCATTTGGCCCATCATGACTGTGCTGACAATCAGGTGTCTATTTATGCTCATCTCATTCTATTTTCCCAGTATTCCCATCAAACCACCCAGATTCCGACTACCACCCAACACTGGGGACAGTTAACCCACCACCCTGCATGTTTTTGTGCTGTAGGAGAAAACCAAGCATCAGGAGGAAAGTTGCAAGATCAGCGGGCAGTACATGCAAACTCCACGCGAGCAGCACTCAAGATCAGGATTGAGCTGGGGTCGATGGAGCTGCGATTCAGCAGCTCGACTGTTTCCACCACTGTTTCACCCATTGGTTTGCTAACGTTCCTGTGAACTACCCTGTAGTTTTTAGAGGCTCTATTGCAGTGTTGGGCTGGGTGGCTGAGATCTACAGTGAGCTCCAACCACCAGGAACAGGGTACTGCAACACACAGAAGACGTCATGTTCATTCTGCAACCAAGGAAGACCCCAGTTTGTGACACTTGATCGTACCACTGGGCCCGGACTTCTGAGGTCAAGAGAGTGGAACTGCCCCAGGGCAACGGGTTTTTCACTTTAAAAACTCTTCTGCAGAGGTTTCCTATCATCGTCGGACATGATGGACAACCAGCACCACCATTGTGGTGTCTAAACATGGGGAAATATCACGTCACTACCCGGGGTGGGGATGGGTTCTAGATTTTGCTCATATTCACCAAAATTTGTTGCTTTTTGGATGTAGGGGATATAATAATTTAAAAGGGGACCCAGCTGAGAACAGGGCTAGAGAGGAAAGCAGAACGTCCCTCTCTCTGCAGTTATTTGCAGAAGTTGGGCTATGAACTGAAAGTGAAAGTCGCAGAGGAGAGCACAATGAAGAACAGAGAGCTTGCAGAGCTGCCACACACTCAGCCAACAGCTGCATGCTCTACACATGTGAGAAGATGTACCTCATAAATTCACCTTAATCTAAACTCCACAAATACAGACGATTACACCGAGGAACGCTTGGAATATTTAAGTTGAGCAAGAGATTTAATCGGGGAACGGTAGTAAGTGGTTTATCATTGTCACATAGAACATTGAACATTACAGCACAGTACAGGCCCTTCGGCCCACAATTTTGTGCCAAATGTCTAACCTCCTCTGAGATCAATCTAGTCCTTCTGTCCTACATAGCCCTCTTTTTTCATATCATTCATGTGCCTATTTAATTTCCTCATTGCCCCTAATGTATCTCCCTTTGACACCACCTCGAATGTAACAACTGTCACCTTACGCACCCAACACTTCCTGTGCAAAGAATTTATCTGACATCCCCATATACTTTCTCTAATGATCTTAAAATTATATCCCTTGTATTCAAAGATTCAATTTACATTTATTATCGGAGTATGTATGCGGTATAGAACCCTGAGATTCGTCTTTCCACAGACAGCCACAAAACAAAGATGACCACGGAACCTGTTTAACGAAAACCATCAAACCCCCAGCGCGCAAACAGAGAACAGATCGCGCAAATGACAAGAAAAAAGAACAGAGCGAAAAACACAGAATACGAAACACCAAATCACAAAGGAATCCACAGAGTCCAGGCATATTCGTTCAACTCAATTCAGTTCAACCCATTGCTGCATCTCTCGCTATCTGCAAGCTGCAGTGACAGTCCACCATGACCAAAACTGCACAAAACAGTAAACAAAAGGAGCGGCCAGAACCCAGAAACACATCATAACATGAACTACAGAGTCCACGCCACAAACCGCATCGATGAAACCTTGCCCAAGACCCAGGGATTCCAGCGTTGCCCTCCGACAGCATCAAGCAAGAGGGAGGGAGAGGGAGGGAGAGAGAGCGAGAGAGAGGGAGGGAGAGAGAGAGAGACCATTCACACGTAGGCACCTTCCTCCAGGAGCAACAAACGAGAGGGAGAGAGAGACCATTCCCACGCAGGTATGTGGTGCTGAAGACCCGCCCACTTTCCGCTCTCAGCCGCTTTGATTTCAATCTTCCTTGATGCTTTAACTGGTGGGGTGTGTGAGAAATGGAGTTGATCATGGGCTTGCACCCCACCTCCAGACTCCTTGGCTTCGAAACCTCGGCAAACTCCTTCAGAGGCAGCAAAGCACCGGGGCGCTTGATCGGCCTGAAAACACACTACCAAAATGTAGATCACAGGCTCTGGCAGTAGCAGAACCTCATTTGAAAGGGAAAGAAGATGTAAAAGAAGTATTTTGTGAACCATCTGGAGAATGTTGCTCTTGGTTGTGTTGTTCACCGATGTCATCTTCCGGAAAAGCCATTCCTGCCCTGGGAAAAAGTCTCTGCTTATCCACCCGATATGATCTTGTGCACCCGTATCAATCTACGGTGCATCCTTCTTCGCTCCAAAGAGAAAAGCCCTAGCTCACTCATCCTATCCTCTTGAGACATGCTCCCTCATCCAGACAGCATCCTGGTAAATCCCCTCTGCACCCTCTCTAGATTCTACATCCTTCGTATAGTGAGGTGACCAGGCTGAACACAATATTCCAAGGCAGTTTCACCCAGGTTTTATAGAGTTGCAGGATGCAGTGAACAGCTTTTATTTGTACACCACACAATCGAGATCCATTTCAAGTTCAAGGTTATCGTCATCTGACTGTGTATATATGCAACCAAATAAAACAATGTTCCTCCTTAGCATGCTGCACCCTCAATAAAACAAAATATTACCACAAAAGATTCAGAAAGATTCAAGATTCAAGATTCAAAAGATTCAAAAAACTTTATTGTCATTCTAACCATACATCAGCTCTGCAGGGCAGAATGAGACAGCGTTTCTCAGGGGCAGTGCAATGCAGCACAAATAAGTAAATAAAGTATATATTAAAATACATGTGAAGTGTGCAGCACAGGTAAATATTAAACAGCATAGTAAACAGTAACCAGCGCGCTGTCCTGGTGATGAGACCTTGGTGGTGACAGGGTATTTAGTAGTCTCACAGCCTGAGGGAAGAGCTGTTACCTACTCTGGCAGCCCTAATCCTGATGCGTCTGTTCCTCCTTCCTGATGGTAGTGAGTCAAAGAGATTGTGGGATGGGTGGTAGGGATCCTCGACAATGCTTTGGGCACTTTGTCTGCAATGCTCCCGGTAAATGTCACAAGTTGGGGGAGGGGTGTGGAGAGAGACCCCGGTGATCCTCTTGGTGGTTTGTACTATCCTCTGTAGGGTCTTGCAATCTCATGCCTTGCAGCTTCTGTACCACACAATGATGCATTCAGACAGGGCACTCACTCAGTGGTGCTCCTGTAGAAAGTTGTTAGAAATGGGGAAGGGAACCTAGCACTTCTCATTCTCCTCAGAAAGTACAGCCGTTGCTGTGTTTTTTTGAGTAATAAGAGGTGATGTGTGTCCAGATAAGATCGCCCATTAGGAGCACACTAAGGAACTTTGTGCTCTTCACTTTCTTCATGGCAGAGTCATTGATGAGCAATGAAGAGTGGTCAACCCGTGCCTTCCTGAAATCCACAGTCACCTCTTTTGTCTTGTCCACATTGAGACTCAAGTTATTGTTCTCACGCCATCTGAGAAGTCTCCTCTACCTCCTCCCTGTATGCCAACTCAGTACCACTGGGCAGTAATCATTTAGACTAGCTACCATCACGCTTGTGGGCACCAGGATGATGGTGGCTGCCTCGAAGCCTGCAAGAACAGTAGAGTGTTGCAAAGAGATATTAGATGTGTCCATTAAGACCTCTGTTAGATGGTCAGAATGCTCTCCACCGTATATCTGCAAACGTCTCCATACTGTTTGGCTGCCTGTTCTCCGTATCAACTATTTAGCGAATAACAAATGACAACATAGAAAACGTAGGTCTCTTCTTGTTGTCTCTGTGGAGAGATCATATAAAGCTTAATTAAGATTATCTTAAAGACTATTGGATCAGGGGTTAGAGCAGGGACATTCCGCTGAGGTAAGTAATCACACAGGATCTCTGAAATTTGGTCTAAGCACCATGTTTCTGTTTCTAATGTTCACAAGTCCCAGTATCTCCTTTATTCATTCCAGAAAGATACAATAATACAAGTTATCAATAGAGGGATTTTATCAATGAAAGAATTTACATTTATTTATTGAGATACAGTGCAGAATAGGCCCTTACAGCTCTTCAAGCTGCACTGCCCAGCAATCCCCTGAATTAATCCTCACCTAATCATCGGACAATTTACAGTGACATATTCTGTGGAATCCGTTGCCATGGGCAGCTGTGCAGGGAAGTCATTGGGTATGTTTAAGGCAGAGGCTGATAGATTTTTGATCAGTCAGGTCATGAAGGGACACGGGGAGAAGGCAGGCGATTGAGGCTGAGAGAGAAATTGATCAGCCATGATGAAATGGAGGAGCAAAATCGATGAGCCAAATGGGCTAATTCTTCTCCTATATCTTATGATTTTATGGGTCAATTAACCGATATGCCTTTGGACTGCGGGAGGAAACTGGAAAACCCAGAGAACACCCATGCATTCCTCGGGGAGGGCGTTCAGAATTCTTACAGATGAAGTCAGAATTGAACTCTGAACTCTGACCCCCCCGCCCCCAAGCTGTAATAGTGTTGTGCTAACTACTACTCTGCCATGGCACCCCAACTCCCAGTAATCTTTGGCAGTTACTTTCACTTGCTACTGTTCTACGCAGACTCCCTCTTAAACAGGGGTTCTCAACCTGCAGTCCACGGATCCCTTGGATAATAGTAAGGCCTCATGATGTAAAAAAGGTTGGGAACCCTGCTCTGGAATTTGCTTCACTCAAGTCTGTTGCAACATTAGGTATCCATTAGGCATATTAAATGATACTCAAGGTGTTAACATTAAAGGATTAATAATCTGCCATGTATTAGTAGATCACGTGATGACTATGTTACATTGTCCTCTAGTATTGGAATTAGGAAAAACAGGAAAGGAAATAAATATCCAACTAAATCTATATTATTACGGTCAAGCTGAACTTTAACAGAGGCCTTGGCATGATGTTTTTGACGGACTATCCTTCACAATGTGGCTGTAGGTGGGCACTGTTTTCAGAGGCCTGATGCTCAGCTGTTACAGGGTTAATAGTTCATTCTTTTATATCTCTGCCTGCTTCTGTCAAGGAAACTTGTCCAATGGTAAATGCAAATCAAAGGCGCTATTGACAATGGTAAATCTGAAAGGAAAAAAATAGATAAAATGCTGGAAATGCACGGGTTTCTCCCAAAACTTTTAATCTCTTCAGTGGTTTTCTATCCTCTGATATGGGATGTCTTCTCCATCAGGATCTTGCTTGATTTGGGTTGTGATATGTTTTGAGTCATCTCCATCTTCAGCAATGTGGACTTCATTCCTCTCTCAGTAGCAACTGCCCTGCAGTAGTTTCCTGTCAACCCCAATTGTACTTGTGTTCTGTATATGAATTCCAGCATCCTCATTAATGTTGGAGTTGGAGCTGAGCGATCTGGAAGTCAACCAGGCAAGCTACTAGAGGAGAGGAGCCAACCGCTGAGAAAAGCAGACTGATTGACCTAGTGGCACCATAGCACAGTGGTTAGCATGGTGGCTTTATTACGCCAGTGGTCAACAAGCAGTGTTTGATTCCCACCGCTGTCTGTAAGGAGACTGTATGTTCTCCCCACAACTGTGTGGATTTCCTGCAGGTGCTCCGCTTACTCACGCATCCCAAAGACTTATGGGGTAGGCCTAGTAAGTTCTGCACATGCTATGTTGGTGTAGGAAGTGTGTGGTGACACTTGTGGACTGCCCACAATAGCGCAAATGACACATTTCACTGCATGCCTTGATGTACATGTGACCAACAAAGCTAATTTTTGTATCTTTATACGGTGGAGCATTTGTTTTGCACACTACCCAACAGATCACACGTACATAAAGTTCAAAAGTAAAGTTATGATGAAAGTACATATATGTGACCACATACAACCCTGAGATTCATTTTCTTGTGGGCATACTCAGCAAATCAACACATAGTAAAAGCAGAATGCACGATATAGTGTTGCTCTTACAGAGAAGGTACAGTGCAGGGGAACAAATACAGTGCATGTGATCTGATTAGATTGGCTGGGAGATCAAGAGTTCACCTTTTAGCAGGTGAAAGGTCTGTTCAAGACTCTGATAGCAGAGGGAATGAAGCTGTTGTTGAGTCTAGTGATATGTGAGTGTTGGCTTTTTATATTGTCTGCCCGGTAAGAGAAGGGAGAGGAGAGAATGACCAGGGTGGGGGGAGGGGGGGACTGTTGATAATGTTGGCTGTTTTCCCAAGGCAGTAAGGATTGTAGAGGGGAGACTGGGTTGCAGTCTTGACTGGAGCACTTACCTTTACAAGAGTGTGGTGCACCCAGTTAGGATGCATTTTAAGGCAGCTCTATAAAAATTGTTAAGAGTTATTGGGATAGGTCCTGGTTGTCATTAAGCACGTCGGGATTTGTTGGAGCTGAACTCATCAAGAGAAGTAGAGAGCATTCAGTCTGACACATGTCTTGTAGACGGTGGAGCAGTTTTAGTGGTGTTGGGAAGTGGGTTACATTTCATGTGTAACCCATCTTTTGAGCTTCTGTAGTGTTTATATTGTTAGAACTGATAGCGCTACCTAGTTAAGGTTGTTATAGATGGGGGTGGTAATGGGAACAAGGTCCCATTACCTATTAAATGGTCCCAACGGCATGTGCCTCATATAGCCTCTGACAACCACGTTCAGCTCCTGGCCTTCACGTTTGGCTTAGCTACTAATCCTGGTGGAACCGTTTCCTCTGACAGGAGAACGGGCAAAGGTGGGTTGCTGGTGCCTTAAAACCAGTTTCTTCAGGCAGATAGAACTCGTTAGCTGTGATTGGTTGCTCATCTAGGAGAAGGAAAACTCGGATCTCAAACCTCCGCTGCCTTGTGACTATACTCACTCATGGGGAAGGCTTCAAGAGCACCCCCTGAGGGAAAAATCTGTAGCTGGAGTCCCTAAAGCAGTCTCGCATTGAATTCAATTCTGACTGGCAACTCCTGTAATGCTGCTGCTACCAAACTGCGTTGGTCTCTGCCATTCCTTTAGGTTCATCAGATGCATGGAGAGGAGGAGCTTGCTACACGGACAACAGCTTGCTCTCCATATCATACTGCCCAGGCTTGCATGTCTAGACAGCTAGGATGCATTATCCACGGTCAACTCTGACCGACGGAGGCCCTCACCTCATCTCATCTAGTTAGAACAAGTGCTTTTGATTCATGGACCAATCTTGTGGGTCAAGCCCGTGGTGGATGTGTTCACTCTGTGTTCATCCTGTGTCCCTCTTCTCTGTATTTACAATGGCTGCACACAGCTGGTCCTTCCAACATGTCCCAGGGAGCTACATTGGTGCTAGAAATTTTGTGAACCCTGTTGAATTATCTCTATTTCTGCATAAATATGACCTAAAACGTGATCAGATCTTCACATAAGTCCTGAAACTAGATAAAGAGAACCCATTTAAATACATAACACAAAAGAAACATTATACTTGTTCATTTATTTATTGAGGAAAGTGATCCAATATACATGTATTTGCTGGAAAAAGTATGTGAACCTTTGCTTTCAGTAACTGGCGTGATCCCCTTGTACAACAATAACTTCAGCCAGACGTTTCTGGTAACTGTTGAACGGCCCCTGTACATCGGCCTGGAGGAATTTTAGGCCATTCTTCCTTACAAAACTGCTTCAACTGTGGGATGCTGGTGGGATTCCTTGCATGAACTGCTTGCTTCAGGTCCTTCCACGATATTGCAATAAGATTAAGGTCAGGACTTTGACTCGGCCATTCCAAAACACAAATTTCCTTCTTTTTAAACCATTCTGTTGCTGATTTACTGTTGTCTTTCAGATCTTTGTCTTCTTGCACTATCCAACTTCCATTAAGCTTCAGGTGACAGACTGCTACCCTGACATTCTTCTGTAAAGCGTCTTGAAACAATTTTGAATTCATTGTCCCAGAAGCACTGTAGAACATCCAGGTGGTCTTTTGCAAATTTGAGAGGTGCAGCAATGTTTTTTTTGGAGAATAGTGGCTTCCTCCCTGGTGTCCTTCCATGAACACTATTCTTGTTCGGTGTTTTTCGTATAGTGGATACATAAACAGAGAATTTCGCAAGTTCTAGAGATTTCTGCAAGTCTTTTGCTGTTATCCTTGGGTTCTCCTTCACCTCCTTCAGCATTGCACATCGTGCTCTGGGTGTGATCTTTGCAGGCTGCCCACTCCCAGGGAGAGTCGCAACAGTACTGAATTTCCTCCATTTGTAGACAATTTGTCTTACTGTGGACTGATAAACACTCGGGACTTTAGAAATGCCTTTTTCTGCTTCACGCTGCCTCTTCTAAGGTCCTCTGAGAGTTGTTTTGATCCAAACATGATGCACATAAACAGATCTTTCTGGAGAAGAGCAGGCTCTGTCAATAACTTGACTTTGTGTGTCTTTTTTATACGGCAGGGCACCTCTACAACCCACGCTTCCAATCTCATCTTATTAATTGGAACACTTGACTCCAAATAGCTTTTGTAGAATACATGTAATACTGGATCATTTTTCTTAATAAATAATTGAACAAGTATAATATTTTTATGTTATTTATTTAATTGGGTCATCTTTCTCTAGGTTTAGGACTTATGTGAAGATCTGATCACATTTTAGGTCATAGTTGTGCAGAAATAGAGAAAATTCTACAGGGTTCAGAAACTTTCTAGCACCACTGTAAAAGATCACAACACAATGTGTAGTTTCTCCTATTATTAGTAACTCTCTCACAATGAGTCACTGACCAGCAGAAGGGACTGATGAAGAACCTTCTAAAGGCTGATTATAAATAGGTTTAATGCAGGTTCCCATTGTAAAAGAAAGGGGAAGGCCAGGGCTGGGGTTTGTGCAGAGTAGGGAAGTTTCTTTTTCTGTACAGGTTGCTGTTTGCTATTTTGTGAAGCACAGACAGTACCAGGAGCTAACGATGATGTTCAGTTTCCAGGGGACGACTTTATCTGTGGAGAAAGTCAAAGGGAGAGTTTACTGTGCACAGAAAGTCAGGTAAACAGTGCAGATGGAAGTGAAGTTGCTATTTTATCTTACAGTCATAAATGGAGAGGTTTATGTTACATCCTCAAGTACCTCTATCAAAACTCTGGAAACTGCTTTGTTACCACATTTTCTACACACATTCTGGAGTGGGGAGAAGTCTTTCATGCATCCCTAAAAGAGCTGGAATTGTTGGTGTACACATGAATTTCCTGGGTTTGGAAGGCATGTTCGTCAAAGATCAGATTAGATATGGAATCCCATCATATGGTCTGAATCTGTGTAGTTCTGACATGTACACTTTGCTCTGACTGAATGATTTGATCTGTATGAACAGTATGCAAGACAAGCTGTTCACTGTGTCTTGGTAATGTGGCAATAATAACGAATAGCAACGCCTCACAGAGATGAGCTCAGTTTAACATGTTTCATTTCACAGTAGCAACGGGTGGGGGAGGGATGCCACTTGGAACAGGGGGAATCCTATTCAAAATGAACATTGGGCTTGAATGTCACTGAGGGTCAAAGATCAAAGCCAATGACACTTTGGTATTTGGAGAACTTTCTGGAAGTAGCAAAGTTAAGCCATGACTGACAGTGGGATCTTTGAGAAACGAGAGGCTCACAGGTTTCTAGAAGGGTACCTTCTCCCTTGTCAAATGCCAGGTGGAACCGTGGGCACTATTTGATCACCAAACAATGCTTTTTGAATCTACAAAGTAATCGAAGAGCAGAGAACACGGTGGGATGCCCAAGGACAACATTATCATTTGCGTGCCCACAGATTAAAGGTTAGCTTTATATGTAGATGTAAATTGAAGCATACAGTGAATTGTGTGGTTTTGTGTCCACGAACAACACCATCTGAAGAATCTGCTGCTAGCAGCCCATGAATGTCACCACACGTCCGGGGCCAGCTTAGCATGCCCTCAACTCATTAACCCTAAGCATATGTCCTGACACTGTGGGAGGAAACCGGAGCATCCGGAGGAACCCATACAGTCATGGGAAGAACGTACAGATTCCTCTTGGACAGCAGCGGGAATCAAACCCGATCGGTGTTCTCTGGCACAGTAACGCAATAGCGTTAACCACCACACTATTTTGCTGTTCAATCTGTATATTTGTTGTCACCCGTGTCCTGATGCATGTGAAAATAACAAACCAATGCTAATTTTTATCAATGACGTTAAACGTTCATCGTCAGGTCTATTGGTGAACAGTGCCCCCCCCCGCAAACCCAGGACCTCTGTCATCTGGTAGGATAAAGCAACAGGAGCGTGGGAATACCTTAAAGCTTGTTCCATCCACCCAACGCACTCAGCTTACTGACATCGACTGCTGATCAATGGTTCAACTTAATATCATAGAATGTATACAGCATACAACCTGAAATTCTTACTCTTCACAGACACCTATGAAACAGAAAAAAAAACAAAAAATGAATGACAGGAAAAATGTCGCAATGCCAAATGCCCCCACTCCCACACAGAAGCAGAAGCAAAAACATCAACCTTCCCCCTCCCCCTCCCCTTCCCCCCTCCCCTTCCCCCCTCCCCTTCCCCCTCCCCTTCCCCCTCCCCTTCCCCCTCCCCTCCCCTCCCCTTCCCTCCCCTTTACCCTTCCCCCACCTTCTTCCCCCACCCCCTTCCCCCTCCCCCTTCCCCCACTTGCTTCAGAAAAAGCATCAATCTCCCCCACCACCCACCATGCAAGCAATATAAAAGCTCCTAGAGACCATAAGAAGAAAGAAGCAAGAGTAGACCTCTCGGCCCCTCAAACCTGGCCTGACATTCATTATGAGCATGGATGGTCTACCCAAAGCCTCTGTACGAGACCCGCGATATTTCAATAATTTATTCACCTCCATTTTAACCTCTTTTAACAAGCCACTTTCCATAACCCCTTGGGTTAGAGAACTCTAGAGTTTCACAACCCTGGATCTCAGTAACCATGAACGCTACCCAACTACTTTTGATCTTTTTTTGCACTACTTACTTAATTTATATCTACAGTATGTGTAAATTTTTTATTGTTATTTATAGTATGTTTTCTGTATTGCACTGCATTATTGTCTGAGTGCTTTGATTACGGTGAAGATTGCAACAACACCAACCATCCCGAATGGTTTGCCTACTCTTGTGGGTGGAAGGTGAAAGTAGAGGCAGCAAGTGTTCTGGCTATCATCTTTCAAGATACCAGAGACTCTGAAGTTCACTGCTTGGAGAGGCACGGACAAGGAGACACGTGTATATATACGATAAGAGGCTGGTCATTTAAAACTGAAGTGTATAGAAATTCCTTCACTCACCCATGGCTGAATCTCTGGAACTGCCGGCCCAGAGGGTATAGGGACTGGATTGTTAGATACATTGATGGTGGAGATAGATAAATATTTCAACGATTGAGGTTGTGAGAAAAATGAATAGTGGAACAGGATTAATGGGCCAAATAGCCTATGTCTGCTCCTATTTTCTCGTGTTCTTTTGGATGTTGTTTCTGCGTGCAAGAATTACAAGTTCCAAAAGTAGGAATGTGAACGTTGACAGTTAAAATGCTTCAGTTTATTATAATTGACAGTCCAAACTCTTCAATTTTCTCTTCCTCCAAAAACAGCTCCATTTTCTAAAGTGTTCTCTAAATCTTGCATAACTGGATATGATTCCTAATATCCCCTAACCTACTGATGCTAATATTGTACTCGATCATTTGAGCTGCACTGGCAACTATTTGGTAGGCTTTAGACATTTTCCTTTACATCCTGATTTACTGCACCCATTAATGGCCAACATTCCTCCCCCTTCCAGACTAAACTTCCTGTCTCTCCATTGTGGGTTTGCTTAGGGAACACAGGGCTCCAGCCAGGTGCAGTTAGAATTAGTTTCCAATTTCACACTTGACTTACAGTCGGTGGCCACTTTATTAGGTACCCCGTGTATTTAATAAGGTGGCCACCGAGCATATGTTTGTGCTCTTCTGTTCCTGTAGCTCATGGTCTTCAAGGTTTGATGTGCTGTATGTTCAGAGATGCTCTTCTACACACCACCGTTGTAATGTTCAAAGGAATATCAAAGCACGCATATGTCACCATATATAACCATGAGGTTTTTTTTTTGCAGGCATACTCAGTAAATCCAAGAGCCTTAATAGAATCAATGAAAGTCTGCACCCGACAGGGCAGGCAAACGGCCAGTGTGTAAAAAACAAGAAAGTGCAAATACAAAAGAATAATAGTAATATTAATAAATAAATATCAAGAAGGTGCAATGAAGGGTCCTCGAAAATGAGTCCATAGGTTGTGGGAGTAGTTCAGTGATGGGTGAGTGAAGTTATCTCCTCTGGTTCAAGAGCCTGATGGTTGGGGGCTGATAACTGCTTCTGAACCTGGTTGTGTGGGTCCTGAGGCTCCTGCACCTTCGTCCTGATGTCAGCAGCGAGAAGAGGGCATGGCCTATGTGCTGGGGTCTCTGATGATGGATGCTTCTTTCCAGCGACAACATTGCATGTAGATGTGCTGAATGGTGGGGCGGGCTTTACCCATGACAGACTGAGCCATATCCACTATATTTTTGTGGGATTTTCCATTCAAGGGCATTCCATACCAGGCTGTGATGCAACTAGTCAATATACTCCCCAATACTCAACTACAGAAGTTTTTCAAAGCTTTAGATGATATACCGAATTTTCAGAAACTTATAAGAAAGTAGGGGTGCTGCCGTGCGTTCTTTGTAATGGCACTTACGTGTTAGACACAGGACAGATCCTCACAAGTGATAACTCCAAGGAATTTAAACTTGCTAACCCTGACTCATGGACCTCTGGTTTCCTCCTCCTGAAGTCAATAATCAGCTCGCTGGCCCTGAGTGAGAGGTTGTTGCTGTGACACCACTCAGCAGGACTTTCAATCTCCCTCCTATCTGCTGATTCATCACCACCTCTATGTGGTTACATAAGTTACCATCACCTTCCTTTCAGCTTGAATTAGTCCGGCCATTCTCTTCTGACCTTTCTCAATAAAAGTTTTTGCACACAGAACTGCCGTTCACTGGATGATTTTTTTTTGTTTCTTGCACTATTCTCTGTAAACTTGAGAAACTGTTGGGCATGAAAATCCCAGGAGATCAGCAGTTCTGAGATAGTCAAACCACCCCAACTGGTACCAACAATCATTCCATGGTCGAAGTCACTTAGATCACATGTCTCCCCATTACGATGTTTGGTCTGAACAACAATTTGTTGAACATGTCTATATGCTTTTATGCATTGAGTTGCGCCACATGATTCGCTAATTAGATATTTGCATTCATGAGCGGGCATACAGATGTACCTAACAAAGTGGCCACTGAGTGTAATTGCCAGTGAAAGGTTATCCATGCCCCTTTTCCTGGAAATAACTCCTGAATGAAGCGAAACAGAAGATGCTGTGGATGTCTAGCAGGTCAGGAGGCATCCGTGGAGGGATAAGCAGATGTAATTTTTCAAGTCAATAATCAAGAAAATAGGAGCAGGTCAATGGGCTCCTCATGCCCACCCCATGTAATGTGATCATGTCCGATCTCTACCAGGCCTCCATCCAATGAACCATGACATTCAATTCTCCGTTCATGCAAATACTGATCTACTGACAATAATTATATCTAAAGAGCTGGCCTCCATCACCCCCAGGGTCAGAGAATCCCTGAGATTCTCTGTGCATTAAGAGAAACAATTTCTAAGCACCTAATTTTAAAATAATGAGCTCTTTATCTTGATCCTTTATCAAAAAAGAGAGCATAAGAACCCAAGAATATAAATGCTGGAGTAATTAAGCCTGCTACATTACTCAATGATTGATCTAAGAAATGGACAGAACAGAAAAATATTTTGTGAAAAGTGTTCAAGGTGACCTGGCTGAGATACATACTGACTAAGACAGGGAATGATTGCTTATTAATCCTAGATGATCTGTCCCAAGAAGGTTAGAGTCATAGTGTCAAAGAGTACTATATTACAGAAACAGGCCCTTCAGTCCATCTCGTCTATGTCAATCTGATCTGCCTCGTCCATTAACCTGAACCTTGACCATATACCTCCAAACTCCTCTCATCTATGTGCCAATCCATATTTTTAAATAAGTTAAAAGTTAAATAGGAAAGTATAGAATAGAGCAGTAGAGAATTAATCAGGCATTGCCAGGAGATGAAAGAAAATTTCCTCTGGCCTTGCTTACGCACCATCTTCAGTCTGCATCAAGTTGGAATGTGGTGGTGGCGGGTCTCATCTGAAAGATGGCACCTCTGATGATACATTTCTCCTTCGAGCTAGATTTTGCTCTCGTCGCAGACACAGGACTTGATGCTGTAACCGTGGTTAGTTCACACGAGCCTTTCGGAGCTGCTGTGCCGGAGCACCGGAGAGCTGACCTCAGACCGCTCTCTGTGGGAGTTTGCACGTTCTGCCTCCAGCTGGTCAGGCTTCCTCCCACATCCTAAAGAAACACAGGTGAACAGGTTAACCGCCCCGCTGCAAGCTGTCCCTTGTATGTAGCTGAGTGGTAGATTCTGGGGAGAGACGATGAGGACGCAGGCAGAGTCGAAACTGAGATTCATTGGGTGAGTGACGGTTGGCTAGCCAGCTCCATCATGGGCACTAGCCTCCCCACCACGGAGGACATCTCCAAAGGCGATGCCTCAACAAGCAGCGTCCATCACTCAGGACGCCATTAGCCCAGGACAGGCCCTCTTCTCATACTGTCACCAGAACGGAAGAACCAGGAGTCTGAAGTCACACACTCAGTGTTTTAGGAACACCCTTTCCCCTCCACCATCATATTTCTGAACTGACAATGAGCCCATGAACCCCACCTCACTAGTTTGACTCAGTTTTTGCACGGCTTGTTTGATTTTTTTTAGTATATATTCTAATTATAACTCAGGCAATTTTATGTATTGCAACATAGTGCTGCTGCAAAGCGTAACATTTCAGGACATATGTCAGTGGTAATAAACCTAATTCTGATTCTGATTTGTGAGCGTGGATTCTGTACACTGAATGAATCCATCAGCACTATCATTACTCATCCATGGCGCCAGTCATTTATTCTGTAACCGATAGTCATTTTTATGTCTTGCATGGTGCTGCTGCCCCCGGACGGCAAGTTTCATAATGTGTGTCAGTGATAACAAACCCGGTCCTGGCATAGTCCCGATGGGCTGAAGGGCCTTTTTTCTCTGCTGTTTCTCTGCATGACTTTGACCTCTGGATCTATCTATGTGGAGTTTGCATACTGTCCTTGTTCACCCTCCGGTTGTCCTGGTTTCCTCGCACACCCTAAAGATGTTCAGCTTAATCGGTTAATGTGCGGCGGCTAATGGGTTATTTGCCCGCTGTAAGTTGCCCCTTGTACACATATATAAAGCTGGGGTGCCCAAGGCTTTTGCACTGTACTATATTCGTCAATGTGGAGCGGACAGCGAGTTTGTAAGTTTGGCGGGAGCAAAGGACATTGGGAATGGTGAGAGTGGGAGAGCTGCGGGAGGGGTGTTGGACAGGTTACAGACAAAGGGTGCCGGGGCGGGTGCACAGATACAGACATGCCTTGCCCTGAGACACCAAGCAGGGTCATTTGATTCCAAACAAATGGTTCATCGATCATAACAGAATGTCCCTCTGGTGCTTCCTGCTCCCTCCCCTCTCCCTCCCCTCTCCCTTCCCCTTTTCCCAACCATGATTCCCCTCCCCCTGCCCCCTTCCCACTTCCCACTCTCAGTCCACAATAGACCCATATCAGAATCAGGTTTATCATCACTCACATATGTCATGACATTTTTTTTTACTGTGGCTGGAGTACAGTGCAATACATAAAATTACTATAGTACCATGCAAAAGTCAGGCACCCTAGCTATATATATATGCCTAAGACTTTTGCACAGTACTATATGTAGTACAGACAAAATCAGGCCACCAAATGTTAGTAATAAGATTAATAATATTGATGTTGATGGGCCCACGAGTGTACCAGGTTATGGATTAAAATATTAATAACCCTCCTCTCTGTGCTAGTTCAAAGCACCACAACTTCCTACACTATAAACCTGACAGCCACATAAACTGAATGATTCAAATCTACTTCCTCTATTTCAGGAGGTTCCTTGCTCAACAAAATAGATATAGTATTTGTCCATATGTTTTAGTTCCTTTTGAAACTCAGGGCTGGCTGCAGCCCGATTATATGTAGAACACACGTAAACGGCAAGAGAAACTCAACAGTTCGGGCAAAAGTTGTGGAGAGGAATAAACTGTTGATATTTCAGGACGAGACTCTTCATTGGGACTTTCCTGCATTGACTCTCTCAGTGACTTTGATTCAAGACTTACACTAGGTGGCCATTTTACTAGGTACCTCCTGTACTGAATAAAGTGGCCAGTAAGTGTGCGCCCATCCACTGTAGCCCATCCACTTCAAAGTTCGACATGTTGTACTTTCAGAGATTTTCTACTGCACACCACTGTTGTAACCTGTGGTTATTTGAGCTACTGTCACCTTCCTGTCAGCTTGAACCTGTCTGACTATTCTCCTCCGACCCCTCTCATTGGCAAGGCATTTTCGCCCACAGAACTGCCAATCACTGGATTTTTTTTTTGCACCATTCTCTGTGAACTGTAGAAACTGCTATACATGAAAATCCCAGGAGAACAGCAGTTTCTGAGATAATCAAACCACCCTGTCTGGCACCGACAATCAGTCTACAGTCAAAGTCACTTGTATCACATTTCTTCCCCCATTCTGATGTCTGGTCTGCATAATAAGTGAACCTCCTGACCATGATTGAATGCTTTCATGCCTTGAGTTGCTGCCATATGATTGGATGATTAGATATTTGGATTATCAAGCAGTTGTGCAGGTTACTGAGTGTATATGTATCCAGAACAAAGAAGGTGGCAGGAAAAATCATTGTGGACCCACCCTTCTGGAAAGCACAAAGGGCCTATTAAAATAAAAAAGCTTTACACCATCTTAAAAGTTAGCTCCCCCAGGCAGTTAACCACTGCACTGCACTGTACTGTAAACACGTTAAACCACTTTTTATAATGCTGTTTACAATGTAAACACAAACCACTATTTATGCATTTATGAACATTTTATTCCATATCTGTACCTTAACATCTAATTTATATTTCTATAATTCTTTATTCTTTAGAATGTTGAATGTTATTGTTTTTGTTGCATGTCGCACCCCGACCGACACACCACAGCAAATTCCTGATACATGTCGACGTACTTGGTGAATGAAGTTGATCCTTGATCCTTGACTGATGAAGGGTCTCAGCCCGAAACATCAATCGTTTATTCCCCTGCATGAGGCTGCCTGACCTGCTGAGTTTCTTCATCATTCTGGTGTTCTTAACTCTTCTAAATCAGACCTGGAAGGTCTTTTTTTTTTGTTTTGCACTATGCAGTCTTTGTCTCCTAAAAACCCCATGACCGCCAGGTTCACTGCCCTACGCTTTCCCCATTTAAGCACTATCTCAGTTTTAACTGCAAACCCGTGCTTTCACACCACTGCACGGTTTTCTTGCAGATACTTCCCTCTGGAGATTCCTCCACAAATATTGGCCCTGGGGAGGTCTGGGATGGGAAAGGCAGCAATAGAGGAGAGCTGGGGCAAGATTCTCCATGGATGGTCGCGGCATTAAAAGACTAGCTTTGTTTGTCACATGTAAATCGAAACAGTGTTTGGAGGGCTAAGCAGGTGCTACACCTTGCCCAAGGGTGACCTGCAGGCTAGTGGAGGGAAGGAGCACCTTACACCTCCTTTAGTAGAGGCAAATCTCCACCCCACCACTCAAAAAAGAAGACAAAGTGTGTAAATACGAATATGATAAATAAATAATATGGAGAGAGTGAGTTGTAGAGTCCTTGAAACTGAGCCCATAGGTTGTGGAATCATTTCACAGCTGAGGTGAGTGAAGTTATTCAGGATGGTTCAGGAGTCTGATGGTTGAAGGGTAATAACTGTCCCTTAGCCTGGTGGTGTGGAACTTGGAGGCTCCTGTATCTTCTTCGTGATAGTAGCAGTGAGAAGGCAGTATGGCCTGTATGGTGTGGTTTCTATGATGAAGGTAGCTGTCTCATGGCAGTGCTCCTTGTATGCACAAGTGCTGTTAAGTAGTTCATTGAAGGAAGGGTGAGTGGAATTGGAGTGAGTGGAGTACTAAACAGTGAACTGAGTGTTGGGGGTCGGGTTCAGTTGGCTGGAGTATTAAATAGTGCAGAGAGTGAGGGGAGAGTGAATTACGTTGGAAGGGGTTGCAATTAAATCGAGGAGGCATCTATTAAGGGGAAGAGAAATATCCTCACCCTAACAGAAGCTTCCTCAATTATCCTTAACCTTAACATGTGGAAATCTGCAGATGCTGGAAATTCAAGTAACACACACAAAAAAATGCTGGTGAACGCAGCAGGCCAGGCAGCATTTATAGGAAGAGGTACAGTCGACGTTTCCGGCCAAGACCTTTGTCAGGATCCTTAACCTTTCTGGGCCATACCACAAGACAGTTAAAAAAAATTAACCATGATACTGAGGAACTTGGGGGGGGGGGGTCATATACAGGGTAGACTGGGTAAGTGTAACAGATTTCATTCTGAAAAACATGTAACAGGACAAGATGGGCTGGTGGGGTTAGACTAAGTCCTGCAGTCTTCTCGTTTACAGGCAAGCAGATTAACATTCTGACAAGAGCCAAGGCAGGGAAACAAGATTTCCCTCAGCAGATCTAACCAACAGACATCAATTTGCTGAAGCATCTGTTCTAGTTGGGAGAAGAACCAACCATGAGGGATGGGAGGGACGAGAAAACAAGTGGGTTGCAATTTGAACCCTGAAAAGGAGTCAGTAGCTGTCATGAGCTTGTGGGGCTCCCACTCTTAGGAATTTTAGACAGAGACCCTGCCTCTTAAGTGCCCAGATAGCTTCTGGCAGGGGGTAAGCGCTGGTGGTTGGGGGGAATGCAGCAGCAAAGTCTCACCTCTTCCCTCTGCTGTTACAACACTTAAAGAGGGCCTGGAGGACCATATGGAGTTGTAACCTGCACAAGCCCAGACCAAGTGGAGCAACACCTAAAAGATGATTCTTGCTTATTAAAGATTAGCTTTCTCTGTCACATGTACATCGAGACACTGAAACATACAGTGAGAGACGCAGTTTATGTCAATGACCTATACAGTCCAAAGATTGTGCTGGGGGCAGCCGGCAAATGTCACCAAGATTCTGACACCAACATAGTATGCCCACAACTCACGAGCCCTAACCCATACATACTTGGAAGGTGGGAGGAAACTGGAGCACCGAAGAAGCCCATAGAGGGAAGGTACTAATTCCTTAGAGGCAGCAGTGGAAATGGAACCCCTATCAGAGATCGCTAGCACTGTACAGCAATTGCGCTAACCCCCTACACTACTATGCCTTACGTGATGGAGGAACTTAGCAGGTTGAGCAGCATCCATGGAGGGAAAGGGACAATCACGTCTCAGGATGAAATCCTTCATCAGGACTGAAACGTAGATGAGAAGCAGCCAGTATAAAGAGATAGAAGGAAAAAGGGTGGAAAAAGCTAGGAGATGATAGGTGGGCACATCACACAATCGGCTGTAGGAACTCAGCAGGTCAGGCAGCATCTGTGGGGAGGAAAGAAATTGTCAATGTTTCTGGGTTGAAACCCGGCATCAGGTTTTGATGGATCCAGGTGAAGTGTAGGTGGACTGTGTAGTTTAATAGACACATGGGGGAGGGATGATGTTAACAGAAGCTAGGTTGTGATAGGTGGACGTGACAAAGGGCTAAAGATGATAGAATCTGCTAGGTGGGGCTTGGAGTAAAAGGAGGGAAAAGGGGAACAGTGGGAGGGGTATGTCAGCGAGGGGCTGGAAAAGTTGAAAGAGGCATGATCCTGGGGACCTGACGGATCAAAAGGCACCGAGGCAGTTACTGGAAATGGGAGAATTCAGCATGCATATCACCGGTCTGCCCCATATGGAATATGGAAAGTGGGATGGGTTTCTGTAGCTGTTTCTGGCTGGCATAAATATAACGTTACAAATGACTTCCTCCTCTACTGTCAGCTTCTGTGATAAGCAGAAGACATAAAGCTGAGTTAAATTAAGCAATATTTCATTTCCACATAGCTGCTCTAAATCATGTTTGAAAGTTGTTTAGATTTTAATTCATGGGTAACTTCCTCTGAGAAAGGCTGCTTTGAAGGTGTAAGACATGTCAGAATCAGAATTAGAATCAGGTTTATTATCACTGATGGATGTCATGCAATTTGTCGTTCCATGGCAACAGTACTGAGCGTGACATAAACATTACTATAAGTTACAATATAAATTAGTAATGCAGAAGATGAATAATGAAGTACTGTCGATGGGTTCATGCACAGCACAGCAATCCGACAGCTGTTGATAAAATGTTGAGCGTGGGTCTTCGGGCTCTTGTACCTCCTCAGCAGTTGAGGTAATGTGAAGAGAACACGTTGTGGATGATGAGGTCTTCAATGAAGGATGCTGCCTTCTTGAGGCACTGCCTGGTGAAGGTGGTGGGGTGTGTTATGCAGCTTGCTGAGTCTACAGCTCTCTGCCCCTGTCTGTGATTCTGTCCATGAGAGGCTTCGTACCAGACGGTGATGCAGCCAGTCAGAATGTGCTCCACCTACAGCTACTGAAATTTGCAAGCATCTTTGGTGACATACCAAATCTCCTCAAGCTCCTAATGAAGTAAAGATGCCAGCTTGCCTTCTTTGTGATTGCATCAATATGTTGGGCCCAGGATAGATCCTCAGAGGTATTTACTCTCAGGAACTTCAAACTGCTTCACCCTTTTCACCTGTGCCCCTTCACTGATGACTATTGTGTGGTCTCCTGGCTTCCCTTTCCAGAAGTCCACAATCAACTTTTCGGTCTTGCTTATGTTGAGTGAATTGTTCTTGCAACACCACTCAACCAGCTGATCTATCTCACGCCAGTACGCCTTATCCCGTTCTACCGACAGCAGAGGTGCCATCAACAAATTGAAAGGTGATGTGTGAGCTCTGCCTAGCCACACAGTCATGAGTGTAGAGAGGGCAGCGCGGTAAGCAGAGCACACATCGTTGAGGTGTGCCTGTGTTGATTGTCAGTGATGGCAAGACGTTATGTCTGATCTGTACTGGTTGACCAACCTCTCAAAGCACTTCATCACTGTTACAATGTCTTGACGCGAGGTAAGGTTCTATTTCCAAAACAAAAATGATTAACAAGGCAAATTACTTTTTCATCCGAATGGACAAAATTCAAAGTTCAAAGTAAATTTGATATCAACGTACATTTATGTCACCACTTAATACCCTGAGATTCATTTTCTTGTGGGCATACTCAATAAATCCATTATGGAATAATTACCATAATAGGACCAGTGAAAGATCGCACCAACTTTGGCATTCAAAAAAAGAAAGACGTAATAATAATAAATAAATAAACAATAAGTATTGACAACATGAGACGAAGAGTCCCTGAAAGGAGTCCATTGGTTTCGGGAACATTTCAATGACGGGGCAAGTGAAGTTAACCCCTTTGGTTAAACTGTTACGGAGCCACATCTCCTGAACGGCATGGCAGTCACCAGATTGGAGAGATGGATTTCCCAGAGTGTGGGCACGTGGCCAAGTGGTTAAGGCATTCAACTAGCGATCTGAAGGTCGTGAGTTCGAGCCCCAGCCAAGGCAGCGTGTTGTGTCTTTGAGCAAGGCACTTAATCACACATTGCTCTGCGACGACACTGGTGCCAAGTTGTATGGGTCCTAATGCTCTTCCCTTGGACAACATCGGTGTCATGGAGAGGGGAGACTTGCAGCATGGGCAACTGCCGGTCTTCCATACAACCTTGCCCAGGCCTGCGCCCTGGAAAGTCTTCACTCTCCAGGCGCAGATCCATGGTCTCACAAGACTAATGGATGCCTAGCATGGAGCCCAGTGATTTAGGGACTCAGCAGTATGATCTTAGGCAGTGACCCTCTAATTTGGTAGTGGATTGATGAGGAGTTTCCCAAACTCAGGGACAGTAGAAGCTGGATATTTTCCTTCAGGAATACTGGTCAGAGCTTGTGTGGTCTCAGCTGAAGGATGAAAAGCTTTGCATAACAAAGGGTGATTAAGAAGGTGAATGGTGTTTTGGCCTTCATTAGTCAGGGGTTTGGGTTCAAGACTCCTGAGGAAATGTTGAGCTTTATAAAAAAACTTTGGTTAGACCACAGTTGAAGTATTGTGTTCAGTGCTGGTTGCCTCATTTGTAAGAAGGATGTGGAAACTTTGGAAAGGGTGCAGAGGAGATTTACCAGAATGCTGCCTGAATTAGTAAACTTGTCTTATGGGGAAAGCTGAGTGAGCTAGAGCTGTTCTCTTTGGAGCAGAGGGTGAGAGGTGACTTGTAAAAGGTGTATACGATTATACAGAGTGGGAAACCAAGGCTTTTTACCCAGAACAGCAGTGGCTAATACTTGAGACAAGCTTTTAGGTGAGTAGAGGAATGTTTAGCGGAGATGTCAGAGGTAGGCTTTGTACAGAGTGGTGGGGTGGCCAACTGGGAAGCATTGCCAGGGATAGTGGATGATGGAGTCTGATACATTAGGGACATTGAAGAGATTCTTAGGTAGGAACACCTCCAAGAGGACTACAAACTTGCTATGGTTTGGAGGCTTGTGTGTCTCAGTGTCCTGGAGATCTATGTTGGGTGGAGTCAGGACTTTAGGCTGAGTCACCCATGCCAAACTTAAGGATCCCCATCACCCAGGACATGCCCTCTTCTCATTGCTACCATCAGGAAGGAGGTACAGAAGCCTGAAGGCACACAGGAACAGCTTCTTCCTCTCTGTCATCTGATTCCTAAATGGGCATTGAAACCACAAACATTTTTTAAAATATTATTTTTGTTTTTACACTATTTTAAATTTAACTGTTTAATGCACATATGTATACACTTACTGTAATTGCTTTGCTTACTTTTTCTATATTATCATGTATTGCATTGCACTGCAAATTTCATGATGTAAGTGATTGAATATCTCTGCCTCTCAAAGGCTTTTAAAATCTATTAACATTGTCCTTGATATTTAAAAACATGCATTAAATACTAAGAAATTATTAAAAACAGTGAAACAAAATAGTTGTGACATAGATGTTGGACATGCAGTGTCTTTAGAATTTCAGTGCTTAACATTTAAGATTAAAGTACACGGGGTTAGGACAGTATTTCAGCGTGGATTGAAAACTGGTTAATAGACCGCTGGATGTGTGCCTTTGTACACATGAATGATTTGGAAGAGGGAAATGAATGCAATATTTTTGAGCATCCATAACTGCATAGGAGTATGTTTATTGCTTCAGAGACTGGTGTTGAATAGATGCATGAACATGCTGGAAAAGGCGGAATATGGATCATGTATAAGCAAGGGGATTTACTTTAATTCCCGCTGTCTAAATGGTCATTGAACCCACGAACACTGCCTCTCTACTTTTTTTATTTATTTCTGCTTTTGCACTATTTATTTTAACTTAACAATTTAATATACACATATATACTTTAGTTCTGTTTTTGGTTTCTATATTTATCATGTATTGCATTGTACTGCTGCCGCAAAGTAAACAAATGTCACGGTATATATTAAACCTGATCCTGATCCTTAGTCGTGAATTCTGCGTCATGTTTGGTGATAGACCTGTTTCTGTGCTGTGTGGCTCTGTGCTCTGTGAATCCAAAATCCAGTTCTGGCCTGAACTCACATCAAAGTGGCTGGTGAACGCAGCAGGCCAGGCAGCATCTCTAGGAAGAGGTACAGTCGACGTTTCAGGCCGAGACCCTTCGTCAGGACTAACTGAAAGAAAAGCTAGTAAGAGATTTGAAAGTGGGAGGAGGAGGAGGAGATCCAAAATGATAGGAGAAGACAGGAGGGGGAGGGATGGAGCCAAGAGCTGGACAGTTGATTGGCAAAGGGGATATGAGAGGATCATGGGATCATGGGATTTCCCCTCCCCTCCCCCTTGTCTTTCTCCCTGGGCCTCCTGTCCCATGATCCTCTCATATCCCCTTTGCCAATCACCTGTCCAGCTCTTGGCTCCATCCCTCCCCCTCCTGTCTTTTCCTATCATTTTGGATCTCCCCCTCCCCCTCCTACTTTCAAATTCCTTACTCACTCTTCCTTCAGTTAGTCCTGACGAAGGGTCTCGGCCTGAAACGTCAACTGTACCTCTTCCTAGAGATGCTGCCTGGCCTGCTGTGTTCACCAGCAACTTTGATGTGTGTTGCTTGAATTTCCAGCATCTGCAGTATTCCTGTTGTCTGGCCTGAACTCTTTCCTATTTTCTTGAGGGGGACTCAAAGTGATGTTGAGTGAGGGAGGCCATGAATGTTGCATCCTAGCTACGTTCAGTCAAGGCAGTACAATATGGAAATAAGCTGCCCCTCTCCATGTAGCTGATGAACCCAAAGGACAGCAGAGACCGATACCATTTGGCACTAATGGTGTTGCAGAAGTTGCCAGTCAGCTTTGGTGAGACCATACCTGGATACTGTGCACAACTTCGATCTCCTTATCTCAGAATTGAATGTTATTTTAAGATTAAGTTAACTTTAATTCTGATCCCCTTTGCCCATTCTGACCTGTCAGTCCATGGCCTCCTGTACTGACATGATGAGGCCACACTTAGGTTAGAGGACCAACACATATTCCAGCTGAGTAGCCTCCAGCCTAATGGCATGAACATTAATTTCTCCAACTTCCAATAATTTCTCCCCCTTCCCCTTCTCTCTTCTTCCATTCCCCATTCTGGCTGCCCGTTCGCCTTGTCTCTTCTCCTTATCTGCCTGTCACCTCTTTCTGATGCTCCCCCTCCTCCCCTTTTTCCCATGGTCTACTCTCGTCTCCTATCAGATTCCTTCCTCTCCAAATTTGAATTGGAATCAAAATCCGAATCCAAATCCGAATCGGAATCTGAATCCAACTCCAGACTTTACATATCCTACAAAGACACACGTTAGCATCATCTACTGTAGTGCATGTCGAACAGCTCTGCCCTAAAGTTGTTTGGGAAAACCTATACTTTATACTTTACTGCCGCCAAACAATTGATACTAGAATGTACAATGATCACAGTGATATTTGATTCTGCGCTTCCCACTCCCTGGATTACAAATATTAAATATTAAAAATAGTAAAAATTAGTAAATATTAAAAATTGAAATTATAAATCATAAATAGAAAATAGAAAAATGGAAAGTAAGGTAGTGCAAAAAAACTGAGAGGCAGGTCCGGATATTTGGAAGGTACGGCCCAGATCCGGGTCAGGATTTGTTCAGCAGTCTTATCACAGTTGGAAAGAAGCTGTTCCCAAATCTGGCCGTACAAATCATCAAGCTCCTGAGCCTTCTCCCGGAGGAAAGAGGGACAAAAAGTGTGAAAAAACTGAAAATACTATTTTAAAGCAAAATCTGCAATTACACACTGAACCTTTAAATCCTCAAAATGAGATTGCACAGAATAAAGTCCCTATAGAAATGTCAGTGTTGCAGGCAGATGACATCCTTGCTTGTGAATCAGACACAAGAGATTCTGCAGATGCTGGAAATCCAGTGCAGCACAAGCAATATGCTACAGCTCAGGCAGCACCTATGGAAATGAATAAACCGTCGACAGGTCGTACCAACAACCCTAATCAGGTTCAGGTCTGTTTATTTCTTTCCTTCGACGCTGCCTGACCTGCTGAGTTCCTCCAGCATTTTGTATGTGTTATGAGTCAGACGTCTGTGGGGTTGCCATGGTGCCAAAAAGAAATTGATCTAGGCTAACTCTCAGGTGCAGCACCAAGAAAATGCTGTATTCATCTTTCAATTGAACTTGATAAACCAAAATTCTCTCCGGAGATTTTAAGTGGATGTAAAAAGTTCCACAGCAGATACTTGGAGGTTTTTGTTCCAGGCAATACTGAACTGCATCATCAAGAAGGCACTTGGTAGTTGCTATTTATATCATTCAAATGGGCCATTCAATCAAAAGGCTTCTCAAAACTTCCTCAGAAGTGAAATTTGCATAGATGCTAATAATTGATTAACAGTAAAGAGACAGAGTAGTTACGTTGCATTGCTAACATATTACAATCATGTAGGCAGCTAGTAACAATTTAAGCTGTTCAAGACATGTACCATTGATTTAGAGGAAATATATACTGTACTTATTATAAATATACAATGGAAACTTTATCAGGTACAGCAGCTCATTAATGCAGATACCCAATCAGCCAATCGCATGGCAGCAACTCAATGCTTAAAAGCATGCAGTCATGGCCAAGAGGTTCAGATGTTGTTTGGACCAAACATCAGAATGGGGAAGAAATGTGATCGAAGTGAATTTGACTGTGGAATAATTGTTGGTGCCAGATGGGGTGGTTTGAGTATCTCAGAAACTGCTGATTTCCTGAGATTTTCACACACGACAGGCTCTAGAGTTTACAAAATGGTGTGAAAAATAAAAGAAAAACATCTTTTTAGCAGCTGTTTTGTGGGTGAAAATACCTTGTCAATGAGAGAGGTCAGGGAAGAATTGCCAGACTGATTCAAGCTGACAGGAAGGTTACAGTAACTCAAATAACCACACGTTACGACAGAGGTGAATGCACAACATCTCAGACATTGAAGTGGATAGAATACAGCAGCAGGAGACCACACTGGGTTCCACACCTATATCTTATAAAGTGGCCACTGATTGTATATACGCATCATAAGTATACTGTACAGCCAGCCAGAAGGGCAGTTTTTTGTTAGGAGCCACAGTATGCCTTGCTGCTTTGGTGCTGTCTCTTCTGAAGTATGTAGAGACACTTGACTTTTAATTGAACCTTGTGTCTTCATTATAATTAAATGTCTCATTCTTCTTCATCTCTCTCTCTCTCTCTCTCTCACACATATTCTCTTTCAGGATGAGGTTTAAGATCACCAACATACGCTATGAAATTTGTTGTTTTGAGGCAGCGTTACTTTGCAATACTTAAAAAAACTATGAGTTATCATAAGAAATATATTTTAAAATTAAATTAATGAAGTTTTAATTAAGAATTGCAAAAATTAAGCAAAAATAGTGAGGTAGTGTTCATGGGTTGGTTCATTGTCCATACAGAAATCTGAGACAGAGGGGAAAAAGCAATTTGTAGATTGTTGAGTGTGTGTCCCTCTCACTCACACAGAAAGTTTCCTCCCTCTATTATTCTATCTGTTTCCTCACAAGAATAATCTCGGGAATGACAAGGTTAATGCATGAGGAACATTTGATGGCTTTGGGCCTGTGCTTGCTGGAGTTTAGAAGAATGAGGAAGGATGTCATTGAAAACAATAGAATATTGAAAGGATGAGATAGAGTGGATGTGGAGATGATATTTCCCATAGTTGGAACCTACACATGAAGGGAAACACTAGGACCAGAGGGCACATAGAGGGGCGTCCCTTTTGAACAGAGCTGAGGAGGAATTTCTTTAGCCAGAGGGTGGAGAATCTGTGGAATTCATTGCACAGACAGCTGTAGAGAGCAAGTGGTTGGGTGGAGATTTATAGGTTTTTGTTTAGTAAGGACAACCAAAGTTATGGGAAGAGGTAGGAGAAAGGGGTTAGAAACATAGAAACATAGAAGATCTACAGCACAATACAGGCCCTTCGCCCCACAAAGCTGTGCTGAACCTGTCCCTACCGTAGAACTACCTAGGCTTTACCCATAGCCCTCTATTTTTCTAAGCTCCATGTAGCCATCCGGGTGTCTCTTAAAAGACCCTATCGCTTCCAGCTCCACCAACGCTGCCGGCAGCCCATTCCACACACTCACCACTCTCTGCATAAAAAAACTTACCCCTGACATCTCCTCTGTACCTACTACCAAGCACCTTAAAACCACGCCCTCTCGTGCTAGCCATTTCAGCCCTGGGTTGAGAGGGAAAATAAGTCAGCCATGATTGAATGACAGAGCAAACTCAATGGACCAAATGGCCTAATTCTGCTCCAACATCTAATGGTCTTCCGACCTGAACCATTGACAATTCGTTTCCTTACTCAGATGCTGCTCTGCTCACTGAGTTCCTCCGGCAGAACGCTTGCTGCTCTATTTCTCTACATTACAAATGACTTAGGAAGTGCATTTTGGCCTGACAAAGCAGTGGCTCTGCTACTAAAACTGCTGCTACAGAGCCCCAGGTTCAATTCTGACCTCCTGTGCTGTCTGTTTGGAGTTTGCATGCTCCCCCAGTGACTGTGTGGGTTTCCTAGGGAGCTCCAATTTAGTTAGCTCCTCGTGTGTAGGTTAGTGCTGTCTTTGAAGAGACCTGATGGGTCTGTGAGGAAAATGAAGCATGATAAGGGCTAGCATGGATTCTAAAGGCTGAAGGGCTTGACTGCAATCTGTATTTCTCCATGAATTAATCTAAACCTGCTTTAGAATCTGGGCCTCTGTACTTTCCTCAGCAACTGTATTCTCAACATCCCATTTGGGACCACACAGTCAGTGCAGATTGGAAATAACATCTCTACCTCACTGACAATCAACACTGGCACACCTCAGGGTTGCGTGCTTAGCCCACTGCTCTACTCTCTCTACACCCATGAATGTGTGGCTAGGCGCACCTCAAACAGCATCTATAAATTCACCAATGACACCAATATTGTAGGTAAAAAATAAAGGAGCTGGTTGTGGACTACAGGAGGAATGGAGACAGGCTCACCCCAATTGACATCAATGGATCTGGAGTAGAGAGGGGAAACAGCTCTAAGCAAAAGCACAACAGCGCTCTTTCACCTCAGATGGTTGGAAGAAGTTTGGCATGAGTCCCCAAATCCAAAGGACTTTCTACAGGGGCACAATTGAGAGCATTCTGACTGGCTGCATCACTGCCTGGTATGGGAACTTCCCTCATTTGCAGGACTACAGAGAGTGGTGCGGACAGCCCAGGGCATCTGTAGATGTCAACTTCCCACTATTCAAGACATTGACAGTGACAGGTAAAAGGACCCAGAGGATCACTGGGGACCCAAGTCACCCCAACCACAAACTGTTCCAGCTGCTACCATCAATAAGTGGTACTGCAGCTTTAAAGCCAGGACCAACAGTCTCCAGGACAGCTTCTTCCACCAGGCCATCAGACTGATTAATTCATGCTGACACGATTGTATTTCCATTCTATATGACTGTCCTGTTGTACATACTATTTATTACAAATTACTATAATTACACATTGCACATTCAGGCAGAGATGTAATGTAAAGATTTTTACTCCTCATGCATGTGAAGGATGTAAGAAATAAAGTCAGTTCAATTCAACCTCAGATAAGGTCAAGGAGGTGTACAGGGAGTGAGGTACTGTATATTGGCTGTTGCAACTGCAACCTCACTCTCAGTGTCAGCAAGTGCAAGGAATTCATTGTGGACTTTAAGAAGAGGAAGTCAAGAGTACACACACCAGCGGTAAGCAGAGGAAACAGTGAGCTGCTCCAAATTTCTGAGTGTCAACACATCAGAGGATCTATCCTGTGCCCAAGATAGAGATACAGTCATGAAAAAGACACACCATTGGCTCTAGTTCATTAGGAGTTTGAGGAGATTTCGTACATCAACAAAGACACAAATTCTTTTTGCTGTGTGGTGCAGAGCTTTCTGACTGGTTGCACCACAGCCTAGTACGGAGGCTGCAAAGGGGTCACAACTCTGCCCACCATCAGGGACATCTTCTTCAGGTGGTGCCTCATGAAGGCAGTATTCCTTACTATGGACCCTCACCATCCGAGACCTGGCCTCTTCTCATTGCTGCCATTTGGGAGGAGATACAAGAACCTGAAAGCCCGCACCCGATGATTTGGCAACAGCTTTTTCCCCTTCACCGTCAGATTGCTGAACGGCCCATGAATCCTTTCCTTTTGCACTATTTATTTATTAAGTCATTTATAGTAATTTTGTCTTTACACTTTGCTGCAAAATAACACATCTCATGTCCTATAAAGCAGAGATAATAAATAAAATTTTGATTCTAATTCTGGTCGCCTACTGCGTATCTAGTGTGTGAAACTTGAACAACACTTCCCCGTTCTTGTGGGTGCCTGCTGAATTTATCTGTTGCACGCATTTGCTAGGATTAACAATCAAAGCAATTATGATTCCTGGAAGATGATAGTGAAGGTTTGTTTTCTTGAGCTTGGAATTCCCCTGTGTTACCAAGGACTCTCACAGAAGTCCAGCCTTGGAAACTTAGTAGCAAGAACTACTTGGAAACTTAGTAGCAAGAACATCACAAACAGGAAGGTGTATGCTATGAATGAAGTTCTTAATTCAGTGTGACTATAGGTGAATGGATCCTGCCCTCAGCTCCACCTCCTGCTCCTTATAATCTTCGAGTCCATAAATTAATGAACTTATTCTTGAATGTGTTTTTTGATATAACATAGTCAACTCTCTGGGATCGAAACTAATAACTTCTAGAGATAAAGATACTCTTCATCTTCAGTCATTTTAGACCCTGGTTGTTGGGGAAAAGTTGACAAGGGCATTTTGGGCAGCAAGATAAACGAGATAAAAATCAATCTTCCGTAACGAGCGGCAGAATCAGAACCAGAATCAGGTTTATTAACACCAAGGGTCCTGGCCCGAAACACCGGCTCTACTTTTTTTCCAAAGATGCTACCTGGCCTGCTGAGTTCCTCCAGCATTTTGTGTGTGTTGCTCAGATTTCCAGCATCTGCAGATTTTCTCTTGTTTGTTATCAACACCAGCATGTGTTGTGAAATTTGACACAGAATTAAGGAAAAAAAGTTTAAAGTTCAAAGTAAATTTATTATCAATGTATGTATGTGCCGCCATTTACTACTTCGAGATGAATTTTCTTGCAGGTATTTACAGTAGAACAGAGAAATACAACAGGATCAGTGAAAAATAACTGTTACGAACTGTAACGTTTTAGAAATAAACCAGCAGCAAGAGATTTCACACTGAGTCGGGTTTTAATGTTAAAACCTCTATCTTTATTGGTATCTACTGAAAATATCGTAACTTACCAAGATAAACAAATGTTAACAGTGTTATGTGTATATATGTGTGTAACATAGCTCCCAAACTAAGTTGAGCTTGGGGAAACAAAGCTTAGAGTCTTGCGATGGTAAAATAGGAAAGTTCAATTCATCCACGGAGTGTATGATAGGAGAGAGATATTTGTAATCCAGGGTGAAACGTAGAGAAAAGATGGTTACGTTGAATTCCACAGGTAAATGAAAGTATTAGATTTCACGATGGTCAAACAAGATAACAGTCGCTGTCGATCTTGTCCGTTGTGTCATTCCAAATCCACATACGAATTATCACCGAAAGTGATCTGTCACAAGGATATCGTCTTCAAGGGTTGCCACACAACATAGCCAGGCAAGGGTTAACACATAAGTGGTCTCCACAGGATATCCCAAACATAATCCACTCCTTTGGATTATACGAAGTGACAGACACACACTATCTCTCTGTCACTCTCTCTCTCTCCTGTGACTGTCTGTGTCCTTGTTTTAAAGTTAAACAAGCTGCAAGTCAGTCAGTGAACAACACCATAGCCCCGCCTCATTTAGGTGCTCTTAAAGTGACAGTCCACAGTAAATGTAACCAGTGGGTTCATAACACAACGTGCAAACAAAGACTTAGAAACGACCAAATTGCAAAAGAAGGCAAACTGTGCAAAAATAAATAAATAACTGGATAGATAGATAAGTGGATGGGTAGATAGATGGACAGATAGGTAGATAGATAGATACTGAAAACGTGGGCTGTAGAGTGCTTGAAAGCAAGTCTGTAGGTTGTGGATTCAGTTCAGTTGAGGTGATTCAGGAGCGTGATGGTCGTAGGGCAATAACTGTTCCTGAACCAAGTAGTGTGGAACCTAAGGCTCCTGTACCTCCTGCCAGTGGCAGATGAAGCTGCTGATACTGGAATCTGGAGCACACACACAAAATGCTGGAGAAGCTCTGCAGGTCGGGCAGCATCTGTGAAGAGAAATAAACAGTGGGAGTTTTGAGGCAAAATCTTTCATCTGGATTGAAAGATAGATTGGAGTTAGCTAATAATATAGTGAAGGGATGGAGAAGAGCTGGTTGTTCACAACTGGATCCAGGTGCCAAGGGGTGATGGGGAGATGGAGGTTGGAGAAATGACACTAGAAGCTGGGAGTGGTTGGGTGATAGTGACAAAGGAATGACGGAATCTCATTGGAGGGTAAATACTGAAATGATAAAATAGTACAACAAGGGACTATTTGTGGCTGACAAGGGAAACCAAAGCTATTGTAAAAGCAAAAGAAAGGGCATACAACAAAGCAAAAATTAATGGGAAGATAGAGGATTGGCAAGTTTTTAAAAACCTACACAGAGCAACTAAAAAAATCATTAGAAGGGAAAAGATGAAATATGAAAGCAAGCTGGTAAGTTATAGAGCAAAGTGGAGAGTAAAAGTTTTTTCAAGTATGTTAGAAATAAAAAAGAAATGAGAGTGGATATAGGACGGCTAGAAAATGAGGCAGGAGAAATAATAATGGGGGACAAGGAGATGGCAGATGAACTAAATGAATATTTTGCATCAGTCTTCACTGTGGAAGACACCAGCAGTGTGCCTGATTTTGTAGTGTGTGAAAGAAGTTACTGTTACAAGAGAGAAGGTGCTCAAAAAGCTGAAAGATCTAAAGGTACATAAGTCACCTAGACCAGAGGAACTGCATCCTACGGTTCTGAAAGAGGTAGCATTAGAGATTGTGGTGAATTAGAAATGATGTTTCAAAAATCATTGGACTCTGACAGGGTGCCAGAGGACTAGAAAATTGCAAACCTTACTCCACTCTTTAAGAAGGAAGTTATAGACCAGTTAGCCTGGCCTCAGTGGTTGGGAAGATGTTAGAGTCAATTGTTAAGGATGAGCTGATGGAGTTCTTTGTGACACAGGACAAGATAGTAGAATATCAGCATGGTTTCCTTCAGGGAAAATCCTGCCTGATAAGCCTGTTGGAATTCTTTGAGGAGATTACAAGTAGGATAGATAAAGGTGACGCAGTGGATGTTGTATATTTGTACTTTCAGAAGGCCTTGGACAAGGTGTCACACATGAGGTTGCTTACCAAGTTAAGAGCCCATGGTGTTACAGGAAAGTTACTAACATGGTTAGAGCACTGGCTGATTGCTAGGAGGCAGTGAGTGGGGATAAAAGGCTCCTCTTCTGGTTGGCTGCCAGTGACTAGTGGTGTTTCACAGGGGTCGGTGTTGGCTCCACTTCTTTTTATGCTGTATATAAATGATTTAGATGATGGACAGGATGGCTTTGTTGCCAAGTTTGCAGATGATGTGAAGATTGGTGGAGGGGCAGGTAGAGTTGAGGAAACAGGTAGGATGCAGAAGGACTTAGACAGATTAGGAGAACGGGCAAGAAAGTGTCGAATGAAATACAATGTTGGAAAATGCATGGTTATGTACTTTGGTAGAAGAAATAAATGTGCGGACTATTTTCTAAATGGGGAGAAAATCCAGGAATCTGAGATGCAGAGGGACTTGGGAGTCCTTGTGCAGAACATGCTGAATGTTAACTTGCAGGTTGAGTCAGTGGTAAGGAAGGCAAATGCCATGTTAGCATTCATTTCAAGAGGTCTAGAATACAAGAGCAGGGATGTGATGCTGAGGATTTATAAGGCACTGGTGAGGCCTCACCTTGAGTATTGTGAACAGTTTTGGGCCTCTCATCTTAGAAAAGATGTGCTGGCATTGGAGAGGGTCCAGAGGAGGTTCATAAGGATGATTCCAGGAATGAAAAGGTTATCATACGAGGAACGTTTCATGGCTCAGGGTCTGTGCTCGCTGGGATTTAGAAGGATGAGGGGGATGTCATTGAAACCTTTTGAATGTTGAAAGGCCTAGACAGAATAGATGTGAAAAAGAAGTTTTCCATGGTGGGAGAGTCTAGGACAAGAGGGCACAGCCTCAGGATAGAGGGGAGCCCTTTCAAAACAGAGATGCCGAGGAATTTCTTTAGCCAAAGCGTGGTAAATTTATGGAATTCGTTGCCACATGCAGCTGTGGAGGCCAGATTGTTGGAGGTATTTAAGGCAGACATTGATAGGTCTTGATTGGACATGGCATCAAAGGTTACGGGAAGAAGGCCGGGAACTGGGGTTGAGGAGGAGATTAAGAAAAAAGGATCAGCCATGATTGAATGGTGGAGCAGACTCAATGGGCCAGATGGCCTAATTCTGCCCCTATGTCTTATGGTCTTATGGCAATGTAGAGCATGGAATAAAATGAAGGTAAATGGGGGAGGTGTTGAGGTTCCCAGTTACAGGAGTGTTTGAGTGTGTGGGGAGGGAAAAAAGACATGGTAACGGGGGCCAAGTTGATCAGGAAGGGAGAGAGGAGAGGAAAAGGATAGAGGAAAACTTTCCTTTTGTTGTTTGTGTTTTGGAACGGTGTCTCTTAATTGTATTTTTAAATCTCCATTCAAAGAATGCAGACATAACAGCAACATTTAAGAGGTAGCACGATAGGCAAATGAAAAGGCAGGAAGTTGAAACATACAGAATGGTCCACGTGTAGTTGAACTTGGTATCATGGTTGGCATAGGAAACGTGGACTGACTGACCAGTACTTATGGAAGTGACTAAGTCTATACTTGTGATTTTCTGCTGTTGCAGCCCATCCACTCTTTTGCACACCTTCCTATCTGTTTGAGTTACTGTCACCTTCCTGTCTGTTTGAATCAATCTGGACATTCTCCTCTGAGCTCTTTCATTAACAAAGCGGTTTTGCCCACAGATCTGACACTCACTGGATTTTTTTTGTAGTTTTTCACATCATTCTCTGTAAACTCTAGAAACCGTGTGCATGTAAATCCCAGGAGATCAGCAGTCTCTGAGAAAAGCAAACCACCCCACAGTCAAAGTCACTTAGATCACATCACTTCCCCAACCTGATGTTTAGCCTGAACAGCAACTGAACCTCTTGACCATGTCTGCATGCTTTTCTGCATTGAGTTGCTGCCACATGATTGGCTGATTAGATATTTGCATCATTGAGCAAGTGTAGAGGTATACCTAATAAAGTTACCACTGTGTGTACGTTCCCAGTTGACTCATTTTGTTTCACACAAAATGCTGGAGGGGCGTCAGCAGGTCAGGCAGCATTTATGGAGAGGAATAAACAGTCGACATTCAATAAAGGGTCTCAGCTCGAAATGTTGACTGTTTATTCCTCTGTAAAGAGGCTGCGTGACCCTCTGAGTTCCTTTAGCATTTTGTATGTGGTGCTCTGGAGTTCCAGCATCTGTAGAATCTCTTGAGGTTGAGGAGGGAGCTTCACTTTGTATCTAACCCATACGCTGGGAGTGTGTGATGTGACAGTTTAGAGGGAGTTTCTCTCTGTGTCTAACCTGTACCCTGGGAGCATGTGATGGGATAATGTAGAGAAAGCTTCAACCTCTATCTAACCTGTACCCTGGAGTGTGTGATGGGACAGTGTAGAGGGAATTTCACACTCCATCTAAGCCATACGCTGGTCTCGGCCTGAAATGTTGGGTCATTATTCCTCGACATAGATGTTGCCTGACATGCTGAGTTCCTCCAGCATTTTGTGTTTGTTTCTCTGGATTTCCAGCATCTCTTGTGTTTGTTCATTTTTTAATGATGTTTCTTGTTTTACAGTTTCTCTGCCTGAAGAACATTCGGACATTTTTAAATGCTTGCTGTGAGAAGTTCAACATGAAGAAGAGTGAACTATTTGAAGCCTTCGATCTGTTTGATGTCCGAGACTTTGCCAAGGTATGCTTTCTACTTTCCACACTGGAACCTTGGGCTCAGTGCCCACTTTGTTTAGCAAATTTCAATCTGGCATGAGTATTGCTGGGGTTAAATTTCATATTTCTTGGTGCACGTTAGCTTTTTGGAAATTGGAAGTGTGTTATGTTGTAATTTGAGGACTGTAGGAATGGTTGAATTATTCTTAACAGGAATGTTGTCTGTGTGTTTGTTTGAAATGATCAATTGGTTTCTCCTTCTAGATAGTGACTCCATGGACCTTACTTTAGAGAGGAAATGGTTGTTCATCTTGGTATCCTAGATACTAGGTGATTAAAAATAATAATGATTCATTATCTGCAAAGTGCAGTTAGCATTCAGTTCCAATTACAAATGGCTCACGAATAGTGGTATCACAACAGATTAAGAGAAGGAACTGACAACTTTCACATGAGCTATTGGGTCTGTTCTCCTCTTCTTCTTCCTATACCCATCACCCTTACTGGGGCATAGCCCATGAACAACAGCTCACCAGAATCCTCAGTCCTGGGCAAAAGGTTGATCGGCCTTGTGGCTTCCACTTCCACCACACAACTTCATACATCTTCTGAGTGATGATGCTTCATCTCCCAACGATGAGGTCTTTGGAGCTTCTGTTGGTGCTTCTGTAGCTCTGGGCTTTTACAGGATGGTTGCTAGCCCCATGTCCAACCCTCCTCCTTTCGCAGCCGGGCTTGGGACTGTCTGTGGCAGAGTTATTGGGTCTCTCAGCCAACGCTGTGTGTCAAGAGAAGGTAGCCATGCTTCTATTCCTGACATACATTGCTTAGTACAAGGTTTGGTAAAGCCAATACCAATCACCGAGACAGAGCATAAAGATCAAGAGATCTTTATTTGTCATGTGTATCAAAACGTACAGTGAAACGCGTCACTTGTGCCAAATCAAATCAATGAGGATTATGTTGGGCTTCCGGCACTGACATACCATGCCTGCAACTCACTAAAACCTCACCAAACCTCATTAGAATGTGGGAAGACACCCACACAGTGACAGGGAGAATATACAAATTCTGTACAGACAATAGCATCTCTGTTAGAATTGCACAGTAACATGGGCGGCAGAAGCAAGTTAATGCACAGTAGATCTTGAGATAATGATGCAATAACCCATGCAAACTATTTTATTTAATGCTATTCACTCAAGAAGTGTGGTCTTTGTGGATTAACGGTATCTTAATGCTCAGCCCTTGAGAAGGTGGGAGTCAGCTGCCTTCTTGAACCACAGCAGTTCTTGGGATAGGAAGGGTTAACTGCCCCATCACCGAGATGTTCCTGCAACCAGTGTTTGCACTTTAAGGACTCTTTATCTCATTATCCCATGTTGTCATTATTTATTTCCATTTGCACAGTTTGTTCTCTTCTGCACTCTGGTTGATCTTTCATTGATCCTGTTAGAGTTACTATTCTATAGAGTGGCTGAGTATGCCCACAGGAAAATGAATCTCAGGGTTGTGTGTGGTGATACATGTACTATAATAATAAATGAACCTTCGGCTTGTATTCAGTGACAGATATGTATTTTGATAATAACATTTACTTTGAACTACTTTGAATTTTGGATAAATATAAATCATGAAATGCCCAGATACTTAAAATAGTATCACTCTATCTTCTATATCTACCTCAGAGAACAGATGAGGCCCAAGTTTGTATAGATAGCACAAGGATGCTCTCTGAACGATGGGCTGTTGTTACACACACACACACACACACACACACACACACTGAAGTCATCAACTTAGTACAAGTTCTGCTGGAAAGGTGTTGGTCTTCCAGCACAGTGAGAAGTCTGCCTGGCACATTGCAAACTGCAGGACTATGTGCTGGGGTGTGCACTGAAGCTTGGCTCAGCCAGTGCAAGGGCTTTGTGGTGAAGGACCACAGCCCAGACCCTTTCCGCTACTGGACATTGGGGAACTGAGATGGGTGGGGAATCCCTTTGATCAATGAAATGGGGGCCACATGAGTGTCAATGATGCTATGGTTTTAAAAAAGTGTTAGCCCCACCGAAAGGCCATCAGGACGTACCAAAGGCTGAACACCCACATTCAGCGTTTTAGGAACAGCTTCTTCCCTCTGTCATCAGATTTCAGAATGGACAATGAACCCATGAAAACTTCCTCAGTACTTCTTCACTATTTATCTATCTATTGTAACTTAGCATAATTTTTTATGCCTTACTGCCACAAGACAACCAATCTCACAAGATATGTCAGTGATAATAAATCTAATTCTGATTCCGAAGTGTAAACCTTTCAGGAATGGAAGAACGGGCTGGAGTGTATTGATCATGTGACTCAGAGAACGTAAAAGAATTTGGCACTGTGTTTTTCATTTAGCGTATGTATTTTCCTATGAATAAATTTGGTTAAAAAATTACACATGGCCAGACTTGAAAATGCCATCAGTGCCAACTGAATCAGTTTTATGTATTTTCTGGCATTCGCAGCATTATGCATTCACTTCTGGGTGAGACCTTGGCAATCTCCAGTGCTATTTGCTGTCTTTCAATGCACTTGAACAGTGATGAAACATTAATAAAAATGTTGATAGTGAAATTTGGAAGCACAAGGTTGTAGACGAGGAGTGATGCCGGTCACTCACAGGCCAACAGAAAGTTCAAATACAATGATTGTTAAAAAATTTATTCATTGAAGATAATTTATCATCTTATATTTATATTCTGATATTTCCTTAACATGAAGAAAGAGGCCATTTGTCCCATTGTGTAAGGGCCAGTTCTCAGAGTACTTCCATTCCACACTTATTTGTCTCACATGCCCATTAACACTCCCCCTGATGTTCCTATCAAATTCACAATGGCGAGGTAATTAGCACATCTTTGAGAGGTGGGTGTATCCAGGTGAAATCCTTGTGGTCTGCTGAGATCCCCTAGCATTTTGTGTGTGTGTTGGTCTGGATTTCTAGCATCTGCAGAACCTCTTGTGTCTATGATTTGATGCTCCATTGTGAAGTCTCTTTGAGGTACGTCTACTCTGAAAAAGTTGAAATGTTCTCTTCGATGGCATTTGCACAGTTTGTTGTCTTCTGCACTCTGGTTAATCTTTCGTTGATCCTGTTATAGCTACTGTTCTATATATTTGATGAGATTCAAGAACTTGAATCTCTGGGTTGTGTTGTGATATATATGTACTTTTTAGGCATCCGTTAGTCTCGTGAGACCATGGATTTGTGCCTTGGAAGGTTTCCAGGGCGCAGGCCTGGGCACGGTTGTATGGAAGACCAGCAGTTGCCCATGCTGCAAGTCTCCCCTCTCCACACCACCGAAGTTTTCCATGGAACGGAACTAGGACCCATAGAGCTTGGCACTGGTGTCATCGCAGAGCAATGTGTGGTTAAGAACCTTGCTCAAGGACACAACACACTGCCTCAGCTGAGGCTCGAACTAGCGATCTTCAGATCACTAGACCAATGCCTTAACCGCTTGGCCATGTGCCAACACAATATGTACTTAAATAATAAAATTTATTTCAAACTTTGACCTTTGGAATATCTCTGATGGGTGGAAGAGCAACCCCGATGATCCTCTTAGCAGTCCTCATAATCCTTTGTAGGAACTTGCAGTCAGATGCCTTGCAATTCCTGTGCTATACAACGATGCAGCTGGGCAGGACACTCGATGAGGCTCCTGTAAAAATTAGTTAGAATGGGGGAGGGACGCAGGTGGAGACACTGCTGTGTTTTCTTGACTGAAGATGTGGTTGAAGGACCAGGTGAGATCATTCGTAATGTTCATTCCCCTAGAAACTTGTCTTCATGGAGGAGCCGTGTATGTGCAGTGAGGAGTGGTTAGTCCACACCTTTCTGGAATCCACCATCACCTCTTTAGTCTTGTCCACTTTGAGACTCAAGATGCTGTGCGTGCACCATTCTACCAGCTGCCGTACCTCCTCTCTGTATGCCGTCTCATTGTCATTGTTGATGATGAGGCCAGCCTCCATTGTGTCTTTGGCAAACGTGATGAATCAGCCTGAACTGGATCTATCAGTATGGTCACTTGTCAGCCATGTGAACAGCAGTGGGCTGAACACACAGCCTTGCGGAGCACCAGTGCTCAGCGTGATCGAGCTGGAGATGTTTCTGCCAACACAGACTGACTGTGGCCATTCTGTCAAGAAGTCTAGGATTCACTTACAGCAAGAGGTGCTGAGACTTGGTGAGGATAGGTTACTCAGCAGCTTCTGAGGGATGACTGTATTAAATATTGAGGTGAAATCGATAAAGAGCATCATTTTCCAGGTGGAACAGGATAGAGTGGAGTGCAGAGGCTATGGCATCATCCGTGGTCCGATTTGAGTGATAAGCAAACTGGAAAGGGAGCAATATAGCAGGAAGATGGGATTTAATGTGATCCAGAACCAATCATTCAAAACATTTCATTATACAAACAGTAGTTGAGGTCAGTGCCACTGGATGGTAGTCATTGAAGCTTGTTACTGATGCCCTCTGGGGCCCTGGGATGATGGTGGCCACCTTGAAACCTGAGCAGACTGCGCCACGGAGATGTTGAAGATGTCTGTGAGAACCTGTGTTAACGGGGCTGCACAGTGCCTCAGCACCCAGCCAGGTATATTGACTCCAGCAATTTTCCCTTCCAATGACTGGTTGCTAGTTCCCTGTTTCCTCTCCCTCTCCTTTCTGAAATAGATTGCTCCCCTTTAATCCCATAGGGGCAATTCACAAATACAAAATAAAATAGGGGGCAGAAGTAGGCCATTCGGTCTCTCAAGCCCGCCCTACCACTCAGTGTCATCATGGCTGATTTACCTCAGGCCTTCCTTCCTTTTCTGTGCCACTTTCCCACATCCCTCAGTTCCTCAAGCTTTCAAATATATATCTCTCTCTGCCTTCAATATACTTCACCATTCATCTTCACCACCCTCTGGACAGAGAATTGCAGAGATACACCACCCTCGGAGAGAAGGAATTTCGGTTTTAAATGACTGGCCCCTTGTTTTGACTTTTCCAGCAGTGAATTCCGGAGTGTTGGGAGTCTGAAGGGTGATAATCAGTATCTTCACTATGATTATAGCTGTTCCTATGGATCCTTCAGCCAGAGGTGCTTGATGCCATTGTAAACGTCGCAGTGATGTAAACACTAGTACAAGATACCTGTGGCCGTTCGAGCTTCCCAAATAGAAGGCACTCACGGGGCTCTTGGTGAAGGAGGCAGACAAGGGTTTAGCACCCAACATGTTCCCCACCGAGACTGCGCCAGCCCTTCAGAGAGCATGGACCATTTTTTTTACAGATAGACCATAGAGAGCATCCCCATTGGATGTATCACAGTGCGTTATGGCAACAACACTGCCCAAGAGTGCCAAGGAATGTTAAGCGCAGCCCAGTCCATTCGGGAACTGCCCTCACCTCCATCGACTCTGTCCACGCTCCTCACTGCTCCTTAGAAGCAGCCTATATCATCAAGGATCTCCTCCAACCCCTGTCATTCACTTCTCTCCCCATTCGTGAGAGCACGTACCAGCGGGGTTGGGTATAGCCTCTGCCCCACTCTTATCAGATTCTTCAATGGATGGCTCAATAAACTATTGACCTCACCGTGGCCCTGGCATTTCTGTTGTGTACCTGCGCTGCACTCCTCTCAAACTCTAATATTTCGCTTCGCAGTCAAAATGCACGATTGTTTATTGTCATTCCTCAACACGAGTGTAAAGGAGGAAGAACCAATCGGATCCCGTGCAGCATAACAAGAATCACAACAGGCATAAACACACAGTAATATAGATATAAAAGCAATCCGATAAACAAACACTGAGTGGCTGCTTTATCAGGCTCAGGAGGTGCCAAATAAACTGAGTGTACTTTGATGCTGTGAACTTTGAGCATTAAGAACATTTCAGACTCTCTTAGATGGGCACAAGGATGAAATGAAACAAAAATGGAGTGCTGGATGAAAAATTGTGCGACGAATGGCCTGTACGGTTCAATGCCTCATGATTTACATTCTATTTCTGGGGGTTAAATGCCCCACCTCTGCTGATATGTTTTATTGACTTAAGCTTACCACAATCTGCAGGTAGCTTCAGACCAATGAGAAGTCACTACTTACAGAGTGTTGTGTGGCTATTTATACATGGATTAGCTAGAAAACATGGACTGATTGTATCGATATGAAGTGATGCTAGTGCACGAGTACTGTACCTGAATGTAATGAGGCTCTAAAAGAAAATGATAAAGTGAGCGAGGTAGCATAGTCACAGTGTGCAGGTCAGTGCAGGTATCCGCTGTGGAGTCTGTCAGTGTAAAGTGACAGTGAATGGGGGGATGAAGGGGGTGGTGAGGGACTGTGGAGGGGAGTGTGTCAGTGTAAAGTGACAGTGAATGGGGGGATGAAGGGGGTGGTGAGAGACTGTGGAGGGGAGTGTGTCAGTGTAAAGTGACAGTGAATGGGGGATGAAGGGGGTGGTGAGAGACTGTGGAGGGGAGTGTGTCAGTGTGAAGTGACAGTGAATGGGGGATGAAGGGGGTGGTGAGAGACTGTGTTGAGGAGTGTGTCAGTGTAAAATGACAGTGAATGGGGGATGAAGGGGTGATGAGGGACTGTGGAGGGGAGAGTGTCAGTGTAAAGTGACAGTGAATGGGGGATGAAGGGGGTGGTGAGAGACTGTGGAGGGGAGAGTGTCAGTGTAAAGTGACAGTGAATGGGGGATGAAGGGGGTGGTGAGGGACTGTGGAGGGGAGTGTGTCAGTGTAAACTGACAGTGAATGGGGGATGGAGGGGGTGTTGAGGGACTGTGTTGAGGAGTGTGTCAGTGTAAAGTGACAGTGAATGGGGGATGGAGGGGGTGGTGAGAGACTGTGTTGAGGAGTGTGTCAGTGTAAAGTGACAGTGAATGTGGGATGAAGGGGGTGGTGAGAGACTGTGGAGGGGAGTGTGTCAGTATAAAGTGACAGTGAATGGGGGATGGAGGGGGTGGTGAGAGACTGTGGAGGGGAGTGTGTCAGTGTAAAGTGACAGTGAATGGGGGGGATGGAGGGGGTGGTGAGGGACTGTGTTGAGGAGTGTGTCAGTGTAAAGTGACAGTGAATGGGGGATGAAGGGGGTGGTGAGAGACTGTGTTGAGGAGTGTGTCAGTGTAAGGTGACAGTGAATGGGGGATGGAGGGGGTGCTGAGAGACTGTGGAGGGGAGTGTGTCAGTGTAAAGTGACAATGAATGGGAGATGGAGGGGGTGTTGAGAGACTGTGGAGGGGAGTGTGTCAGTGTAAAGTGACAGTGAATGGGGGGGATGAAGGGGGTGGTGAGAGACTGTGGAGGGGAGTGTGTCGGTGTAAGGTGACAGTGAATGGGGGATGGAGGGGGTGGTGAGGGACTGTGGAGGGGAGTGTGTCAGTGTAAAGTGACAGTGAATGGGGGATGGAGGGGGTGGTGAGAGACTGTGGAGGGGAGTGTGTCAGTGTAAAGTGACAGTGAATGGGGGATGGAGGAGGTGGTGAGAGACTGTGTTGAGGAGTGTGTCAGTGTAAAGTGACAGTGAATGTGGGATGAAGGGGGTGTTGAGAGACTGTGGAGGGGAGTGTGTCAGTGTAAAGTGACAGTGAATGGGGGGGATGAAGGGGGTGGTGAGAGACTGTGGAGGGGAGTGTGTCAGTGTGAAGTGACAGTGAATAGGGATGGAAGGGGTGGTGAGAGACTGTGGAGGGGAGTGTGTCAGTGTAAAGTGACAGTGAATGTGGGATGAAGGGGGTGGTGAGAGACTGTGGAGGGCAGTGTGTCAGTGTAAAGTGACAGTGAATGTCGGATGAAGGGGGTGGTGAGAGACTGTGGAGGGGAGTGTGTCAGTGTAAAGTGACAGTGAATGGGGGGGATGGAGGGGGTGGTGAGGGACTGTGTTGAGGAGTGTGTCAGTGTAAAGTGACAGTGAATGGGGGATGAAGGGGGTGGTGAGAGACTGTGTTGAGGAGTGTGTCAGTGTAAGGTGACAGTGAATGGGGGATGGAGGGGGTGCTGAGAGACTGTGGAGGGGAGTGTGTCAGTGTAAAGTGACAATGAATGGGAGATGGAGGGGGTGTTGAGAGACTGTGGAGGGGAGTGTGTCAGTGTAAAGTGACAGTGAATGGGGGGGATGAAGGGGGTGGTGAGAGACTGTGGAGGGGAGTGTGTCGGTGTAAGGTGACAGTGAATGGGGGATGGAGGGGGTGGTGAGGGACTGTGGAGGGGAGTGTGTCAGTGTAAAGTGACAGTGAATGGGGGATGGAGGGGGTGGTGAGAGACTGTGGAGGGGAGTGTGTCAGTGTAAAGTGACAGTGAATGGGGGATGGAGGGGGTGGTGAGAGACTGTGTTGAGGAGTGTGTCAGTGTAAAGTGACAGTGAATGTGGGATGAAGGGGGTGGTGAGAGACCGTGGAGGGGAGTGTGTCAGTGTAAAGTGACAGTGAATGGGGGATGGAGGGGGTGGTGAGAGACTGTGGAGGGGAGTGTGTCAGTGTAAAGTGACAGTGAATGGGGGGGATGGAGGGGGTGGTGAGGGACTGTGTTGAGGAGTGTGTCAGTGTAAAGTGACAGTGAATGGGGGATGAAGGGGGTGGTGAGAGACTGTGTTGTGGAGTGTGTCAGTGTAAGGTGACAGTGAATGGGGGATGGAGGGGGTGGTGAGAGACTGTGTTGAGGAGTGTGTCAGTGTGAAGTGACAATGAATGGGAGATGGAGGGGGTGTTGAGAGACTGTGGAGGGGAGTGTGTCAGTGTAAAGTGACAGTGAATGGGGGGGATGAAGGGGGTGGTGAGAGACTGTGGAGGGGAGTGTGTCGGTGTAAGGTGACAGTGAATGGGGGATGGAGGGGGTGGTGAGGGACTGTGGAGGGGAGTGTGTCAGTGTAAAGTGACAGTGAATGGGGGATGGAGGGGGTGGTGAGAGACTGTGGAGGGGAGTGTGTCAGTGTAAAGTGACAGTGAATGGGGGATGGAGGGGGTGGTGAGAGACTGTGTTGAGGAGTGTGTCAGTGTAAAGTGACAGTGAATGTGGGATGAAGGGGGTGGTGAGAGACTGTGGAGGGGAGTGTGTCAGTGTAAAGTGACAGTGAATGGGGGATGGAGGGGGTGGTGAGAGACTGTGGAGGGGAGTGTGTCAGTGTAAAGTGACAGTGAATGGGGGGGATGGAGGGGGTGGTGAGGGACTGTGTTGAGGAGTGTGTCAGTGTAAAGTGACAGTGAATGGGGGATGAAGGGGGTGGTGAGAGACTGTGTTGAGGAGTGTGTCAGTGTAAGGTGACAGTGAATGGGGGATGGAGGGGGTGGTGAGAGACTGTGGAGGGGAGTGTGTCAGTGTAAAGTGACAATGAATGGGAGATGGAGGGGGTGTTGAGAGACTGTGGAGGGGAGTGTGTCAGTGTAAAGTGACAGTGAATGGGGGGATGAAGGGGGTGGTGAGAGACTGTGGAGGGGAGTGTGTCGGTGTAAGGTGACAGTGAATGGGGGATGGAGGGGGTGGTGAGGGACTGTGGAGGGGAGTGTGTCAGTGTAAAGTGACAGTGAATGGGGGATGGAGGGGGTGGTGAGAGACTGTGGAGGGGAGTGTGTCAGTGTAAAGTGACAGTGAATGGGGGATGGAGGGGGTGGTGAGAGACTGTGTTGAGGAGTGTGTCAGTGTAAAGTGACAGTGAATGTCGGATGAAGGGGGTGGTGAGAGACTGTGGAGGGGAGTGTGTCAGTGTAAAGTGACAGTGAATGGGGGATGAAGGGGGTGGTGAGAGACTGTGTTGTGGAGTGTGTCAGTGTAAGGTGACAGTGAATGGGGGATGGAGGGGGTGCTGAGAGACTGTGGAGGGGAGTGTGTCAGTGTAAAGTGACAGTGAATGGGGATGGAGGGGGTGGTGAGAGACTGTGTTGAGGAGTGTGTCAGTGTGAAGTGACAGTGAATGGGGGATGGAGGGGGTGGTGAGGGACTGTGGAGGGGAGTGTGTCAGTGTAAAGTGACAATGAATGGGAGATGGAGGGGGTGTTGAGAGACTGTGGAGGGGAGTGTGTCGGTGTAAGGTGACAGTGAATGGGGGATGGAGGGGGTGGTGAGAGACTGTGGAGGGGAGTGTGTCAGTGTAAAGTGACAGTGAATGGGGGATGGAGGGGGTGGTGAGAGACTGTGGAGGGGAGTGTGTCAGTGTAAAGTAACAGTGAATGGGGGATGGAGGGGGTGGTGAGAGACTGTGTTGAGGAGTGTGTCAGTGTAAAGTGACAGTGAATGTGGGATGAAGGGGGTGGTGAGAGACTGTGGAGGGGAGTGTGTCAGTGTAAAGTGACAGTGAATGGGGGATGGAGGGGGTGGTGAGAGACTGTGGAGGGGAGTGTGTCAGTGTAAAGTGACAGTGAATGGGGGGGATGGAGGGGGTGGTGAGGGACTGTGTTGAGGAGTGTGTCAGTGTAAAGTGACAGTGAATGGGGGATGAAGGGGGTGGTGAGAGACTGTGTTGAGGAGTGTGTCAGTGTAAGGTGACAGTGAATGGGGGATGGAGGGGGTGCTGAGAGACTGTGGAGGGGAGTGTGTCAGTGTAAAGTGACAATGAATGGGAGATGGAGGGGGTGTTGAGAGACTGTGGAGGGGAGTGTGTCAGTGTAAAGTGACAGTGAATGGGGGGGATGAAGGGGGTGTTGAGAGACTGTGGAGGGGAGTGTGTCAGTGTAAAGTGACAGTGAATGGGGGGGATGAAGGGGGTGGTGAGAGACTGTGGAGGGGAGTGTGTCAGTGTGAAGTGACAGTGAATGGGGGATGGAGGGGGTGGTGAGAGACTGTGTTGTGGAGTGTGTCAGTGTAAGGTGACAGTGAATGGGGGATGGAGGGGGTGCTGAGAGACTGTGGAGGGGAGTGTGTCAGTGTAAAGTGACAGTGAATGGGGGATGGAGGGGGTGGTGAGAGACTGTGGAGGGGAGTGTGTCAGTGTAAAGTGACAGTGCATGGGGGGGATGGAGGGGGTGGTGAGGGACTGTGTTGAGGAGTGTGTCAGTGTAAAGTGACAGTGAATGGGGGATGAAGGGGGTGGTGAGAGACTGTGTTGTGGAGTGTGTCAGTGTAAGGTGACAGTGAATGGGGGATGGAGGGGGTGCTGAGAGACTGTGGAGGGGAGTGTGTCAGTGTGAAGTGACAGTGAATGGGGATGGAGGGGGTGGTGAGAGACTGTGGAGGGGAGAGTGTCAGTGTAAAGTGACAGTGAATGGGGGATGAAGGGGGTGGTGAGAGACTGTGGAGGGGTATGTGTCAGTGTAAAATGACAGTGAATGGGGGGATGAAGGGGGTGGTGAGAGACTGTGGAGGGGAGTGTGTCAGTGTGAAGTGACAGTGAATGGGGGATGGAGGGGGTGGTGAGAGACTGTGGAGCGGAGTGTGTCAGTGTAAAGTGACAGTGAATGGGGGATGGAGGGTGTGGTGAGGGACTGTGTTGTGGAGTGTGTCAGTGTAAGGTGACAGTGAATGGGAGATGGAGGGGGTGTTGAGAGACTGTGGAGGGGAGTGTGTCAGTGTAAAGTGACAGTGAATGGGGGATGGAGGGTGTGGTGAGGGACTGTGTTGAGGAGTGTGTCAGTGTAAAGTGACAGTGAATGGGAGATGGAGGGGGTGTTGAGAGACTGTGGAGGGGAGTGTGTCAGTGTAAAGTGACAGTGAATGGGGGATGAAGGGGGTGGTGAGAGACTGTGTTGAGGAGTGTGTCAGTGTAAGGTGACAGTGAATGGGGGATGGAGGGGGTGGTGAGAGACTGTGGAGGGGAGTGTGTCAGTGTAAAGTGACAGTGAATAGGGATGGAGGTGGTGGTGAGAGACTGTGTTGAGGAGTGTGTCAGTGTAAGGTGACAGTGAATGGGGGATGGAGGGGGTGGTGAGAGACTGTGGAGGGGAGTGTGTCAGTGTAAAGTGACAGTGAATGGGGGATGGAGGGGGTGGTGAGAGACTGTGGAGGGGAGTGTGTCAGTGTAAAGTGACAGTGAATGGGGGGGATGAAGGGGGTGGTGAGAGACTGTGTTGAGGAGTGTGTCAGTGTAAAGTGACAGTGAATGGGGGATGAAGGGGGTGGTGAGAGACTGTGTTGAGGAGTGTGTCAGTGTAAAGTGACAGTGAATGGGGGATGGAGGGGGTGGTGAGAGACTGTGTTGAGGAGTGTGTCAGTGTAAAGTGACAGTGAATGTGGGATGAAGGGGGTGGTGAGAGACTGTGGAGGGGAGTGTGTCAGTGTAAAGTGACAGTGAATGGGGGATGAAGGGGGTGGTTAGAGACTGTGGAGGGGAGTGTGTCGGTGTAAGGTGACAGTGAATGGGGGGGATGGAGGGGGTGGTGAGGGACTGTGGAGGGGAGTGTGTCAGTGTAAAGTGACAGTGAATGGGGATGGGGGGTGGTGAGAGACTGTGGAGGGGAGTGTGTCAGTGTAAGGTGACAGTGAATGGGGGATGGAGGGGGTGGTGAGGGACTGTGGAGGGGAGTGTGTCGGTGTAAGGTGACAGTGAATGGGGGATGGAGGGGGTGGTGAGAGACTGTGGAGGGGAGTGTGTCAGTGTAAAGTGACAGTGAATGGGGGATGGAGGGGGTGTTGAGAGACTGTGGAGGGGAGTGTGTCGGTGTAAGGTGACAGTGAATGGGGGATGGAGGGGGTGGTGAGGGACTGTGGAGGGGAGTGTGTCAGTGTAAAGTGACAGTGAATGGGGGATGGGGGGTGGTGAGAGACTGTGGAGGGGAGTGTGTCGGTGTAAGGTGACAGTGAATGGGGGATGGAGGGGGTGGTGAGAGACTGTTGAGGAGTGTGTCAGTGTGAAGTGACAGTGAATGGGGATGGAGGGGGTGGTGAGAGACTGTGTTGAGGAGTGTGTCAGTGTAAAGTGACAGTGAATGGGGATGGAGGGGGTGTTGAGAGACTGTGGAGGGGAGTGTGTTGGTGTAAGGTGACAGTGAATGGGGGATGGAGGGGGTGGTGAGAGACTGTGGAGGGGAGTGTGTCGGTGTAAGGTGACAGTGAATGGGGGATGGAGGGGGTGGTGAGAGACTGTGTTGAGGAGTGTGTCAGTGTGAAGTGACAGTGAATGGGGATGGGGGGTGGTGAGAGACTGTGGAGGGGAGTGTGTCAGTGTAAAGTGACAGTGAATGGGGGATGGAGGGGGTGGTGAGAGACTGTGGAGGGGAGTGTGTCAGTGTAAAGTGACAGTGAATGTGGGATGGAGGGGGTGGTGAGAGACTGTGGAGGGGAGTGTGTCAGTGTAAAGTGACAGAGAATGGGGGATGGAGGGGGTGGTGAGAGACTGTGGAGGGGAGTGTGTCGGTGTAAGGTGACAGTGAATGGGGGATGGAGGGGGTGGTGAGGGACTGTGGAGGGGAGTGTGTCAGTGTAAAGTGACAGTGAATGGGGATGGGGGGTGGTGAGAGACTGTGGAGGGGAGTGTGTCGGTGTAAGGTGACAGTGAATGGGGGATGGAGGGGGTGGTGAGAGACTGTGGAGGGGAGTGTGTCGGTGTAAGGTGACAGTGAATGGGGGATGGAGGGGGTGGTGAGAGACTGTGTTGAGGAGTGTGTCAGTGTGAAGTGACAGTGAATGGGGATGGGGGGTGGTGAGAGACTGTGGAGGGGAGTGTGTCAGTGTAAAGTGACAGTGAATGGGGGATGGAGGGGGTGGTGAGAGACTGTGGAGGGGAGTGTGTCAGTGTAAAGTGACAGTGAATGTGGGATGGAGGGGGTGGTGAGAGACTGTGGAGGGGAGTGTGTCAGTGTAAAGTGACAGTGAATGGGGATGAAGGGGGTGGTGAGAGACTGTGGAGGGGAGTGTGTCAGTGTAAAGTGACAGTGAATGGGGGATGGAGGGGGTGGTGAGAGACTGTGGAGGGGAGAGTGTCAGTGTAAAGTGACAGTGAATGGGGGATGAAGTGGGTGGTGAGAGACTGTGTTGAGGAGAGTGTCAGTGTAAAGTGACAGTGAATGGGGGATGGAGGGGGTGGTGAGAGACTGTGGAGGGGTGTGTGTCAGTGTAAAGTGACAGTGAATAGGGATGGAGGGGGTGGTGAGAGACTGTGGAGGGGAGTGTGTCAGTGTAAAGTGACAGTGAATGGGGGATGGAGGGGGTGGTGAGAGACTGTGTTGAGGAGTGTGTCAGTGTAAAGTGACAGTGAATGTGGGATGAAGGGGGTGGTGAGAGACTGTGGAGGGGAGTGTGTCAGTGTAAAGTGACAGTGAATGGGGGATGGAGGGGGTGGTGAGAGACTGTGGAGGGGAGTGTGTCGGTGTAAGGTGACAGTGAATGGGGGATGGAGGGGGTGGTGAGAGACTGTGTTGAGGAGTGTGTCAGTGTGAAGTGACAGTGAATGGGGATGGGGGGTGGTGAGAGACTGTGGAGGGGAGTGTGTCAGTGTAAAGTGACAGTGAATGGGGGATGGAGGGGGTGGTGAGAGACTGTGGAGGGGAGTGTGTCAGTGTAAAGTGACAGTGAATGTGGGATGGAGGGGGTGGTGAGAGACTGTGGAGGGGAGTGTGTCAGTGTAAAGTGACAGTGAATGGGGATGAAGGGGGTGGTGAGAGACTGTGGAGGGGAGTGTGTCAGTGTAAAGTGACAGTGAATGGGGGATGGAGGGGGTGGTGAGAGACTGTGGAGGGGAGAGTGTCAGTGTAAAGTGACAGTGAATGGGGGATGAAGTGGGTGGTGAGAGACTGTGTTGAGGAGAGTGTCAGTGTAAAGTGACAGTGAATGGGGGATGGAGGGGGTGGTGAGAGACTGTGGAGGGGTGTGTGTCAGTGTAAAGTGACAGTGAATAGGGATGGAGGGGGTGGTGAGAGACTGTGGAGGGGAGTGTGTCAGTGTAAAGTGACAGTGAATGGGGGATGGAGGGGGTGGTGAGAGACTGTGGAGGGGTGTGTGTCAGTGATGGGTTGAGATAATGGAAGGAAGTTTTGATGGTTTGGGATAAGTAATTGTTCTGAATTTCCTTTCTGTACTATGTCCATGTACTTATGAACGTAATTATTTGTCTGGATGTCATGCAGGCGAAAGCTTTTTCCTGTGCATCAGTACATGTGACAATCATACACCAATCCCAATTCCAATACACTCTCTGTCAGCCACAGCAGAGCAGGTCTGACATGGCAGACGCTGCTCCAGATATATTGGAATGCTCAGCGAAGAACCGTATACTGGATGCTTTCCACGTCTTTGGAGTTTTGCACCACTGACTATATTCTGCATTTGTGAACCCCCTAGTGAAAGTTGCCCCAGCCCTCCTGCCAGACAACAGCGCAATATCAGCAGCTGAGTTCCCTCATGAAGCTCGCCCTCTGGTCCGTACCTCCGCTCATGGTGCCTTGCATCTGAGCTGGTGCCCTGTGCTAGAGTGCAATGTTGGTGCATTTTGACTGCGGTTTGCATGCCTGCACTGCCTGCTGTCCCAGCTCTGGAGCAGTCTGGGGCTCTAGGCTGCGGTTGCGACTCCCAGATGCATGTTCGCAAAGTCCTGCAGCAATCCTCGGCTGCAGAGACCCATGTTCTGTTGCCAACCACATCCAATAGCTGCAGCGAGAACGCTTGCAATTCAGTGCTGCCTCCAGAGTTCTTCAAGTGGTGACTTCTCGTTGGTCTGAAACGATCTGTTTAATGTGATAAGCTTAAAATAATAAGAAATATCAGCAGGGGTGGGACATTTGGCCCCCATACATAGACCATAAATCATAGAACATTAATGCCATTTGGCCCACAAACTTTTAATGATCAATCTAACCCTTCCCTCCTTCGTAACCCTCCTTTTTTCCTTTCACCCTAAGTTCAAAGCTCAAAGGAAAATTTATTATCAGAGTACGTGCATGCCACCACATACAATCCTGTGATTCTTCTTCTGCAGGCATACTTAGCAAATCTATGGGACGGTAGTTGTAAACAGGATCTGTAAACTGGAAACAAACTGCAAATGCATCGATAAGTAAATAGCAATAAATAACGAGCATGAAGTAACAAGAGAAAAGAATCCATGAATGAGTGTAGTTAGCCCCTTTTGTTGAAGAGCCTGATGGTAGTAACTAATTCTTAAACCTGGTGCTGTGAGACCTGTGAACCTTCTCCCTCATGGCAGCAGTGGGAAAAGAACATGGCCTACGTGGTGAGCATCTTTGTTGATAGAAGCAACATTGGTTCAATGTTGGTTCATGGTTCAATGTTTGGGAGGGTTTTACCTGTGGTGTACTGGGCTGAATCCACTGCCTTTTGTAGGATTTTCTGCTCAAAGGCATTGGTGTTCCCATACCAGGCCATAATGCAGCCAGTTGGCACACTTTCCACCATACGTTATAGAAGTTTGCCAAGGTTCTCGATGACATGCCGAACCTTCGCAAACTCTTGAGGAACTAGAGGTGCTGTTGTGCTTTCTTCCCAATAATACTTATATGATGGGACCAGGACAAGTCCTCTGAGATAGTGACACACGGGAATTTCAAGTTACTGACCCTCTACCTCTGATCCTCCTATGATCACTGTCTCATGGACCTCTGGCTTCCCTCTCCTGAAGGTTCCTTGGTCTTATTGACATTGAGTGAGAGGTTGTTGTTATTACAGCCCTCAGCCAAGTTTTCAAATTCCCCCCGTATGTTGATTTATCACCCCCTTTGATATCAGCCCACAACACTGGCATCATCAGCAAACTTGCATATGGTATTAGAACTGTACCGAGCCACACAGGGATAGCTGTAAAGCAAGTAGAGCAGGGGGCTAAGTAGATACACTGTGTTGTTCCTGTGCTGATGGAGATTGTGGACGAGATATTTTTGCCAATTCGAACTGACTGGGGTCTGCATGTGAGGAAATCAAGGATCTAATTGAACAAGTGGGTATTGAGGCCCAGGTCTTGGAGTTTACTGACTAGTTTTGAGGGGATGATGGTGTTAAGTGCTGAGCTGTAATTGATAATGAACATCCTGAAAGTTGCATCTTTGTTGTCCAGAAGTTCCAGGGTTGTGTGAAAAGCCAACAAGATAACGTCTGCTGTAGATGTGTTGCGTTGGAGTGAATCCATGTGTCTGTGAGAGGATCTCAAATGTTCTTAATATTCAAAGCTCAAAGTAAATTCATTATCAGTAGTCATTTTATTAGCCACCTCCTGTACCTAAGAAAGTGGCCACTGAGTGTTTGTTTGTGGTCCCCTTCTACCGTAGGCCATCCATTTCCAGATTTGAAATGCTGTGCATTCAGTGATGCTTTTCTGCACACCACAGTTGTTATTTGAGTTACTGTTGCCTTCCTGTCAGCTTCAACTAGTCTGGCCATTGTCCTCTGACTTCTCTCATTAAGAAGATGTTTTCACCCACAGAACTGTCTCTCGTACTTTTTTTCATTTTTTTGCACCATCTCTGTAAGCTCTAGAGACTGTAGTGTGTGAAAATCCCAGGAGATCAGCAGTTTCTGAGATACTCAAACCACCCTGTCTAGTACCAACAATCACTCCATGGTCAAAATGGCTTATATCACATTTCTTCCACATTCTGATGCTGGGTTTGAGCAATAAATGAAACGCTTGACCATGCTTGCATGTTTTTATGCATTTGGTTGCTGCCATGTGATTGGCAGATGAGATATTTGCATTAATGAGCAGGTGTACAGGTGTACCTAATAAAGTGGCCAGATGTACGTTAGTGATAATAAATCTGATCCTGACTCTGAATTAAAAATTGATAAGCTGCAAATGCTGGAACTGTGAACTAAAACAGGAAACATCATCGAGTCAGGCAGCATCTGCAGAGAGTGAAAGGGTTTCTGGCTGAAGACAATTCCCCCTTTTTGATGCTGCTGAATATTTTCATATTTTCTATTTTTATCTCAGTGGGGCAACTTTGTAATCCAATCCTTTTATGTTTAGGGCTGTTTCTTTCCTTCTCGTTTGTTGTAATTACATATTCATGTTGAGTTTAATGTGGACATCAGCACTCATTGTTTATACAATATCATACATACAATTGTTCCCTTTCCACCAGCTTCATTCAGCTCACAATGTTGGCGTCAAATTCCACCTGCCTGCCGTTCTCTTGTTCACCTTGGGTTGCGTGTTCATGAAGGTGTGTGTTGGCCTCGACCAGCAATGTGGTGAAGTCACCTCATTGTGCTGGGCTGTGGAGGAAATGGAGTTGTTCTACATGTAAAATGCACAAACCTTTCACTCTGTTGGCATGCTTGCTTCAGCCCAACCTCAGCCATGATAAGAGAGTTTCCTTTTCTCATCATCCTGCCACTTGGCATCCTTTGTGTAGAAAAGCTAGGTACTTTCTAATCCAGTTTCATATCAAAGTTCAAAGTAATATAAATTACCAAATGTATATCCACCATATATACAATTTTGAGATTAGTTTTCTTGCAGGAATCCACAGGAAAATAATGAAATAGAATCCATGAAAAACTACCTAAGAAATGCAGCGACCCTGAAAGTGAGTCGACAGGCTGTGGAGTGTGTTCTGCACTGAGGCAAGTGAAGGTGTACATGCAGTCCATGAGCCCAATGGTTGTAGGGCAACAACTGTTTCTGAACCTGGCTGGTGGTTTGGGACCCGAGGCTCCTGCACCTCCCGCCCGATGGTACTAGTGACAAGAGAAGGAGTTGGGTCAAACACAGGCTCGGTTGAGAGATCATGACTGGCACAGCGTAGTGGGGCCGAACACGTTTATTTTCCACCCTCAGCCCTCGGGACCGATCAAACCCTGTGATGAATTTAAGCCATGACCTGTGTCCTAACATCAGCTAACTCCACCCTATCTTAGCAACACACACACAAAAATGCTGGAGGAACTCAGCAGGCCAAACAGTTGATGCTTTGGGATATGTTGATGAGAAAATGGGAAGAATAAAAGATGAGATTAGTATGTTGTAAATGGGTGGCTGATGGTGGGAACCAACTCAATGGGCTGAAGGGCCTGGTTCCGAACTGTATTTGTCTGTGACTCTGTGTATATGTGTGTATTATGTGAAGGGCAAAGGTCTATCACTGTGTGAGGAGTTTAAGTTTGCTAGAGAATGCCAGGGTGGGAGAAGTGGGGGATTTAGTAGAACTGCTCGAGATAGAGTAGCTGGAGAGTGCCAATGCTTTTATCTGCTACGATGTGAAAGGCAGGGCTGTGGGATGTGGCTAGTAGGAGAGAGAAAAGTGAGATACATTACAAGCACAAATGGCCATAACTTGCAGGTTGAGTCGATGGTAAGGAAGGCCAATGCATTGTTAACATTCATTTCATGAGGACTAGAATACAAAAGCAAGCATGTAATGCTGAGTCTTAATAAGGCATTAATCAGATTGCACTTGGAGTATTGTGAGCAGTTTTAGGCTACTTATCTAAGAAAGGATGTGCTGACATTGGGGACCGTCCACAAGAGAGTCATGAGAATAATCCTGGGAATTAAAGGGTTAACTAAGGAGGAGCGTTTAATGACTCTGGGCCTGAACTTGCTGGAGTTTAGAAGGATGAGGGAGGGTAGCATTGAAACCTATCAAATATTGAGACCTAAATAGAGAGGATGTGGAGAAGCTGTTTCCTATAGTGCAGGACTCTAGGACCAGAGAACGCTGTCTCAGGATAGAAGAATGTCTCTGTAGAACAGTAATAAGGAGGAATTGCTATAGCTGGAGGGTGGTGACTTTATGGAATTCATTGCCACAGATGGCTGTGGAGGCCAAGTCATTGTGTATATTGAAAGTGGAGTTTGATAGGTTCTTGGTTAGTAAGAGTGTCACAGCTTACAGGGAGACGGCAGGAGAATGGGTTTGAGATATTATATATCAGCCATGATCGAATGTTGGAGGAGACTTGGTGGGCCTAGTGGTCTACTTCTGCTCCTGTGCCTTGTGTCCTCAAAACTGAGTCTGGAACACTGCACACTAATGTTTTCCTCCCGGTAGGTAGAATTAAAAGTTGTCCTAAGCCTGCAGCAAATCTGAGTTGGACTTCACAGAGCACTGTACTCAATCCTGATTATCATCATATGCAAGGGACATAGAGGATGTAGAGAAGACTTACAATAAGATACCAGCAATACCAAGGATGCCCATACCATAAAGGATGGAATAGGCCATTTAGCCCCTCAAACGTGTTCCACCATTATACAAGGATGACTCCATTTCCCAGCATAATCATCATATCCCTGGCTCTTTTTATGTCTGGAAATCTATTGACCTGAATGCAAGACTTGACCAGACCTCTACAGATCTCTGAGGTAGGGAATTGTAGGAATTCCAAAGATACATCATTCTCTGAAGTTCAGCCCTACATGCAGACCCCTAATTTTCAAAATTCAAGATTCAAGATTGCCTAACATCATTTCCCGTACACAAGTGTAAAGGAGAACGAAATAATTGTTACTCTGGATCCAATGCAACACAAACGAGCACAAAATATAAAGAAAACAATAATAATAATAAAAACATAATAGATATAAATGCATAAGATAGCTACTATCTATTGATTGATTTTATTTCCATAAAGTGACACTAGGCTGTAGTACATAAGGTGACTGACAGGAAATCATAAAGTGGTGGAGGAGGTAGTGAGTACAGGTGGTGATCAGTCTCACTGCTTGGAGAAAGCAATTAATTTTGAGCCTGGTGGTCCTGGCATGAATGCTATCTTAGCCTCCTCCCTGATGGGAGTGGGACAAACAGTCCATGAGCAGGGTGGGTGGGATCCTTCATGATGTTACGGCCCCTTTCTGTGCATATGCCCTGGTGACGTCAGGCTGGTGCCAGTGATGCACTGGGCAGTCGAGCCCTCCTGTCAGCCGCAGGGCAGTTTCTGCACCGGGCAGTGTCGCAGCTTGTCAGCTTGCTCTCTGCCGTGCTTCTGTAGAATGACATGAGTATGGATGTGCAAAGTCTGGCTGACTGAGTTTGAGATAATAATTAACACATAAAATAGCCAGGCTCAAGTGGCATGACATACACTGCTGAAAACTTAAGGAGCTTCTAGAACAAATGCAGAAATAATTTATACTGTAATTGCTGGGAAATTCCTAGAACAATAACAGGTGTATAAATAATCACATAAAAATACAAGCAAGCATAGGAAAGTGAAAGTACAAGAAAAATCACATTTCTACATCCCTGTCCAATAATAACCATATGGATCCGCAGGGAATGGAGGGAAATAGACTTTGTGCATGCTGAAATGGTTAGTTTAATATGGCCCAGACATCAGGGCTGAAAAACCTATACTGTTCTATACTTGTACGTTGTAGCTGCCTACAGTTGTAAAGTTGAAGGGCACTGATCCCCTGGAAACAGTCCAAGCCACACACGCATGCTGTTTGTTAACCGTGTTCACACCCAGCCACAGGAAAGAAAACATTTGGTGACTCCTGCCCAGCAGCATTTTCCTTCTCGCAGAATATGTTCTAGTCCACAAGTAGTTGGCTTCTTGGGTGAGGTGAGAAGGATGGGATCAGCAAAGTTTTAAAAGAGAAGTCAACTTGCTTGACTGAGAACGACTTAAATTCCCTGCCAGGAAATCGTAAGGTCTTTGTTTGAAGTGGTGATTGAAAGGGGTTAAATTTAACAGTTGCTGAGCTAGTACAGCCCCTTATTTCCCCTTTTACATTGAATAGAATTCCGGCTTCAAGACAATTCTTTGCTTCTTTGTGTCTCCTTCAGCAGAAATGTGACCACAACCAGACTCACTACAGTTTAGCAACACCAGGATCACTTTGATCACTTTGCACTGAAATGGACTTTTTTTTATATTGGGATTATATTCTTGTATAAAATGTTTTATTTAAAGTATGTTTCTCTTGTGAACGTGGTTTATCTGGTGCGATGTGCCTGTCATGTTGCTGCAAGTAAGTTTTTCATTGCACCTGTGCATACAAGTACTTGTGCAGATGACAATCAACTCAATTCCGACAAAACTTGGCAGTAATGAAACCTGCCTAATCTTTTCTAAAGTCTTGACGTTTCTAAAGTCTTGTAATATCACAGCAGTGTTGTGCCTTTGTCTACCATTTGTTTTATTTTATTGTGTTTATTTTGTGTCTGGATACAGTGTGCAACAGGCCCTTTCAGCCCAATGAGCCACAGCACCCAGCAACACACCTATTCAAACACCAGCCTCATCACAGGACAATTCACAATGACCTACTAACCCACTAACCAGTATGTACTTGGACTGTAGGAAGGAGACCCATGTGGTTGCAAGGAGAATGTAGAAACTCCTTACAGACATTACCAGAACTGAACTCTGAAGTCCTGACTCCAAAACTCCAAACTGTGATAGTGTCATGCTAATTACTGTGCTGCCGTGGTACCCCCACCACCTTTAGCTTTGAGGTTCTCAGTTTTGAAACTCTCTGATCATGGAACTCCTTAGCCCAATTCCAGTAAACCAACCAATTTCTTTCTTTCCTTGGGAGGATGGAGCAGCCAGGTGAGCCCTGAATCCCAGCCTGTGACGCCTTGGATTGCTTGTGATGTAGAGGAGAACTCCAGACTCTCCGAGTGGGACCGGATCAGGGTCTCCCTCCCATTCACATTGGGAGCACTTCATTCTCAGTGGGCTCCCAAAGTCTGGTTAACCTTTGACTGAATGCCCTTACCATGAAGCCGTGTGCACTGTGGTGTGGTTGCAAATGCACTTCCGTTTGAGCTGAGACTTGGGGCCGTGATAAGTGGGTTTTTGCTTCAGTAAATCATTCAAGGTGATGGCGGGGTTTGCGTAAAGTGCACAGCCTTTGCTGCCAGATCGTGGTTTCTGTCAGGAAATGGCTCAGAGGCGTTCATGAAGCTGCAACGCAGTGCGGTAACCTTTGAACCGCTGTAGGAAGCTTGCAAAGACCAAATAAGACAATGTCAGTTCATACCTAATATGGTCCTTCCTCCTCACCAGGACCTTCTTTACTAAAATGTGTTTCGATGCAGCCGCGACTGGATTATTCAAACTTACAGGGTAGACATTTTGCTGCCTCATTATGTGTGGTTGAAAGTTTAACGTCCCTTATGAATGTCCTTTAGAATAATTAGTGATGAGTCAGTTTTGAATGCTCTCTGAACTGGGAACTATTGAGAAACTCTGAGTCCCAACATAGAGAAACATTTGTTTTCTCTGAGTCCTGAAGCAGGATCTTGGCCTGCAATGTCGACTGTTTCTTCCCCTCCATACGTACTACCTATCTGATGAGTTCCTTCAGCATTTTGCATGTGTTGCTCTTGATTTCCAGTATCTGCAGAATCTCTTATATTTACCAAGGTCTTGAACCTCTACTCATTCATTCATTGAGATGATTTTCAGAACGGGCCCTTCTGGTGCTTTGAGCCACACCACCCAGCAACCCCTGATTTAATCCCAGCCTATTCCCGGGACAGTTCACAATGACCAATTAACCTCCCAACCTACTCACCCATGTCTTTGAACTGTGGGAGGAAACCGGTGCACCTGGAGAAAACCCACATGGTCATGGAGAGAGCTTACAACCCCCTTACAGACAGAGCCGGGGAATAGGCCCGGGCCAGCGGTACTGTAAAGCGTTGTGCTAAGCACGGCATTACACTGCCGCTGGCTCCTTTAAATATCCAGAATATTCGGGGGCGAACGATAGTGAATGTACAAAAGGCAAACTACTCACTCACGAACTCTACAGCGTCTGTATGTGCTTGCTCTTTCATCCATGGCCAATTGTGAATTTTTATGTCCTTTTCTGTATCAGTTATTTGGTCACAAAATTGGTAAGAAATTTGTTTGAAACTTGCTTACAGGAATAAATGCTGGTGGAATTGCTAATTTTCAGTAGACAATCCAGGTGATATACCACAGCAACATGTGGGCTACTGCTCCTAATATGGATTAACAATAATAGACTCAGACTGCTAAGGAATATTGTGTTTAATCTGCACTCTTCCTGCTGTCTTTTTACTTTTTGAATAATACAAATCTCAGGAAATACATCTGTCTGTTACCGATAACAACAATTACAATTTACTTGGTACCTTTGAATAATCCAAGTTACAATGAATGAGAATTTTTTAAAAAATCATCAGAACAGATTATAGTTCTGTAGTTTACACATTGGTGTCCTCACCTGGATGTTGGTTTCATTAACTAGGCTAACATTCATTATCCTTTCATTATCACTAATGTGGAAGAAGGAAGTTAATGATGCATCTGAAACTTGCTACAACTGGCCAAGGAATGTTTGATAAGAAGTGCATTTCAAAGAAAAAGATTGTTTATTTATTTTGGAGGTACAGTGAGGTCACACGCCCTTCTGGCCCAACAAGCCCAGGCTGCCCAATGTGACCAATTAATGTGTGTGTGTGTGTGTGTGTGTGTGTGTGAGAATGTGTCTGTCTGTCTGTGTGTGTGTGTGTGTGCATGTGTGTGAGAATGTGTCTGTGTGTCTGTGTGTGAGTGTGTGTGAATGTGTCTGTGTGTGCATGTGTGTGTGTGTGTGAGTGTGTGTGTGTGTTTGAGTCTGCGAGTGTGTTTGTATGTGTGTATGTGTATCTATGTGTGTGTGTGTGTGTGTGTGTGTTTGAGTCTGCGAGTGTGTTTGTATGTGTATCTGTGTGTGTGTGAATGTGTCTGTGTGTGCATGTGTGTGTGTGTGTGAGAGAATGTGTGTGTTTGTGTGTTTGAGTCTGCGAGTGTGTGTGTATGTGTTTGTGTATGTGTATCTGTGTGTGTGTGTGAATGTGTCTGTGTGTGTGTGTGTGTGTGAGAATGTGTGTGTGTGTTTGTGTCTGTGTATCTGTGTATGTGTGGGTGTATGTGTGTCTCCTCACTTTGAACACATACTGACCTTTAATCCCAAGACAGGCCGTCTTTGGCCTCCAGCCGCAAAGGGACTCACGAGTTTGCACCTGGCCTTCGCCCCCACTGGACTCACAGAGATTCATAGTCTCGGGGCTCCAACCGTTGGGCCCAACGTCTGACTGTGTCCATGTCACTTGCCTTTGAACAGGGAGCAGAACTGGATGATCTTGCATAGACAACTTAGTCAGCATGGATGAGTGAGCTGAGTGCCCCACTCTGCTCTGTGACTCCACGTGTAATAAGCTGCTTTTTATAAATAAATACTGTCTCAGCAACAACATGATGGTAGCTGGGAATCTGCTTTATAATAAGATAGGAGTCTGGGTGGCAAGATACCATGGTGTTTAGTGTAATGCTGTTACAGTGCTTGTTCAACTGCTGCTGCTGCCACCTGGAAGGACTCTGTACATTCTCACGTGGGTTTCCTCTGGGTGATCTGGTTTCCTCCCACATTCCAAAGATGTACGAGTTAGTAGCTTAATTGGGTGTGCGGGCTCAGTGGACGGGAAGGGTCTGGTACTGTGCTGTATTGCCACGTTAAATGATGGGAAATGACCAGATTCTGTTGAAGTGACACATAATTAGCGTGACTGATTTGACGGCGAGTGAACAAAGTCAACTGCAGCTGAAGCTGAAGTCTGCTAACTGGAAATCAAGCGGTCAGAAGCGAGGCTCCTTACCACAATCGTCAGCTGGTCAATTCCTTCTTGCTCCAAGCGGAAATAAGTAAGCTCTGTTTCTGCCAAGTCTCCTCAAACCAGTTTCTTCCTGACTCAGCACACAGCTTCAGATGAATCAGCAGATAATATGAACTAAGCAACATCTGAGTTGCTGCACATGATCTGCAGGCAGTGTTGATGGTCTGAGGAACCTTTACGTGCTCCTGTACAGGTTCACTGACAGCCAGCCTGCAAGTACAGAGGGTGATTAGGAGGGCAAATGGCATACAGTACCAGCCTTTAGAGTCAGCGAGCACAGAAACAGGCCCTTCAGCCAACTCTGCTGCCAAACTGAACTCGTCCCATTTGCCCACTGGACTCTCAATCTTCTTACTTATCCAGTCAGTATAGAGTGTGGCACAATGTTTACAGGGTATTGCCTGCTAGTTAAATTACAGGAAGGCGGACCTACTTGGCTGGTGAGGAATTTTGCACAAGCCACGCTGTCCAGCACCGATGCCTTCATTCGTGAAAATCTAAAGCATCCACATGTAAAACATGTCAAATTACCGATATTCTCGATTCGCCAACAAGTATAAACGAATTCACGTGGATATCGTCAATTAACACTCACCATTCCTCACCATGCCCAGCCTCGGGGAGGAACTTAATCCCAAAGCCCACCAGCTTCTTCTGCCGAAAACAAAAATGGTCTCCCCACCATCCCGCGCGTGCGTAATGACATCACCGCCTCCACTTAAAGGCACAGACAACTATTCTAGCATTACCCGGATGGATGCCTAAGTACACTTTTAACGATGATGAATAAGATTCGACGGTCACCCGGTTACATTTGCATAGCATATCGTCTTGTGCACATTGGTTGCTCGTCAGTCTTAGTGTGTAGTTTTTCACTGATTATACTGCATTTCTTTTTCCACCGTGAATGTCTGCAAAGAAGTGAATCTCAGGGTAGAGTATTGTGAAATAGCTGCACTTTGATAATACATTTACCTGAAACTTTGAACATGCTTCTGAGAAACTGAAAAAAACGGGTGAGAGGATAGGTGGGTGGATGGATAAAATAAGGTGATAGGTGCACCTCTTTCCTTTCCTCCCAAGATCTAGCATCCTGTCCTATCATATTCCTTCTTATTCAGCCCTTACCTCTTCCGCCTCTCATCTCCAACCTTCTTATTTCATCCCCCTCATGTGGTCTCACCTATCTCCTGCCAGCTTGTACGCCTTCCCCTCCCTCCATCTTCCTATTCTGCCTTCTTCCCCCTTCCGTTCTGGTCCCATGAAAGGTCTCGGCCTAGAAGGTCAACTGTATATTGTCCTCCACAGGTGCTGCCTCAGTTGCTAAGTTCCTTCAGCATTCTGAGTGTATTTCTCCATAATCAACTTCTCTTTCCTACCACCAAGCCAAATTTGTGTCATAAGTATTATTAAATATGAAACGATCATAATGCCCATTAGGAACAGACTCAAAGATTCAAAATACATTCCAAAGTCGATGGTATGGTTGGAGTTTGTCAATGTTTCTGCGATCCATTGTATCCACAGTACAGGAGGTTGGCCTGTACGGATTCACCAGAGCCCTGTTGGTGGGTCTTACACATTTCCACCTCTCACTAAGGGGTTGTGGGTTCAACTTTGAGAGGCTGAGGAATACTAGTTTGAATCATGCTTCTAAAATCAGTATTACCAATGAGCATCATCACCAATGTGCAGTCAAGCTTCATTATAACTGAGCAGAGTATGAGCACCAGGGGGATGCCATTCTGACCCTCTAGACTAACCAACCATTCAGTTAAGTAATAGTGAATACACCGAGCTCCTGATATCCTTCACCAACAGAAATCAATGGAGCCCAGTTCTCAGTGCTTATAATCACTGTGGGGAGATTGCTCCATCCATCCTCTCCTCAAGTTAGGTTCACCATTCAGGCAGAAAGACCCCTCATTCAGCCAAACGATAGAGTCATAGAGTTGTATAGAACAGAAGGAGTCTTTTCAGCCCAACTCACCCACGCTGACCCAGACCTACATTTGGTGCACAAACCTCTACACCTTTTCCATCCATTAACGTGTCTTTCAAGTGTTGTAATTTTACCCACCTCTGTAGCTGCCTCTGGAAGCTGTTCAGAAAATATCTGTTTAAATGAAAATTCTGAATAAAATAAAAACATTTTTATAAAATTACAATACAATTGTTCCTGATTAAGAAGATTAGCTTTATTTGTCACACCAACCTCGAAATGTACAGTGAAAGGTGTCATTTGCATCAAATCAAACCAGTAAGGATTGTGCAGAGCAGCTCCCAAGTGTCGCCACGCTCCCGACGCCAACGCCGCAGTCTCGCCACTCACTAACCCCGACCAAGTGTCGCCACGCTCCCGACGCCAACGCCGCAGTCTCGCCACTCACTAACCCCGAACAAGTGTCGCCACGCTCCCGACGCCAACGCCGCAGTCTCGCCACTCACTAACCCCGAACAAGTGTCGCCACGCTCCCGACGCCAACGCCGCAGTCTCGCCACTCACTAACCCCGAACAAGTGTCGCCACGCTCCCGACGCCAACGCCGCAGTCTCGCCACTCACTAACCCCGAACAAGTGTCGCCACGCTCCCGACGCCAACGCCGCAGTCTCGCCACTCACTAACCCCGAACAAGTGTCGCCACGCTCCCGACGCCAACGCCGCAGTCTCGCCACTCACTAACCCCGAACAAGTGTCCCCACGCTCCCGACGCCAACGCCGCAGTCTCGCCACTCACTAACCCCGAACAAGTGTCGCCACGCTCCCGACGCCAACGCCGCAGTCTCGCCACTCACTAACCTCGAACAAGTGTCGCCACGCTCCCGACGCCAATGCCGCAGTCTCGCCACTCACTAACCCCGAACAAGTGTCCCCACGCTCCCGACGCCAACGCCGCAGTCTCGCCACTCACTAACCCCGACCATATAGTTTTGGAATGTGGAAGGAAACTGGAGCAACTGGACAAAATGCACACTGTGGAGGGGAGAATGTGCAAACTCCTTACAGACGGCATTGGGAATCGAACCCCGATGTAATGGCTTGTGCCGTGAAGGTAAGAGGAAGGTGTGAGGTGAGGTATGAGTAATTCACCTCGCTGAAATCCTAAAGCCTTCCGACTACAAGGCAGCACTGTAGATGGACTAATCACAACTTGACTTAGCCGAGTACAGGTCAAACAGTTTTCAAGGTGGTTAACACCATCAGGTGTTTGAACCGACCTGCACAGCCCTAATCCTACCTCAACAACGAAACAGTGTGGACCACACCTCCCATAGTCGAGTCTCGCATTGTGGGTTTTTTTTGCACTAATGTCATACTTTGTATAATTTTTCTTTTCACAGTTTTCTACAATTTATGTATATTTTATGTATGCTTTCAGTTTTGTGCATTGTCTATATACTACGGTGCTACTGCTGAACAATTTTCTTCACACCTGTAACTCACCATACTTGTGCAGATGACAATAATCTTGACTTGACCTGATTAATCAGCTCATTTCAATAACACCATATCCAGCACCTTAAATATTCATTCTCTCTACCTCCTGTGCATCATCACAGCAGGTTGCAGTATTATAGTACAACCGGGGTCATAGGTTAAGGGTGAGAAATGAAAAGTTTAGGGGAACATGAAGGGAAATGTCGTCACTCAGAAGGTCAGGAGAGTGTGGAATGAACTGCCGGTGCAGGTGGTGCATGAGCTCAATTTTAACATTTAAGCGACGTTTGGTCAGATACATGGATGGTAGGGGTATGATCCCAAGAATGAAGAATTCTGAGATTTATTAAGAAGGTGGAATTGAGGATAAAAACTAGATTGGTCATGTCAAGCAATAGTAAATCCAGGCAACTGGGCTTCGCTGTGTTGTCTAGAAGACGTCTCACCACTTATCCGAGAGTCTTCTTCTGCTCTTCAGTTGCATGTTAGGACTGCATTGTACTTATCAAAGAAAATGGACATCAAGATATTGGAGTTTACAGGCAACCAACTCACGTAGATCAGTATCTACGATTTGACTCTCATTACCCATTAGAACATAAGTTGGGGGTTATCAGAGCACTACATCACTGTGCAAGAATGTGCCCCCCAACATTACAGCTAAGGACAAGGAGCGCAAGTATTTGAAAGCTTGCGGCTTCCCTGACTGTACATTCATCAAGAGAGCGACAAACAGCAGCAGGGACGCCAGCCCAACAGGCAGAGGGAAGGAACAAAGCAGACAGGAAAGCATAGTCATCCCACTTGTAGCTGGAGTTTCAGAGAAACTCAGAAGGATTTTTAACGAACACCAAATCCCTGTGTTTTTCAAACCTACAGACACACTCAGACAGAAACTCGTCCACTCCAACGATCCTACCCATAAACATGAACAGAGCAATATTGTATAAGCTATCCAATGCAATGAGAACAGCACAGGTCTGTACATTGGCGAGACAAAACAACCACTTCACAAATGGATAGCCCAACATAGGAGGGCTAACACCTCAGGTTGAGACACATAAAGGACAAGGGACACTCCTTTGATGATAACAATGTGCACATTTTGGACAGAGACAACAGGTACCTTGAAAGAGGGGTTAAAGAACTCATCCTTGAACAGAGGGGGTGGGTACAACGCCAACTATCAGCTACTTACAATGTAGTCCTAACATCTCTACCCTGGTGTCTCCACAACAATCCACACCTACCTCCATTCATACAAAGATGAAACTAATGACCCTCTCGTTACTTCTACAACTCTTAACGACTCTCATGTGATTGTTATGCCTTTAAACAACTCACAGAGTTTATAAACCAGAAAACTGCCCGCCATAGACCAGAACTGAAGAAGCCTCTCGGATGAGTGGCCAAGTGTCTCCTAGAAAACACAGCAGGTCCAGTTGCCTTGATTTACTACTGCTTGGTATACAATGACCTGGATGACTGAGAACCTGTATAGATAGATTGGTCATGATTACATGTAAGTAGATGTGACATTACTGTAAGATATATCTGATTGAGTGAGTATCATTGTACACAGTCTATGAAGATTGTATACCATGCTGCACATTACATTCAGGAAGCAGTATCAGTGATGTTAGTGAGAACATAAGATCTAGGAGCAGCATTAGACCATTTGGCCCTTTGAGTCTGCTCCGCCATTCATCGCTGGATGATTTATTATCCCCATCAACCTCAAATCTCCTGCCTTCTCTCTTTAACTTTTGACGGCCTGACTAAACAGGGTTCTCTCATTCTCCACTTTACTCAATAACTTGGCCCCTGGAACTGTCTGTGGCAACGAATTCCACAGATTCACCTCCCCTGGCTGAAGAAATTTCTCCTCACCTCTGTTCTGAGGGGATGGGAGGAAATAGTTTGTTTCATTGGGATCATCCTTTGCTGCCGTCTGAACCATTATGCGAATTGCCATCTCTTCCTTGATCATAGCACAAAGTTACATTTCTTGATTCGGGTTTAGTGTGCTCCTAAAGTTTAGAAGGTGTGTGAGTCATTTCAGGTGACCTCCCTCCCAGCACTGTGGGTTGCTGTTTGAATCAGAAGTCTGTGGCCTTGAGGCCACTTCAAAGGTTTGATAGATAGATTGTCTGATGTTTCACTGCAGAGCTGAGGGACTGTTCTACAAGGTGAGACAGTGGTGTGGGAAAATTGGCAAGAAAGCCCTGTTTGAGTTTCAATCGATTGTTTTGTACAGTGTGGAGAGGGGATGAGCAACTGCAGTCAACATTAGTAGCAAAGTTCAGAAATACTTTCTTAACCTGAGTCTCTGGGCTTGCTAATCCCACAGCGCTCAGCTGGCACAAAGCCAAAGTCAAGTTGATTGCATTCTGCACAGGTACAATGAAAAACTTACTTGCAGCAGCATTCACAACAAAAATTAAAGATCATACAGAGTGAATATTAGCTTTATTTGTCACATGTACATTGAGTCATTGGGTATATTCAAGGCAGAGGTTGATAGATTCTTGATTGGTCAGGGCACGAAAGGATACGGGGAGAAGGCAGGGGATTGGGGCTGAGAGGGAAATGGATCAGACATGATGAAATGGCAGAGCACACTTGATGGGCCAAGTGGTCTAATTCTGCTCCTGTAACTTATGGTCTTGTGGAAATGCAATGAATTGTATTGGTAGTGTCAAATCAAAGCAGGGAGGATGTGCTAAGCCGCCTGCAAGAGTTGGCATGTTTCCGACACACATTAGCTTTCCCAACCTCCTAACCCCAACCTGCATGTCTTTGGAACGTGGAGCCTAGAGGAAACCCACGCGATCTCAGGGAAGACATACAAACTCCTTACAGACAGCGGTGTGAATCAAACCCCACTCTTACAGCTGACACTGTAAAGTGACTGCGGTAACCAGTATGCTACTGTCCCGGCCCCATTCATTTTCACATCTTCATTCACAAGAAAGTATAAATTAAGCACACATTTTACAAAAACAACACTATTAGAATGAAAACAACAGGAATTCTGCAGATGCTGGAAATTGCTGGAGTCTCGGCCTGAAACGTCGACTGCACCTCTTCCTACAGATGCTGCCTGGCCTGCTGTGTTCACCAGCAACTTTGATGTGTGTTACTATTAGAATGAATAGATGTTCATTGTGCAAAGTAGCAAAGTGGTCATAATGTTGCTACGGATACTGGGGTAGTGATGAGGGTTGTGCAGATTAATTGGTTGAAGGGAAGTAGCTTTCTTGAACATGGTGTTATGGGACTTTAAGTTTCGATACCTCCTGCCTGATGGTAGCTGTGAGAAGATGGCATGACCTAGGTGCTAATCTCGTCTTCTAGAGGTCTATATTTCAACCCCAGAAAAAGACACCGGTTACCTACTCGATCTATGCCTCTGCATTGATTTCCCTTCGGACTCTGCTGCTCTGAGTTTGTCCAGTCCAAGTCCTATCCTATAGATGGTGTACACAATAAAATGCTGAATTTCCAGCATCTGAGAATCTCCTGTGACTGCCCTCACTGTGTGCTGGAGATGGGATGTGAGTAGTGTGATGGGATGAGATGGTGTGAGTGATGGCTGGAGATAGGATGTGAGTAGTGTGATGGGTTGAGATGGTGTGAGTGATGGCTGGAGATGGGATGTGAGTAGTGTGATGGGATGAGATGGTGTGAGTGATGGCTGGAGATGGGATGTGAGTAGTGTGATGGGATGAGATGGTGTGAGTGATGGCTGGAGATGGGATGTGAGTAGTGTGATGGGATGAGATGGTGTGAGTGATGGCTGGAGATGGGATGCCTGTTTCGACACAAATTCTCAACAATTGTTCTCGACCTACTGTGTTCCTCCAGCAGATTGTTGGTCCATATCCTAGCCTCTGCTGTATCTTGTGTCTAAATTCTCTGTATAAATACTTGCCCTAATGTCCTGTTAAAATGACTACCACTCACATTAACACTACCCATTCTTGTTTTTGGTACCCATCATACCGATATACCTTGGGACAAAGCCAGACCATCTCCTTCTATATTATATTTAGATGCTCTTCTTTGAAATAGTTCCTTGAAATCATTTTATTTACTTGAGAGCACCAGTAGGATCTTTGTTAACCGAGGGACCCTCCATCTCTGCAGCATGAAGGAACAGCCCAGACTTTTATGGTCCCTGAAATAAACCACAAGGCACTTAGAGATTATATTTTTTAAAAACTTCTGCAAAAATGTTATGCATATTAATTCTGCTTTACATAATACAGAGCCAGAATCAGAAACGGGTGTATTAATGCTGACATTTTGTGAAATTTGTTGCCTTGTGATACCAGAACATTGCATTACATAAAAAAAGTTACAATAAGAAATGTAAAAGATATATGTAGTGTGAAACCCAAGCAAGTTCCTGAGGTAATGTTCATGGACCGTTCAGAAATTGGATGTCAGAGGGAAAGAAGATGCTTCTAAAACATTGAATGTGCATCTTCAGGCTGCTGTACCTCTTCCCTGATGGTAGTAATGAGAAGATGGCATTTAACCCCATTAAGGACTCTTTATCTCATTATCTCAGGTTCTCGTTATTTATTTAATACAAATTAGTTGCATTTGCACAGTCTGTTTCTGTGCTCTGGTTGATCTTTCATTGATCCTGTTATAATTGCTATTCTATAGATTTTCTGAGTAAGCCCGCAGGAACATAAACCTCAGGGTTGTATGTGGTGACTTATATATCCTCTAATAATAAAATCTACTTTGAACTTTGATCTTTGATATTCTGAGTAGTGGTGATCCTTCATGATGGATGCCGGATATTTGTGGTGTTGCTTTGTGAAGATGTCCTCGACGGTGGGGAGGCTAGAGGCCATGATGGAGCTGGCCAGGTTTACAAACCTCTGCAGCTCTTTCTGATCCAGTGCAGTGCACCTCCATACCAGTCAGTGAAGCAGCCTGTCAGAATGTTCTCCATGGGAGTGGAGACAGAGTACTGCTTTGGTATGAATAAGAGGTGCTTTACTAAAATCTCTCATGCCAAGGACAGAACTGACCAACTTTGCCGACAGGTGGTTGTCTATCTGAGTTAACACAATAGTCTGTAGTGTTGAAAGCCAATTTCTGCGTGACTTCAACTAAACAAGCAGAGCTTTGTTCTGCACAATTCAATCCAGTCTCTGTGCATTGGTGCAAAGTGGTTGCTAAATGAGAAAATAGAGAGTTCCAGTTGATGGAACTGAAACCTGGAGCGAGAGCAGTAGAAAGGCTTCCTGTTCCTGTAGGTAAAAGCCTCTTCCTGTTTAGTTCACGGTTGTGCTTCCTGCCTGATCGTCTCCACCACATCTCAGCTTGGTTCAGCTCAGCACAGCTCAGAACCGGGTTCCCCGACTTTCGGCCGGCTGAAGAAGCTTGCTGCTACCATTTCAGTCGGCAACAAATTCTTCCATTTTTTAAATGGCTGTTTAGAGGCTACAAAGACACAAGACACTGTAGATGCTGCAGTCTGAAGCTGAGAACGCACTGCCGGAGGAACTCAGCAGGTCAAGGAGCATTTGTGGGAAGATGGAAATTGCTGAGTTTCAGGTTGAGGGCTGCCTCAAGTTCAGAGATTAGTTTCCTCATTACTCCTATTTTCGACAACCACGGAAGGAGGAACTGCAGACAATTAGCACGCCGCTGTTAACATCTGGCCTGCTGCACACCTCTCACTCCCAACTGTCGGACCGTGCCGCTCCTTCTTCCTGCATGGCTTACGGTGTACTCTCTCACTGGCCAGCTCCCTGCTTGCCAGCCAAGGCCGGGACAGCTCTGTCCCTACCCAACACATAGAGTGAAACTCCGGCCCCAAGCCTCACCAGCTGTTGACTATTGGATATTTCTGACTGACGTTCAACAGCACCTTTGATCCAGTGACAAAATCAAAATTGCATTCTGACTTGTCAATTCATGGCCTCCTCTACTACCACAATGAGAACAAACTCAACACCTCAAACACCTCATATTCCATCTGGCCAGCTTCCAACCTGAAGGCATGAACATCGATTTCTCTAAATTCCATTGTTTTCTCCTCCTGCCCTCCTTCTCTCTTTTTTTCATTCCACATTCTTATTACCCTCCCACTCCTTCTCTTCACTTGCTCATCACCATTTTCTGGTTCTCCTCCTCCTTTCCTTTTTTCCATGGTCCACTCTCCTCTCCTATCAGATTCCTTCTTCTCCAGCCCTTCAGCTCTTCCACCTGTCACTTCCCAGCTTCTCACTTCATTCCCCTCTCCCACCTTCCCCCTCACCTGGTCTCAACCTGCCAGCTTGTTCTCCTCCCTCTGTACCCAAGTTCTTATTCTGACTCCTGTCCCCTTCTTTGCCAGTCCTTATAAAGGGTTTTGGCCCAAAAAATGTATCCCCCCCCCTCCACAGATGCTGCCTGACCTGCTGAGTTCTTCCAGCATTTTCTGTGTGTTTCTCTGGATTTCCATCATGTGCAGAATCTCCGGTGTTCACAACATTAATTTAATTTTTTTAGAGGTGTAGCAAAGCAAATTCATGTAAACATTTTTAAACTATCTTAAAAATTGAAACTTACTCTGAGAGGCTTATTGACATGCTCTGTGTGATGGGCTGATCAGACATGGACTCTGCAGATGAAATATTTGCTCTGAGGGATTCAGCAAGTTCAAAGTACATTGATTATCAAAGTACCTATAAACGATAAAACTTTGAGCTTTGTCTGCTTACAGGTACCCACAATTCAAGAAACCCGAAATAACCCAATTTTGAAAAGACCAACACCCAATGCAGAGAGAAAGAGAGAAAAACCCCACAAATCATGCAAGCAATAAAAGCAAGCCAAAGCATTTCGAACCAAATTGAGTCCACAGCCAGGGCAGCCAAAGTCGACACTGTACCCGGGAATTGGAAGTTCACCTGGACTTTTTGAACAGAATATTGATATTGCTTCACTTCAGTCTGAACTAATGTGTCAGGGAATTACACTGAAGGAAAATTGTCTATTCAGCCCATCGATTTTCCCTAATCTTAAACTGATCCCCTGTTTTACACCCAGTGTTCCCATCACCTTCTCCCTCCCCAGGTTTTACTTTGGGAGACAGCTTACCTCTGTCAATACGCCTACCAAATGTGGTCAATCAACCTACTAGACTGTGGTCAATAGTCCTACCAAGCCTACACGTCTGTGAAAGAAACCCGGTGGTGGTGGGGTGGGTGGCTACAGTCAATTTGGACCACAAGGAAAATGTCAAACTCTGCACAAACAGCACCAGAGGTCAGGTTTGAAACTGTTTCCCTGGAGAACACTCTCTTCTGCCTATTTGTTCTCCTTGGAAGCAAGTCAAGCATTCACAACTGTTACCCTCACTGTCAGGGTTAGTGCTTAACAAATGCCAGAGTCCATCTGTACTGTGACAAATATAAATTCTAATGACTGTTCGATAACATTGTCTGAGGGACTAAAGTTGGATCTGCTCTTTATCAAGATGGAGGCATTTTAGAGCCACAACTAAAGAATGCAAATGGAATTTCCATTTGATGTCTAGTTTGGAAGCATCTCTTCTTTCATCTCCTCTCTCTCTTTCATTCTCTTCTGTCTGATTCTTTATCTGAAGGTCAACAGAAAATTGACATGATGTTAACTACCAACATAGAAGCTCTTGCATAATGCTTCATCCAAGAAGTGAGGGAAGTAGTCTATGTCTAAATAGGTTGATGTAGAGCCAGGATCTCATGAGAGAACAAGCGAGCTGTCTGTCTGTGGAGTGAGGCCTTGGTCTGACTCAAGGAATTAGCATCAATGTTATTATCAAATTAACAGCATGAATTTATCTAGTGTCCTTAATACTGTAGGATTTTGTGAGTAAAACACGTGAGAGTCATTTTATATGCTTTACAAAAGTTGCAGCCTTTTTACTTCCATTACCAACAAAGCCAAAATCTGTCACCTTGCACTGATGTCATTATGGCAGACGCCATCTCTTATCGTGAACATACCTCAATGACAGAGTGTGTGAATTATGTAGAACAATTTCTATATTGAACAATATGTGTCATCTATCACCCATTCCATTACTCAGTAATAGAATAACCTATCCCAATTCCTGCTACTGTCTGTATGGAGTTCGAATGTTGTCTTTGTGACCGTGTAGGTTTCCTCCTACATTTCAAAGATGTAGGGCTGATTGGCGTGCTACCTTGCTGTATCTCTAAGTAAATAAATAGTCTTCACAATGGCAGCATCAGGCAAAATTTGAGGACAGGGCCCCAATATACAGAAAATATGGAAACATGAGAAATTCTGGGAATCCAAAGCAACACACATAAAATGCTGGAGGAGCTCAGCAGGCCAGGCAGCATCGATGGAAATGAATAGACAGTCAACGTTTCAGGCCGGGGCCCCTCTTCGGGGCAGAAAAGGAAGGGGGAAGATGATAGAATAAGAAGATGGAAGGAGGATAGCTAGGATGTGATAGATGAAGCCAGGTGAGTAGAAAAGATAAAAGGCTGGAGAGGAAGGAATCTGACAGGAGAGGAGAGTGGACCACAGGCGAAAGGGAAGGAGGAGGGGACCCAGGGGTGATGAGAAGTAAGAGGTTAGACAGGACTGGCTGTTGGTTTGTCATTCAATACAATCACACTGCTCTTTTACATCAGCATCACTTTTCTCCACCAAATCCCACATCACCTGATTCCATTAACATCTTACAAAAAAAGATATTCATGCAGGTGAAGAAAAACTTTAACCAAAGAGATATGTTTTAAGGAGAAAAAAAAAACTGCGGTATAGGGAGGGAATTCCAGAGCTTAGAAGCTCGGCAGCTGATGAGTACAGAGCAGTACCGGCATAGGAGCAGGGACAGGCCCCTTGCCCCATGACACTGAAATAAACTCTTCTGTCCCATGAATCTCCATTTCCTGTATATTCATATGTCAAAAAACAGCCTGAAATGCAACCGTCCGATCTGCTTATATATTCCAGGCACTCACCATTCTCTGTGTAAAAATAAAAACCTGCCCACACATTTCTTTTAAGAATCTCTCCTCTCTCCTTAAACGCATACTTCCAGTATTTGACATTTCTACCCTGGGAAAAAGATTCTGCCGGCACTACCTAAACCTCTCATAATTTTATAAACATCTGTTGGCTCTCCCCTCAGCCTCTGACACTGTGAATTGCAGTAAATGTGTACAGTATATGTAATAGTTGGAGTAAATAATGTGCAAGAGTAGAAATCATTCTGTGGTGAGGTAGTGTTCATAGGTTCAATGTCCATTCAAAAATCTAATCGGAGAGGGGAAGAAGCTGTTCCTGAAACATTGAGTGTGTGCCTTCTAGTTTCTGTACCTCCTCCCTGATGGTAGCAATGAGAAGAGGGCATGTCCTGGGTGGTGGGGGAGCTTAATGATGGAAGCCGCCTTTTTGAGGCATTGCTCCTTGAAGATGTTCTGGACACTATGGAGGCTCGTGCCCATGATGGAACTGACTGAGTTTACAACTCTCTGCAGCTTCTTTTGTTCCTGTGCAATATCCCGCCACCCCATACCAGACAGTGATGCAGCCAGTTAGAATGCTCTCCACAGTACGTCTGTAGAAAGGTGCAAGTGTCTTTGTTGACATACCTCAGACTCCTAATGAAATTTAGCCAGTGTCATGCCTTATTTGTAGTTGCATCGATATGTTGGGCCCAGGATAGATCATCAGAGATATTGATACCCAGGAGCTTGAAACTGCATACTTTCTCAACTTCTCATCCGTCGATGAGGAGTGGCGTGTGTTCTCTTGACTTACCCTTTCTGAAGTCCTCAGTCAGTTCACATCAGAAGCATTTATAAGAAAAACATAAATATTGATAAATTTTCCACATCTTTCCAACATAGAACACCATTAGAGCATAAATGGAGAAAATCCATTGTTGTGTAAAGTGATGAAAGTGGTCATGGTGTTGTTATAATGAGGTAGTCTTTGGGGTTGTTCAAAAAACAAAAATTTGAAGAGAATACTTGAACCTGAGAAGTGGGACTTCTCTGACGGCACCTGCAAGAAGCTGGCACGTATAGCCTTACCAAAGTTTTATAAGGGAGCAAAATGGCTTCTATACTTTTATACGTAATGCCACAACCAATGAAGCAAGCATGCTATACTCCTTTACCATCCCAGCTACTTGCATGTTGCGTATAGTATAACTGCTACTTTAGCACTGCTACCAGAGGGCAACCAGAGTGCAGGAACAGATGTAGGGGAGAAGGAAGAAAAAGAAAATAGTAAAGTTGTTTGCACCGTTAGTGATAAACAGAGAGTAAGAGGTGGAAAATTTCTTAAATGCATTTATTTTAATGCTAGAAGCATTGTAAGAAAGGTGGTTGAGCTTAAAGCATGAATTGATACCTGGAAGTATGATGTTGTAGCTATTAGTGAAACATGGTTACAGGAGGGGTGTGATTGGCAACTAAATATTCCTGGATTTAATTTCTTCAGGTATGATAGAATTGGAGGGACAAGAGGTGGAGGTGTTGTATTGCTTGTCAGAGAAAATATTATAGCGGTGCTCTGGCAGGATAGATTAGAGGGCTCATCTAGAGAGGCTATTTGGGTGGAATTGAGGAATGGGAAAGGTGTAGTAACACTTATGGGGGTGTATTGTAGGCCACTAAATGGGGAGCGAGAATTGGAGGAGCAAATTTGTAAGGAGATAGCAGATATTTGTAGTAAGCACAAGGTTGTGATTGTGGGAGGTTTTAATTTTCCACACATAGACTGGGAAGCCTATACTGTAAAAGGACTGGATGGTTTGGAGTTTGTAAAATGGTTGCAGGATAGTTTTTTGCAGCAATACATAGAAGTACCAACTAGAGAAGGGGCAGTGTTGGATCTCCTGTTAGGGAATGAGATCGGTCAGGTGACGGAGGTTTGTGTTGGGGAGCACTTCGGGTCCAGTGATCACAATGCTATTAGTTTCAATATAATTATGGAGAAGGATAGGTCTGGACCCAGGGTTGAGATTTTTGATTGGAGAAAGGCTAACTTTGAGGAGATGTGAAAGAATTTAGAAGGAGTGGATTGGGACAATTTGTTTTATGGGAAGAATATAATAGAGAAATGGAGGTCATTTAAAGGTGAAATTTTGAGGGTACAGAATCTTTATATTCCTATTAGGTTGAAAGGAAAGGTTAAAAGTTTGAGAGAGCCATGGCTTTCAAGGGATATTGGAAACTTGGTTCGGAAAAAGAGAGATACCTACAATAAATATAGGCAACATGGAGTAAATGAGGTGCTCAAGGAATATAAAGAATTTAAAAAGAATCTTAAGAAAGAAATTAGAAAAGCTAAAAGAAGATATGAGGTTGCCTTGGCAAATAAGGTGAAAATAAATCCCAAGGGTTTCTACAGTTATTTTAATAGCAAAAGGATAGTGAGGGATAAAATAGGTCCCTTAGAGAATCAGAGTGGACAGCTATGTGTGGAGCCAAAAGAGATGGGGGAGATTCTGAACAATTTTTTTCTTCGTATTCACTAAGGAGGAGGATATTGAATTGTGTAAGATAAAGAAAACAGGTAGAGAAGTTATGGAAACTATGATGCTTAAAGAAGAGGAAGTACTGGAGCTTTTAAGGAATATAAAAGTGGATAATTCTCCGGGTCCTGACAGGATATTCTCTAGGACCTTGAGGGAAGTTAGTGTGGAAATAGCAGGGGCTCTGACAGAAATATTTCAAATGTCATTAGAAACGGGGATGGTGCCGGAGGATTGGCGTATTGCTCATGTTGTTCCATTGTTTAAAAAGGGTTCTAAGAGTAAACCTAGCAATTATCGGCCTGTGAGTTTGACGTCAGTGGTGGGTAAATTGATGGAAAGTATTCTTAGAGATGGTATATATAAATTATCTGGATAGACAGGGTCTGATTAGGAACAGTCAACATGGATTTGTGTGTGGAAGGTCATGTTTGACAAATCTTAATGAATTTTTTGAAGAGGTTACTAGGAAAGTAAGGCCTTTGACAAGGTTCCACACGGAAGGTTAGTTACGGAGGTTCAATCGTTAGATATTATTATTGAAGTAGTAAAATAGATCCAGCAGTGGCTGGATGGGAGACGCCTGAGTGTAGTGATGGATAACTGTTTGTCAGATTGGAGGCTGGTGACTAGTGGTGTGCCTTAGGGATCTGTACTGGGTCCAATGTTGTTTGTCATATACATTAATGATCTGGATGATGGGGTGGTAAATTGGATGAGTAAGTATGCAGATGATACTAAGATAGGTGGAGCTGTGGATAATGAAGTAGGTTTTCAAAGCTTGCAGAGAGATTTAGGCCAGTTAGAAGAGTGGGCTGAAAGATGGCAGATGGAGTTTAATGCTGATAAATGTGAGGTGCTACATTTTGGTAGGACTAATCAAAGTAGGACATACTTGGTAAATGGTAGGGCATTGAAGAATGCAGTAGAACAGAGGGATCTAGGAATAATGGCGCATAGTTCCCTGAAGGTGGAATCTCATGTGGATAGGGTGGTGAAGAAAGCTTTTGGTATGCTGGCCTTTATAAATCAGAGCATTGAGTATAGGAGTTGGGATGTAATGTTGAAATTGTATAAGACATTGGTAAGGCCAAATTTGGAGTATTGTGTACAGTTCTGTTCACCGAATTGTAGGAAAGATGTCAATAAAATAGACAGAGTGCAGAGAATGTTTACTAGAATGTTACTTGGGTTTCATCTCCTAAGTTACAGAGAAAGGTTGAACAAGTTGGGTCTTTATTCTTTGGAACGTAGAAGGTTGAGGGGAGACTTGATAGAGGTATTTAAAATTATGTGGGGGATAGATAGAGTTGACATGGATAGGCTTTTTCCATTGAGAGTGGGGGAGATTCAAACAAGAGGATGTGAGTTGAGAGTTAAAGGGCAAAAGTTTAGGGGTAACATGAGGGGGAACTTCTTTACTCAGAGTGGTAGCTGTGTGGAACGAGCTTCCAGCAGAGGTGGTTGAGGCAGGTTCGATGTTGTTTAAAGTTAAATTGGACAGCTATATGGACAGGAAAGGAAGGGAGCGTTATGGGCTGAGTGAAGGTCGGTGGGACTAAGTGAGAGTAAGAGTTCGGCACGGACTAGAAGGGCTGAGATGGCCTGTTTCCGTGCTGTAATCGTTATATGGTTATATGCCTCTGTAAGTAGAATGTTGAGTAGCTGACGGCCCTTCGACAGCATTGTTTGCAGAAACAGCCTTTCAATGATCAGCTCTACTTTTGAAGCTCTTGTGTCAAACTCAAATAGAAAGTCTGGGTTCTGTGGGAGATGAACAAAGAGCCAGGCCTACAATTCCAAGAGGGCTATGGATCTGAAGGACATGACAGAGATAGGAAGGGATTGGCTGTGGAGAGATGTGGAGACAAATAAGGTGACGATTTTTAACCTGACAAAAAGAAAAGCGATCTATTCTTCAAATAACACTTATCGGAAGCTGGTATGCATTCGAGACAGCCAGATCTGGAGGTGCTGTGTGCTCGTTGGAGGTAATTTGCAAATTTTATATTGAGGCTTGAGTGGAGTTGAGTGTGCAAGATCAAAGCAAATGTCATCAGCTCCCTAAAGCAGCAATTTTGCAATAAAACACAGATCTTGCTTGCAGGGCGCTGTGCATTGCTGGTCTGGTTTAGGAATATGTAAATAGTGAAGTTGGCAGAACACCTAGCCACCTTGTGGCAAGTTTTCTGGATCAGCCAGAGTTTCTGAGACCCACACGCCATTTCTGATCTTTGAGAAGATCAGCTTTGACTGTATCAGTGATGTTTTTCATGCCGTAAGTTGGGAATATTCCCTCAACAAATTCTCATTCGAGGCCATGGTTTGCAGGAGGTCAGGGAGACTGTGTTGGGACAGGGACACATTATTTTTATGTATCCGGGTTTGCTGGTTTATCAAAAACTTGGGCAGAAAACGTGTTGGCTTAATGTATGTATTTCCAGTGAATGCGAGGTATGGTGAATTAAAACAAAACAGTGTCCCACTTCCATAACTTTACAAACCAAGTATATATTGAGCGGATTTTTTTGGTGTAGTCATTTCTACAATCAAATGGGTTTTAAAGATATATTTGGTGTCATCTGACATCCTGAGATGGCTTGAGACCACTGACTCCCATACACTTCTCTCTCATAGACACATATACAAATGCACTCTTACATATGGATGCGTGTTAATTTATGCACACACACACACACACACACACACACACATACACACAGGCACACAGCGTCTTTATTTTCACCAGAATGAAGCTGGTGGTAGTAGCACAATGATACAGTAAGTAGAGCTTCTGCCTCGCAGCCTCTGGTGATCCAGTTCGATCCGAATCTCTGCTGCTGCCTATGTGGAGTATGCATGTTCTGCCTGTGGCTGCGTGGGCTTCCTCCGGGTACTCCAGTTCCCCCTCCTAAATGTGCAGATTGGTAGGTTAATTGGCTGCTGAAATTTGTCCCTCGTATGTAGGCAATAGAATCTCTGGGAGTTGAAGGGAATGTCAGGAAAATAAATGGGCATTCAGATTGCTATGTAAACCAGCATGGACTTGATGAGTTGAAACGACCTCTGTTTATGTCAGAAGGAAACAGACCATAGACCATACAACACTACAGCACAGGAACAGGCCACTGGTCCACGATATCTGTGCCGAACTAAACAAAATCGTTTCAGTCTGTATGCGGTCCATATCTCTCTATTCCCTGCAATATTCATCTGTTTATCCAAAAACCTCTAAACAGCACTGTTGTATCTGCTTCCCCTTGAAAACAGCCAGGGGATTACGAGAATGTGGTCTTGTAGACCTATGGTAAACCAATTGATTGCTGGAGGATGCAGTGCTGTCAACCCTCCAACAGGCAACCACTAGGAGAAAATTATTCAACTTGAGTGATTGCACTACTACTCGACTTGAATGATCGCATTACTATGATCACTGTCAGCCCCATCATGCTCCTGGGGCCACTTCCCCTGAAGCATAAGACCATAAGACACAGGAGCAGAGGTAGGCTATTCAGCCCATCGAGTCTGCTCTGCCATTCAGTCATGGGCTGATTCAATTTTTCCAGTCACCCCCACTCCCCTGCCTTCTCCCCATACTGTTTGATGCCCTGGCTAATCAAGAACCTATCTATCTCTGCCTTAAATACACCCAATGACTTGGCCTCCACAGCCGCTCATGGCAACAAATTCCACAGATTTACCACCCTCTGACGAAAGTAATTTCTCCACATCTCTGTTCTAAATGGACATCCTTCAATCCTGAAGTTGTGCCCTCTTGTCCTAGACTCCCCTACCATGGGAAACGGAGCATGCACAAAATGCTGGAGGAACTCAGCAGGTCAGGCAGCATCTATGGAGAGGAATAAACAGTCAACATTTTCAGCCATGGCTCTTTATCAAGGTTCATAACTCTATCACCTGCTGATTTCCTCCAGCATTTTGAGTGTGATGCTCTGGATTTCCAGCATCTGCAGAATCTCTTGAGTTTACGCTTCTACTGAGATGATTTTAAGATCTTAAAGAGCATTGATGGCAAATCCTGAGTGGCTGAAGACCAGCTGCCAAAGTTGGGAGATGCAGACCAATCGCAGCACATGCTTTGTAAAGGTTAAGGACTGGTTGCCTGCTCAGCACCCTGGCCCTGCAAATTCAAAACGCAGGAGTTCTTACACTTGCCAGCAGGACCTTCCAAACTCAGAAAACCTCCAGCAGACAGAACAACAGAAATGGCATCTCTTACAATCCCTCCTCCAAGCCTCACAGAATCTCTACCTGTACTAGTTTCCCTTTATAGTTGTGCCTCTATACACCACTGGCTAATGGCACTGCGATGTTTACTTCTGTCTCTGCTAAGGCTGAGGCTGTGCCCTGCTCTGGTTGCTCCAGGCTTGGTATCCGCAAGCTTCGTGCTGATTTTCCCTGCTGAGTGATAAATTAAGGCTGAGTCTATGGGCCTGCTCCGGTTGCTCAGCGCTTCATGTCAATGGACTCAATTTTGTTCCAATTGCTGTTGCTTGCTCTACTGTTTGCATGATTTGTGTTTTTTTTTTTTCCTCTCTCAGAGTATTGAGTGTTGGTCTTTTTTTAAATTGGGTTCTTTTGGGTTTCTTGTTTTCAGGCTGCCTGTAAGCGGACAAATCTCAAGGTTGTATAATTTATACACACTTTGATAATAAATGTACTTTGAACATTAAACTTTGAGAGAACTTCACTGCATGGACTGCAGTAGCTGGAAGGTGGTTCAGCACAAGGTGAATGCAATACCTTTTTAGCAAGCAATTTCTGAAATTGTACAGTTGCTAAAAAAAATAGGTATTGAAACATTCTTAAGGCCAGGTTTGACGTCATTCAAATCTCTGCTGCCCATGATCTAATTTGCATTGTCCCATTCACCTAGCCCTCTCCCTCTGCTTGCTGGCTCACATTGGTTAACCGATGTCTCGAGTTCAAAATCATCACAGTTGTTTCACTAGGTCTCACCTTTCTCATTTTCTCCAGCCACTGACGCTCTGAGATATCTGAATTCTCTTTGATCATCTTCAAATGTAATGATTGCACTCCTATAACTCCCTAAAGAGCACATACGTGTCATCACTAGGAAGGCATACCAGCACCTCTACTTTCTTAGATGTTTGCATAGATTTGGCAAGTCACTAAAAACTTCGACAAACTTCTATAGGTGCACAGTGGAGAGTATCCATCACAGCCTAGTATGGAAACAGGAAATGGAAAAGACTGCAGAAAGTGCTGGATACAGCCCAGTCCATCTCAGTCGATGCCTCCCCACCACTGAGTATGATTATATGGTGTACTTCCACAGGACAGCAGTTTCCGTCATGAAAGATCCCTACTATTGAGGCCAGGACAAACAATTGGGCAGGTAAGTTCACTGAGGACATGGCCCACCCAGCAAACTGCCTTTTCCAAAAGCTTCCTTCTGTAAAGCCCTAAACGGCTTTTAAAACAAAATCTTCACACCATCTTAAAAGTTCCTTCCCACAGGCAGTTTATTTGATCAACCATACTAGTTAACCCTCCCCACCCCCTCTATCTATTACCCCGGTTACTGCTCTGCAAACTCTTAAAACCTATTTTTATAATGCTATCTACATTGTAAATACAAACTGCTATTTATATATGTGTGCACATTTTATTCCATTTCTTTCTTGTTGTTTAATTCTTTATTCTTTATATTTGTTGAATGTTATTGTTTTTGTTGCATGCTGCGCAAACACACCACAGCAATTTCCTAATTCATGTAAATGTATATGGTGGAAAGTTGATCCTTCAGGATTTGTTATATAGTATATTATTTGAGGGTGTAAGTTATAACCTCTCCTATATAACCCCCACAAAATTTTCTCCAAGAGAAGAAGGCTGGCGTTATTTCGCTGAATATGTTTAACAAAGAAGCAGGTAATTTTCTATACACAAGAAGCATGAGATGGAAGATTAGCTCTGATCATAGTTTTGAAAGACCTTGTCGCCTATACCTGCTCCTATCTTTTTATTTTTTCATCTTTTTTTATCCTATCTTTTTAATATACAGCACAGAATATACAGAAGTACTCAGAGACACAGGCCCTTCAGCCCACAATGACCATAAGATATAGGAGCAGAAGTAGGCCATTCAGCCCATCGAGTCTGCTCCACCATTCAATCATGGGCTGATCCAATTCTTCCAGTCATCTCCACTGTCCTGCCTTCCCCCCATACCCTTTGATGCCCTGGCTAACCAAGAACCTATCCATCTCTGCCTTAAAAACACCCAGTGACTTGGCCTCCACAGCCGCTCGTGGCAACAAGTTCCACAGATTTACCACCCTCTGACAAAAGTAATTTCTCTGTTCTAAATGGACGTCCTTCGATCCTGAACTCATGCCCTCTTGTCCTAGACTCCCCTGCCATAGGAAATAACTTTTCCAATCTAATCTGTACAGGCCTTTTAACATTCAGAATGTTTCCATGAGGTCCCCCCTCATTCTCTTGAACTCCAGGGAATACAGCCCAAAAGCTACGAGACATTCCTCATACGGTAACCCTTTCATTCCTGGAATCACTCTCGTGAATCTTCTCTGAACCCTCTCCAAAGTAAGTATATCCTTTTTAAAATAAGGAACCCAAAACTGCACACAATACTCCAAGTGTGATCTCACGAGTGCCTTATAGAGCCTCAACATTACATCCCTGCTCTTATATTCTATACCTTTAGAAATGAATGCCAACATTGCATTCGTCTTCTTCACAACTGACTCACCCTGGAGGTTAACCTTTAGGGTATCTTGCACAAGGGCTCCCAAGTCCGTTTGCATTTCTGCATTTTGAATTCTCTCCCCATCTAAATAACAGTCTGCCCGTTTATTTCTTCCACCAAAGTGCATTGCCATACTCTTTCCAACATTGTATTTCATTTGCCACTTCTTTGCCCATTCGCCTAAACTATCTAAGTCTCTCTGCAGGCTCGCTGTTTCTTGCGGTACCAGGCTAATCAAGCTTATGACAACAAATCCTTTCTGTCTCCATATAGGGCAGTACAGCACAGGATCAGCACGCCAATATTGATTCAAAGTACATATGTTATCAAAGTACATATGCAGTACACAATCTTGAGATTTGTCTTCCCACTGACAGCCAGGAAAGAAAGAAACACCGTGGAACAAAGAATAAACATCAGCTTGTTCACATGCAAAAAAAAAACCACAAATCACCCAAACAGCAATGAATTTTAAAAAAGAGTGTAAAATAAAGAATATACAGCATAAAAATCATAGAGTTCTGTTAAGTTCAGTTCAGCTTATTGTTCATTATCTGCAGGCCCCCGCGATTCAAAGTTGCCCAAAATAGCAACAAATAAAGGAGTGACCAGAAATGAGAAACACATCAAAACATGAACTGCAGGCCGCCCCGATTCAGAAACATATAAATGAGTGCCCTCTAGTATCTTGACCCTAGAACAACAGACTCTGACTGTGTTTTTTTTCTTCTCCAGTCCTGATGAAAGGTCTCGGCCTGAAACATCGACTATACTCTTTTCCATAGATGCTGCCTGGCCTACTGAGTTCCTCCAGCATTTTGTGTGTGTTGCTCGGATTTCCAGCATCTGCAGACTTTCTCTCGTTTGTGCTCTGACTGCTTATCTATCTATGCCTTTCATAATTTTATGAACTTCTCTCAGGTCTCCCCTCAAACCTAGTTTGTAAACAACCCTCGATTGTTCAACGTCCCCTTAGAGCACGTGACCTCTAACTCGGGCAGCATCCTGGCGAACTTCTGCATCGTTAGCATACTCTCCACATCCTTCCTATAATGGTGACCAGAGCTGAATGCAATACTCCAGATGCAGCTTAACTAGAGTTTTATAAAGCTATAACATTACTTCTGTACTTCTGGAGATATACACTCTCCATAAAGGCGGGAGGAAAAGATGGCAGCGCACCGCGCGTGCGCAGCTCCCTGGTGAAAAATGATATCGTATCTGTTAAATAGGGGCCATGGACAGTTTCTGATTTGATGGAGATATACGTGAAAGCACAGAGGAACATCCGGAGAAATTTCTGAAACGCCCGTTCGCTGCTGTCGTTACTGTGTGGTCGGGAATCTTTCGGAGGGTAGGCTTCAAAATCCCCAGCCTTGCCTGCTTTTGGCAACCGAGAAAGAGGTCGAATCGCTCGGACAGAGATGGCGCTCAGTACTTGGTGTCAGAGAGCTGATCAGAGCTCGAAGTTTTCGGATGACTCAGAGTCGGATTGTGGTCGGCGTGGCAGGGAGAGTTTTTCTTCCCTCTCCCGTCTGCGTGAGATGTGGGACATTTGAGAAACTTTGAACTTTTCTGTGCTCACGGACTTTCTTCATCAAGTTATGGTACTGTGCACTGTTGTAACTATGTGTTATAATTATGTGGTTTTGTCAGTTTTTTCAGTCTTGGTCTGTCCTGTGTTTTGTGATATCACACCGGAGGAAATAATGTATCATTTCTTAATGCACGCATTACTAAATGACAATAAAAGAGGACTGCGTGTCTTCATAATCTAAACACATCCAGAAGGTGGATGAAACCAAAGATGCGACTGTCAGCGGGAGAAAAGAAACGTCACTGGCCTTTTCTCAGCATTAGACATCTAAAACAGGAGTTTGAAATCACTTGGGAAATTCAAGAACAGCAGTAAGTCACCTGACTTCCTCCTTTCTAACTTCCTCATTCCTGTCTTGTTCTCTGTGCTTGCTGACATACGAGACGACAATTCTCTTTGCTTCTAGTTAGTATTGCACAACCCACTGTGATTGCTTACTGTGTAACTTTTCAAAAATAGTTCACAGTCTGCAAAGCACTTTGGCATATTCAGATGTTGAATAAGAATGGCAGTTTTGTTCTTATCTTTAATTACTGCCTTCCTGATTAAGCAAAAACCTAAATCAGGGGTTCCTAACTGTTTTTATACCAATGGACTTCTACTATTAACCAAGGGGTCCATTGACCCCAGGTTGGGAACCCCTGGGAGCTAAACTAATATTCTTGCCCTTGTTTCATATCCACAGACTTCCCTATCCCTGTAATACCCTCCAACCCTATAATGAGATATCCCATTTCATTATGCATTCTCCAGAGGTTCATTTATTATCAAAGCATGTATGCAATATACAACTCAGAGATTCGTCTTCTCCAGATAGCCACAAAATAAAGAAAACCATGGAGGTCGTTCAAAGAAAACGTCAAACAACGACCAACCCCCCCCCCCCCCACAGTAAACAATCTTGCAAATGTTTATGAACAAATGAACACTTTTCATTGTCATGTTTTTACACTATTTACTTATCCATGTAATTTAAAAATTATGTCTTCATACTACTACTTCAAAACAATGCATTTCATGTTATATATCAATGGTAATCAATCTGATTTGGATTCTGATTCTAGTATCACTACCATCAGCAATTCTGCCCACACCTGTCATAACTATAAGACCACTTGAAATAGGAGCAAAACTGCACTAGTGTGTCTGCTCCATTTCCCTCATGGCTGATTTCTGTTCTCTCTCTCAACTCTATTCCCCTGTCTTCTCTCCATAACCTTTGACACCCGGATGAATCAAGAACCTATCAGCATCCTCTTTAAATATTCCCAATGACTTGACCTTCACAGTCACAGATTCACCACTCTCTAGGTAAAAAAAATCCTCGTCTGCTCTGTTCTGTAGGGATATTCTTCTATTCTGAGGCTGTGCCCCCTAGTCCTAGCCCTTCTCCATGCCTACTCTGTCTAGGGGTTTCAATATTTGGTAAGTTTCAATGAAATTGCCCGCCCCACATTATTCTTCTAAAACTCCAGTGAGTACAGGTCTAGAGCTATCATCGCTTCTCATACAGTAACCCTTTTATTCCCAGATCATACTCGTTAACTTCCTCTGGTCCCTTTCCAATGCCAGCGCATCCCTTCTTAAATATGGACCCCAAACCCATTTGGCTTAGACTCTGCCCTCATGCGAAAACTACCCCAGGTTTGTTACAAAATACATGAACCATCCAATCCTATGGGTGCGCACACGTACATACACCCCCTGCCAACTTTGGGCAAATGTCAGGATATCACTTGATCTCCTACCCCAACCACTTCATCTATCAAATAGCATCTCCAGAATTTCAGTAACTAATAAATTCATGTTTTCCAAAAACAAATTGGAAGATAAGTACTTAGGTTCAAGTTGAAGAATCAATTCAATGTTCTCTTTCACTCCTGACCATGGACTCCAACTGTACTTCTCACTGCCTCGCCACACTAGTGTAACGGCTAGGCTAGTGAGACATTATCACAGCTCAGGGCATCAAAGCTCAGAGTTTAATCCCGGCATCCACTTTGATATGCATGAAATTCTGCTGGCTACTCAAGCTTCCTCCCCCAGTCCACGGACATATCAGTTGGTAGGTTAATTGGTCATTGTAAATTATCCTGTGATTAGGCTGGGGTTAAGTCGAGGGCTGCTGGCAGTGTGGCTCGAGGGGCCAGTAGGACCTGTTCTGCTCTGTATCTCAATAAGTAAATAATAAATAAAGCAGGCAACCCAATCAAAGACCCCCACCCACACCAGACACTCATCCCCTTCCCCCTCCCATCAGGCAGAAGATAAAGACCCCCACCCACACCAGACACTCTCCTCCCTTCCCCCTCCCATCAGGCAGAAGATAAAGACCCCCACCCACACCAGACACTCTCCTCCCTTCCCCCTCCCATCAGGCAGAAGATAAAGATCCCCACCCACACCAGACACTCTCCTCCCTCCCCCTCCCATCAGGCAGTAGATAAAGACCCCCACCCACACCAGACACTCTCCCCCTTCCCCCTCCCATCAGGCAGAAGATAAAGACCCCCACCCACACCAGACACTCTCCTCCCTCCCCCTCCCATCAGGTAGTAGATAAAGACCCCCACCCACACCAGACACTCTCCCCCTTCCCCCTCCCATCAGGCAGTAGATAAAGACCCCCACCCACACCAGACACTCTCCTCCCTCCCCCTCCCATCAGGCAGAAGATAAAGACCCCCACCCACACCAGACACTCTCCTCCTTCCCCCTCCCATCAGGCAGTAGATAAAGAAGCCTGAAAGCATGTACCACCAGGCTCAAGGACAGCTTCTGTTGCTCCGTTATAAGCCTATTAAGTGGTTCCCTCGTTCAATAAGATAGACTCTTGGCCTCAAAATCTACCTTGTTATGATCTAACACCTTATTGTCTATCTGTACTGCGCTTTATCTGTAACTATGATACTTTATTCTGCATTTGGTCAGAACCTTCCCTTGTACTTCTTCAATTCATGATTATTATAATCCGTCCGTAATGTATGAAAAACAGATTTTCACTGTACCTCAATACATGTGACAATAATGAACAAATATACCAATTTAATTTAGCAAAGTACTCCTCTCTAATTTCCTCCAAGTCACATCATTGCTTCCAGTTAGGGAGTACAGAGAACGAATGGGTAGTTCTGTTTCATTTTGGCTGGACGTGGTAATCCAATAGAAGCTTGTCTTTCATAGAAGTTCGCTTGGGCCCAGGGTTCCCATTCTGGGGTTCACGGACCCCCTTGCTTAATGATATTGGTCCATGGCATTAAAAAGGTTGGGAACCCCTACTTGGGTCAAATGCCCAGGGAGGTGGTAGAGTTGACTGGATGTAGCCCACACTCTGAAGGGATTGAGCTGCAGGCTCCATCATCTTTCAAGATTCCAGTGACTGGTGTATGAAGCAAAAGGTAACCAGGAGGGAATGACAGCTGAGTTTGTTTGCAAGTTTTATATTTAATATTGGCATTAGAATTGAGTAATAACACACCATCAAATCAAGAGGTGAAGATTGTCCAAGCCAGTGAATATCACCGATCATGTAATAATATGTCACTTAGAATGATTAATAGGAAGCAGCCTTAAGTTTAACTTCCTCCTCCCTCTGCAGTCTATTCCACTGCTTTTAGGAACCGAGCAATGGATTTAGCAAGTCCTCATGGACTTGTAACATTTACAGAGGCACATGACTCTGGAATCCGGAGCCAAAAACCATCTTCTGAAGGCACTCCATGAGTCAGTCAGCGTCTGTGGAGGCAAACAGCTGACACCTCTATTTTTCCCCACAGATGCTGCTTAGGTCACTGAGTTCCTCCAGTAATTAGCTTCTTATCTTTACTTGCAATTTTTACCCTAGCCTGTTGGTTATTTGGTAAAGGTTCAGTAACATTTCTCTCTTGGCATCAAAGGTGATTTCAATGTTTCAATGGCTCCATTTAGTATCAGAGAATGTATACAGCATACAACCTGAAATTCTTACTCTTCACAGACATCCACAAAACAGAAAAATCCCTGAAGAATGAATGGCAGGAAACATTGGAACCCCAACTTCCCCCTTCCCTCTCCCACACACAAGCAGGACAGAAGCATCAACCCTTTCCCCATTTACTCCAGAAAAAGCTTTAGCCCCACACCACACCTCATTCATGCAATAGCTAAACCCCAAAGAGGCCACGATCTAGAATCCATAAAAAAAAACACCGTTCATCTCGACACATCCACATCCAGAGGCTCTCACTCTCACTAACGAAGGAGAGAAAGGTATCGCTCCTGCCACAGCGAGAGGGAGACCGACAGCTCGCTGTTTCGACGGCAGTGAACACTGTTGTCTCAACGTTCCAATCTCTCACGAAGATTCAGTCAGAGACACCAGCAAGGAATCGGGTCGTCCACAGGGCTGTGGGGCCACTCTCTGATGGTACACATCTTCCAGGCCATTCTTAAAAATATCCGAAAATGCTGGGTTGCTCGGCAAGCCCCAAGATTGAGAACTCACCGCCATGAGTACAGCTACAGATCATAGACTCCAACAGGACCACGGCCATCTTGAAAAGAAAAGCAGGGGCATTAGAGGGAAGAATTTAAGCTGTTCACAGATGAACTGGAAAAAGTTGCTCACTCGCTGGAGCCATCTTATTTCCTGTCCAACTCTGTGACCTGCAGCTTTTCCCAGAGGTGGTGCAGTAAGTGTCTGGCAGTTCAGGAGATGGGATACTTTGAATGATAGTCAGTTCCTTCACATTCCTGTTGTCGAATCTCAAGGTTTCAATGTCCTCTTGCAGGTGCCTTCTCCATCTTTGGGGATTGGACTCTGTAGTTCACATTATGATGTGTTTCTGGTTTCTAGCTCCTTTTTTTGTTGCTATTTTGGGCAATTTTGAACCAGGCCAGCCTGTAGGAAACAAACACTGAGCTGAACTGAAAATGCTTGGGCTCTTTCACTTTTGTGTTTTGTATTCTGTTTTTTTTAATGTCGTTTGTGCAACGTGTTTTGCATGTGGCAGGGGGATGGATTGATGGTTTTTTTTTGGATGAGTTCCATGATTTTCTTTTGTTTTGAGGCTGTCTGGGGGAAGATGAATCTGAGGTTGTATACTGCCTATATCCTTTGATAATAAGTGTATATTGAATCTTTAAATCTTTAATTGCTTATGTGCTGGGGATTCCTAGAGTCCGTGAAGAGACTAGTTTTTCAGATATCAGAATCGGATCTATTTATTTACAACAACATACAGGGAAATGCGTTGTTTGCGTTAACAATCTGGGGCTGTGGTGGGGCCACATTCCACCGCCAGCATAGGAAAAGGCATAGAGAGACTACCAGGAGCAACACAAACAGCAGCAACGACAGCAAAACAAGCCCCTTTCCCACCCATCCCACTCAGACAGGTCCCCAACCCCAGGGCAGGCTGCCTCTGGGCCTACGAACACCAGACCTAGGCCCTGGATTCTCAGACCTGCAGACATCAGGGCTCCAACTTTCAGTCCCTGGCCCAGACTCACAGTCTCACACAGCTCTGGTAAGGAGCTTTGTAAACATACCTGAATGATCTCCTCAGTCCTCCTGGTAACCGCTTTCCCCGAGGGTCCTCAAAGTAGAGTGCCTCAGAGTGAGATTCAGGTTTAATAGCACTGCATATGTTATGAAATTCTTTTGTTTTGTGGCAGCAGTACATTGCAACACATAATAATTTTTAAACTATAAATTACAATGACTGTACAAAAAATAATTTAAATTACTAGTGCAAAAAGAGTAGTGTGGTCCGGGGTCCACTGAGTTCAAGTATCGGTACGTTTTTTAAGTGTCGTAAATCGAAGCTCACTGAAGCTCCAATGGCTGTGACTGTGGATTTCAACTGTCGTCATCCTAAATGGGGTTAGTTGATGATTCCCATCTGGAGTCTGCAATGTTTTACCTGCCCAATGCGGAGATGAGGAGGAATTTCTTTAACCAGATGGTTGTTAATCTGTGGAAATCGTTGCTACAGCCACCTGTGGAGGCCAAGTTATTGGGTATATTTAAGGCAGGGATTGATATATTCGTGATTAGTCAGGCCATGAAGGGATATGGAGGGAGGCAGAAGACTAGGGCTGAGAGGGAAGTGAAATAGTGGAGCAGATTCAAAGGGATAAATGGCCTAATTCTGCTCCTATATCTATGCTTTTATGGACTGGTGGAAGTAGAGACCAAGTGCTGGGAATTTTGACGAGGGCACTGATAACGATTTGCTTATCCTGCCAATACTTTGGTGAATTTTGTGAAATCGACATTGGTTGTATCTCCTGAGAGCACTGAAGTAACCTGATATAAGTGGTCCACTTTACTAAAGCATACAGCATCATTAGTTCCTTACAGACCTTGAGTTTTACGTGGCTTATTATTGTCACATGTACTGAGGTGCAGTGAAAACTTCAGTTTGGCATGCCACCGATACAGACCATTCCATCACATCGGGACACTGAGGCAGTGCAAAGGAAAACAATAACTGTGAGGCTGTTGATTGGGGTCGACCATGGATGTCTTGTCCTCGCTATCTAGGTAGTCAATACGCAAGCGAGGGAAGTACAATGTGGAGACCAAGATGTTGTCAATGAAGACGGCTTCCCCTCTCCAAGCAGCTGATGAATCCAAAGGAACCGCAGAGACCGATACAGTTTGGCACCAGGAGTTGCCAGTCAGCACTGAACTTTCCTTCCCCTGGATGAGCTGCCAACCACGGCTGCTGAGCCCCATCTGTCAGAAAGGCAGTAATAGAGTGCCCAAATACAGTACTGCAGAGAACGTGCAATGCTGGTCAGGCAGCACCCATGGCAAGGGAACAGGGACAGTGTTACAGGTCACGGTCCCTTCATCCCAACAGGGGGAAAACCATTGAAGGGATGGATACAACAAACTGAATATCTCTGATAAGGTCAGGGTTGCCATGGGAGTAAGCTATCGTCAAATTGCATTAGTTACATTTTATCCTACTTAGAAATACAGCACAGTAAAAGGCCCTTCAGCCCATTGAGCCAGTGCCATCGATGTGACGTAGTAACCTACTAACCCATATGTCTTTGGAATGTGGGAGGAAAGCAGAGCACCCGGAGGAAACCCACAGGGACACAGGGTGAACGTACAAACAGCAGTGGAACCTGAAACCGGGTTGCTGGCCTGTAGTACACTACCATCCCACCCTCAAGGAGAAGCTGATGTATCCTTATTCAAAGCTATGGTACCTCTATATATAATGAGGTTAAAAGCTGTCCTTCACCACCTCCCCACACTGCCATTTATATTTAGTTTTAGTTCAGTTAAACTCCACATTAGTGCCAAGCAGATTAATTCAGTTTAATGTCATCTTTTCGACAGCAGAATGACCAAAATGAACAAAATACTAATTGTTGTGAAATTGTGCAACTTATTTCACTATCTTGATCAATGTTCCTTCTCATCCAAACCACTGAGTTCAGTGCCTCATTCTCATTCAAAGTAGAACCACTTATTGACAAGAGAAAGGAAACAATAGATGCCTCAGTTGCTTTGTAACCGGGAGCCGCACTCAATTGAGCTTGACCGTCGTGGAAACACATTATCGTCAGAAGCTCAGATTCAGGAACTATCCTGTGCTCATGTTAAAACCACACTGTTTACACATTTTCTACACAAAGGTGACTCATTGCTAAAGTATGTTTGGATGAACTGATACCATGGCAGGTGCAATATGAATGGAAGGACTTTCGTTATCTGCTGGTCGTAACTTTTCACTCTGGCAAACGCTTTTCGATATGCAACCACTACTGATGAGTGTTAGAAGGTAGACCTGCATACAAACTCGCAGCATGGGCTGGTCGCCAATTCTACATCAAACTTGTCGCTGGTCACCTACAAAATGTTTCCCCATCTAACAGCATTTTGGGTCAGTTCCTTCTCTCTGAATCCCTCTGTGTCCTCCAACCCTATAACATCTGTGATATGTTTCATTCTTAGATAATGAACGTGATGGTTTTGTGGCCAAGTTTGCAGATGATACGAAAGTAGAGGGAGGGGCAGGTAGTTTTGAGGAAATAGAGAGGCTACTGAAGGATTTAGACAGATTAGGAGAATGCACAAGGGTGTGGCAGATGGAATAGAGCGTTGGGAAGTGTGTGGTCATGCACTTTGACAGTGGAAATAAAAGGGTCAACTACTTTCTAAGTGAAGAGAAAATTCAAAAATCTGAGGCACAGAGGGACTTGGGAATCTTCGTGCGGGATTCCTGAAAGGTTAATTTGCCCGTTAAGTCGGTGGTGAGGAAGGAAAATCCGACGTTAGCATTCATTTCAATAGGGTATTTTTATAAATAGGTTTGTAAATTTGCTGATGACACGAAGGTTGGGGGTGTTGTGGATAGTGTGGAGGGCGCTCGGAAGTTACAGCAGGACATCAGTGGGATGCAAAACTGGGCTGAGAAGTGGCAGATGGAGTTCAACCCAGGTAAGTGTGAAGTGGTTCATTTTGGTAGGTCAAATATGATGGCAGAATATAATATTAATGGTAAGACTCTTGGCAGTGTGGAGGATCAGAAGGATCTTGGGGTCGAAGTCCATACGACACTCAAAGCTGCTGTGCAGGTTGACTCTGTGGTTAAGAAGGCAACGGTGCACTGGCCTTCGTCAATCATGGGATTGAGTTTATGAGCCGAGAGGTGGTGTTGCAGTTATATAGGACCTTGGTCAGACCTCACTTGGAGTACTGTGCTCAGTTCTGGTCACCTTACTACAGGAAGGATGTGGAAACCATAGAAAAGGTGCAGAGGAGATTACAAGGATATTACCTGGATTGGGGAGCATGCCCTATGAGAATAGGATGAGTGAACTTGGCCTTTTCTCCTTGGAGCGACAGAGGAAGAGAGGTGACCTGATAGAGGTGTATAAGATGATGAGAGGCATTGCTTGTGTGGATAGCCAGAGGCTTTTTCCCAGGGCTGAAATGGCTAACACGAGAATGCACAGTTTTAAAGTGCTTGGAAGTAGGTACGGGGAGGGATATCAGAGATAAATTTTCACAGAGAGAGTGGTGGGTGTGTGGAATGCACTGCCAGTGACGGTGGTCGAGGCGGGTACAATAGGGTCTTTTCAGAGACTCCTGGGTACAAGGAGCTGAGAAAAATAGAGGGCTGTGGGGTAGAGTAGTCCTAGGCAGTTTCTAGGGTAGGTTACATGGGTCGGCACAACATTGTGGGCCGAAGGGCCTGTAACGTGCTGTAGATTTCTATGAATCGGGTTGTCCACAGGGCTGCACCCTGAAGGTAGGTGTGTGTCTTCCAGGCCGCACCTGGAGATGCCAAATTGTCAGGCCGCATGGCGAATTCAGAAAGCGAGAAACCGCCATCTGTGAAGAATGCAGTTTGAGCTTCAGCTGTACATCACAGACTCTGACAAGAGCCCAGCCATCCTGTAAAGGAAGTAGACATGAGAAGAAGAGAATTAAACTATTTTGTAGACAAACTGGAAGAAATCACCCAGTTATTGGATACATTTAAGGCAGAGTCTTTATGAAGCACTGGTGAGGCCTCACTTGGAGTATTGTGACCATTTTTGGGACCCTTATCGAAGAAAGGAAGTGCTGACATTGGAGTGGGCTCAAAAGAGGTTCACAAAAATGATTCCAAAATTGAAAGGTTTGTCATAGGAGGAGTGTTAGGTGGCTCAGGGTCTCCACTGACTGGATTTCAGAATAATGAGAGGGGACCTCACTGAAATCTATTGGATTTTGAAAAGCCCCGACAGAGTGGATGTGGAGAGGATGTTTCCTATGGCGGTGGAGTCTAAGACCAGAGGATACTGCCTCAGAGCGGAGAGGTATCCTTTTAGAAAAGAACTGAGGTAGAATTCCTTTAGCCAGAGAGAGGTGAATCTGTGGAATCTGTTGCCACAGGCCACTGTGAAGGCCATGTTATTGACAGAAGTTCAGAATCAGAAGCAGGTTTATTATCACCAGCATGTGACATGAAATTTGCTTACTTAGCATTATTATTATTATTATTAAATAAACAAGTAAATCAATTATGTATATTGAATAGATTTTTTAAAAAACATGCAAAAACAGAAATTATAGTAAAAAAAAAAGTGAGGTAGTGTCCAAAGATTCAATGTCCATTTAGGAATCGGATGACAGAGGGGAAGAAGCTGTTCCTGAGTCGCTGAGTATGTGCCTTCAGGCTACTGTACCTCCTTCCTGATGGTAACTGTGAGAAAAGGGTTGATAGATTCTTGACTAGTCGGGGCATGAAAGGATATAGGGAGAAGGCAGGAGACTGGGGCTGAAAGGGAAAATGGATCAGCCACGATGAAATAGCAGAGTTGACCTGATGGGGCAAATGCCTGATTCTAATGATGTCTCCATGTACTTGTCCAATTATTTCTTAAAAGTTTTTATTGTACTTGCCTCAGTCACTTCTTCATTCTACATATGTACCTCCCTCTGTGCAGAAACATTGCTCCTCAAGTTCCTACTAAGGAAGGAGGGGATAATGAAGCTATTCTTTCCTATCCCCTCCTACCTTGATATAAACAGGTAGATGCTCTTAGTGCCTTTTCCTCTTATCTATATGTGTTCCCATTAATCCTGGGAATTTCCACAATGTATTCCCATCTGCTGCTGTTGCTGGGTATTGAACCCTCATTATTGCCAGATATTCCAAACCATTTTTGCTGGATTTTCTCAAGTAGTAATTAATACTGGACTTACAAATCAAACTTGTGCTTTCCACAGTGATTATTCCAGAATACAGCCATTTTCACCCCTGGCATTTGTTAAATGACTGTCTTCCCTGGTATTCTGTATTCCTGGAGATTCCTGAGAATAATAATTTCTGGATAAAACCTTGTAATCATTACTTTCCGATGAAGCTTGAATTTCAGTGGCACCCAACACCCTGAGTGACACCCAGAACAGTAGCGGTCCGCTGTGCTCAGTAACTCACTACCATCACGTTCCAGGAGAGTGCTCCGTGATGCAAGCTCAGGCCAGATGGACGGGCACTGGGAAAGGGGAGGAGATGGGCCACGAGGACAGTGTGTTCATAGGATCACAGAATATTTAACTATGGAAGCTATTGAACCCATTCTGTTCTAGGAGGTCCACGGCTCAATCGCACATCATAGGAAAGGCTTCACCGCCCTGCAGGTCACCCGTCTTCATCAACACATCCAGACACTGTTTAAAGATTTACTTCTTTAAAGATTTAATCTTTAAAGATTAAAGATCTACCTCTCTTTCAGTCCTTTTCCAAGCCCAAAGCTTCCCTCTAATTTTCATACTGAACTTGGAGTTCTGTGAGGAATTTTGAGCTGCTTATCTAAGAGAGGGTGCACAGGAGGTTCGAGAGAATAATCCAGGGAGTGTAAAGGTTAAAATATGCTGAGCATTTGACGGCTCAAGGCCCATACTCACTGAAATGTAGAAGAATGAGGGGGATCTCTTTGAAACCTATTGAATATTGAAAGGCGTGGATAGAGTGATGTGGAGAGGCTGTTTCCCATAGTGGGGAAGTCCAAGGCCAGAGGACACTGCCTTAGGATAGACGGGTGTCCTTTCAGAACAGAGATATGGAGGGACTTCTTTTGCCAGAGGGTGATGAATCTGCGGAGTTTACTGCCTCAATTGGCTATGGAGGCCAAATCATTGCGTATATTTAAAGCAGAGGTTAATAGGTTGCTTGATTAGAAAGGGCCCAAAGGTTACAGGGAGAAGGCAGGGAATGGGATTGAAAGGGATTATAAATCTGCCATTTTTGAATGCCAGAGCAGACTCGATGGGCTGATCTAATTCTGCTCCTGTGTCTTATGGTCTAAATATTGGTAAGAGGAGTAAATCCATCCGGTTAATTTTAATTCATACATTCATTAACCTCAATTAAATTTCCTCTGTGCCCCCCTCCTGGTCAGTGAAAAACAAACCCAGTCTATCTAATCCTCCCTCATAACCACAATTGTCGTTTTGCCAGCATCAATCACCCATGAGCAGACTCACTGGGCTGAATAGTCTCATTCTGCTCCTACGTCTTATATCTTATCTTCGTAAGCACCCATTGTCAAAGCTGGTTTTCCCTTTCGGAAGCTGACTGGAATTGAAGTACAGCTTTCACTCCATGTGTATGCTGTGTCTCTCACTGTGGTAATTTGTTGGTGTTAACCTAGCAATCTTGAATAACTCAATCTGTCCATAACGTTGAGGTCTCCTGATAGAGTCACTCATTAAGATCTTGCACTACATCCTCCGCAAAGCTCAAAGCTGATCGTTAATCATCATTGTTGTTCTCTTTCAGGTCATTAATACGCTATCGTTCTTGTCCTACACCCTTATAGCACAAAGCAGAGGGATCTGGTAAGTGGTACTCTACTGTTGAGTTAGGTGGAAAACAATGAGAATTCAGTAGATTCATTTCTGGGACAGTCATTTTGTTGTATGAGAACAAAACTATACTTTTTACAGTTTAGAAAGACCAGGGCAATTCTCATTGAAATATAGTTGGCTGGTAAAATTCTATCTTCCCCAGAACATACTGTTGCAACTCTGCACTGCCATCGTAGAGAACATCCTCGCATCTGCCATCACTGTCTGGTTTGGTGCAGTCTCTTCTCGCCAGATACAAAAATTTCAGCTCAGCCCAAAAAAAAATCACTGTCTGAAGTCTGCCATCACTTCAGGACCTGTATGTGCCCAGGACAATGAAATGGGCAGGGCAAAACTGCCTTTTCTGAAAACTCCCTCTTGGAAAGTGCTAAAGGTCTATTAAGATTAAATCTTCATGCCTTCTTTGAAGTTTCTTCCCCCAGGCAATTAATCTGATCTACCATTCTAGTTATCCACCCCACATCCCCTTTATCTATTACTCCCATCACTAGACTGCACTGTGATCACCCTAAACCACATTTTATAATAAATACATTATAAATACATGCTGGTATTTATATATTCATTCACTTTTTATTTCATATCCATACTTCAACTTTATATAATTCTTTATAACTGGAAGATGTTGTTTTTTGTTAGATATTGTGCCCTGACTGTCACATCACAGCAAATTCCTCATACATGTACCTGGTACCTGTAAATGCATATGGCCAATAAAATGAGAACGATGGCTGTTGTGGACTAAATGGACAAAGATCCTCTCACCCTGTTGTATGACTGTGGCTCTAAATCTAAGTTTTTATTTTACACATATTTATCACTTTTCAAGTGCACTGCCGGGAGGGTGGCTGGGGCTGAAACATTAGGGACATTTAAGAGACTCTTAAACAGGCACATGAATGAAAGAAAAATGGAGGGTTATGGGCTGTGTAAGAGAGAATGGTTAGGTTGATGATGGAGTCAGCATAACATTGTGGGCTGAAAGGCCTGTACTGTGTTGTACTGTTCCATGTTCTATGTAATAGTTGGATTATGTTCTGCTTCCATTGTCTGAGAAATGTTTTTCTATATGGGACAACATATATAACCCACCCAGCCAACACACTTTTCGTCCCTCTTCCCTCCGGGAGAAGGCTCAGGAGCTTGAAGACTCATATGGCCAGATTTGGGAACAGCTTCTTTCCAACTATGATAAGACTGCTGAATGGATCCTGACCCAGATCTGGGCCGTACCCTCCAAATATCTGGACCAGCCTTTCGGTTTTTTGCACTACCTTACGGTCCCTTTTCTATTTTCTATTATGGGCAGAATTGTGTATGCAGTATAAAAAATACCAGAACTAATACAGTACTAGTACGGTAGTGGCAATCCAGAAGGAAAACAATACAAACAACATTAGAATCCCACCCACCCTGCATCTTATACATAACAGTGAAAAATGTAAGCGCATACATCTCATCTAAGACGTACACACGGGCTGAATTTCCGAACAGAGACTAAACATTCACGCTACGCGGTTGCATGCACAATCAGTCCTGATACAATAAAGTAAGACAAAAGGTACACTTTGGCACAACTTTTACAACGTATTGCCTGGTAGTTAAATTACAGGAAGCCTGACCTACTTGGATGGTGAGGAACTTGGTATAAGCCACGCTACCCAGCGTCAAATTCTTCACTCGTGGAAATCTAAAGCATCCACATGTAAAACATGTCAAATTACTGATATTCTCGATCCGCCAACAAGCATAAACAAATTCACATGGATATTGTCGATTAATGCTCACCTTTCCTCACCATGCCCAGCCTTGGGAGGAACTCAATTCCAATGCCCCATCAGCGTCTTCAGCAGAAAACAAAATGGTCTCCCCACTATCCTGCGCGTGTGTAATGACATCACCATCTCCCTGAAAGGCACAGACAACTATTCTAGCATTACCCAGATGGATGCCTAAGTACATTTTTAACGATACTGAATAAGATCCGACAGTCACCCGGTTACATTCTCCCCTGCATTCAACTAATGGTCCTCGATTACTCACTCACTACAAGGGTACTTTTAACCTCCTTAACTGCTTCTCTAAAGAAAACTGAACTGAGATTAGCCAGTATCTCAGACACTGCTGCCGGACTTATGGAAACCTCATCAAGGACTGACCTTGGTTCGCGATGTGGGTTAGAGTGCTGTCCAGCATTTACTCGTTTACTCCTGCGGGGTGCTGCTACAAGAGGGCTCCCGATCTCTGCCCCTGCACAGGCCGTCGTTGGCTCCCCAGTCCCAGTTCCAGAAGGTGTCATATTTTCGGAAGATATGCTGTCTAGACTAGGGTCGGGACCCTGTACACCCTGTTCTGACATATCTTCTACGACTATCACACCATTCTCTGAATCCTCAGGATCTGATTCATGCCCCAGAGGTGAGCTGGCCTGAGTTACTGGAGTTTGCAGTCTCCTTCGGGTAGCTGGAGGGGGATGGTTCTCACAGGGCCTGAGGTCTACCCTGTTCACCCTCTTGCTAGGCCCACCCTCCCAAGGTTCCACAGTGTATGTGTTGCCCATTACCTCTATCACCCTGTAGACAATTGAGTTCCAAGCTTCCTGGATCTTATTACGGCCTAATGGTCTGTTCCTGAAGTAAACCAGCACATCTACATCAACTTTGGGACAGTACACTTTGTCCTCCTGCCAGGCAATGCATTCTGCTGCCTTCTGTTCAGAGTATTCTTTTGCTCGGGCACGCGCATCCCTCAGTCGGCTCTGGTGTACAGCTAGCCAGTCATGTTTCCAGTCCACCGTCTGTTCTTGCCCCAGCAGAGTATCCACGGGCAAGTGGGGATCCGCCCCAAACAACAGGTAGTAAGGTGATTACCCAGTGGTGGCGTGAGGTGTCGCATTATATACATACACCAACTCGGGGAGATGTTCTGGCCATCTGCGTTTCTTTTCTGGAGACAACGTACGCAACAACTCATGCATCGTCCTGTTGAAACGCTCGCACTGCACGTTTCCAGTAGGATGATGAGGTGCGGTACGGCTTTTCTTTACCCCGTACAGTTTGCTAAGCACCGCAATGACCTCACTCTTGGAGTTACGGCCCCGGTCAGGATGCAATCTCTCAGGAACACCGTACTTCATGAACCATTCCCTCAACAGCACCCTTGCTGTGGTATCCGCCTTTCGATCCCGAGTCGGAAATGCTTGGGTGAATTTAGTGAAAACGTCCGTGACCACTAAGACATTCTCCCGCCCATCAGCTGCCGGCTCCAACACAGTGAAATCGACCGCTACAACTTCAAGCGGCCGAGAAGCCAGAAATGACTACGGGGGGGGGGGGGGTGCGGATCCTAGGCTGCGGCATCTTAGCTAGTACACAACGTGGACAATTTTTGACCCACCGTGCCACATCCTCGTGTATCCCCACCCAAAAACATCGGCTTCTCAACAGCTGCAGAGTACGTTCTATGCCTTGATGGCCCACAGAGTCATGTACCTACTCTAACACTTTGCTCCTCAAGCTGTTGGGTGCCAGAAGCTGGTAACACTGCCCAAGCTTCTCATCCTCAACTACCCTATACAGTAACACTTTACACTCCCCGATACTGTCCCAATGCCTTAATAGAGACAAAACGGGTTTAGGCAGAGTTTTACGCTCCTGAGCACTCAGCTTTCTTTTCTGATCCCATAAGTCTCTTAGGACACCTAACACAGGGTCTTGTTGCTGAAAAGTACGCGTCCCCATTAGTGTAACCCGGGAGGGTTGGAGTGCCCTCTTGCGTCGGATCACTTACCTCACTAGTACCAGCTTCCCAGGCTCAAATCTGCTTAACCCTACAGCTGTTAAGACCAGCAGTAACCAGTGCCGGGTCAAGAGCAGTGCCGCGATTGACCGAACTACAGATCGCCACAGCCCCATCGAACTCCACATCCTCTGAGGCAGGTTCAGGCTCCCCTGCAAATGGCTGCCTTGAGAGTGCATCAGCCACAGTATTGCTCCGACCCGGACAATACTGGACATCGAAGTCAATCACTGACAGCTGTGAGATCCATTTCTGCTCCACTGCTCCCAACTTGGCAGTTTTCAAGTGGGATAGGGGGTTATTGTCAGTGATTACAGTGAATTTGGAACCCAACGAGTATCCATGAAACTTCTCTACTACAGCCCACTTAAGTGCAAGCAGCTCCAATTTCATGCGGCTATAATTCCTATCATTCTTCTCGGCATTCCTTAATTGCCGGCTTGCATATGCAATAACCCTCTTACCCCGTCCCTGCTGTTGGTATAACACAGCTCCTAGCCCATGATTGCTGGCATCGGTCTCCACTATAAGGGGCTGGGAGAAATCGGCAAAGACAAGGATGGGGGAACTGGTCAGTTTCTCTTTGAGCAAGTCAAAGGTAGTCTGATATTCTTCTGTCCAAGACTGTTGTAACAGCCAGTTTGTTTTACTCGCCCTTTACTCTATATCACCATTTGGAACTGTATGGCTTCCTGAAACACTCTACCATCTTCAAAGCACTTGGGGAGGTCATGGCTATTGTACCGTGCATCTTGGAAAGGGACGGCTAGGGAAATCGAGGTGGAGTTAATGTGCATGGGAGAAATACAGGGAAATAGTGGAGAATCTCTTATACTCCAACTGCAGGGAACCTGGATTTAGTGACTGGAAGACACCAGCAACTGAGAACAACTACTTTACTTTGCCTCAGTCGAGGAGGGTTCACACAGGAAATTGACTGTATCACGAGTGATTTACAGGAGGTTAACTAAATCTGTCTTTTCCCAGCTCTTTCCCAACTGAGGACAGCTTGCCTGATGATGAGATCTACAGTGGGCTCTCTGACGTTATTGAGTAAGTTGCTGTTTACTTGTCTGCACTCTGCACACTCAGTAATATCTCGTTTAATTTTGAAGCCTCCCGCTGCATCCTCACCAACAAAATGGGATCATCAACACGAGAAAGTCTGCAGATGCAGGAAATCCAGAGCAACTCTTACAAAATCCTGCAGGAACTCAGCAGCTCAGGCAGCATCGATGAAAAGGAATAAACTGTCGACGTTTCGGGCTCAGACCCATCCTCAGGACCGAGAAGGAACAGGGAAGATGCCAGAATGAAAAAAAGATGGGGGAGTGGAAGGAGGATAGCTAGAAGATGATAGAGGAAGCCAGGTGGGTGGGAAGGGTCAAGGGCTGGTGAAGAAGGATCTGATAGGAGAGGAGAGTGGACCAGAAGGGAAAGGAAGGAGAGGGGACCCAGAGGAGGTGACAGGATGGTGAGAAGAGATAATAGGTCAGAATGGGTAATAGAGGAAGGGGAAGGGGGGGGTGTGAAATGGGATCATTGATCCTATGGGAAAAGGAATTTTCTTAAACTTCTTTTAAAAACATTAATGATTTTAACTCAATTTGAACACTTTTTAAATGTCACTGAGTATCAAAAGCCAGATGGAAAGTCTGGGAGCAAGATCTCAGAGTAACTCTCCCAAGGTCATCTTCTTCCTCCTTGGGTGCAAAAGGTCAAATTTAGATTTTAGATCTATAGACCTACAGCACGTAACAGACTCCTCCAGCCAGTGAGCCCGCGCCGTTCAATTACACCCACGTGTCCAGTTAACCTACTAACATCTTTGGAATGTGGGAGGAAACCAGAGTACCTGGAGGAAATCCACACAGTCACGGGGAGAACATACAAACTCTTTAAAAGCAGCATTGATCCTGGGCTGATGGTGCTGTAATAGTGTTACGCGAGTGACCGTGCTACCATGCCACCATTATGTTGGTGAAGAGTCCCTGCTATGAGCCATTTTACTACATCTCAAGTTCCTATGTTACTGTGGTTGGATCTGTCGTCCAGGTGGGTTGGGTGTGTGAGTGTGTGTGCGTGCGTGTGTGTGTGTGTGTGTGTGTGTGTGTGTGTGTGTGTATATGTGTGAGTGTGTCTGTGTGCGTGTGAGTGTGTGTGTGAGAGAGAGAGAGAGAGAGTGTGTGTGTGTGTGTGTGTAAACAATGATCATTCTTTTAGGCTTTCTCTAGCCTGTTATGACCCTTTCTTTTGTACATCCACAGTGATACAGGAGAGGAAGATGATGACCTTTATGATTGCGTGGAGGATGAAGATGATGAAGGTGGTGAAATCTATGAAGACCTGATGAGGACTGAGGTGATGATGGCACCGGTATGTACCACCAACCCTGACATTTCTAAGTCTGCTTCCTCTCCAAATGCACCTAAAGCACTATTCCTCTTACAAGAGGCTGCATCGAGACTATTGTGTAGGAAAATCAAGCATGGTAGTCATCATGAACACTGGCTTGTCTAAGGTTGAGAAGTTCACCTCCCAAGAGGAAGGAGCTGGACAGAGATTGGAAACAGGATCTCTTGACCTCCTTTGCAGCCAGGTGCCATTTTCAGACAAGACATTCACTGACAGATTGTCAATGATAATGCGAGACAATTCAGCTGAAGGGCATTGACTCAAATGTTGACATTTAATTTCCCTCTATCGATGCTGACTGGAATAAAGGGGGATGAGAGGTAACTTAAATAGAGGTGCATAAGATGAAAAGAAGCATTGATAAGAGTGGACAGCCAGGATGGAAATAGCTAATAGAAGAGGGCATAATTTTGAGGTGATTGGAGGAAAGTATAGGGGCAACTTGGTGTGAGAAATAGGTTTTTTTACACAGAGAGTGATGGTCACGTGAACTGCACGTCAGATACATTAAGGATATCTAAGGGCAGAGGTTCCTAACCTGGGGTCCACAGACACCTCGGTTAGTGGTAGGGATCTGTGGCGTAAAAATGGTTGAGAACCCGTGTCTAAGAGACTCTTAGGTGGTACGTGATAAACGAGAAATGGAGGGCTATATGGAATGGAAATGATAGATTAATCTTGGACTAAGTTAAAATGTTGACAGAACATTGTGAACTGAAGGGCCTGTACTCTTCGATGTTCTATATTCTATGTTTTATGTTCTAGGCCTCACTGACTTCCTCCAGAGTTAGTGTGTTGTTCTATATACCAGAATGTCAGTCTCTTGTGCCTTTTCAATGAGAGATTGTCTGGTTTTCTTTTTTTGTCTGAAGGTGAGGAGACTGAAGGGTGATTTAATATGCAAGGGTATAAGTGGGTAGATAGGGTAGATGGTTATTGGCACATTAGCCTTCATAAATTTGAGTACAGGAGATGGGATATTATGTTGAAGTTCTATAAAATGTTGGTGAGGCCTAATTTGTGTGCAGTTTTGGTCACCTACCTACAGGAAAGATGTAGATAAAGTTGAAAGTGTACAGGGAAAATTTACAAGGATGTTGCCGGGTCTGGAGGACCTGAGTTATAAGGAAAGATTGAATCAGTTATAACTTCATTCCTTGGAACATAGAAGATTGAGAGGAGATTTGATAGAAATCTAAATTATGAGGGATATAGATAGGATTAGAATGTCTGAAGGGCCTGTTTCTCTGCTGTACTTTTCTAACTATGGCAGAAACCTTTCTATGTGAGGCTTAGAGGGAATGTGAGGAGAGAATTTGATCCACTCATGCACAGTTAGACTGGCGAATGGAAATGGAATGTAGGGATATGGATCATGCTCCATAATTTAATTTGATGTCAGTGTCAGCACAGACACAATGGGCCAAAAGGCCTGTTCCTGTCCCATTCTGTTCTATGTACATGTCACTAAGTCTTCTTCTACTTCACAGACAACATTTAAAAGTTACTTTTTTTGGGCTGTTTGTTGATTCAGACTCCAGCATCTTCAGTATTGCATGTCTCATCAATAATATCGTATTTGACTAGTCATTCTGACCAGTTAAACCACTGATATCCTCCCCATTTTATTGTTGTACCTGCTCTTTTACAATGCCCATATTTGCATAGATAGGTTTTGAAATGAGCTGCACTCATAAACTGGATTGTATTTCAACCTCAGAAATGGACAATTAAAAAGTATTTAATATCAATAATATCAAATCAGTCAATAAATCAAATAATATCAAATAATCTACTAGAAGTCAATAATATCAAATAATGTACTGGAAGATCTCAGTGGGTGGAGCAGTGTCTCTGCGAGGAATGGATTTGTCACCATTCAGGTGATAAGCAACCATCGTCCTTCCCATCCCCAACCTTCCATTCTGGCTTCTTCCCCTCTCCTCACAGTCCTGATGAAGGGTCTCGGCCTGAAATATTGTCTGTTTATTCCTCTCCAAAGCTGCTGCCTGAGCTGCTGAGCTCCCCCAGCATTTTGTGTGCTTTGCTCTGGGTTTCAGCAACCGCACAATCTCTCGTGTTGATTATTGTTCTCTGCAATGTTTGCAAATCCCAGCGATACTACACGTGTGCATTTGCGTCATTGGTTCTTGTGACCAGGGACAAGAGTATGCAATGAACTGTGGCCTTTAACTGGAACTTGTATTTCAACCTCAGAGACAGACGGAACTTGACAAACGGGCCTGTTGCCTTCAGGAGATAAAACAGACAGAGGAGAAGTACACACAAACGCTGGAATCCATTTACCTGGTAGGTTGGGCACTAGTTCCATAAGTATATGTTACTCTGTACTAACCTAGTTGCACTAGTATTTTCTCAGCAGGTCAGGCAGCATCTATGGAAAAGGATAAACAGTTGACGTTTCAGGTGGTGATGAAGGGTCTTGGCCCGAAATGTCGACTGTTTGCTCTTTCCCATAGGTGCTGCCTGACCTGCTGAGCCCCTCCAGCATTTTGTGTGTGTTGCCTTGGATTTACAGCATCTGCAGATTTTCTTGTCTTCGCACTAGTATTGTTTTTTGGGTTGTAGGTTCAACCTTCAGGAGGACAAAATCAAACTCCAAAACTGGGAAGATTAAATCTGAGTATTTAATTAACTCTTGAATTTAAAATAAATTAATCTATTATTGTCACACGTGCTGAAATGCAGTGAAAAAACATTGTTTTGCACTCCATCCATACAGATTGCTTCCATTATAGCGTCGGTCAGGATGATCACACATTAATCGGATGGATTGTGTAATTGTTTGTTCTGGTCCGTGTTGCTCACTGTCACAGGAATTTCTATCTTTCTTTTTCAGCATTTTTACAAACCACTGCAACGATTCCTTGAGCCCCGAGATCTAGAGGATATATTTCTCAACACTGAGGTAAGCCCCTCTCTGTCTGAGAGTCTCTGACTCGTAATCTGATCTTTATTTTAAATTATATATTTAAAATATACACTCAGTTGTCACTTTATTACATACCTTCTGTACCTAATAAAGTGGCCACTGAGTGTATGTTTGTGGTCGTCAGCTGCTGTACATCATCCATTTCAAGGTTCGATTCAGAGATCCTCTTCTGCATACCACTGTTGTATCGCGTGATTTTTTGAGTTATTGTCGCCTTCTTGTCAGCTTGAACCAGTCTGGCCATTCTCCTCTGACCTCTCTCATTAACAAGGCATTTTGCCCACAGAATTGCCGCGCACTTGATACATATTTCTTTGTTTTTTTTTAACCATTCTCTATAAAGTCTAGAGACAGCTGTGTGTGAAAATCCCAGGAGATCAGTGGTTTCTGAGATACTGAAACCAACCCGTCCAGTATCAACAATCATTCCACGGTCAAAGTCACTTAGATCACATTTCTTCCCCATTCTGATGTTTGGTCTGAACAACAACTGAACCTCTTGACCATGTCTGCATGCTTTTATGCATTGAGTTGTTGCCACATGATTGGCTGCTTCGATATCTCCATTAACGAGCAGGCGTACATAATAAAGCAGCCGCTGAGTGTACTTGCCACATTCATGACTGAGGAAATGAATAGGTGATTCTGTTCTTTCTCTCCCTCCCTTCCTTCAAGATACAGGCCAAAGCCTGTCTCTTTGACAGAACTGCCCTAATATGTGGCTTGGTGTAAACATTTCTTGAAGCACCATACAAAGTTGCTTGGTGGGCCAAAGTCACAGGTGTATAAATGGTAGTTGCTGTAAAGCTTTGCTTGATGCTGACTGGATATATCAATGCTCCCTATGCTTTGTCCTGAATGAAAACAAAGATAATGAATTATAGGAACGGCTACTCTAAAAATCATAATCATTAAGATTTGGGAGTGAGGTCACTTGCTACCTCTTGGGTCAACAGAAAGTGGGACTGCATTTTACACTGCAGCGGCAGACTGGATGTAATTTAAATGAGGCATCTAGTCCATACCAGGCACCCAGCCCAAATTCACACCATTCTTAGTAATCTGTTGGTGGATTAAGAGTACCATCATGGGTACAGCTCTCACTACCATTCTGTGACATCTACAAGCAGTGGTGCCTCAGGAAGGCTATGTCCATCATTAAGCTCTCCCTCCATCTGCTCATGACTATTCTCAATGCTGCCATTAGGCAGAAGGTACAGGAGCCTCGTTCCAACAACAGCTTCTGCCCCACTGCCAATCTGAAATGCCCTAATTCTACCTCAGACCTCAAATCCATTTCCCTCAGCTTGCAAAAATGTTATATCTATTTTTGTTTCGATTTTCAAGTTATGTGTAATTTATGTTAATTAAAGTTTGTATCATTTATGTTAAACATGTATGTAGGGTACTGTGCTGCTGGAGCAAAAGGAATTAACATTATACCCTAAATATGTATGCGTATGACATTAAACTTGAAATTGAAAACTTGCTTTCATTGTCTATTTCTAGTTACTTCTGACCTGGGAGGCAATGGCCAACAAACACCAGCCATACCAGTAATATTCCCAATTTTCTCGAGAAAATTGAGAATATTAGCTCCCTCAAGCTGTCAGGCTGATCGACCCCACCACCCATATACAGTATATATACACACATGCATATAAATAGCTAGGGTGTGTCAGACTTTTGCACAGTCCTGTAGTCATTTTATGTATTGCACTGTACTGCTGCCACAAAAAATAAAACAAATTTCATAACATATGTGAGTGATGACAAACCTGATTCTGATATGGGTCTCTATTGTGGACAGAGAATAGAAAGGGGAATCATGGTTGGGAAATGGGGAAGGGAGAGGGGAGGGAGCAGGAAGCACCAGAGAGACATTCTGTAATGATCAATAAACCAATTGTTTGGAATCAAATGACTTTGGCTGGAGTCTCAGGTCTGGGTGTATCTGAACCCGTGCCACACTCACCCTTCCCCCGCCCCGGCACCCCTTCTCTGTCACATGCCCCACACCTCTTCCGCGACGCTCCACCCTCGCCAGACCCAACATCCTTTGCTCCCGCCAGATTCACGGATTTGCTCTCTAATCCATGTTGACAAATACAGTACTGTGCAAAACTCTTGTGTACCCTAGTTATATATGTAAAAAAGACTTTAGCACAGGACTGTACATACAGTCTATGTATATAAGTTACACTGTATAGGATAGGATTGCTTTTATATTTATTGTGTTTTTATTTTCTTTCTTTCTTTCTTTTTAAATCTTTTTATTAATTTTTCAAAATTATAAACTCAATAACAAAGTTGGTACAAAGAGATTGGAAAAATGTTCATCAGCATATATAAAATGAATTTTAAGTGACATCAAAATAAAAGACTTCCAAACTCATAATGAGATTAAACATTAACAAAGAAATAAAAAGAAAAAAAATATATAAACAAAAAAGCCCAAAAGAAAAAGAGAAAAAAAAAAACAAAAAAAAAAAGGCAAAACAGGGCTAGACCAACAACTTGTATCAGACAAGTTCCATAATGTCGCTAACTCCGCTCCCCTCTTCATATAATTTTAGAAAAAAGATTCGGAAAGGTCAGATTACATCATATGAAAATGTTGCACAAAAGGTTTCCAGGTATCTTCAAATTTAACCGAAGGGTTAAAAATATCACTTCTAATTTTTTCTAAATTTAAACTTAATATGGTTTGAGAAAACCATTGGAATGCAGTTGGAGGATTAATTTCCTTCCAGTTCAACAAAATAGATCTTCTCGCCATTAAAGTAACAAAAGCTATCATTCGAGAGGCTGAAGAAGATAAAGATCTATGTTCTACCACTGGCAATCCAAAGATTGCCGTCATAGGATGGGGTTTTAAATCAAAGCATAGAACTGCTGATATAATATCAAAAGTGTCTTTCCAATATTTTTCCAAAAGAGGACAGGACCAAAACATATGAGTTAAAGAAGCCACTTCAGAGTGACATCTATCACAAGTAGGGTTTATATGGAAATAAAAACGAGCTAGTTTATCTTTGGACATATGAGCTCTGTGTGCTACCTTAAATTGTATTAAAGTATGTTTAGCACATATAGAAGAAGTACTAACTAATTGAAAAATTTTATCCCATTTCTCTGTAGGCAGGAAAAGTTGAAGTTCCCTTTCCCATTCATTTTTAATTTTATCAGATATACCTGGCTGTAATTTCATAATTATATCATAAATTATTGCTATTAATCCCTTCTGCAAAGGATTAAAACCTAAAATTTTAGTGTTTTTATTTTTATCGTGTTCTTTATGTTTACTGTATTTTTTATACTGCATTAGATCCAGAGTAAAAAATATTCCATTCTTCTTTACGCTCATGTACTGAAGAATGATGATAAACAATGTTGAATCTTGAAGTTGATAAAATATACAGCTAGTCAACAACATAACATGCGAGCCAGACTGGGTAAGGTTGGCAGATCTCATTATCTCATTTCCTGAAGGATGTTAGTTAACCGGACGTGGTTTTACAAAACACCAGCACTTTTGTGATTGAGGTGAGCTTTCAGATTTCGGATGTATTTAACAAAACCATAAGACATAGGAGCAGAATTAGGCCATTCAGCCCATCAAGTCCAATCTGCCATTCAATCAATGGTTATGTATTTTCCCTCTCAATCCCATTCTCCTGCCTTCTCCCCATAAGCTTTGATATCCTGACTAATACAGAACCTTATTAATCTTCACTTTAAATATACCCAATGACTTGGCTTCCACAGTTGTCTGCAGCAAGGAATTCCACAGATTCACTGCCCTCTGGCTCAAGAAATCCCTCCTCATCTCTGCTCTAAATGGACGTTCTCGTATTCTGAGGTTATGTCCTCTGGTTCTAAACTCCTCCACGATAGGAAACACCTTCTCTGATGACTCTTTACTGAATCATTGGGTCATACAGCACAGAAACAGACTGCAGTGTCCCATGTACCTTTATGATTGAATGTGTCCCAACAAAATCATTCAAAGTTCACCCCAACCAAAAGCCCTAGGTGAACCATGAGGTCCATGATCTGCTGAAGGCCAGGTCAGTGGCATTCAGGTCTGATGACCCAGCAAAATACAAGACGTCCAGGTACAGTCTCCAGAAAGTCATCTCAAGTGCAAAGTGGCAATACTGGACCAAACTTGAGTCACTGGGGATGCTCAAGAACTGTGTCAAGCTTGAATGCTATCACCTCTGACAAAGTGAAACCAAGCAACATAGGTGACAACAAGGCTTCGCTCCCAGATGAACTCAATGCCTTCTCTGCTTACTTTGATGGCAAAACTTAGAGGACCCTTTATGAACTCCCAGAACCACTGATAACTCGGAGATTTCAGTCTCTGAGGCCATTAGCTGACATTGTTAATCTCTTGTTTCATAAGTTTGGGGTATCCACCTGCTTCAAGCAGACTTCAACTATACTGGTGCCTAAGAAGAACGTGGTAACCTGCCTCAAGAACTATCGTACAGAAACACTTACACCCACTGTGATGAAGTGTTTTTGAGGTTGGTGGTGAAACATATCAACTCCTGCCGAAGAAGTGACTTGAGTCCGCTCCAATTTGCCTACCAGCACAGCAGGTCCATAGCAGATGCCATTTTACTGGCTCTCTACTCAACCTGGAACATCTGGACTGTAAAGGTGCCTACACCAGGATGCTCATTATTGACTACAGCTCACCATTCAATACTATCATCCCATCAAAACTACTCAATAACCTTCAAGGCTTTGGCCTCAATACCTCCTTGTGCAATTAGATCCTCAATTTCTTCATTTGTAGACCCCAATCAGTTTGGATTGGCAACATCTCCTCCACAATCTCCACAAGGCTGTATGTTTAGCCCCCTGCTCTACTTGCTTTATACTTTTGACTGTGTGACTAATCACAGCTCCAATGCCATATTTAAGTTTGCTGACAACCGCGCTATCATTAATGAATCAAAGGTGGTGGTGAATCAGCACATAGGAGGGAGATTAAAATCTGGCTGAGTGGTGCCACAACAACCTCTCACCCAATGTCAGCAAGACCAAAGCTGATTATTGACTTGAGCGGAAGGGAACTAGAGGCCCATGAACCAGTCCTTATCATGGGATCAGAGGTGCAGAGGATCAGCAACATTAAATTCCTCCGTGTTATCACTTCAGAGAATCTGTCCTGGGCCCAGTACATAATTGTAACTGTGACGAAGGCACAGCTATGCTTCTACTTCCTTAGAAATTTGCAAAGATTTGCTATGGCAGCTATAACTTCTATAGATGTGTATTAGACAGTTTATTGACTGGCTGCATCATAACCTGGTATGGAAACACCAATGCTCTTGATTGTGGATATGGACCAGACCATCACGGTTAAAGTCTTCCCCACCTCTAAGCAAATCCACATAGAGTTTTGCGATAGGAAAGCAGCACATATCAAGGATGCCCACCCACCCAGGTCATGCACTTTTCTTGCTGCTGCCATCAGGTAGAAGATACAAGAGCCTCAGGTCCCACATCACCAGGTTCAAGAACAGTTATTACCCCTCAGCCATTGGTCTCTTGAACCAAAGGGGATAACTTCACTCAACTTCACTTGCTTCATTACTGAACTGATCCCACAACCTATGGGCTCTCTTTCAAAGACTCTTCACCTCATGTTCTGAATATTTATTATTTTTTTCTTTTGTGTACTTGCAGTTTGTTGTCCTTTGCACATTGGTTATTAGTCGGCCCTGCTGGGTGTGGCCACTCATTGACTCTATTGTGTTTCATTGGATTTACTGAGTGTACACAATCTCATTGTTGTATAAAGTGATATATATGTAGTTGTTAATGAATTTACTTTAAACATTGAACTAGCTGATACCCTTCAATTCCCTTCAATTCTCCAGAACAAAACTGCACTAAGGCCAACTAACAGGCGTCAATTAATCAACATGGGGTTGGGATGTGGGAGGGAACCAAAACACCTGGAGGATACCCACAGAGTCATGGGGAGGGTCTGTAAACTCCATACCATGGTAGTCTGGGTTTGTCATGGGGAGGGTCTGTGAACTCTATACCATGGTAGTCTGGGTTTGTCATGGGGAGGGTCTGTAAACTCCATACCATGGTAGTCTGGGTTTGTCATGGGGAGGGTCTGAAACTCCATACCATGGTAGTCTGGGTTTGTCATGAGGACGGTCTGTAACCTCCATAACATGGTAGTCTGGGTTTGTCACGGGGAGGGTCTGAAACTCCATACCATGGTAGTCTGGGTTTGTCATGGGGAGGGTCTGAAACTCCATACCATGGTAGTCTGGGTTTGTCATGACGAGGGTCTGTAAACTCCATACCATGGTAGTCTGGGTTTGTCATGGGGAGGGTCTGTAAACTCCATACCATGGTAGTCTGGGTTTGTCATGGGGACGGTCTATAAACTCCATACCATGGTAGTCTGGGTTTGTCATGGGGACGGTCTATAAACTCCATACCATGGTAGTCTGGGTTTGTCATGACGAGGGTCTGTAAACTCCATACCATGGTAGTCTGGGTTTGTCATGGGGACGGTCTGTAAACTCCATACCATGGTAGTCTGGGTTTGTCATGACGAGGGTCTGTAAACTCCATACCATGGTAGTCTGGGTTTGTCATGGGGAGGGTCTGTAAACTCCATACCATGGTAGTCTGGGTTTGTCATGGGGACGGTCTATAAACTCCATACCATGGTAGTCTGGGTTTGTCATGACGAGGGTCTGTAAACTCCATACCATGGTAGTCTGGGTTTGTCATGACGAGGGTCTGTAAACTCCATACCATGGTAGTCTGGGTTTGTCATGGGGAGGGTCTGTAAACTCCATACCATGGTAGTCTGGGTTTGTCATGGGGACGGTCTATAAACTCCATACCATGGTAGTCTGGGTTTGTCATGACGAGGGTCTGTAAACTCCATACCATGGTAGTCTGGGTTTGTCATGGGGACGGTCTGTAAACTCCATACCATGGTAGTCTGGGTTTTCGGATCTGAGAGACGACAGTACAGCCTGCTGTATCACAACGTCACCCAGCTTTAGTTCATACCCGTGTCTCTGGATCAGTGGCCTGTTCCTACTTGAAGAAATAACTTCCATTAGGTACTCAGGTAGCCATTATTCTGCTCATTGATTGACACCTCATTCCACTCGGGAGGAGATTGGACAGCACGGTATCATAGCGGTTAGCGGGTTCTGTACGTTCACCCCGTGACCGTGCGGGTTCTGTACGTTCACCCCGTGACCATGTGGGTTCTGTACGTTCACCCCGTGACCGTGCGGGTTCTGTACTTTCACCCTGTGACCGTGCAGGTTGTGTACGTTCACCCTGTGACCGTGTGGGTTTCCTCTTGGTGCTCTGGCTTCCTCCCACATTCCGAAAGCACACCGGTTAGTTGGTTAATTGGTCACGTGGATGTATTGGTGGTGCAGAAAGGCCTACTACCCTGCTGTATCTCTGAAGTAAAACAAAGTTATTATGTTGTCTTGATGCCTATCACCACTGACTCCGAACTAAAAGCAGTTAACAGCCAGGCCCTCTGGAGAGTCTACAGTCACGTGTAGGGCAAACCAGGTGGGTGAGGAGGCAGAGAACCAATACTATAAATGGTCAACAGACATCCATCAGTTCTTTGACGCCGCGGTGTTCGGTGAGCTTGGCAGAGCTTGCAGACGTTTCATCACCAGTCGCGGTGATGTCCTCAGTGCGCAGTTGTTGGTGTTCCTCTCTGGGAGCATTCGCATTTATATCAGCCCCCATTCCTCTGCCTCAGTCCTGATTGGCTACCCCTTCAGTTGACCTTTGATTTCTATTGGCTCGCATTTCTTTGGCTCTTACGGGTTAATAGATTACGTCTATTTTGATATGGTTGTTTACGGAGTTATTAGGAGAGAAATCAAAGGTCAACTGAAGGGATAGCCAATCAGGACCGAGGCAAATGAACAGGGGCCTCTATAAAGGCAAGCACTGCCAGAAAGAGAAGCACCAGCAGTTGTGCACTGAGGATGTCACCTCAACTGGTGATGAAACGTTTGCAAGCCTTGGTGAACACCACAATATCAAACACCTCAACCTGAGCTGCCAATATTCACCACCATCCTTACCTTCTTAATCATAATGGAGGAGACAAGTGGGGCTGTTTATCTGAGTTTGTATGACCTTGTACTTTTTCTGTACATTGATACTGAGTCAGATTGCTAAGGTACCTGGAGCAGGAAACATTAACAGTGAATCATCCAGTAATTTTACATCTGTCTTGACTCTACAGAAATTGTTGAACGTGCACAAGTCTTTATCAGAAGAAATCCAAACCTCTATCACCTTAAATGATGCCCAGAACCTCTATGAAATCTTCAATAACTACAAGAAAAGGTGAGCATGTGACAGACCAGTAATGCTGAAATGAATCTAATCCTTTCCACAGGTGAAGGTTTGAGGAGATGCGAGCATTTCAATGTGGGCTTCCTTTGTTCGCTGTTGCCTTTGAAGTTTACACTCAGTGGCCATTTTATTGGGTACCTTCTGTGCCCAACAAAGAGGCCACGGAGTGTATGTTCATAGTCTTCTGCTGCTGTAGCCCAACCACTTCAAGGCTCAATGTGTTGTGTGTTCAGAGATACCCTTCTACACACCACTGTTGTAACGTGTGGTTACTTGAATTACTGTCACCTTCCCGTCAGATTGAGCCAATCTGACCATTCTCCTCCGACCTGTCTCATTAACAAGGTGTTTTCACCCACAGAACTGCTGCTCTCTGATGTTTTCTCATTTTTGCATCATTTTCTGTAAACTCTACGGACTGTTGTGCATGAAAATCCCAAGGAATTGTTGAGATAGTCAAACCAGCAACAATCATTCCACAGTCATAGATATTTCAATCATATTTCTTCCCCATTCTGATATTTGGTCTGAACAGCAACTGAACTTCTTGACCATGTCTGTAAGCTTTTATGCACTGAGTTGCTGCCACCTGATTAGATATTTGCGTTAACGAGCAGGCGTGCAGGAGCAACTAATAAACTGGCTGCTGAGTGTAAGTAACTTCTCTCTGTCCTGCATTACCATCCTTCAACCTTTCTCTCCTCACCTCCTGCATTCCACTGATCCTAGCTGGGACTCCGGCACAGAACCACAGTCCATTTGCAGTACATGGCACATTTAACCTGGAAAATTGTGGTTTCAGAGCCACATTCCTGGATTTAAAATAATGGCCCAGAACTTGTAGTTTGTAGCAAATATGAAAAACTATTTTTCCCAATGTAGGAAGACGGTTATGGGATTTGGGGAGGACCTGATACAAGTAAACACAAAATGCATTTTTGAAATGCAGGGTCGAGAGATGACTTTCTGCTGGTTGGAGGAAGAACATGGAACTTCTCAACAGTGCTCCTTACAACTAATACACAATAACAGCATGCTTCTGACTGGGATTGGCTTGTTATTGTTATAGGTACCAAGATACAGAGACAAACTTTTGTTCTACACTTCACCCAGACAGATCGGGCCATATGTAATTACAGCATCACTATTGTTGCATTTTGTGGGAATATTACAGTACGTGCTTACATTGGCTGCAACGTTTCCGACACTGGTGACACTCGGAAAGTACAAGGTATCACTGGCTGTAGCGTGCTTCAGAATGTTCTAAGCTTAAGGAGGCAGACACGAAACCTGAAAATCCTTGTGATTCGCAGCAGATCAGGCAGCATCCATGGAGAGAGAAACAGAGATAATGTTTCAGGTCAATGATCATCCAGAGATCTTAAACTCCATTTAATACTGACAGCCTGAAATATTTCTCTTTCTTGCCAGCCTACTGAGCATTTCCAGCATTTCATTTTAACCATCCATGTTTGCACCCTCTCACAATGTACAAAAACTACAGTGACTGTCAGGTCAGCAGGAAAAGCCATCGTCTGCAGTCTGCCATCACTGCCGGATTTGTATGTGTCCAGGATAAATAGGAGGGCAGGAAGTATCATTGTGGACACCCACCAAACTTCTTTTTACAGAAGCTCACTTCCAGAAAGCACCATAAGGATATTGAAACAAAAATTTAAAAGTTTATTCCCCCAGGTAGTTAGTGTAATCAACAATCAGGTTTGCCACCCCACACTCCTCTGTCTCAGTCACTGAACTGCAGAAACTTTAAAACACTATTTATATCTGCATTGTAAATATATACTGGCATTTCTTTATCTATATTTTATTCCATATCCATAGATTAACCTCTAACTTTATTTTATATACAGTACTTTAGCTAGACTGCACAGTTCTAAGTCATTTTATGTATTGCACTGTCCTGATACCACAAAAGAAAACCAAATTTCATGACACATGTGAGTGATGATAAACCTGATTCTGATATGGGTCTCTATTGTGGACTGAGAGTGGGAAGGGGACAGGGAAAGGGAAATCATGGTTGGGAAATGGGGAAGGAGAGGTAAACCAATTGTTAGGAATCAAATGACCTCGGCTGGTGTCTCAGGGCTGGGTGTGTCTGCACCCGAGCCATCCCTTGCCACTGGCACCCCCTACTCTTCCACCTGTCCCACAGCACTCCACCCTCGCCATTCCCAACATCCTTTGCTCTTGCCATCCTTACAAACTAGCTTCTCACTCCACGTTGTCAAACACAGTACTGTGCATAAGTCTCCGGCTCCCTCGCTATATATACATACCTTAGACAGTACTGTCTTCTCTTATTCTTTATAATTGTTAAATGGTGTTTAATTATTGCATGTCGTGCCAGCTCACCAGGACAAATTCCTAATATATGTAACCAGCAAAACCCTAATCTGTACACTTCAGCAACACAATAACCACTTTGATCACTTTGCACCGAAATGGACGTTTATGTTCCAACAGTGTCTTTTCTTGTATAATTGTGCTTCTGAATACTGCTTTCTGATGCTATGTACCCGTTATGCTGCAGCAGGTATGGGAAATAACACTGATCCTTGATATGATAACTGACATAACTGTTTGGCCAGCGGATGTTTGCATTCTCTTGGGTTTCTGTGTAGTGGATAGCACAACCCTTTACAGAGCAGGTGACCCGGGTTCAGTTCCCACCACTGGCTGTGAGGAGTTTGTACATTCTCCCTGTGACCGCGTGGGTGTTCTCTGGCTGCTCCAGTTTCCTCCCACAGTCCAAAGACCTACCGGCTAGTAGGTTAATTGGTCTTTGTAAATTGTCCCATCTTTAGGCAGGCTAGGATTAAATTGGGGCTTGCTGGGCAGCGTGGTTTGAAGGGCTGGAAGGCCCTTTTCTGCACTGTATCTCAATAAATAAATAAAGCCAATTTGTGAAAACAATAAGGCTCATTAAAGGAGCAACACACACAAAATGCTGGAGGAACTCAGCAGGTCAAGCAGCATCTATAGAGGAGAATAAACAGACGATGTTTCAAGCTGAGACTCTGCATCAGTTCCCCTCTGTAGAGGCTGCTTGAGTTGTTGAGCTCCCCCTTATGTTGTGTGTGTGGCTGCCCCGTGAGCAAGCAAATCTCAAGGTTGTATAATTTATACTTTCTTTGATAATAAATGTACTTGAATCTTAAATATTTCCAGCATCTGCAGAACCTTGTGTGTCAATAGCTTGATAAAGGAATCAGTCAGATTACCCGAGTAGCTGCTGTAACTTTCAAGCAGGCGCTACCTCTGCCTTTTGATAATTAATAATAATTTTGATAATTAATAATAATAACGAGTAAGTAATACTCATTGAGAACTGGAGCAGGACTGACCACTATCCTTTGTTTGTTTGAAGGTTGCTTCTGTATGGAAGGTACTGCAGCCAGGTTGAGGCAGCCACAAAGCACCTGGACAGGATTGCAAGCACGAGGGAAGACATACGGTTGAAATTGGAGGTGGGAGCCTTCGGAAGTTGCAGTTCTTCCTTGATAATATTTTCATTCATTGACACTTTTCTCACCTATGGAATTTTAGCCAGAATTTTCTGGTCTCGTGGCTCGGGATTGTGTGGTGGTGCAAGGGGATGGTGACTGGGAAATTCAGGTGTTCCATGCTGAAGTGTCTCAACCTGAAAAGTTTATTCCCTTTGCCCGACTTGCTGAGATCCTCCAGAATTTTGTGTGTTTTACTCAGGATTTTCAGCATCTGCAGAACCTCTTGTGTTTATATTCTGTGATGCTGAATTCCTTTAAGACTCTGGAACAAGGTGAAGTTCGGTAACCACTGAAAACCCGGGCATACTATAGGGCAGTGGTTATATTAACTGACTGATAGAGAATCATAAAGTTAGACTGCAGTGAAAGAGACCCTCAGCCCATCAAATCTATGCCAACCATCACTTTGTACGTTTGTATGTTCTCCCACGACCACGTTGGTTTTCTCCAGCTGCTCAAGCTTTCCCCACAGTCCAAAGACCTATCAGTTGGTCGTCATTGTGAATTGCCTCATGGTTAGGCTCAGAATGAATTGGGGGATTGCTGGGTGGTGCAGCTCGAAGGGCTGCAAGGCCCTGTTCCACACTGTGTCTCGGTGAATAAAGAAAGGAAGAGTGACTGACAGAATGTGTTTACAGGAATGCTCCAAACGGGCTAACAATGGAAGATTCACCCTTCGAGATCTGTTGATGGTGCCTATGCAAAGAGTCCTCAAATATCATCTCTTACTGCAGGTGAGGATTGACAAAAAGTTAAACCGGAAACCCTGAGAATATCTCTCGTGTGTGACTCTGACCACAAGCTGTACCTCCCACCTCTAGTGATAATACTTCCCTTCTCCTTTACTGACCCATTAGTGTTTCCCTTCTCCAATAATGGCCAGTGTTAACCCCTCAGCTATCTGATCATTTTGATAGATACCTTGATTGGAAAATGGCTAAGAGAATCACAGATGGGATCCTCGAATGGCCACTGTTAATATTTCCCTCCTTCAACAACGACCGGTATTATACCTTCCACCGGTAATACTGACTACCTATAATGCGTCCCAGCTCCCGTACTGACCAGTTTTAGTACCTCCACCCGCTGGTTCTGCTTAACTTCTCTTTATTCCTTGTATTGTTTGTTCATGAATTCTGATGTGGAGATATTAGAATTTGCCAGGTATACCACAAGCCTACCAACAGTTTAGAAGAATATTATTCACTAGACTCTCTGCTGACCTGCAGTCAGCTGTGGGAGGCATTAAGAAATCCTTGTGCCTTTTGATGGGATAATCAGCCAGTATGTCATCTCTAGTTCTCTTGTGAACCTTTTTTTTGTGTAGAAACCTCATCTGCTATATCTGCCGGGGTCTGTGTTCATGAATGTAGATCTTTTTGGTGAACCCCATCTAGACATGAAACTCTGGACCAGTACATCAAGCTTCAGGAGGGGAACTTTACTTTTAGAACTTTAATTCTCAACAATTGACCCTTGATTTCAAGGCCAATATTTAATGTTCATCCAGTTGAAAAGTTGGTTTTGAAATATTTTGTTGAACTGCTCATTTTCTGTGGTGAAGGTGTTTCCTCTCATTTTGCATGTGGACACATGGGAATCCATAGAGTTTCCCTGTCAGGATGATATCTGACTTGGAAAAACTTTCTGTACTGCCCTAGGATTCTGCCTCAGTGCTGGAGAGGGAAGGGCATATGTGTTTCCATTTTGGGCAGGACTGAGAGACCCAAAAGCAACAAACTAACGTTACTGATCGCAATCTCACCAATGTCTTCCTACAGGAGTTAGTGAAGCACACCACTGACCCCAGAGATAAGGACAACCTGAGAATGGCTTTGGATTCCATGAGGGTGAGTGGGGGTTATTGGATCACTTTTTGTGTTTGAGGGGAGATCTAATGGAGGAATATTAGATTATGAGAGGCATAGACAGAGTAGACAGACAGTATTGTTTTTCCAGGATTGAAATGTCTAATACTAGAGGACATGCACTTAAGGTGAGCGGGGATAAGTTTAAAGAATTAAAATCAGGTTAAATAAAGAAATAAATTTACATATATGATGTGTGTGTGCGTGCGTGTTTGTGCATGCATACAGTATACATATATAGAAAAAGACTCTTTTGTGTCAAAGGTCTTTTTTTCCAGTCCAGAGGAAGGGTCTTGGCCTGAAACATCAATGGTTTACTTTTATCCATGGATGCTGCCTGGCCTGCTGAGTTCCTCCGGCATTTTATGTGTGTTGCTAGATTTCCAGCATCTGCAGATTTTCTCACCTTTGGTTTATCTTCGCCCTTTGCCTTTCCTTCAGGATTTAGCCCAGTGTGTGAATGAAGTGAAAAGGGACAGTGAAACTCTCAAGCAGATCACCAGCTTCCAGTGTTCAATAGAAAACCTGGTGAGTTTGCGTGCACGGGGAAAGGTTAATCATGTCCAGCTGATCAGAGGTCACACACCTCCAGCATCGAGGGATTAATGAGCATTCTGCAATCACACTCTTCACGTGTCTCCTCAGCCCTGACAGTTATAAAACGGGAGAGACCCTGGGAAACGAGCAGGGCGCTGACTGACTGAATGGCCCTTATCTTTGTGGAGTGATTATTTACGGAGAGGAACTGCGTGGAATACGAGCTTCCGGCCCAAAGGGCCGCACCACCCAGCATCACATCACCACTGTTTTTAAAAAATCTCCACACAATCTCTTCCGATTCTTCTACTTACCCTCACACTTACCGAAAACTCACCTACAGACATATCCACACACTCAACGACACACTCACTGACATACTCACTCATCCTCACCCTTATCCTCACACTCACCCACACACTCACCTACAGACATATCCACACACTCACCCTCACACTCACTGACACACTCACCCTCACACTTATCCTCACACTCACCCACACACCCCCACACACTCACTTCACGCTCACACTCACCTACACACTTGCCCACACAGTCACCCACACACTCACCTACACACTCAACTACACACTCACCCACACACTCACCCACACCGTCACCCACACATTCACCTACACACTCACCCACACACTTGCCCACACAGTCTCCCACACACTCACCTACATATTCACCCACACACTCACCCACACTGTCACCGAGACACTAACCCGTACACTATGGAGAGTTTCAGAAAACCACAACGCTGGATATAATCCATCCTGGAACTTGGAAATCATGCAAACTCCTGCAGTCAGTTCCAGAGGTCAGAATTGAACCCGCGTGCTCTGGCACTCTGGCACTGTCAGGTAGAGGTGTTACCAGCTGTGTCACCTCGTTGGATAGTTGCAGAAACCAGCAAATGTAAGTGTGCTTGACAAGATAACAAGCGAGTAGAGCTTTTCTTCATTGGTGTATCGAGAGCCAGGTCTCCCCGTTTGAAAAGAAGTACGTCAAACTGTTATGTTTCGTAACCTCAAAACATTAAACTTATTCAAAGGAAGATACAGCAGTCCGTGAATGTGTGTCTGACTTTGAGTTTACTTTAAGTGAGGCACGCAGTGTCACGTGGTATTGTGAAGATTTATGCAATTAATGCAGTTTTACATATAACCCAGAATTAATTATTTAAATGAAGCACTTTTGCTCAAACAATACAGTTACAAGTTTACTCATATACTACTGAAATTTTAAATACACAAAATGTACCCTGCATGAAAAAATGAAAAATAAATTCCTTATCTATAAGGATGCTGCATCTTTGAAGTTCTACAACCAAAACTTTCATATGTAGCTAACTTTCATTTGATTGCTGTGTTCAAGACAGATCAACAGATATTTTGAGTGTTAAGTGAATCAAGGCAAATGGGAATCATGCAGGAAGATAGCACTTTGGCAAAAAAATCAGCAAAGCCTTATTGAATGGGTTAGCAGGCACCCAGGGCTGAATGGCCTGCTATTGCTTCAATTTCCAATTTCTTATGTTTTACTATTCCAACACATCTCGTGCCCATTGTGTGTATTTGGAAGGTAGGGAAAGTTTTTGATGAAGTGATGGGAGTGTGGGAGTGCTGGCATGCTGACTGGGTCTGATCTCATTAACGTCACTGATAGGGTTTTTGGAATGGGCCACCGGAATTGTGCACGGGACTTGATGCATCCTCCACGTAACTGGGAATGCTGGACTCTGGCGCAATTCTCTTGTTCACTGTTGTTTTAATTCTGACCTAGAACCAATCCTTGGCCAATTATGGACGGCCCAAGATGGACGGGGAGCTCCGGCTAATGACTGTGGACAAACGTTCCAAGCAGGACAGGTAAATCGAGTCCTACAGAATGAAGAATGTTCTGGAAGAATGTTGCGGTCTTTGACTTCCACCCATCAACTCTCAGCTTCTTAATTCATCCCCCCTCCCCAACCCTCCCACCTTCCTCCTCACCTCGTCACACCTATCCCCCCCTCCAACCCTCCCATCTTCCCCCTCACCTCGTCACACCTATCCCCCCCTCCAACTCACCCACTTCTCCTCACCTCGTCACACCTATCCCCCTCCCCAACCTACCCACCTCCCCTCACCTCGTCACACCTATCCCCCCTCCAACTCACCCACCTTCCCCCTCACCTCATCACACCTATCCCCCTCTCCCCAGCTCACCCACCTTCCCCCTCACCTTGTCACACCTATCCCCCTCCCCAACTCACCCACCTTCCCCCTCCCCAGCTCACCCACCTCCCCTCACCTCGTCACACCTATCCCCCCTCCAACTCACCCACCTTCCCCCTCACCTCATCACACCTATCCCCCTCTCCCCAGCTCACCCACCTTCCCCCTCACCTCGTCACACCTATCCCCCCAACCTACCCACCTCTCCTCACCTCGTCACACCTATCCCCCCTCCAACTCACCCACCTTCCCCCTCACCTCATCACACCTATCCCCCCTCTCCCCAACTCACCCACCTTCCCCCTCACCTCATCACACCTATCCCCCTCTCCCCAGCTCACCCACCTTCCCCCTCACTTCATCACACCTATCCCCCTCCCCAACTCACCCACCTTCCCCCTCCCCAGCTCACCCACCTCCCCTCACCTCGTCACACCTATCCCCCCTCCAACTCACCCACCTTCCCCCTCACCTCATCACACCTATCCCCCTCTCCCCAGCTCACCCACCTTCCCCCTCACCTCGTCACACCTATCCCCCCAACCTACCCACCTCTCCTCACCTCGTCACACCTATCCCCCCTCCAACTCACCCACCTTCCCCCTCACCTCATCACACCTATCCCCCCTCTCCCCAACTCACCCACCTTCCCCCTCACCTCGTCACACCTATCCCCCCTCCCCAGCTCACCCACCTTCCCCCTCACTTCATCACACCTATTCCCCTTTCCAACTCACCCACCTTCCCCCTCACCTCGTCACACCTATCCCCCTCTCCCCAGCTCACCCACCTTCTCCCTCACCTCGTCACACCTATCCCCCCTCCCCAGCTCACCCACCTTCCCCCTCACCTCATCACACCTATCACCTGCTAAGTTGTACTCCTAACCCTCCACCCACTTTCTTGCTCTAACTTCTGCCCCCTTCCCTCCCAGTCCTGAAGAGCATAAGAGCATAAAATATAGGAGCATAAGTAGTCCAGAGAGCTGGCGGGAAGAGTCCCCATGGATTGAAAATCGGAGTGAGAATTTTAAAATGAAGGCATTTGTTGTGAATAAGTATGGAATCAGGTTTAATATCATCAGCATTTGTCATGAAATTTGTTAACTTAGTAGCAACAGTGCAATGAAATACAGATATACACAAAATAAATAAATAGCGATAAATAACAATAAGTATATATGTATATTGAATAGTTTAAGTGCAAAAACAGGAATAATATACATTAAAAAAGTGTGGTGGTATTCATGGCTTCAATGTCCATTTTGGAATCGTAATGACAGAGGGGAAGAAGCTGTTCCTGAATTGCTGAGTGTGTGGCTTCAGGTTTTTGTATCTCCTAGTTGACGGTAACAATGAGAAGAGGGTCCTGGGTGCTGGGGGTCCTTAATAACGGACACCAGCTTTCTGAGGCACCTTGAAGATGTCTTGGATACTACAGAGATTAGTACCCAAGATGGAGCTGACTAACTTTACAACTTTCTGTAGCTTCTTTCAGTCCTGTGCAGTAGCTCCCACCCCTCCACCACATACACAGCAGACAGTAATGCAGCCTGTCAGAATGCTCTCCACAGTACATTTATAGTTTTCAAGCATTTTAGGAGACAAGCTGAATCTCTTCAAACGCCTAACGAAATGTAGCTTCTGTCTTGCCTTCTTTATAGCTGCGTTAATATGTTGGGACCAGGTTAGATCCTTAGAGATCTTGACACCCAAGAACTTGAAATTACCCACTCTCTCCACTTCTAGTCCCTCTATGAGGATAGGTTTGTGTTCCTTCATCTTACCCATCCTGAAATCCACCATCAGCTCTTTCGTCTTACTGACATTGAGTGCAAGATTGTTGCTGCGACACCACTCTACCAGCTGATCTATCTCACTCCTGTACGCCCTCTCATCTCTGTCTGAGATTCTACCAACAATGGTTGTGTCATCAGTAAATGTATAGACAGTGCTTGAGCTGTACCTAGCCACACACTCGTGGGTTTAGAGAGAGTAGAGCAGTGGGCTAAACACACACCCCAGTGTTGATCGTCAGTGAGCAGGAGATATTATCATTAATCCGCACAGTTAGGTATTAATATTGAAGTAGTAAAATGGATTCAGCAGTGGCTGGATGGGATACGCCAGAGAGTAGTGATGGATAACTGTTTGTCAGATTGGAGGCCGTGGACTAGTGGTGTACCTCAGGGATCTGTACTGGGTCCAATGTTGTTTGTCATATACATTAATGATCTGGATGGTGGGGTGGTAAATTGGATGAGTAAGTATGCAGATGATACTAAGATAGGTGGAGTTGTGGATAATGAAGTAGGTTTTCAAAGCTTGCAGAGAGATTTAGGCCAGTTAGAAGAGTGGGCTGAAAGATGGCAGATGGAGTTTAATGCTGATAAATGTGAGGTGCTACATTTTGGTAGGACTAATCAAAATAGGACATACATGGTAAATGGTAAGGCATTGAAGAATGCAGTAGAACAGAGGGATCTAGGAATAATGGTGCATAGTTCCCTGAAGGTGGAATCTCATGTGGATAGGATGGTGAAGAAAGTTTTTGGTATGCTGGCCTTTATAAATCAGAGCATTGAGTATAGGAGTTGGGATGTAATGCTAAAATTGTACAAGGCATTGGTAAGGCCGAATTTGGAGTATTATGTACAGTTTTGGTTACCGAATTATAGGAAAGATGTCAACAAAATAGAGAGGGTCCAGAGAAGATTTATGAGAATGTTACCTGGGTTTCATCACCTAAGTTACAGAGAAAGGTTGAACAAGTTAGGTCTTTATTCTTTGGAGCGTAGAAGGTTGAGGGGAGACTTGATAGAGGTATTTAAAGTTATGAGGGGGATAGATAGGGTTGGCGTGGATAGGCTTTTTCCATTGAGAGTGGGGGAGATTCAAACAAGAGGACGTGAGTTGAGAGTTAAAGGGCAAAAGTTTAGGGGTAACATGAGGGGGAACTTCTTTACTCAGAGAGTGGTAGCTGTGTGGAACGAGCTTCCAGCAGAAGTGGTTGAGGCAGGTTCGATGTTGTCGTTTAAAGTTAAATTGGATAGCTATATGGACAGGAAAGGAATGGAGGGTTATGGGCTGAGTGCAGGTCAGTGGGACTAGGTGAGAGTAAGAGTTCGGCAAGGTCTAGAAGGGCTGAGATGGCCTGTTTCTGTGCTGTAATTGTAATATGGTTATATGGTTATAGTTTGTGGTCTTCCAGTCAGGAAGTTGAGGCTCCAATTGCAGAAGGAGGTACAGAGGCCCAAGTTCTGTAGTTCACCAACGAACAGCATCCTGACACAGGTATTTGTATTGTTCACGTGATCTAAGGCCGTGTGAAGAGCCATTGAGATTCTATCTGCTGTAGACCTAAAATGGTGATAGGCGAACTGTAGTGGGCTCAGGCCCTTGCTGAGGCAGGAGTTCATTCTAGCCATGACCAACCCCTCAAAGGATTTCCTCACTGTGAATGTGAGTGCCACTGGATAATAATCATTAAGGCAGCTCACACTACTCTTCTTAGGCACTAGTATAATTGTTGCCTTTTTGAAGCAGGTGGGAACTGCCAAATGTACAGTCCGAGGTTGAAAATGTCCTTGAATACTCCCGCCAGTTGGTTGGCACAAATTTTCAGAGCCTTCCCAGGTACTCCATCAAGGGCTTGCCGTCTTGCGAGAGTTCACCTTCCTTAAAGACTGCCAAACATCAGCATCTGAGACAGAGATCGCAGGGTCACCGGGTGTTGCAGGGATCTTCAGCTGTAGTTATAATCTCCCTTTCAAAGCGGGCATAGAAGGTGTTCAGTTCATCTGGTAGTGAAGCATCGCTATTGGGCTTTGCTTTGTTGGAACTAATGTCCTGCAAACCCTGCCAGAGTTGACGTGCATCTAATGTCGCCTCCAACCTCACTCAGAATTGTTCCTTCACTCTTTAAATAGCCCTCCGCAAGTGATACCAGGTTTTCTTGTACAGACCTGGGTCACCAGACTTGAATGCCCCAGATCTAGACTTCAGCAGATGACCAACCTCCTGGTTCATCCACAGCTTTTGGTTTGGGAATGTACAGCAAGTTTTCGTAGGCAGACACTCATCCACACAGGTTTTAATGAAGTTGATAAGAACTGTGGCATACTCATCCTGTGCTGATAGGTGATGGGAATCTGGTTCAGGTTTGCCAGTGGATTGTGACCTGATACTTGCTGAATGACATATTCCTTCCCATGCTGTCCTTAATGAAATGTAGAAACCTGAGGAAGATTTCTGGAACGGTACTTGTTTCTATTATTTATTTATTTACTGGCGTACAGTGTAGAACAGGACCTCTGGCCTTTTGAACCGCACCACCCAGCAGCCCCTGATTTAACCCCTAGCCTAGTCACAGGACAATTTACAATGACCTGTTGGTAGATCTTTGGATGGTGGGCAGAAACTGGAGCACCTGGGGAAACCCACACATTCCATGGGGAGGACACCTCACAGATGATGTTGGAATTGGACTCTGAGCTTTGATGCCCCGAGCTGTAATAGCATTGTGTTAACTGCTACGCTGCCGTGGCACCATCGGTGTCGCCTGATCCGCTGATGGTCTTGAACACTTTCTATTTCATTCAATATCTCCATCCCTGCTTTCAAATCCCTCCGAGACTTTGCACATCCTCTCTGCTACAAACTTTTGCAGAGTTTCACACTTCAAATAAGACAAGGGGTTGGCATTCCTTGAAGTTGTTCCTTTAACACCAACAGTGCTAATAAACAGTTCCATCTTCACAGACATACAAGAGATAATAAAGAGGGATTTTAGATCAGACAGCCTTCAGTTTTACAGGTGGCACCTTAATGTTGAAATGAGGAAGAACTGAGTAGAAAAATAGAGAAGTCGTGTTGACGTTTTTTTAGCTTTGGCTAGAACTCATTTGGAGTACCGTGAACAGTTCTGCTCACCCTGGTACAAGAGGGATGTGGAGGCTTTGGAAAGGAAAGAAAGATGGTTCTCTAATCCAGCCTGGATTAAAATGACTGGTTGGGCAAACTTGGATTATTTTCTCTGGAGGCGGAGTGGAGACTTGATAGAAGTTCATAAAATTATGAGGTGCATAGGTGGAATAGATAGTCAGTCTCTTTCCCATGGTAAAAGTATTAAAGGACATGGATTTAAGGAGAGAGAGGGGAAGTTTAAGGGAGATGCGCAGGGTAAGTTTCATGGAGTTAAGGTGAGAGAGGGGAAGTTTAAGGGAGATGCACAGGGTAAGTTTCATAAGGCAGAGAATGGTGGGCATCGTAGAGGAGGAGGTCACAACAGAAGCACCTAAGAGGCATTTAGACCAGCACATTAACGTGAAGGAAATGGAGGGATATGGACCCTGTACAGCCAGATGGGAATCATTTCATTTGGCATCATGGTAGGCACAGACATTGTGTGCCAAGGGGCCTGTCCCAGTGCTAGACTGCTCCATGTTCTCCCAGTGCCTTGCAAACCTTTGGAATTCTTTATTCTGAGAGCTGTGGATGAAGGGTCACTAGTTATACTAAATGCTGAAATTATTTTGAGCTACAAAGAAATTAATGGCTATTGGGACTTGGCAGGAAAACGTAGTTCAGGACAAGTAAGATTCAGCCATTAACTTGTGAAGGCAGCTACGGTTTTGTTGTTCAAAGTGAGGGTTGTGCTCTTTCGGGACTTGGGGCAACACTGAAGCGTAGTGGTTAGCACAACGCTTCGCAGTACCAGCGCCCCAGGTACAATTCCCACCGCTGTCTGTCAGGAGTTTGTACGTTCTCCCCCGATTGCACGGCTTTCTTCTGGGTGCTCTGCTTCCTCCCACAGTCCAAGGACCCACCAACTGGTCATAGTAAATTGTCCCGTGGTTAAGCTAGGGGTTTGCTGCATGGTACTACTTGAGGAACTGGATTTGTTCTGCTTCTCAGTAAATGAATCGCCATATTTCCATCATTATTGGTTCTCCCTCCCTAACAGCACTGTGGGAGCTCATTCACCAGAGGTCCTGGAGTGATTCAAAATGGCTAAGGATTTGTTTTACGAGTGTGTAGCAGAGCAGAATCCCTAACATGAATATAAGTAAATTTCGAATACACTGATTGTGCTGTGGTTCCAGAACTGGGTAAAGGACAGACAAGGCGCTGGAAGGCCAAGTGAGGTAGCCAATGGCTCTGCCGGGGACTGGCAACCACCAGCAACTTGCTGCATTGAAGGGTGACAAATCCCGACAACCTCCTCACACTTAAGAAGTATTTGGTTCTATATTTAAGGAGTTGTGAGCTACAGGGCTTCGGTTTCCATGCTAGAAGGTGGGACTAAGCTCAACAACAATTTTTTGAATTGTCATGGACGTAACAAGCTAGTTCTGCATGATAAAAGTCAAAGTCAGGTCTATTGTCATATGCACAAGTACATGCATGAATAGGGGTAATTAAAAGAATAACTTTATTTATAATGTGTATATCAAACCACACAGTGAAACATGTCTTTTGTGTCAAATCAGTGAGCCTGCGAGGGATCCCACAATTCCAGCGCCAAAGTAACGTGCTCACAACTCACTGACCCAGGAGTTCCCATTCTGGGCTCCACAGACCTCTCGATTAATGGCCGGAGTCCATGACATAGAAAAAGTTGGGAACCTTTGCACTGATCCAAACCCTTCCCATATGTCTTTGGAATGTGGGAGGAAACCGGAGCACCTGGAGAGAACCAACAGGGAGAACGTACAAACTCCTTACAGACAGAGATCCCTGGTCGCTGGTTCTGCAGAAGTTTTATGTTAACCGCTATTCCATCATGTCGCCCTAAAAATCTTACCTGCAGCAGCATCGCAGGCTCATGGCATCTAATAAGCAGATTTCACACGCAGAACATAACAAACAATAATTATATGCAAATTTTCAAGAAAAGTGTGGCATCAGTGTTTGACAGTTGGTGTATTGCTATCATTAAGTAAGCAGCTCTTCTTTTTCGCAGGTACGCGTTCCTGTTTGACAAAGCCGTCATTATCTGCAAACGTAAAGGAGAGAACTACGAAATGAAAGAAATAATTGATCTGGGCTTTTACCAGATAAAAGATGACCCAATGTCCAGCAAAGATAGCAAAAAGGTATGACTGTTGAGTGTGAACCCTTCCTGATGACCCTTCAGTCCTCCCATGATAAATTCAAAAGCTCATTGGCAGGAGAAAATGATATTCTGGGGTGGAAAGTCTAGCTAACCAGGATTATTGAGAATGAGTGGTTAGTGTCCTTGAGAGTGTGGGAGATCCCTTTAACATCTCTGGTGTCCACTGGAAGCCGAACGATAAATTGAGCTGATGGCAGCTGACATCTAACACAAGTTGGAATTGAATGCAGACAGTGCAAGGTGTTGCAGTTTGGTAGGACCAGCCAGGTAAGTCTTACACTGTGAAAGATAGGGCATTAAGGAGTGTGGTAGAAGAGAGAGATCAGAGAAAACAGATTCATAATTCCTTGAAAGTGGTGTCACAGGTAGGTAGGGTTGTAAAGAGAGTTTTTGGCACATTGGCTTTCATAGTTCAATGAATTAAGTACCAGAGTTGGGATGTTATGGTGAACTTGTATATGTTGAGTTTGGAGTGCTTTTTGGACTATTTTGTATATCATTTGGAGCATTGCTTGCAGTTCTGATCATGTTCGTATAGGAAAGATATCAATAAGATTGCAAGAGTAGAGAGAAAATTTACAAGGTTGTTGCTGGGACTTAAGCTGTGAGTTATAAGGAAGGGTTGAATAGATTAGGTCTTTATTTCCTAGAGCATAAGAGAATGAAGGGAGATCTTATTAGGGTATACAAAATTATGAGGAATATAGATAGGGTAAATGCAGACTTTTTCCCCTGAGGTTGGGTGAAACTAGAACTGGGTTAAGGGTGAAAGGTGAAATGTTTAAGGGGAACACGAGGGGAAACTTCTTCACTCAGAGAGTGGTGAGAGTGTGGATCGAGCTGCCAGCAGGAGTGGTGGATGGGAGTTTGATTTCAGCATTAAATAGAAATTTGAGTAAGTACAAGGACAAGAGGGCTATGGTCCAGATTCAGTTCAATGGGACTGGCCAAAATAGTAGTTCAGCATGGGTTAGATGGGTCGAAGGGCCTTTTCGGCACTGTAGTTCTCTATGATTCTATGGCTATCATCGATCCCATTACCCAGTAATCTGCACCTTTCCAAGAAGGAATGATGAAAATGGTCAAGGGCTAAGGCAGTGGCTTGGTGCAGGCAAATTTACTGTCATAGTGATGGATGCGAATGGTTTTGGGACTGACACTCCTTGCCATAATGCTGAATGGATTCTCCTTCACCTGCTGGAATGCAAGGAGGATATGTTATAGGGAGAGTTAGTGGGAGAATGGAATTGCAATGTGTACTGGCATGGAACCTGCGGGTGGAATGGCCTCTGTTGTATATCATAAGGAAATAGATATTTTACCATCCTTTTTGAGTTCCTACCATCAGCTTGACCAACGTCTGTCCCTGATGAAATGCCACTTGACAGATCAATGAGACATTTATCTCTGCTTGGAGAGGTTGCCATGGCATTTCCTTCAACACAAACACTCCATGACAGTGCTGGAAAAAAATAGATGCAAATAAGGAGATATTTAGCAGGAGACTAAGTGCTTTGTCTTTGACGAAGCCTTTAGGTGGCATCTTAAAGGAGGTGGATGACGAATTGAAGAGGACCTGGGTAGAATTGCTGACCTTAGAGCTTTGACTGCTGAACGATTAAGTCTGGCGATGAGCAGCAAGCCAGAAATGGGGTAGCATTGAGTTCACGGGAAGCTATAGAGAAATTTATAAACTGAAGCATCTTAGAAATTGGAGATTGAATGGTTGTGGAAATGAAGTTCGTCAGAAGACTTAGAAAGGAATTGGATAGATACTTGAAGGGAAATAAAATGCAGGGGCTCCCCTGAAACATTGGGCCTACGGGACGAGGAAGCCATCACAGATTTGATGGGCAGAATGTCATCAGCATTATAATCATTTTGTTTCCTGTTTTCACCCCCAGAGGATTGGAAACATGATTAGAGATTTGGAAGGGAAGAGATTGAATGTATTGAAAATAAGCTTGGAAATTTAAAAAATCGAGGGATTTTTTTTAACCTGAGGGTTGGTGTTGGTTAATAAGTACAATGGTGATAGATGAGGTACCTTGGTTCAGACTTGCTCCTGGGTTGTGACCTGAGGTATTTTGAACAGGTAATTGGTTTATTGTTGTCTCATGTACTGAGATACATTGATAAAACTTTGTTTTGCACGCCATCCGTATAGATCACTTCACCACATCAGTAAATCGTGGTAGTACAAAAGAAAAGTGATAACAGGATGAAAATGCAGTGGATTCAAGTTAATTCAGACACAGCAAGACCAGTACATGTTCACCCAATTAAGCAGCTGCCTCAATTAGCCAAAGTTTCTTGGAAATAGTTTAAAAAGTATAAAAAAGACAAACTAATATTAACTGAGTAACAAATTATGTATTTAAATAAAATACAGAATAAAGTTGAACACCATCAACTCTACTACAGTACTATAAAACTGTGTACCCTGTATTAGTTGCTAATAGTTCTGGATGGAGGAATTCACCCAGTGTATCGTGCCATGCTTTTTTGATTAACTGTAAAAGAACAAAACCTGCACAGATATCTCGTTCTGATAATGGTCTGCCTTCATACAATGCTATCAATGACTGCATCCTCCAAATCTTCATTTTCATTGTAACGTTCAAGATGATTGCTAATACCTTCAAATTCATTGTAGCTTCTACAAAGCAGTGAACTCATTTCATTTTCAATCCCAGCTGTTTCTGGCACCTCCAAGCCTGAATGCTTGAAACTGTAGTGAGCTAAACAGTTCTGCATTGTCTTACTGCTTATTACTTGCCAACCATCAGTGACAAAAATCACTGTGTTTTGAAAACACATATATGCAACTGATGCTATTAAAAACTGTTTGCTCTAAACATGGTATAGTAATGGTCACATGACATGCACACAACCAACACTATGACAGGTCTCGGCCTGAAACGTCGACTGCACCTCTTCCTAGAGATGCTGCCTGGCCTGCTGCGTTCACCAGCAACTTTGATGTGTGTTGCTATTTAGAAACTGTTCATCTTCTATCTCAATTAGTTAGTCACAATTAGGTGGCATCATGTCCCAAATAAACAAGGAGATTCCAGCTATTTTCTGCATTTGTTTTTGTTCTTTAAGAGTTGTCCCAAATAAGTGCTGCCCTGATTAACCAATTAATGGGGTTCACTGTATAACATTACAGTTACAGGGGAAGTGCAGTGCAGAGAGACAATAAGGTGCAAAGGTAAATTGTCAGATCAAGAGATCATCTTTACTGCATTAGAGGTCTGTTCATCTATCTCGTACATAAGCTCAAAATGTCTTTTTTTCTGCAAGGGAAGTGGCTAGTGATTTGATGTTATCTTCATTTTTTGTGAGGGAGGGGGCTGGGAATTGGTGGTTTGGAATTTTCTTTCTTATTCTTTTCAGTGTTGGGAGGGCAGTGATGGCTTTTCTTATCCACTCCCAAGGTTTTTCTGTATTTTATGGCTATCTGGAGAAGACAAATATCTGAGATGTATTGTACATGCATACTTTGACAATAACATGAACCTTTGAACCTTTATGGGTAGAACCTTCCTTGAGGAAAACAAGGAGAACAGACAATGAGTGAGGTGGGAGGGGTCTTTGATTGGGTTGCCTACTTTCCCAAAGCAGTCAGAAGTGTAGACAGAACTCATGAAGGGGAGACTAGTTTTCATGATGCACTAGGCTGTGTGCCTGGCTCTCTGCAGTTTCTGGCAGTCGTGGGCAGAGCAGTAACCATACCAAGCTGTGAAATATCCAGATATGTCTTTCTTCCAGCATAACTGACACTCTGTATGTTTTCTGTGCCCTTGACTAGTGGAGCCATATGTTCCTCCTCATTGACACACACCGGCAACATGGCTACGAGTTCTTCTTCAAGACCCGAGAGCTGAAGAAGAAGTGGCTGGAACAGTTCGAAATGGCTTTGTAAGTTCAACATTACAGTGGGTACAGTAACAAAGGTCCAGCAATAGTTCTCAGTAGGAGCACAGAGTCATGTCTGTGGTGTTGGAAGGAGATCTAGCATCCTCATCCCCATAGAGATTTTATTTGTGTATCTATTTGTTTGTTTGTTTCACATAGTGATACAGTACGGAATAGGCCCTTAGGGTCCTTCGAGCTATGCTGCCCCGTAACACTACAACTCCAATTAACCTTAACCTAATCTGGGAGGAGATTGTAGCACCCAGGGGAAATGCACGCATTCCATGAGGAGGAGGATCAGAGACTCCATACAGAATGACGCCGGAATTATACTCCAAACTCTGAATGCCCAGAGCTATATTAGCATCAGATGAGCACTTGTTCACCAGGGTAGTTCCAAGCGCTGGAGAGATGCGCTTCACTGACTTGGCCGGGAGACCCTGTGAACAGAAGCTTGAGTCGGCCAGGGAACCTAATCAAAAATCTAAGTCAGAGACAGAGCAACGTGTGTGAGAATCAAGGACATTGTGGTCCTTAAATTAGAGATAGGATCTTAATCACAGCAAACTCTTTAATACACAAATGATTGTCAAAATTTCACCAGTCAATGAATATCAATAAAAGTAAGACTGCAGTTGCTGGAAATGCGAAATGAAAAGACAAATTGCTCAGGAGGAAACACTCCTCCGGTTAGGCAGCGTATGTGGGGAAGGAAACGGTCAATGTATTCGGTCTGGGACTCGCCGTCAGACTGAGAAAGGAGCAATACGTCAAGTTGTGCTCTAAGGAGACATGGACACAAATGTAATTAGTGCTTTTAACACAGGGATTAGTGGAAATTTATTAGATGAGGATATGGGTCAGAGGATAAATAGAGTTAAGAGAGGGAATCACAAGATAACTGAAGGTACAGAACTGCAATATAACTGGAAGGTGAAACAGGATTAAGAAAGCCAGTGAACCTCTCCTACAAAGACTGTAACACAGAACATGGACAGAGTGAGTCGATGTATGGCCATAGAGGTAAGTGTTTAAGGAAATGTAGACGTGTTTATGGGCATATGCTCAAATTAATATATTTTATATATCTTTAATATACTATATAAAACATATTTTCTATAAGTATGTGTGGTGCTGCTGGCAAGGCCTTGTCTATCCCTAACAGCCTGAGAGAATGATTGTGAGCTGCCTTCTTGAACCAATGCAGTGCTTGTGATGAAGGTGATCCCGCAGGGAGTAACGGTGAAGGAGCACCAACATATTCTGACACGGGAATGGTGTGCAGATTGGAGGGGAATTTTCAAGTGATGGTGATCCCAGAGTTGTAAGCTCATCTGGGGAGCATAGGTTTGGGTGATGTTGTCAGAGTGGTCATGACAGGCAGTTGATGTGAATAGGGTGTAGAACAAGAGCATAGAAAAGTGCAGCACAGGAACACACTGGAGTTTAGAAGATTAGTGGGGAATATCACTAAAAACTATCAAATATTGAAAGGCCTAGATAGAGCGGACATGGCAAGGATGTTTTCTATAAGTGGTCAAGTCGAAGACTAGAGGGCACAGGCTCAATGTACAAGGACTTCTCTTTAGAACAGAGATAAGGAGGAATTTCATTAGCCAGAATGTGGTAAATCTGCGGCATTCATTGTCAAGGGTGGTTGTGGAGGCCAAGTCATTGGGTATATTTAAAACGGAGGTTGATAGGTTCTTGGTCAGTAAGAGTGTCAAAGAGGGGAGGCAGTAGAATGAGGTTCAGAGGGAAAATAAATCAGCATGATAGAATGGTGGAGCAGACTCAATGGGCTGAATGGCCTAATTCTGCTCCTATGTCTTTTGGTCTTAAGGAACAGGCCCATCGGCCCATAATACCTATCCAAATTTAATGCCAAAGTAAATAAATCCCTTCTGTCTGCGCCTAGACCTATCCCTCCATTTTCTGCCTGTTCATGGGTTTATTGAAATGCCACCATCTTGTCTGTTTCCACCACTACCCTGGCATCTTTTACTCCAGGCACCCACTGCTTCCTGTGTGAAACAAAATCTTGTACACACCTCTTCCTACAGATGCTGCCTGGCCTGCTGCGTTCACCAGCAACTTTGATGTGTGTTGCTTGAATTTCCAGCATCTGCAGAATTCCTGTTGCTTGTGCCACACACCTCTTTTTCCCCTCACTGTACATGCATGTCCTCCAGTAGTTAAGATTTCCAGCCTGGGGAAAACATTCTGATTACAGGCCCTATCAACGCCTCTCATAATGTTATAAACTTCCATTAACCTTCAGCCTCTGATGCTTCAGAAAATATAACCCAAGTTTGCCCAACCCTTCTTTATAACTCATAGCCACTAAACCGGGCAGCAAGCCAGTAAACCTCTTCTGTACCCTCTCCAGAACCTCCACTTCTTTCCTGCAATGGGAAGGACAAGGATCGGAGAATAAAATGGTCGATGTCGTTTCCGTACTCTGTGACAGCCATGGGGTAACTGGTGTAGAGGAAACGTGGCAAAATGGTAAAGATGAGGAACAAGGCCAGGGGGGACTGGACAGAATGCAAGCTGAAGAAGGCAGGTGGAATGGTCTTTCAAGTATTTCAAAGCAAGAGCGGTAGTGGAATAAGGTGGGACAATGAGAGTTAAAGTGTTCTAGTCCAGATCACACTGTGCAGAAGGGCAGAGGAAGGAGATTCAACGCAAACTAGATGGAGGGAGCTGATAAATACATGGCTTTTGGAAAGGTTCTTGTGTAAAATGGATGTAAGAGGGCATGATGAAAATAGTTAAAGTTTCACATGGCTTTCTCCATGGTATGGTTTTTTTTAAAATAACAGAGCAGTCGCCATATGGTGGGAGTTGGGGTGATGGGGGGGGGGGTGGGGGGGAGAGTCACCCTGTGATCCTAATGCAGTCCTGACATTGATTTAGAATTGAAATGCGTTCCAGGTCGAACATCTTTCCCGATAATGGCTTGGCGAATAACCACGACTTTCTGATGCACTCGTTTGATGAGTCGACGACGTGTAAAGCCTGCCGGATGTTGCTCAGGTACCGTTTCTGACCCTTGGCCACACACACTTCCGCTGCAGTTGTTGTGAGCGTCCACAATGCCAGGGTCCTCCTCTTTGCTTGGCTATGGGTCAGGGCGGAGCACTCTGTCCTAATCACCGAATCTCTGGGTCAGTGAATCTCTCTGAGAGCACTGGGGGCATCGAAGCCCAAATGTCTGTGAATCCACAAGTCTCTGGAGGCTGGAGCAGAAGGCAGCAGGTCCTGGGGTTAGGAGACTGTATTTTGCGTGCGTGGGTGGGTGGTAGGGAGGAAGGAACGTTGCTTGTTTTGCTTTGTTGCTTTTTTTCTCGTTGTGTCTGTGTTGGTCTGCCGAGCACTGGGTGTGCTGGTTGTTAACCCAAATGATGCATTTCACTGTGTGCTTCCATGTACATGTGATAACTAAATCTGTATCCATATCTGAAGAGTTGGGTTTGGCCATCCATCACACTCCAGTTCGGTGATGAGGAAGTGCTGCACTGGCAGACACTGAACCTAAGGTCCTCTCTACCCGATGAGAAGGATATAAGAGTGAATTTCGAGGAAGGGCAAATGGGTTCTTCCTAAATTCCTGTCCCATATTTATCTCTATACTGATATCACTAGAAGCAGATGATCTGCTCACTGTCATCTTGTAGTTCATGGGAGCTTAGGAAGGACCACAGTTGCTCTTGTGCTCAGGTTGAGAAGCCCTCAAAGGGGTGGGAGAATTAACTCCTTATTCTCTTTCTTTCACTTCGAACATCCCTGTATTCGGAAGGAAGAGAGAACACGAGAGAGCGCATGGGCTTGTCAATATTTGGCCGCTGTATTTTCTTCCTCAGCTGCAAGTTTATTATCTTGGACATGTATCTTGAAATGTGTTGTTTTGTGGCAGCAATACAGTGCAGTAGGCAGCATATACTATAAATTATAATAAGAAATATTAAAAAATTAAATAAGTAGCATAAAATGAGAGCTATGGTACTATCTACAGACACCATCAGCACTTCACAAGTTCCAGACAGATAGCAACACACACAAAATGCTGGTGGAACGCAGCGGGCCAGGCAGCATCTCTAGGAAGAAGTACATTCGACGTTTCGGGTCGAGACCCTGCGGCAGGACTAACGGGAAAAAGAGATAGTAAGAGATTTGAGAGCGGGAGGGAGAGGGAGACAGATAGAAATCCCTATAGCTGAAACGTGAGAGTTCAAATTCCCCACCGTTGGTTGTTGGGAGAAAGAGGGAGAAAAAGGGGTGGTAATTTCGGCAGGTGCAAGTACTGAGCTGGTGTTAATGGTTTCATTATCCATTCAGAAATCTGATGGCGGAGTTAAGAAGCTGTTTCTAAAATGCTGACTGTGGGTCTTCAGCCCCTCTCCAGAGTGGGGTAATGGATGGGGAGTGTCTGTATTTGACCCTACTGCTAGCACGGGGCTGGAAGGCTGAGGGAATCCCATGCTGTCTTCATTACTAACTTCTGACTTCTGGGCTGAGCTTGCAGCAGAATTCATGGGGGAAGGTGGCACTTGGGTAACAGCCTTGTAAGATAACAGAAGTGAGATTGCTATGTTCATTTTGCAAAAAAATATATAAAACCTTTATAGAAACAAAGATATTTTTATAACTAATGGTAAATCATTAAATACCCATAAACTGCAGTTGCTGACACCAAGATTCAAAGCATAATTATAGAAAAACTAGTGACAAACTATAGTCAACACAGAACAACTGGCTTAAAATTACCCCTTTGATATTTCTCTTGTGCACAGCAGGCACTAGGAAGTAGGATGTCAAAAGTGATTGTAAAATTTATGTTCAAGATTAAGTTGCAGTTAAACATCGGAATGTCCCTGCTGTGTGCTGTAGCTTACTCCCTTTAAGAAGCATCAGAACCCTGAGCTGAAGTGCTCTGGCATCAGCCCTCTCAAATGATACGTTTGTTTCCGCTCACCCTCTCCTTTTCTCCACTTTCTCCCCACTTCCCTCCCCTTCTCCCTGTCTTCTTTCCCCACCTCTCCAACCCCTCTTCTCCTGCATTGCCTCCTGCCTCTCCTCCTCCTCCTCTCCCACTTCCCTTCTCTTTCTAACTTTTTAACCCTCTCTCCTCCTCTGTCCCCTCTCCCTATCTCGCCCCCCTCTCTGAGCATGTTGTCAGACTGGAAGAGAGATCCATCATATCTCATCGACATATCAGTCGGGTGCAGCCCTTATCGGACCAATTCGCTGAGGACATTATCAGCCAGGGATTGTGGCTGGTGGTCAGAGGTGTCACTACATTTGAAGAACATGGACAAATGAACCCTGTATTGGGTAAATCACAGTGGGTGCCCAGTCCAGTATCTTCCACTGAAAAAAGGCCCAAACACTTCAAACTGATGGGCTTTCTTTTTAGAAACATAGAAACATAGAAAGCCTACAGCACAATACAGGCCTTTTGACCCACAAAGCTGTGCCAAACATGTCCTTACCTTAGAAATTACCTAGCATTACCCATAATGCTCCATTTTTCTAGGCTCCATGTACCTGTCCAAGAGTCTCTTAAAAGACCCTATCGTATCTGCCTCCAATCTGCCTCCTCCTATCGTATCACACTCACCACTCTCTGCGTAAAAAAACTTACCCCTCACATCTCCTCTGTACCTACTTCCAAACACCTTAAAACTGTGCCTTCTCATGCTAGCCATTCCAGCCCTGGGAAAAAGCCTCTGACTATCCACATGATCAGTGCCTCTCATCATCTTATACACCTCTATCAGGTCACCTCTCATCCTCCGTCGCTCCAAGGAAAAAAAGGCCAAGTTCACCCAACCTATTCTCATAAGGCATGCTCCCCAATCCAGGCAACAAACTTGTAAATCTTTACGGCTAACTTTCAGTGAATGGCTACAATGTGACACATAAATTAATTTTATCAGATACCCATGAGGGTGTAGAGGGTGTCGAGAGTGTAGACAGCTGTCATCATCTAGAGGGTGTCGAGAGCTATCGTCATGTTCAAAACCCAGTCCAATCTGTCTACACATCAAGGAATATGAGTTAAAGATCCAAGTAGGGGTTTCTTAGAATTTCAATGGCTCCACAACAACCTCACATGTTTTAGGATTTGAAATCTCCAAGATTAAGACCGCCCCACACATTTCTAGTCAGTCCTATTTTGATGAACCCTCTGTCCCATCTCCACACATTTGATCTCAATTTTTCAAATTACCTCGATCTCTGGATGCCTGCCCAAAATGACCACCCTTTTCCTCCTGCTGTCTCTCAACAACCAATGGTAGGAATTTTGGACTTTAACACTTTAGGGATAGGGCCTGTAGGGACAAACCTTTCAGGGGCAGTTTTCTATATGTCTGTTGCTTGTGTTCCATTCAAGGGCACTGGTGTTTCCATACCAAGCTGTGATGCAGCCAGTCAATATACTTTCCACCAAACTTCTGTAGATGTGTGATGGAGAATATATTGACTGGCTGCATCACAAACTGGTATGGAAACACGAATGCTCTTGAATGGAAAATCCTACACAAAGTAGTGGATAGGGCCCTGTCCATCACGGGTAAAGCCCTCCCCACCGTTGAGTACATCTACACAGAGCACTGTCTCAGAAAAGTAGCACCCATCAACAGGGACTCCCACTTTCCAGGTCCTACTCTCCTCTCACTGCTGCCATCAGCAAGAAGGTACAGGAACCTCAGGACTCTCACCACCAGAACGGTTATCATCTCCCAACCATCAGGCTTTTGAACCAAAGGGGATAACTTAACTCAACTTCTTTTGCTTCATTGTTGAAATGTTCCCACAAGCAATGGACTCACTTTTAAGGACTCTTCATCTCAGGTTCTCGATATTTATTATTAATATTTATTTCTTTTTGTATCTGCTGTTTGTAGTCTTTGGCACACTGGTTGAATGTCCAAATTGGTGTGGCCTTTCTTTGATTCTATTATGGTTTTTATTCTATTATGTATTTATTGAGTATGCCCACAAGAAAATAAATCTGAGGGTAATATATGGTGACATATATATACTACTTTGAATGGCAGGCCTTTTCCTGTAGATGGTGCATGCTCGCCACCTGCAGGGGATGAGTGTAACTACAAATGATAGTTTGCTGCCCTGATTTCAACCCATGTGGTCTCCCTGTTGTGCAGTCAGGGAGTTGTGCAGCATAGAATGTATCTGCTGCCGTCCCATTAGGTGCATGGAGGCCAACTTTCCGTCGGTCGGTGTGCTGACGTGTGGCCACCTGGCAGCCTTACCTGTACACAGGGCCGATTCACCTTCCTACCCACCCGCCAGCCATTGTGCTCGGCCCTGACGAGATTTATCTCAGAATCAGAATGAGTTTCAATACCATTGACATATGAAGTGCAATACAGTATAATACATAAAAAAAACTATGAATTCATGATAAACTCTCAGTATGCTCTGATGTGGCAGTTTTGTCGAACACATGTTCCCCTGACCTTAAATATCTAATTATTGGTCGTGCCATCCATAATATTTACCAAGCAACTCTTCCGGCATAATCCTGACAGCAGTTTACATATCAAGCATTTGAGGTAATGCAGGATGCCATCTCCAAACAAGAAACAGTCCACCCCAGCACCTGTCAAATCATCCTTGGGGATTTCACCCAGGGTTGTTTGCAGAAAACTCTGCCCAACTGGACCACTGTTATACTAAGTTAAGGAATGCCTATTGTGCCATGCCCAGAGCACATTATAGTAAATCTGATCACTTGACTGTCCCACTGCGTACAGCCAGAGGCTAAAGAGTAAAGCTCCAGAGATGAGGACAACAAGGAGGTGGTAGCGGGAGGCAAAGGAGCAGCTACAAGATTGCTTCAGGTTGGTGGTTTCGGCCCTGTTCAAGGTTTCATCTGTGGATCTGAGTGAATACACCATGGCTATCACGGACTTCACTAAAACAAATGTGACCCTGCAAAATCATTCAGAGCTTCCCCATGAGATCCACAATAGGCTGAAGCCAGATCAGAGACTTTCAAGTCTGGTGACCAAGAAAGTTACAAGAGGTCCAGCTCGATCTCCAGAAAGCCATCTCACGGGCAAGGTGGAAATTCTGGACTAAACTTGAATCGACAGTTGTGGCAGGGCTTGAATATTGTCACCTCTTATAAAGTTAAATCAAGCGACAGCAGGGCTTTGTATCCAGATGAGCTCAATGCCATCTATGCTCACTTTGACCATTAGAACAGGGGGAACTTCACAAACCTCCACAGCCCCTCACGGTCCTGTGATTTCAGACTTTGAGGCCGACCTGCGAGCAGCCTTCAGGAACCTACGGCGAGTGGGGTACCTGGCCAGGCAGTAAAGACCTCTGCTGATTGACAGGCTGGAGATCTTTAACCTCTTGCTTCAGCAGTCTGAGGTGCCCTCCTGCTTCAAGCAGGCTTCAATTAAGTCAGTGCTTAAGAAGAACGTGGTAACCTGTCACAATGACTATCATCCAGTAGCACTTGGATCCACGGTGATGAAGTGCTTTGAGAGGTTGGCAATGAAACGTATCAACACCTGTTTAAGAAGTGACTTGGATCCGCTCTGATTTGCCTACCAGCACAACAGGTCAATAGCAGATGCCATCTCACTGGCTCTACTTCACTCAACCCTAGAATATCTGGACAGCAAAGATGCACTCCTTATCGATTACAGCTCAGCATTCAGTACCATTTCCCCCTCAGAACTAATCAATAGGCTTCAAGACCATTGCTTCAATACCTCCTTATGCAATTGGATCCTCAAGTTCCTCACTTGCTGACCCCAGTCAGTTCGGATTGGCAATGGCGTCTCATCCACCATCTCCATCAGCGCAGGTGCTCCACAAGGCTGTGTGCTTAGCCCCCTGCTCTAATCGCTTCACACTTACGACTGTGCAGCTAAACACAGCTCCAACGCTCATGTTCAAGTCTGCTGATGATACCACTATCATAGGCCAAGTCAAAGGTGACAAGTCAGCATGTCACGGGAGATGTAAAACCTGGCTGAATGGTGCCACAACAACAACCTCTTACCCAACGTCAGCGAGTCCAAGGAGCTGATTATTGACCTCAGGAGGAGGAAACCAGAGGTCTATTGGTCCCCACCACTGAACACAGTGATGTCTCGGGAAAGCAGTATCCATCATTAGGGTCACCCTCCACCCAGAATACGCTCTCTTCCAGCTGCTGCCATCAGGAAGAAGGTACAGGAGCCTCAGGACTCACCCCACCAGGTTCAAGTTAATACCCCTCATTCTTCGGGTTCTTGAACCAAAGGGAATGACTTCACTCAACTTAACTTGCCCAATCATTGAAATGTTCTCACGACCCATGGACTCCCTTTCAAGAACTCTTCATCTCACATTCTTGCCATTATTTATTCATTTATTCTAATTTTTTTCCTTTTTGTGTTTGCGCAGTTTGTTGTCTTTTGCACACCAGTTGAATGTCCAAGTGGGTGTGTTCTTTCATCGATTCATTTGTGGTTATTATTGTGTTATGGATTTACTGAGTATGCCCACAGGAACATGAATCTCCGTTGTATATGGTGACATATATGCACTTTGATAATGAATTTACTTTGTACTTTGAAATGCAGTCTGACCAATCCAGTATAAAGCCTCTTAATCTCTCTTCTGATTGAATGCTAATATTCTGGTGACATTAACAATGCCGTACATAATTTTTTATTGTGGAAATCAAGTTTACAGACAGAGACAGAGTCATAGAAAAGTACAGCACAGAAACAGGCTCTTTGGCCCATCTAGTCCCTGCCAAACCATATAAACTGCCTACTCCCACTGACCTGCACCGGGACCATTGCCTTCCATACCCCTACCATCCATGTACCTATGCAAACTCCTCTTAAATGTTGAAATTGAGCTCGCATGCACTATTCACGCTGGCAACTCGTGCCCCACTCTTACGACCCTCTAAATGAAAAGCTTCCCCTCATGTTCCCTGTAAATCTTTTACCTTTCACCTTTAATCAATGACTTTACTTCTAGTCCCACCCAACCTCAGTGGAAAAAGCCTGCTTGCATTTACCCTATCTGTACCCCTCATAATTTTGTATACCTCTATCAAATCTCTTTTTAATCTTCTATGTTCCAAGGAATAAAAGTCCTAACCTATCGAATTTTTTCCATATAACTCAGTTTCTCAGTTTCTTTTTGACGGCTCCTAAATCTTGGCTTTTTGCACCCGTTTCTATATGAGGGGAGGGATCATCTCAAAGGGAGGAAAGGTCTCAAACCCTTCTTAACTTTAATCTCGAGAACACTGCCACACCCACGATCCCTCTGTTATGCATTGTCCTTACTTGGAAGCACTCTTACTGTTGCTGGGTCAAACCCCTAGTGCCCACTACAACGTGGGGGCATCTTCACCGCACAGACCTCAAGAACGAAGTTCACCATCATCGTCTGTTTCTCAAAACATTGGGAAGAACGCAGCCGGTAGAGCCACTGCCTCCCAGCTCCAATGGCCCGATTTCAATCCTGACCTCTGGTACTCTGTGTGAAACCTGCACGTCCCTGGATGTTCCAGTTTCCCATGCCCAAAGGCATGCACATGAGTATGTACATTGCTGCTAGTAGGCAGCTGAATCAAGGTGGGGATGTGAGGGAATTATTTAGGGTAGGCGTTGGATTAGTATATTGACTTGATGACCTGACCTGTTTCCATGACCTTTGACTCTGAGGAACCTCCTCAATCTCCACCATTGCCCACTTCCTGTAAATGAATAGTTTCCTCTTTCCTTTAAAAAAACAACACACCAGGTTCTTTCTAACTCCACAATATATAATATATAAAAATATATATAAAACAATATAAAGATATATAAGAAAAAATAGAATATAGGACAGGCCCTTTGGCCCATGATGTTGTGCTGACCTTAAAACCTGCCAAGATCAATTGACAAATAATCTTGCTTTTTCACAGTGGCTCAATCCTTTATTACCCTTCATTTGACTCTGTTTGATGTGCTGAGTTCCTTCAGCATTTTGTGTGTTTGTTGCTCTGAACTTACAGTTCTGATCTAATAGAGATTTGGTAGAATGGAATATCTGCCTAATTCCTTATGTTCTTCTTTACCACTCAACAGGGGCACCTTCTTCCAAGGCTATCGTTGTACCAGGTGCAAGTCTGCAGCACATAAGGAATGCTTAGGAAGGGTCCCTCCGTGTGGGAAGCAAGGTAAGCCTTGTCCCTGTGTTAATCAGCTTCCTACATTGCAGGAATCAAAGGTCAGGTTGGTTCAAGAACAAGAACATCTCTGTTTAGTCCCAATGAAGAGCCTCAGCTCAAAATGTCAACTGTTGCAGAGTTTGCTCGAGCCTTACTTATATCAGATTTTCCCCTCATAATGATGCCATTCGGCTTCGGTAGCACAATCAGACAATGCTCCTGTCTCTGAGACGAGAGTTCATGAGTTCAGCTCCCACCCGGTACTTAAGGAGTGTCACATTCCTTGTACACAACCATTTGGGAGCAGGAGTAGGTGCTCCCTTGATCCTGACTGCTTCGTCGAGCACCTTCACACAATCTGCCACAAGCAGGACTTCCCAGTAGCCAAACATTTTATTTCTGATTCCCATTCCGGTTCTGACATGTCGATCCATGGCCTCCCCTTGTACCACGATGAGACTCACCTCAGGGTACTGGAGCAACACTATATTCCGTCTGGTTACCCTTCAATCTGATGGCATGTTTATCGATTTCTCCATCTGGTGAACAAATTTCCCCCACCCTCCCACCCTTTCTTCGATTACTCACTCTGACCTTTTACTTCTCACCTGTCTATTACTTTCCCCTGGGTCCTCTCCTTCTTCCCTTTCTCCTATTGTCCACTCTCCTCTCCTGTCACATTCTTTCTTCTCCAGCCCTTGACCTTTCCTACCCACCTGCCTTTCCCTATCACCTCCGAGTTAGCCTCTTCCCCCTTCCCTCACCCCTCACCTTTTTATTCTGGTATCTTTCCCCATCCTTCTCAGTCCTGAAGAAGGATCTCAGTCTGAAACATCGACTATTTATGCTTTTCCATAGACACTGTCTGACCTGCTGAGTTCCTCCAGCATTTTGTCTGTTGCTCTGAATTTCCAGCATATGCAGACTTTCTTGTGTTCTGTCCCTGAATATCTGATCTCCCCCAGACCTGTAAATCCTCGTTGTGCCAGCTTCCCACAGCTCTGAGATCAGAGATCAGAGAAGACACTTTCCTGATGAGATGTCACTGCCTATATCCAGAATGGACAGAGAGGTTGAAAGAGTAGACATGTTCCCCAAGTGTCCTGGTCAATATTTACCACTCATTTCATCATGGCTGATCCATTTTCCCTCTCGGCTCCAATCACTCACCAATGTTGTTATCAGTCTCAGTTTCCTGAGTTCAGGCTGAATGAAAGCATCTGTTTCTCTGTGAAAAAATCCTCATCCTAAATCTGATTATCATTTGTTCACAGATACAGGAACTTCAACACTGACTAAGGTAGATGTGAAATAAATCTTTACTATTTCCGAAAAAAAACTCATGTTTTAAAATCAGAACAGAGCGGGGGAAAGGAAGTGGATTAACTAGTTAATTTTGGAGGAACAGTCCTTGTGACTAGGGAGGCTCCACATTTGTGTTGGGGAGGGTAACTTTAACAGGGAGATATAGACATTGGTAATTGGGGGAGCTGAGGAACGGCATTTTGAAAATGAGGACGTAGGGAAGGGAGATAGCAAACGGCTGAAATGTGTGGCTCTGGTAAAAGGAGTTAGGAAATGGTGGAATTGGGGGGGGTGGGGCAGCAGTAAATGGTAAAGTTAGGGAAGGCAGTAGAAAGAGGGGGAATTAGGGGAGGACTCCTGTAATTGGGAGTATTATGAGGGGGCACTGGAAAATGGGGCAGGCACCAGCAAAAAAGAGCACTGGAAATGATTTCATTATTTACCTGAACCCTCTCTGTTACAAACAATCCTAAGCATTGTAAAATATTTTCCCATGCAGAGTAAAAGCAATCGAGCTCCCCCAGCCCGACAACATACAACAGGTAAGCAAGCTGGTTAAGACTGAGCAAGTTTAAGGCATTATGTCGGTGTTAATGAGACTCTAGTTTTTATTGCATGGCTCGATAACATCAGAGGGAAGAACAAAATCACCACTCTGATTAGTCATGATCCAGAAGTTCTGATAATTCTGCATACTCTGACTTTTACGGTACCAGATTGGGAGACTATGTTGGGAGCAATTTATTTTAATAATTTGAAAGCTTTTAATTCTGTGTATTTAAAATATTATGCAGTATTGCAATAAATCTTCCAGTGAACGTGGAGAGTTGAGGAGGAGTGCACAAAATGGACCCTGGGAGTTTCAAGGAAACCTAGTGAATCATTGCGGAAATACAGTGGATTCCAGTTAATTCAGACATATTTGGACTGCTACTTTTTGGCCCAATTAGGTGGCTGCCCTAATTAGCCAAAATTTTATGGAAATAGTTGAAAAGATACAAAAAAGACAAACTACCTTTTAACTGAGTAACAAATTATGTATTTAAATAAAATGCAGAATAAATTAGAACAGTATCAATACTAGTACAGTACTATAAAACTGTGTATTTGTTCCTAATTGAAAAAATTTACGCATTGTACGCATTCTTTAAATTGTAAATGAACAAAATCATTGCAGACACCTGGTGCAGATAATGGACTGCCTTCATACATTGCTTTCGATAATTGCATTCTCCAAATCTTCATTTTCATTGTAACATCCTAAATGATTGTTGATACCTTCAAATTTTTCATAGTTCCCAACTTGCTGAAATAGTGAAATTGTTGCATTTTCACTCCTGGCCGTTTCTGGCTGATCCTGAATGCTTGAAACTGCAGTCAGCAAAACAGTTTTGAATTGGGTTGCTACTTATTTATCGCCATCTATCAGTGATAAACATCTTTGCTTTTTGAACACAAATACCCACAGCTGATGTTATTTAAAAGCTGCTTACTCTAAGCATGGTGTAGTGTCTAACAGCTACACTTAGAAACTGTTTGGTACAGTCTCTCATCCCAAATAAGTGGCATAGTGTCCCAAATATATGAAGGGAATCACATCTAGTTTTTTGGATTAGTTTTTGTTCTTTAAGATTCATCCCAAGTAAGCAGCTGCCCCGATTAACCAATGGCCCAATTAAATATAATCCATTGCATCAGCATTCCCCCATAGATGTCAAATGATCAGAGTTTTAAACCCAGCCTAAAGTGTGAATGCTTGCAAACCTGGATGAGTTTCTGGCCACCACTGGCTAGTTTTCCATATTCTTCTGGTCCTGTGTTGTTAATGATTGAGGCCTTTTGCTCTCCAAGGGCATAACTTTTCCCTAAAAACTCATCTAAATTTTAAAGATCTCAGTGAGAACACCAACATTTCTTCCCAAAGTCCTACACCATCCTGTGTTAGAAACAGCTCTCCATTTCTTCTTTGATGCTGGGTTTAAATTCTGTTACTTAGTAGTACTGTGGGGGTACCTTTGCCACATGCACAGGGCTTTGTTTATCAAAAACACTGATACTGATATTGTATTGGTTTGTTAGTGTCACTAGTAACAAGATACAGTGAAGGCTTGTCTTGCATTCTACTTATCAGATCATTACACACTGTGCTGACTATAAGATATAGGAGCAGAATTAGGCCATTCGGCCCATTGAGCCTGCTCCACCATTTCATCATGGCTGATCCATTTTCCCTCTCAGCTCCAATCTTTTGCATTCTCCCTGTATCCCATCATGCCATTACCAATTAAGAATTTATCAATCTCTGCCTTAAATATATGTAAAGTCTTGGCCTCCACAGCCTGTGGCAACAAATTCCATAGATTCACCACTCTGGCTAAAGAAATCCCTCCTCATCTCTGTTCTAAAAGAACGCCCTTCTATTCTGAGGCTGTGTTCTCTGGTCCCAGACTCTCCCACCATAGGAAACATCCCCTCCTCATCCACTCTATCATGGCCTTTCAATATTTGATAGGTTTCAATGAGCTCACCCCTCATTCTTCTGAATTCCAGTGAATAGAGGCCCAGAGCCATCAAACACTCTTCATATAACAAGCCGGAATTGAGGCAGAACAAGGGAAAACAACAATGCAGAATAAAGTATAAAAGGGACACAAATATGACAGTGCAGGTAAAATATTTAAAGTGCAAGGTTGCAAAGATATAGTGGAGCATTTAGTAGATCTGCTGCCTCGCAATGTAATGAGATGGCTTTTGGTCAAAGGGGCCTGAGAGTGCTTTGGTCCTGACCTCTGGTACTATGTGATTAGCATATCAGTATTTGGGAAATATGCCCTGGAATTAGAACAAAATTGTAAGGAATCAGCTGAGGGCCATTGAGCAAACTAAGTTTGTGTCAGGAAAAGGCTGTTGTTTGAATCACTTACATTTAATTTGTGGCAGTAGTACATGGAATAGACAGAGTTCATAGAACAGGATCAGGAACAACAACAGAGTAGGTGAGAGTCCTCAACTGGTCAGAGAGCGTCATGGGTAACGAGTGTTGGCTTCGTGTTGCTCAGTGCCAGCAGTAAGTGGCAAAGGTTCGCAGAGACCTCAAGCCCCTTTTATCCTGACAACTAAATCCAACTCTTACAACGTTTCCTCTCAGAAACTACAGCAAGGCTTCTCACCATTTCAGATAGTGCCACCTTGACAACCTCGTGCATTTGGATTGTAACTGCATTTACGAAAATCACAACAAAACTGCAGATGCTGGAAATCTCTAATAAAAAAAAAGAAAATGCAGAGAGCACTGCGAGGGCGGGCAACAATATGTGGAGGGAGAAGCTGTTAGTCCAAAACCCGTCATTAGCCGTTCCACTCTCCACTTGGGTCCAAGTACATAGTTATGTGAAAATGCCCTCTTCTGTACCCTATCCTGCATGAGAGGGTGGTGAAGGACACTTATTTGAGGATAATGAAGAGGGCTTATGACATGCTTGTCTTCATTGGCCATGGAATATAAGCATGGGATGCTATGTAGCAACTTCACAAAACAGTGACTGGTTATTGTGTGCAGTTCTGCCTGCCTCACTACAGGAAGGATGTGGTTGCTTTGGAAAGAGTGCAGAGGAGATTCTGCAAGATGTTACCTAGATTGGGGAACATTGGAGATTGAGTTGGCTGAGGGGTCACCTAATAAAAGTATGACATGGATAATGCAGACAGTCAAAATCTATTTCCTATGGTAGGGATGTCAAATATGTTAAGGTCAGAGCAAGATGTTTTCAAGGGATCTGAGGGGTAACTTATTTTTTAGATAGAGAATCTGGATCCAGCTGCCTAAGCAGGTGGTGGAGTCAGGTCAAAGTTAAATGAGTTACTTGAACAGAAGGATAAGGTCCTAATGTGGGCAAAATGGAATTGGTGTATCTAGGCATGGATAGCAAGGATGTGTTGGGCCAAAGGGCCTATTTCTGTACTGTACAACTCTACAATTGGGAGTTCCAGGATTGACAACACCAGCTTCAAGGTTAGACTGGAGAAGTCATGATTGTTCTCATTGGAGCAAAGATTTCGCAGATCCGTACTGTAGAGAGGTGAAGAGGTTACACAGAGAGAAGTGCTCCAGTTGCCAGGTGATGTGAGGATCAACTGACAGAGTTTCAGAACTTGGCAAAGGATAAAAGGAGGTTGTGAAGAAAGTACTTTGCATAGGATTCTATGCATTGCATGTGATGTCTGGATTGAGGTTAGGATGAGAACCAAGATGTGATGCTTCAGTCCGTGAGTATCCTCAGAGTCTAGGACATTGATGGGCTAGGAGGCTCTGTCAGAATCAGGTTTGATATTACTGGCGTACGTTGTGTGATTTGCTGTTTCATGGCAGAAGTACATTGCAAAACATAGTAATAAAATCCTGTGAATTATAGCAAGTGTGTATAAAAATATTAAATTAAATAAGTATGCATAATGAAAGGGGAAAGAATAGTGAGGTAGTGTTCATGGGTTCAATGTCCATTCAGAAATCAGATGGCAGAGGGAAAGAAGCTGTTCCTGAATCACTGAATGTGTGCCTTCAGGCTCGTGTACCCCTTCCCTGGTGTTAACAACGTCCTGGGTGATAGGGGTCCTTAATGACAGGTGCTGCCTTTCTTGGAGATGGTATGGATGCTGAGGAGGCTAGTGCCCGTGATGGAGCTGGCTGAGTTTAAAACTCTCTGCAGCTTACTTTGATCCTGTGCAGTGGCCACCGCTCCCCATAGAAGACGGTGAATCGGGGGGTTAGGTCTGTACATCAGTCGACCTTTGTGAATGTCCTTGCTGACATACGAAATCTCCTCATACTCCGAATGAAATACAGCTACTGTTATATCTACTTTATAGCTGCATCAATATGTTGGGCCCAGCCTAGATCCTCAGAGCTGTTGACACCCAGGAACCTGAAATTGTTCACTCTCAACTCTTCTGATCCCTCTATGAGGACTGGTGTGTGTTCCCTTGTTTTTCCCTTCCTGAAGTCCGCAATCAGTTAGATTGGGATTGATGTTGCCATGACAATAACGAACAATTGAGTGAAGAGTCCAGGGGCAGTTGGTGGGGGGTGGGGGGTGGGGAGAAGAGGTGATGACTTTGGCAAAAGTTAAACGAATCCCATTGCTGATGATCAACTGACTTACAATCTTTTTGTTCTCTGTTTTCTTCGAATTCGGCGTCTCCCAGGTCTGCCCAAGACAGAAGTTTGCCAAGAGTATTACGGGATGCCTCCACCGCCTGTGGCCTTTGGACCTGCTTTGAAGCTGCATTTAGGGGATATAATTGAGCTGACGAAAGCAGAAGTAGAACAGCAGTGGTGGGAGGTTAGTCTGGTCAATGTCTCCTTGACTTTGCAGCAAACTGAGTTAGCTTTCTTCTTTTGGGATCTTCCAGTTAATTTGCTAAGAGCCCATCCAGAGATAAAGTGTGGAGTGACCTTCTGCCATATTTAGCTATGCCATTTATCAGCTTTACTCAATGGCCCGTTGATAATCTCATGGACCCAGCTGGCTGAACAGCCTCTTTCTGGGCTGTAATCTTTTTGTGTGAATAGTCATTGCAAACAGAAGCAGTGAACTGGGCCAATGTTCCCAGCCCTGGAATTAAAGATTAAAGACTGGCTTTATTTGTCACAAGCACATCGAAACATATGATGGAATGCGCCATTTGCGTCAAATCAAATCAGCAAGGGAGCCAGTAAGTGTTGCCACCCTTCTGGTGCCAACATAGCATACCCACAACTCACTGACCCTAACGTACATCTCTAGAATGTAGAAGGAAACTGGAGCACGCGTCAGAAACCCATGTGGTCACAGGGAGAACGTACAACCGCCTTACAGGCAGAGGCAGGAACTGAGCCTTCATCTCTGATCCGTGGCTGGCACAATAAAGCAACGTGCTCACCTCTGTGTTACCGTACTGGTTCAACTGGGAAATGGGGGCAATGATGAGACTCTGAGATAAGTGGTCACTATAAATTGCCCCTGAGGTGAAGTGTGTGGGAGAACCTAGGTAGGGGAAAGCTGGTGGGAATGTTGGGAGTTATAGACTTTAAATAGGTAACACTCACAACACGCTGGAGGAACTCAGCAGGTCGGGCAGCATCCGTGGAAAAGATCAGTCGACGTTTCAGCCGATCTTTTCCGCAGATGCTGCCCGACCTGCTGAGTTCCTCCAGCGTGTTGTGAGTGTTGCTTTGACCCCAGCATCTGCAGATTATTTTGTGTTTACAACTTTAAATAGGTGTTTTATGGTGGAGCCAAATCCTCTGTATTTTGTGTTAATGCAGACACCTACCCACAGGAAAGATGTAATAAGGTTGAGAGAGTGCCGAGAAAATTTACAAAGATGTTACCGGGTTTGGAGGACCTGAGTTGTAAGGAAAGATTGAATAGGTTAAGACTTTATTCCTTACAGCGTAGAAGATTGAGAGGAGATTTGATAGAGTTACACAAAATTATGAGGGGGAGAGATTGGGTAAATGCAAGCAGACTTTTCCACTGAGGTTGGATGGGACTACAACTAGAGGTCATGGGTTAAGGGTGAAAGAAGAAATGTTTAAGGGGAATATGAGGGTTAACTTCTTCACTCAGAGGGTCGTGAGAATGTAAAATGAGCTGCCAGTGCAAGTGGTATATGACAGCTCAATTTCAATGTTTGAGAGAAGTTTGCATAGGTACATGAATGGTGGGAATATGGAGGGCTATGGCCCAGTACTGGTCAATGGGAGTAGGCAGCTCAAATGGTTTGGCACGGACTAGATGGGCAAAGGGCCTGTTTCTGTGCTGTACTTTTCTATGATCCTATGACCCCAAATGTGAGGCATTGCACTTTGGAAGGACAAACAAGAGTAAAACTTATGGATTGAATGATAGAGGTCAGTGGTGTGCAGTAGAACAAAGGGACGCCGGAATACAGATCAATAACCACTTGATAGTGGCATCACAGGTAGAGAGGCTAGTAGTGAGAGCTTTTGGCACACTGCCTTTGTAAATCAGGGTACATAAATCCGTACAGGAGCTGGGATTTTATGTTGAAGTTGTACAAGGCATTGGTGCAGCTGAATTTGGAGTATCATGTACAATTCTGGTACCTACCTACAGGAAAGATACTAATAAGCCTGAAAGGGCACAGAGAAAAAGTATAAGGATGTTGTCAGGACTCAAGGGCCTGAGTTATAAGAAAAGGTTGAATAGGTTAGGACTTTATTCACTGGAACACAGGAGAATAAGATAAGATCCTATAGAGCTGTACAAAATTATGAGGTTGTATAGGTGGGGTGGATACATGTGGGGTTTTCCCCCTCAAGTTGGGTGAGACTAGAACTACAGATCATAGATTTAGTGTGAAAAGTGAAATACGCGAGGGAAATCGGAGGAGAAACTTCATCACTCAGATGGTGGTGTGAGTGTGGAGCTAGCTGCTGGTGGAAGTAGCAGATGTGGGTTCAATTATAGCATCGAAGAGAAGTCTGGATAGGTACATGGATGGGAAGGGCTTGGAGGGCTATGGTCCAGGAGCAGGTAGATAGGATCGGACAGAAGATCCGGTTGGCCTGGACTAGATGGGAGAAAGCATCTGTTTCCAGTACCCTATGACTCGATGGTTCTAAGATGAGCTACTCTAGTTAGGAACTAATCCCCTGGTTACCAATAGCCCTGAAACCCACCTCCACCTCCCATCAGATCTGACCCTCTACACCCAAGAGGCAGGGAGAGACAAGGCACTGTACCTTGAAGCTCCATCATCCAGAATTTGGCAACGTTTTTTCAGCTGGCAAAGGCCTTTTAACGTTTTTTTAAAATTTCTCCAGTTATCAGAGATATTTTCAAAATAAATTGAATAGGTTCCAATATCTAAGATTGTTGGGCAACACAAATCATTTAAAATATGATTTAGAGAAAGCATTTTCCCTTCTCTACTGTGTCTGGTGTTACCACTCAAAAGATGGGCTTGCTGTTCCTGTGACAGCCTGCCCTGGGATGAAGTACACTGCACCTTCTCTTCAGCAATCTTCCGCTCCGTCTCTGACTTAAGTCCAATGAATGAGGAGACAGACTGATGCGTAGGCACCTAAGCTTCAACATTTTTCCACAGCACAGCACTCCCCTGTGTATGCAGTGTGCGGGGACGGTCTGACGCGTAGGACGGTACAGTAGCATAGCGGTCAGTGAAACACGGTACAGCGTCAGCGTTTCGGGTTCAATTCCTGTTGCTGTCTGTCAGGAGTTTGCACATTCTCCCCATGAACGTGTACGTTTCCTCCAGGTGCTCCGGTTTCCTTGCGTAGTCCAAAGACCTACGGGTTGGTACGCTAATTGGTCACATGGGTGTAATAGGGTGAAGTGGGCTCGTTGTACCAGAAGGGTCTGTATCTCTAAATACAAGTAAACATGCTCTGTGGTGTGATGATCAAAGCTGGTGATACCGGCTGCAAATTTGGACCACACTGTCCCAGGAAACCTGTGGACTACCAGCCTGATGGAGTTTAACTAGAAGCTGCAGGAAGAGAGGGAAGTGCCCCCTCTCATGAGATGGGCCCAATCCTGTATCACTGGGGGGTGGGGCTTTCTGGAGGAGGGGGTAGCAGACAAACATCTACAACATTGCACAGGACTCATCAGGCATGAGGAGATGATTTGAAGCTGACTCGGTTTCTCTGGGCTGTCTCTGTGAGCTCTCAGTTTTTGTGATATTGAATGCATCTGAGAGCATTAGGATTCTTGCTTTCACTTGCCTTTCACGGTAATACATCAACATTGGCACTAACATTATATCATTCACTCCCTTTCAGGGAAGAAACACGTCCACGAATGACATTGGTTGGTTTCCGTGTAATAAAGTAAAACCCTTTCTTTCTGTAAGTAGAAAATCTAGACTTCTATATATTACTGTAAAGGAAATGGCCATGTTTGAAATAGCCAGATTCTTGTGACATGACACTTGCTGCAGGAAAACTAAGCCTTGTTGTCAACCATGTGGACATCGAGACGCTGTGATAGCCTCTTCCTGTACTGTATTATTTTTGCTTCTGAGAACTGACGGACAGCATAATCTGTTTGTGGTAAGGGTGGGACTAATTGTAGTGAAATGATTAAGCATTTGATTCCAGAACTCTGAGGACCTGAGCAACACTCAAAGTTCCAGAGGGACTCAGCAGCTCAGGCTAGGGAAGAAAATGAACCATTGATGTTTTGGCCTTGATGACCTTCATAAGGGCTGAAAGGAAGGGGGCAGTACCTAGAATGAAAAGGAGGAGGGAGGGCTGACAGATTCTAGATGAGACCAGGTGACGTAGGTGGGGGAGGGGAGATGATGTACGAAGGTGATAACTGTAAGAGGTAAAGGACTGAAGAAGGAGGACTGGTCTTACCTATCAGCTGCCAACTTGTACCACAACCCTCTCCCCACCTTCATATCACAAACAAGAGAACACCTGCAGATGCTGGAAACCCAAGCAACACACACAAAATGCTGGAGGAACTCAGCAGGCCAGGCAGCATCTATGGATAAGAGATGTCAATGTTTTGGGCCGAGACCCCACCTTATTCTGACCCTATCCCCTTCCTTTCCAGTGCTGATGACCTGGTGAATTTCTCCAGCATTTAGGATTCCAGTTGCCCAGCATCTGCAGAATCTCTTGTGTCTTCGGGGTGGATTATTAGAGGCACCCCTTCCTCTCACTCTTCTTGGACACAAGATATTACTGTTTCTACCACAATTAATCTGGGTCAATTGCCATCTTCCACCAAATGATTATGGGCAGAAAAGATACCAGGAGGAACTGACAAATAACCTTACTGGTAAATCAAGAAGATGATTCCTCCAAGGGGATCCCAGTGTATGGAGGGATATGGTCCAGGTGCAGGTCAGTGGGACTAGGCAGAAAAATGGTTTGGCACAGCCAAGAAGGGCCAAAAGGCCTGTTTCTGTGCTGTAATGTTCTATGTATCTATGACCCAGAGAGCTATGTTGGCTGGAGTCAGAGCTTTATGCTTTGGCTCTTGGTACAATCACCATGCCAAACAGGCCAAAGGGGAGAGGCTAGATTAAGAGTGGTCTAGCAGTCCTCCAGGTTCGAGGGTTCAGCTCAGGGCTAACAACCCTGACTGGTAAAACTAAACTGTTATGGAAACAGCAGTGAACAATCCTTCTGCATCTCTGTGCGATGATGTTTCCGTAAGTCTTCTTAAGGAAACTTGCATGACTGCCAATACCGGACAGAGATGGAGACCCTTCATTGCTGTCCTAAATGCCAGAGGCATCATGGGCAGTAAGTGGGTAAGGAGAGATGAGAAGGGAAAGGATAGATGCCAAAAATAACTGGCAGAGTGTGAAGGAGGAAAACTTTAAAGTTCTGAATGGATGTACTTGCACCTATCTTCACCAAAGAGGGGTTAATGTAGGTATTGATATTAAGGATGAAGAATGTAAGGCATTGGAGATGATGAACATGTAAAGGCATTGAGCGTATTTAAGGGTGAATAAATCACCAGGCTTGGATAAAATGTACCCAAAGAAACAAGGGAGGAAATAGGGCAGTCTTTCTCTTTGTTTTCCAAAGTTCCTTTGGTCTGGTGTCAGAAAACTGAATGGTTACTGATGTGGACAGAAAAGAGGAAGGTTGTATGTTGGTCAGTAGAGATCCCCTTAACCTAGTGGATCAAGGAATCTATAGACAAGATACTGTTGGTTTTGTTCATGATCATAATGGAAACCAACTAACTCAAAGTTCAAAGTAAATTTTATTATTAAAGTACATATGTTACTATATATCATCCTGAGATTCATTTTCTAGCAGGCATTCACAGTAGATACAGCATAAAGTCAATGAAAAACCACACACAACATGGTAGCGTAGCAGTTGGCTCAGGGTATTGGAGTCAGAGTTCAATCCCAGCGTCCTCCGTAAGGAGTTTGTACATCCTCCCCGTGGAATGTGTGGGGTTTCCCTTGGTGCTTTGATTTCCTCCCACAGCCTGAAGATGTACTGGTTAGGTTAATTGGTGATATACATATTTATATTTTCACATAAGTGAGAAGTTTAAAATGTTAAATAAAACTGCAGAATGCTCTAACAGCCAGCTTCACTGACGAAACTCAGCTAACCACATCCCTCTGCCCAAATCCCATGCAGTAAGCAATTTTGGAATTATTGCTGAGAGCACAGCCTAACATTTTTGAGTTTGGATCAGCTGATTATCTATGCACAAAGTTAAAACTGAACAGGTGTCAGACACACGTCGCTGCCAAATACACTCTCAGTACTCACTGTCACCCATCCCCTCCTACACCCCCTCAAGGGGGATTAGCGAGGTGAAAGTTAACAAAGAAAACACTCAACTGTAATCACCGTTGGTTCTCAACGCCAATACACTGACCATCAATGTATCCCACCGTTAACGCATACAGTGCCTTTTCAGTACTCAACACCAGATGCATTCCCCAATCCCCAGGCAATCTACCTTCACTATATGCTCAAAATAATTTTTAAAAATTCAGATTAAAAACATAATAAGCTACTAGGGTTAAAGTATTTAGAAAATAAAAATGGCCCATATAGTTTTCAATGTGCTTTGTATCTTGCAGGCTCTTGCGAAAGACTATTCTGGCTATTCATGGTAAGTACAATATCTCAATTCAGTTCAAGTTTAAATGTCATTCAACCATACATGAATACAGCCAATTGAGACAGTGTTACTCTGGGGTCCAAATTCAAAACACAGTCTCGGCAGTCACACAGAGCCTGGGCGCCATGCCACACCGCCCCCGGTGGAGTGCTCCGGTCACGATGACTACCCAGGCGACCTGCGATTTGAGGCTCAGTCCACACACATACAAGTCAACAAGCACATATAGAGTATCAGTGAATATACATATATTTTACCTGACCTCCCAGCCCATCAAAGTCATCAGTCGACCACAATAGAATGCACTGACCCCAATGCCCACCAGGTGACACCGAGGTTTGAGAGCCAGTACAAGAACATATAGAATGTTATTAAAATACAACCACACAAAATATATATGTGTAGAGTCCAGGCCCTTCAGTCCATTGAAATGTTCAATCGACCACAGCTGCACCACGCCACACCCGTGGAGGGCACCAGCTCAGACGCCTTTCCCCTGCGGCTGTAAAGCAGGCGGCCCTGTGGCCTGAGGCGCTAGATCCATTGATTTCCATCTAAAAATCTGCAGTCAACCACGACTGCAGAGCTCGTCTTATGCCGAGCGAAATCCTGGGAGGGCGGCACTATGCTGCCCCCTCAGTAGAGCGCGCAGGCTTCACCTCCTTGCTCCCAGCAGCTGCAAAGGGGCTCGAGGCCCAGTCTTCGCCATGACCGAGGCCGCACGGATTCCCCACCGTATGTGTGCCCCTGCTCTCATCTAATAAACCAGTGAATCGAGCGTGCGACTTGCCAGAATAACAACGTCCAAAGGAGTCTTGCAATCACAAGAAAAGCGACCATGATGGCCACTTGCTATTTGACTGTGAGTCTCCATCAACACGTTGTGCTGCTCCTTCATCTTCTCCGCCAAAGGGCAACTCGCTGCTGGGTTAGACCTGCAGTACGCACAGTTCTTAGTGCATAGCAGGACCTTCCAATCATTAGAAATAGAGCAGCAGCACATTTGTTGACCCCATAGAAATTGCTGCAACCAAAAAGCACGCATCTTTTTATTAAGAATAAACTGGTAGAGTCTAACCTAGATGACGTCGGTTTAAGGTGAGAGGAGAAAGTTTGAAAGGAGACTTGAGAGGCAACGCTTTTCACACCGAGGGTGGTGCACACATGGATGAGCTGCAGAGAGTGTTGTAGGTACAAGACAATGTGACATAGGAGCAGGGTTTGAGTCTGATTTATTATCCATCTCAACCCCACTCTTCAGCCTTCTCCCCAAAACCTCTGACACTCTTACAAATGAAGAACCTGTCAACCTCAGCTTTAAACCTTCTCAATGACTTGGCCTCCACTGCAACCTGTGACAATGAATTCTACAGATTTACCACCCTCTGACTAGAGAAATTGCTCCTCATCCCTGTTCCAAAGGGATGTGTTTGTATTCTGAGATTGTGCCCTCTGGTCCTAGGCTCTCCCACTATGAGAAACATCCTGTCCATGCCCACTCAGCTTTTCTATATCTGATAGGTTTCAATGCAGAACGTACAGGTACAATTACAACATTTAAAAGACATTAGACAGTATGTGGTCAGCTAGAGGTTAGAGCAGGGATTCACAGACCCTTTGCTTAATGGTATTGTTTCATAGAAACATAGAAAACATAGAAAACCTACAGCACAAAACAGGGCCTTCGGCCCGCAAATCTGTGCCGAACATGTCCTTACCTTAGAACTACCTAGGGTTACCCATGGCCCTCTATTTTTCTAAGCTCCACGTATCCATCCAGGAGTCTCTTAAAAGACCCTATCGTTTCTGCCTCCAGCGGCAGCCCATTCCACGCACTCACCACTCTCTGCGTAAAAAACTTACTCCTGACATTTAAGATGGAGGTTTCACTGGGAGCTCCTCCCTTCACCCAGATCCCAGTCTAGCTCTCCTCCAACTTGATGGCATGAATATTCTTGAACTTACAGTAATTGCCCCCCCGCTCCTTCACCATTCCCCATTCCCGTTTCCCTCTCTCACCTTATATCCCTATCGGCCCATCACCTCCCTCTGGTGCTCCTCCCCCTTCCCCCCCCTCCAACAGCCCCCTGTCCTCTCCTACCAGATTCCCCCCTCTCCAGTCCTTTTTATCTCTTTCAACTTCCCAGCTCTTTACTTCACCCCCTCCCCCTCTCCCTGTTCCACCCATCACCCACCACCTTGTACATCTTCCTCCCCTCCCCCCACCTCCCCGCTCTGACGCCTTCTCCCCTTGTAAAGAAGGGCCCTAGCCCGAAGTAATGACTGTTTGCTCTTTTCCATGGACACTTCATGGTGTAGAAAAGTTTGGGAACCCCTGGTTTAGAGCAATATGGGCCAAACTCGGGTGAATGGGACTAGTTCGTGTTGGCACCATGGTTGTAAATGACAAGCTGGACCAAAGGACCTGCTCCCTTGTATAACTCTGTGATTCCATGACTCTCATGAACATTTCATAATTAAACCATGTTTTACACTGCCCAGGCTGGAAGTATACAGTGTGCAACAGGAAGTGTTACTGTTCCGCCTCACTGGCTCTTTCCATTTGATGAACAGCACACCCCTTAACAGAGAAGGCCAAAGGCACCTCTAGATTAACCTTGTCCTTGATCTCCTGCAGGTACGCTGGTCCAATGGAACGCGGTCAGGCAGAAGCCATGTTGGGCAGTCGCTCGGACGGCACGTACCTAGTGAGGCAAAGAGTAAAGGACGCCGGGGAATTCGCAATCAGCATCAAGTAATGAATGATAATTAGCACGGAGTGTGGTTGTAGAAATATAATCTCAGAATTTGCGGTTTATTTCCTGCTGGCTTTAGAGTCTGAGTCAATTCCCTGGTTACAGAGGGTGTGCAACTGAATTCTCTAACATTCAGGAAAGTCTGGTAATTGGTTTGTTTTTGTCACAGGCACTGAGATAAAGTGAAATTCTTTGTACTCATGCCATCCAAACAGATCATTCCATACATAAATCCATCAGAATTAGAATCAGATTTATAGTCATAGACGTATGATGTGAAATCTCTTGTTTTGCTGAAGCAGTGCAGTGGAAAGGCATAAAATTACTATAAATTACAGAAGAAATAGACCAGAAAAAGGAACGGTGAGGTAGTGTTCATCGACCATTCGGAAATATGATGGAGGAGGGGAAGAAGGTGTTGCTGAACTATTCACTGTGGGCCTCTAGGCTCCTGGGCCTCCTCAATGATGGTAGTAATGAGAAGAGGGCAAAAAGAGTAGTAACAAAGGAAACACATTAACAGAATGCAAATACCTGTACACCTCCTCATTAAAGCAAATATCTAATTAGCCAATCATAAAAGCATACAGACATGGTCTAGAGTGGTTGTTCAGACCAAACATCAGAATGGGGAAGAAATGTGATATTATGACTTTGACTGTGGAATGATTGTTGGTGCCAGATGGGGTGGTTTGAGTATCTCAGGAAATGCAGATCCCCTGGGAGTTTCATGCACAACAGTCTCCACAGTTTACATAAAATGGTGTGAGAAACAAAAAAGTAAAATCCAGTGAGCAGCAGTTCTGTGGGTGAGGGACGTCAGCTGAGAATATCCAGACTGGTTGAAGTTAACAGGAAGATAACAGTAGCTCAAATAACGACATGTTACAGCTGTGGTGAGCAGAAAAGCAACTGTGAACACACAAGTCAAACTTGAAATCGCTGGGCTGCAGCAGCAGAAGACCACGGATGTATATGTACTCGGTGGCCACTATGTTAGGTACAGGAGGTATCTAAGATAATGGCTGCTGAGTCATTATTAACAAGCTTCACATAGTGTGTGTGTGTGTTTCTAGAGAGCTAATCTGATGAAGTGCATCTTATTTATAACAGAGTATTGTTGTGGATAATATTCAACTAAACATCCATTAGCCCAGCTAATCATCCAGGTTTATAAAGGGGGCATCCATCAGTAAGGGCCCTCATCTCCAAGGTCATGCCTTGTTCTGATTGCTACCATCAAGATGGAGGTACAAGAGCCTGAAGACACACGCTCAATGATTCAGGAACAGCTTCTTCCCCTCTGCCATCAGATTTCTGAATGGCCATTAAACTCATGAACACTACCTCACTACTTTTTCATTTCTTACTTGAGTTAACTAATTAACTACTAAAGAAGGGAATGAGGAAAACCAGGAGGGGCCATGAAAAGACCTTGGCATGAAAAGACCTTAAGATGAACCCCAAGACCTTAAGATGAACCCCAAGACCTTGGCCATGAAAAGACCTTAAGATGAACCCCAAGACATTCTATACATTCATCAAGAGCAAGAGGAAAACTAGGGAGAGTGTGGGATCACTCAAGGATAGAGGGGAACATTTGCTTGGATGCAAAGAACGTGAGTGAGGTACTTAATGAGTACTTTTCATCAGTATTTACCAAGGAAAAGGACATGGAGGAGATCAGTGCTGAGTATATAAATATGTTAGGGCATTTAGAGTCAAGGGGGAGGAAGTGTTGGACTTTCTGATGAAGACAGGGGGTGGTTAAAGGGACTATTCAAGCTGGAGGTTTGTTGTTAGTGGTGTTCCACATGGGTCTGTGCTAGGGCCTCAGCTGTTCACGATGTATTTAAATAACTTGGATGAAAATGTAGATGGGTGAGTTCATAAGTTTGCAGATGATATCAAGATTGTTGGAGTTGTGGATATGTAGAAGACTGGCAAAAAAATACAGCATGATATAGACTAGTTGCAGATATGGGCTAAGAAATGGCAGATGGCGTTTAACCCAGATAAACATGAAGAGTTGCACCGTGGTAGGGCAAACGCAAGGAGCCAATACACTGTAAAGGGCAAGATCCTTAACAGGGTGGCTGAGCAGGGGGTTTTGAGATCCAAGTGACTCAATGATCCCTTAGGATTTATCCAGATTTGAGCAGGTATTGGAAACACTCAGCCTCAGATGCAAAAACAGTTCCTATCGTAGGTTTTGTTAATGTTTTACGTTACTATCTTGGTCCAAAATGTCCATTGCTTATTTCCTGCCACAGGTGTTGCCTGACCTGCTGAGTATTGCGGGTGCTGCTTGGTGTTTCAGGTTGATGCCATTTATCAGAACTCTGAGGGGTTTGTGAGAAGGTGACAAATTAGGCAAAAGGTCACGGGGAATATTCTGTTAAAGACTGCTTTGGGAAAAGTTTCACTAAGAATTATTCGGAGACAAATTCGGGTAGTGTCGCTGCCTCGCAACCCCAGTGACCCCAGTTAGGTTTGCTGTCGGGTGTTTCCTGTGTGGGGTTTGCACACTCTTCCCGAGGAGTTGATGGCAATCCATTATAGGGAAAGGATTTCATAAGAATTACGGGATCACAGAGGAATGGGATTAATGGGTTTGCTCTGAGAGCTGGTATAGACTTGATGGGCCGAACGATCTATTGCGTCATGAGGAAAAGCAAACTAGGAAACTTGTTAGTCTACTTTAGCAACTCAATGTAACTGAATCTGCAGCTTTAAATGTATCACACATGATACATTCAGTGTAATGTGTTGAGACAAATTATCGCTGACATTCTCTCTCACTTTGTTGACAGGTACAATGTAGAAATAAAGCACATCAAGGTGACAACAGCAGACAGTTTATTCCGCTTGACAGACAAGAGAGCATTCAAGTCATTATTGGTGAGTATGAACTGGTACCACAGGGTTCATACACGTGCAGAGAGGTGTCTCATCTGCACTATGCCTACATAATCCACAGGCTATAACACTAACTACTCCTCGATGCTGACATTGCAACTCTGGTTCTATGCTAGTGTTCGTCTGGGGACTTGGAGAAGGTGTACAGTTCTGGTCATCTGCAGGATTCCCATTTCCATTCTGGCTTGTCAGTCCATGTCCTCCTCCTGTGCCACGATAAAGCCAATCTCAGGGTGGAGGAGCAACACTTTATATTCCTCCTGGGTAGCCTCCAATCTGATGGCATGGAGATCAATTACTCATTCCGATTAAAAAAAAAATTCTGTCCCACTTCCCCACTCTGTTCCCCACTCTGGCCCCTTACCACTTCTCATCAGCCTAGTACCTTTTCCTGGGTCCCCTCCTTCCCTTTCTCCAATGGTCCACTCTCCTCTCCTATCAGGTTCCTTTCTCTCTGGCCTTTTACCTTTCCTGCCCACCAGGTTTCGCCTATCACCTTCTAGCTAGCCTCCTTCTCCTCCCTCCACCCTTTTATTCTGGCATCTTCCCCCTTCCTTTCCAGTCCTGAAGAAGGGTCTCAGCCTAAAATGTTGACTGTTTATTCATTTCCATAGATGCTGCCTGACCTGCTGAATTCCTCCAGCTTTTTTGTGTGTTGCTTTGGATTTCCAGCTTCTGCAAACTTTCTCGTGTTTATGAAAAATTATTTTCACGTCCTGCACTCTTGAAATCTCAAATCTTCTCCCTTTGCAAGTCTAGTAGTGTAACTCCAATTGTAAAAAAATACTTAATTTTAAATCTGTGGCTTAAAATTTCAAATGCGTAATACTACTCTTCATTTTTGTGCAACTAGAATTCATTTCCTTTCCCTTCGAGAGTGGAAAAACAACAGCCCCTTCCAGGTCATGTCACCATAATTTTGCAGATTTGATGATGTCTTTCTAGATGTGATTGGCTTCTGTACGGTTGGGGTTTAGGTGTACAGGGGTACATGACGCCTGGAAGCTTTTGGTGTTGACAGTTTCTATCGTGCATGTGGAGAGACACTCACCACAGCGGATATGGTGCAGCTGCTCCTGACAGTGGAGTCATTTGTCCACATACATTCTGTGTACTGCGATGGTTAGACTAGTCAGTGACAGTGGGTGAGACCTCTCTTATGAACAGTAACATGAGGAGACATAAGACCAAAAGACCTTGGACCAGAATTCAGCCCATTGAGTCTACTCTGCCATTTGGTCATGGCTGAACTATTTGCCTCTCAACCCCGGTCCCCTGCTTTCTGCACATAACCTTTCATTCCCTGACTTATCAAGAATCCATCAAGCTCCGCTTTAAATACAGCCAATGACCTGGGCTTCACAGCCACCTGTGACAATGATTCACCACCCTCTGGCTAAAGAAATTCTTCCTCATCTCCATTCTAAATGGATATCCCTCCGTTCTGAGGTTGTACCCTCTGGTCCGAGACTTCCCCCCCCCCCCCATAGGAAACATCCTCTCCACATCCACTCTATTGAGGCCTTTCACTATCTGATAGGTTTGAATGAGATCCGACCCCCTCTTCTGAATTCAGTCTTCAAAAGGAGTAGCTTCTTGTACCTTTATGTCATATGAAATATGAAACCTGGGGTATTAGGGTGGGTCACACTTAGAAATACATCATCCAATCTGCAAACAAGAGTGATGACACCATCTGTTGTTTGGATTTCAGATTTAGCTGTTTTTAATCACATGTACATCAGAACATACAGTGAAGTATGTTGTTTGCATGAACAAACAACACATTTGGGATATGCTGGAGGCAGCCTGCTAGGGTCTTCACACATTCCAGTGACAGCATTGCATGCCCATAATGATCAACAGAACAACTCAGAATACATTTAAACAAAACACAACAAACAACAAAACAACTCCTTCTCTCCCTCCCGCCCAGCCACACATAACAACAGTCCTCCAAATCTAGAACAGGCCTCTGGGCCTCCAGGCTTCAGTCATTGAACTTTGACTTCTAATCGACCTTCATGCTCTGCTCTATGGTATAGACCCCTAGACCAACCAATGTGGAGGGCTGAACACCTGGCTCGGACCTCAGGAGCTCCAAATCCCCATCAGTCATGCCTCGTGTCTCCTGCTCACATGGACAATGATCCCAGGACAACTCACCCATGGCACAACCCACTGAGTACAGAGCATTGGTCTGATCTGTGCCTGCACTGCATCCCCAAAACCTAAACTCTAACCTGACCTCAAAATCACTGTCACTGTCCCTCAACATGACCACCAATTTCCCTCTTTGTCCCCAAAACCATTCCTAAAAACTTCAAAAAACAACAAGTCTGAGCCATGATCTTGACAGACTGCAACTTAGCACCATCTTTACCAATCAGCTACAGGATAATACAGACAGCACTGTTGTACATCTGAATTCAAACACAACAGTTAGCAGATGACACACACAAAATACTGGTGGAACACAGCAGTCCTGACGAAGGGTCTTGGCCCGAAACGTCGACTGTACCTCTTCCTATAGATGCTGCCTGGCCCGCTGCGTTCCACCAGCATTTTGTGTGTTGCTTGAATTTCCAGCATCTGCAGATTTCCTCGTGTTTGCGAGATTAGTAGATGAGTTTTACACTTTACTTTGCAAAAGGAGAAGGTTTAGGAGTAACTTTTGAAAGAGCGTTGGCCATACTGGAGGAAAAGTTTTCAGCTGCCATTCAGTTATAGCCGGAGAATAGGAATGATTGGATGATTCTTTCAAACAAGGCACCACAAGCTTGACAGGCTGAATGGCCTCTTCTTGAGATGACAGTAATTCAATGATTTACCAAAAGGGAACATCTAATTGAGCGATATTTAAACAGCTGAGCAAGGTTCACCTTAGTCCTCAGTATGGAACTTTGCACCTTTGTCACAACAACACAAAAGCTTTATGGAATATAGATCGGCCCTTTAAAGATTAGCTTTATCTCTCACGTGTACATCGAAGCATACAATGAAACACTATGTGTTTGTATTAACGACCAACACAGTCTGAGAATGTGCTGCCGGCAGCCCACAAGTGTTCACCAGCAGAGCATGCCTGCTGCTTACAGAACCATGTGTTTTTGGAATGTGCGAAGAGACCAGGCACCCAGAGTAAATTCACATGGTCACATGGAGAACGAGCAAACTCCTGAGAGGCAGTGGGAGAAATTGAGCCCAGATAATTGGCACTGTCGAGCATTACGTTAGCAGCTACACCACCATGCAGCCCATGAACTAGCTCTTTGGCCCACAGTATCTGTGCTGAACATGATGCTGAATTAAACCAATTGATTTCTGCCTGCACATGATCCCCGCATAGTCACGCGTCTATCTAATAACCTCTTAAACACCGCTATCAAATCTACTTCCAGCAGCCCATTCTAGCCACCTACCACTTTCTGCTTAAAACAAATTTACCTCCCCCCCCACCACCACATCAACCTATAATGCACGTCTCTAGTATTAGGTATTCCTATCCTGGGAAGGAGATTCAAACTTCCTACGCTATTGATGCCTCTTACAAATTTATAAACTTTGGATAAGCATTGGAAGTGAACAGGTCTCTCCACCTCCGATGCTCCAGAAGAAATAATCAAAGTTTGTCTAACTTCTCCCGATTATTGATTGCCTCTAATCCTGGCAGCATCGTCTGCACTCTTTCCAAAACCTCCATATCCATCCTACAATGGGGTGACCCAAAACGCACACAATAGCTGTTATAAATTCATTATCATTATAAATTCAATATAGCTCCTCTCAGACCCAACTAGGTTCAACAGCATGATAAAAAATATTATTAATTCAAAGGATAAACACAAGAAACATACTAGCCCTAATCTTTGTAATGTGGGAGGAAACACATGCGGCGAGGGGGAGAACAGACCCACTCCTTTCACACAGCGGAGGGAATTGAACAAGTTTACACGAAGCGCTATGCTACCTTGCTGCCCGTTACTTTCATCTTGCATCATGTTGGCAGTGCGTGTCTATCTGTTGAATCATTTTGTTGTCCTGTCACCTTTACCAAACTTAATCAATTACGTATTTGTGGCCATTGTAGGATCTGGTGGAATTTTACCAACGTAACTCTCTAAAAGAATGCTTTAAGTCGATGGATACGACTTTACAAAATCCTTTTCAAGAACCCGAGAAAAGAATGGTTCCGAAATTGCCAGGTGAGCTGATAGTGCTGAGAATGAAGCAATCATCTCCTGTTCTCCAGAGAATGTTTGTTCATGTGTTTCTATCCACTACCAATCAATTTGGACACAATAAACACTCAAAAAACATTTGGATCAGGTAGTATTTGCTCTCATTGACCGAAGAACTTTCAGGTCTTCCTCAGAATACTTGATGGGACTTTATTTTATGAGAAAGCTGAAGCCACCTAATTTTCTGGTTTTGTCCAAGAGGCCTGGAGTGTCTGGTTTAAATCTCATTGTTATATAAATGGAGAATGAAAAGATAGTAACTATTAAGCTGGTGTATTGTTTTTAAAAAAATCAGGTTTTATAAAGCAAAGAACTTCACTGTTATATGTGTCTCCAAACTGATAGTATTATCATAAAGTCGAAGGGGTCTATGCTAGCCCTCACACATGCACTTTCAATGATCCTCCCCACATTCTCAACAACTCCTCCCGGATTCCACCTCGCACCTGCAAATGGGAGCTGTTTACGGCAGGCAGTTAACCTGCATGCACCTGGGATGCGGGAGAAAACTGAGCACCTGGGGGAAACCACAGTGTCGCAGGAAGAGTGTGCAGACTCCGCGGAGACAGAGCTTGAATTCAGGATGGAAGTCTCCGGAGTTCTGAGGCAGCAGCTGTACAACTGTGGTTGATCCTTCATTTCCCCCTGAACCAACCTGTAATGCTCAAAAGTCAAAGTAAATCTGCCATCAGAGTATGTATATGTCACTATATACTACCTCAAGATTCGTTTACCTGTTGGCTTTTATAGGAAAATAAACAAATACAATAGAATTTATGAAAACTATACATAAAGACTAACAAACAAGCAATATGCAAAAGACAAATTGTGCAATAAATGAATACATGTACATATAAATAAATAGATACTAGACAAATAAATATATAGATAGATAAAAGATAGATAGATGGGTGAGTTAGTACATTTACGGATGATACCAAGATCGGTGAAGTTGTTGATACTGTAGAAGACTGGCAAAGAATACAGCACTATATAGATCGGTTGCAGATATGGGGAGAGAAATGGCAGATGGAGTTTAACACAGATAGGTGTGAAACGCTGCACCTTGGTAGGGCAAATGCCAGGAGACAATATACTGTTAAGGGCAAGATCCTTAACAACGTTGCTGAGCAGAGAGATTTTGGGATCCAAGTTCATAGTTTCGTGAAAGCAGCTACAGAGGTCAATATAGTGGTTAAGGCAGCTTATGGAATGCTTGTTTTTATTAGTCGAGGCATTGAGTTCGAAAGTCAAGCGGTTATGCTACAAATTTATAAAACTCTAATTGGGCCACATCTGGAGTATTGCATACAGTTTTCTGGTTGCCCCACTATAGGAAGAATGGTGAGGTTTTAGAGAGGGTGCAGAAGAGGTTTACCAGGATGCTGCTATCATGAAAGGATGGATAAACTGGTTTTCTTTTCTCCCTGGAGCACTGGAGGCTGAGGGATGAAGAGAGGCATAGATAGAGTAGACAGGGAGTATCTTTTTCCTAGTATAGAAATGTCTAATACCTGAAGGTGAGAGGGAGAAGGTTCAAGGGGGATGTACAGCTTTAGTTTTTTACTCCGAGAGTAGTGGATGCCTGGAATGTGCGGCCTGGTATGGTGGTAGAGGGAAATACATCAGAGGCTTTTAGAGACGTTTGGATAGGCACATAGATGTGAGGAAGATGGAGGGATATGGACATGGTGTAGGTAGGAGGGATTAGTGTTTTGGTGTTTTTGATTTGCTTTCTAGTTGGTTCGGCACACTATTGCGGGTCGAATGGCCTGTTCTCCTGTACGATTCTATTTTCTATAAATAATTGAATAAATAATTAGATAAACAAGCTAATAAATAAAATTATACTGAGAATTTGATTTGAAAATGTGTCTGTAGGTTGTGGAACTCAAGGGCATTACAGAAGAGTGCTGAGCCCATGATGTGCCAGCCTGAATTCTGGATCTACCCACCCTGTACAGCAAAATGATTATTGTAATTCTGCTTGTGCCAGGGGCCAGCTTGAAGTGCTACGGGACGGCAAAGGTTCGGTACGACTTCTCGGCAAGGGACCGCTCGGAGCTAAGTCTGAAGGAAGGAGATGTGGTGAAAATTATTAACAAGAAGGCGTCACCTGGATGGTGGAAGGGGGAAGTCTATGGCAAGGTCAGTATGAAAAGCACCCACAAACAAGCTGCCTCATTCTCCCCTTGCTTTCTGCTTACAGTATGAACTGAATGTTCAGAATTCAAGTTTATTTGCCTCATGTGCATCAAAACATACGATTAAATATGTTGATTGCATTATCTACCAACATACTTGAGGGTGTACGGGGGGCAGCCTGTAAGTCAGAGTCATGGAAAAGTACAGCACAGAAAACAGGCCTTTCATCCTATCTAGTTCTGCTGAACCATTTAAACTGCCCGCTCCCATCGATCTGATAGTCCTCCATACCCCTACCATCCATGTGCCTATCCAAACTTCTCTTCAATGTTGAAATTGAGCCCGCGTGTCACCACACACTCCAGCACCAACATAGAGTGCCCATAATGCTCAGCAGAACACTGGAAACAACAAGCAACAAAACAACAACAGGCCTCATTCTCCCTCACTCCCACCCGGGCAAATGCCCAGGGCACAAGGACAGTCACTGGATCGAGCCTGCGGACACCAGAGTTCGACCTCTGGAGCAAAAAGAAACAAGCTGTTATAGGAACTCAGCAGGCCGGGCTGCATCTATGGAGAGAAATGTTTCCCTCCACAGAGGCTGCCTGCTTCCTTCAGCACCTTGTTTGTTCTGAACTTCTGCACACGTCATCAGCTGGCAATTACAAGTGGCCCTTCTGTAACCCTATCCTGTCTTTCTTTTCAGGTCGGCCTATTCCCTGCCAATTACGTAGAGGAAGATTATTCAGACTACTGCTACTGAAGGACTTTTGTCTTCATCATTGTTTATGGAAACATTTTCCCCAGACGCAAAGATAATGCTACATCAGGACAAAGATTCTTCTATGTGGTTGTCCTCATCCAGAATATTACAATGTCCTAACCATCTATGTATTAACCTCCAGTCCCATTGTGAAGCTAGAGATAACAAAAAAAACTAAGAAAATTGGGTTCTGTAAAGTCCCAGAACCACATCTCTGTAGTCTTGGACTAAAAAGAAATCCACTCTTTCAGATTGAAGAATATTTTGATTTTTCTGTATTTATTAATACAGTATAAAATATCCTTAAAAGGAGTCTTTGCTTTTTTTCCCCCCCATGGGAAGGCTGGTGAAAGAACAGACTGTCTTAGGGAAAATAATGAATTGGATTTTATTTAACAGCTCAACTATACCAAAGATGATTACAAATTTCATGTAGTCACTCTTATGATAGGCTTTGCATATGTAATGGGACTTTAGATATTTGGCCTTGGGGCTTGATAATAATTGAGTCCCATGAACTTAGTAGAGGGGTCAGCAGTCTGCATAGATGGAGTACTACAGTCTTCACACTGGTGGGGTTGGAACCAAAGTATTAGTCCAGGACAATGCCGTGATTTTCAGGGCAGCCACTTTAAACACAAAAAGCTCCTGGTTTAAAAAAAAAATCAATCAAGTCATTAAAGAACAAACAATGTCTGCTGAGTGGCCACTTTAAGTGCACGAGTGGAACCCAGTGTGGTCTTTAGCTGCCGTAGCCCAGCTGCTTCACACTTCAACATGTTGTGCCTTCAGAGATGTTCTTCTGCACATCACTGTTATAATGCGTGGTAATTTGAGAGTGTCACCTTCCTGTCAGTTTGAACCAGTGTGGGCATTCTCCTCTGACCTCTCTCATTAACAAGAAAATTTTGCCCTCAGAACTGCCAATCACTGGATGTTTATCTTTCTTTCACACCATTCTCTGTAAATCCCAGAAATTGTTGTGCTTGGAAATCCCAGATGATCAGTAGTTTCTGAGATATTCAAACCACCCCATCTGGCACCAACAATCATTCCACAGTCAAAGTCACTTAGATCACATTTCTTCCCCATTCAGACATTTAGTCTGAAGAAAAATTGAACCTCTTAGCCATGTCTGCATGTTTTTATGCATTGAGTTGCTGCCATGTGATTGACTGATTAGATATTTGCAGTAACGAGTAGGTGTACAGGTGTACCTAATAAAGTGGCCACTGGGTGTACATTAGTATTGGGTGCAACTTAATGCAGAGAATTCTTACTGACTCAAGGTGATACCTTCTTGCTGTTCCATGATGTGGACCAAGGCCCAACATTGAACATCTGGTGTATATGAATATCCCAAGTGGTCAGTAAAAAGAATTTCTGATTATTATCCCAACTTGAACTGAGAAATGACAATAACTTAATATAGAGCCCAATCCAAGCTCTGACCCTATCTCTGATTGTAAGACAGCTGCTCTGGTGGCAATCCGGAGACTTACAACTTCTGTTGATCAACAATGAAGCCAATTCTCGACTGCAGCCTCCATCTCAGTGGATAACATTGCAGCATCATCTGATGATAACTGAGTTTTATTTAACACCTTCTTTGCCATCATCTTTCCCAAAGAGGATTACAAACAGTTTCTGAAATGTAGTCACTGTTATGATAGGTCTTACATATTTAAAAGAACTATTGTGGGTCGCTCCCATGGCTTCCTGACTACTCTGTCAATGTGGTTAAGAGGTCTGTACTGCACGGAAAAGATATATGGCCACAGGCAGCACAGCTGCAAGTTAGTTCTGCTTTGAATGAAGCCCCCATAGTGTGCATAGAATTGCAAAAACAGAAACAGTTCCAAGTTCAAAGTTCATTTATTATCAAAGTAAATATACATTACACAACCTTGAGATTCATCTCCTGACAGGCAGCCGCAAAACAAAAAAAACCTCAAAAGAACCCATTAAAAAAAGACCACCAAACACCCGGTATGCAGAGAGAAAAAAAAACAAACGTGCAAGCAGATAGGGTTCTGAACAAAGAGTCCGTCCGCAGACCCTTAGTTCAACGCAGAGCCAAGCAGTGAAGTGAACCAGCCCATCCCTCACCTCAGGCCCCGACACCCTGGCCTTTTCAATCTGGCCCGGTGCTTAAATCATTGTCCAAACCCTGGGTTCTGTTGCTTCGATATGCTCTGGGGCTTGGACCCCGCTGCCTCAATTCAGCCTGATTCAGTCCAGTACCTGATTTGATTGAAACTCGGGTCTTCTTCGCTCTCAACAACAGGCCGTCTGCTTCACCTCTCCTCAGTTCTGCCATATAAAGTTCCCTCCAAGTCCAAAGTGAAGTTACAGGCTATTGTTTGCGATGATCATTTACCGGAAAAAGAGTGATTAATAAAGTGTTTAGCTGTTTTCTGGTCACCAGCCAGAAGTCGCTGAGATTCACCAGTGCGATCTTAAACCAAAAGATGAATCATCACCTTCAAAAAGGTCTGGAGCACCTGCAGGTCAAGAGCATAAAGGAGACAAAATGTTATGAAGAAATGCAGAAATATTTAAATGCAGGGGTTGTCATTATCATGCCTGATCTTGTCCTTACAATATTTCCTTATGACATAGGAGATTGCTTGATCAATTAATTTTATGCTGATTTACAAATAATGTATTCACCACCAAGTTCCCCTGTAACCTATTCTCCCCAGACTGAGTCACTGAGCAATACAGGGGTATACAGAAGCAGGGGTTTTGGCCGAGATGGACCAGCTGATCACATGATCCTCCCTGCTGGTCCCGGTCACTCATGTTCATCTCATAACCCTCCAAGCCCTTCTCCTCCATCAACCTATCCAAATGTATATTAAACGTTGCGATTGCACCAGTCTCAACCACTCCCTCTGCTGTTCCAGCTCCCTTTGTAAAGAACTTTTAAATTTCTCCCCTCTTGTATCCTCAACTCCCAGATTCTGCCACTCACCATCACATAAAAATGAGGTATTGAGATAAGCCATTTCCAGAGCCAAAGACATGTGGACACATCCTTGGTTTCCTTTTATCATCCTGTGGTATGTTTACAATGGCCATCCAGGTTCATAGATGATAAATAAACTTACATCATCTTGCGTGGGAGAAGAGAAAACCATGCAGTGAATCCAACTCCATTCAGGCCTTTCAACGAGGTAGCAAAGAAACTGAGAACGTTGGACTTCAGAGACATACAGGCTTGCAGATACTGGAGTCTGGAAAGCACAGACAAGCCAGCTGGAAGAGATCAAAGTGTCAGCTAGCACCTAAGGGAAATGAACCTTCAAGACCTGAAAAGTCGACTCTTCTAGGACCTTGGTCTTGCTGGGCAGATATTAACCTTGACTAGTGCCAGGAAACATTCAACAGTTGAAGCAGGATCTGTGGAAAGAGACCCATTTCCCTCTCCACAGACTGCCTGGCCAACTGAGTGTTTCCAGTATTTGCAGTTTGTAGTTCAGGTTTGTGATACGTTTGATCTTTTTTACCCATAAAATCTGCTTGTTAAAGAATCATTCACAGTTGTTGGGCCACTTCATGGAAGAACTAATGTTAGCTCAGTGCTAGTACCTAATCATGATCCATTAACATAATAACAGGACTATCAGTTTGCATAGATTGAGTACTCAATGGTATAATGCTCATTATCCATGTCACTTTTGATTGATGTATGTGTTTTAAGTCTGGATATAATTATGGATTAAGTCATATGATGGTGGGAAGGCTCAGAGAACATGAATTAAAAATTTAGTCACTCTTATTAATACAGTTCTCTTTCCCTGCCCAGCAGCCCTTTAGGAACACCATCAGCATAAGGACAATAGCAGTTCTAGATGTCCAAGCACCATCTCACTAGAGATACCTACTTTCTTTGTGTGAATACATCTGAACAAGAAACTTAGCCTTTGGGTTGGTCCTCTCAGAATTGCTTTAAAATGGACATTTTTATTCCAAGGCATTTATTTTGCCCTAAACTTGTTATGAAATAAAATCTCTGCAATGCTGACTTTAAAATCCTGTAGTGTACATGGTGTATTGTACAGTAGTCTTGTAGCTTTTGATGAATACTAAAAGATATTTATCATTTATAAAGGCCAAAGTACATTTATCATTAAAGTATGTATAAATTATACAACCTTGAGATTCACTTACAGGCAGCCACAAAACAAGAAACCCGAAAGAACCCAACGTTAAAACAAGACCAACACGCAATGTACAGAGAAAGAAAAAAATCATGCAAACATTAAAGCAGACATTAGCATTCAGAATAAAATTGAGTCCATAAAACTGAAGCCCAGAGCAGCCAGAGTAGTCCCATAGCCATAGCCTCAGTCTCAGTTCATCACTCAGCGTGCCAAATCACGACGAAGCTCACAGACACTAAACCTGTAGCATGCTGAGCAGGCCACAGCCTCAGTGCCAAGGAGAGTAGAGTAAAACATCAGAGCAGAACTGGGCTCAGCACTTACTTCCCAGTCCCCAAACCCTGCTTTCCCAGTCCATCTGGCCCAGTGTTTAAATTGCCCAGGTGCCAGGTGGTCTTCTGCACTGGGGTGTTTTCTGGGATGGCCTTTTCTCGACATCTCCAAATCACCCTGGTGGGCTTAGATGGATCCGACCTCATTCCTGGTTTCCGTGGACTGTCTCCGAAGCAACGCCAATCCATTCATGCCAATTCTAGCTCCAACTCTGGCACTATCTCAAACACACCTGGACCATGCTCCAACTCCATCTCACACCTGCACCCCTCCACCCTCAGACCAGCCTTGCCTTCGCTCACCTCTTCATTGTTTACGGTGATCGCTTACCACAATTTTCCACAGAAAAAGTGTTATTAATAGAATATTTAGTTGTATTTCTTTCTTTGAAAACCACCTCAGTAGTGTCAGAAAATCAGAGAAGTAGGGGACAGAAACAGGCTCTTCAGCCCATCTGGTCCATTTAACCTGCCTGCTCCACACCATGGCCTTCCGTACCGCTACTATCCAAACTTCACGGAAATGTTGAAATTGAACTCACATGCTCCACACACACTGGCAGCTCATTCTACACTCTCACTTGGAGATGAAGATCAACATTAGTCCCTGGGGAATCCTATTGGTTACACCTCATTCCTATTTTTGAAAAGATATTAAAAGTAGACTAGATAGGAAAAACTGCTTCAATTTTCAAGTTTTGAAAGCAAATTAGGATCTTGAACAAAAATTAATTCTTGGGAATTTCTGAAGGATGGGACAAAAGGTTAAAGCAAGCCCCAGGGGCTGATTGGCCTAATCTACTCATGCTTTTAGACATTATGATACCTCCCTAGTGAGATAGCAAATAGTTGGTGCTGCTCCTCACAGTTCCAGTGACCTAGACTTAATCTTGACTTCTACACTCTCCCTTTGATCTTTTATCCTCTCAGCATTTTCTTTGTTTCTGGTCTTGGTCTATAATTCCCAGTTTCCATTTGAAATGATGGGGTAAAATCTCCTACCTTAAAATTGGTGGGGTGTCCATGGAAAACCCATCAATTTTAAAGTTGTAAATGTAATGGTGGTAACAAATTTTAAGATAGTAACATATGTATAAGGAACACCTGAATGCTCTGGCCCTGTACAGAATGATGGCGGATCTCTCTGAAACCTACTGAATTTTAAGGTGGCAATCAAATGAATTTGGATGACAATTCAGCTACCATCTCCAGTGCCACCTCCCTTGCAACACTACATCAATTCCTGGGAGACTGATGACCTTTCAACCTCAGTGGAGTCTCCAATTTCCTCAACGCAATGAGAAATATGTGGTCTGTTCCTGGCAGCCTCCCTCCCAGCACTTGTCCCTGCAAGTGGCTTACGTGCTACAGCTGCCCCTACACCTCCTCCCTCACCTCCATTCAGGGCCCCCATACAGTCCTCCCAGGTGAGGCAACGCTTCACATGCGAATCTGCTGATGCTGTCTATTGAATCTGGTGCTCCCAGTTCAGCCTCCTCGACACTGATGAGACCTGCCATAAAATGGGGATCGCTTCATTGAGCACCTGGGCATCATCCACCACAAGTGGGACTTCCCAGTGGCTTCCACCTGTTCCAGGATGGGGCCACCCTCAAAGTGGAGGAATAACATCTTGTATTCTGTCTGGGTAGCCTCCAGCCTGACAGCATTAATATTGATTTTTCCTCCCAAAATAAAATCCCCACCCCCTTCCTTTATTCCCCACTCGGACCTTTTGCCTTTTCTAACCTGCCTATTATTTCCCTCTGGGTCCCTTCCTTCTATGGTCCTCTCTCCTGTCCTATCAGATTCTTTCTTCTCTAGCCCTCGACCTTTCTGACCCCCCTGGCTTCACCTATCACCTTCCAGCTAGCCTCTTCCCCTCCCCCACCTTCCTATTCTGGTGTCTTCCCCCTTCCTGGTCAGTCCTGAAGGAGGATCTCAGCTTGAAATGCTGACTGCTTACACTTTTCCATACTTGCAGACTGACTTGCTGAGCTCCTCCAGCATTTTGTGCATGTCGCTTTGAATTTCCGGCATTTGCAGACATTCTTGTGTTTATGGTCTGTTTCTATATTTGTTGTTTGCCTCATCTTGCATTCACCTTCCTCTTTCCTGATTAGTGTTTTGGTTCCCCTTTGCCAAATTCTGAATTTTCCAAGTGCAGTTTTATTGTCTCTTGGCAACATTATAAACCTTCTCATCAGCTCCCTCAAATGCATATGCTTCCCTGTTATTTTGTGGAGGCTGATAACTCAGACTGGAGTTAAGAGACAGACTGGGAACTGAACATCAACATAGAGCCAGGACTTATCCTACAACAAGCCAAGACTCAACTTCATCTCCACACCAAGGTGGGATAGGTCTCTCCATCAGGTAACAGTAGAACAGCCAGACTTACCCAACAGAGGCAAGGCCAAGACAAGAGAGGTCCCCCTGCAGGGCAACAGCAAAACAGCATGGCTTACCCCATGGAGGCAAGGACAAGGAGGCAAACGCCAAAGAACAGACAGTTCCATCTCTGCTTCAGAGAAGCTCCAAGCCTCAGTTCAGCCAGCAACCTCAGCTAGCTACAGAAACAGTCAGATCCCACCTAGCTTGGAGTGGCTGGCAGCCACTCAGCTGGCCCAGGAAACAGCCAAATCCATACTGCAGACTACTCCAACAAGTGGCAACAAGGCTCCATGAAGCAGTCATCCTCCAACCAGGCCTAGAGATCACAAATGGTTTCACTCACCTTCTAACAGCAGATTGCTCCAAGGGGGACTGACAAGACAAACCAGCCACCCATACTTAATCCCAAGGCTACTTATATTGTAAGCCCAAAGATGGGAATGATTAACTTGATTATTAACTATGATTAACTTAAACAAGGGACAGCTGGAAGACCCGGAGTCCTGAGTCCACGGACCGGACCGTGAACCGGAATGTAGATTTCATGGACCGGACCATGACACCTGGAGGTCTTTCCCTTTAACTTGGCACCTAGCTCCACGAACTCCCTATGTAGAACCTCATCACTCATTCTACCCAAGTCATTGGTACCCACATGGACCACGACTTCTGGCTGTTCACTCTCCCACTTAAGAATCCCGAGGATTCAATCCAAGATATCCCGGACCCTGGCACCAGGGAAGCAACATACCATCCGGGAATCTTAAGCACTACAACACCGAAACAGGCCCTATAGTCCATCCAGCCCATTTCAGACTGGTCTGCTGTCTAGTCATTGTACCTGCACCGGAATTATACACAGCTCTCTTTATCGCTCTCATCCACGTACCTCTCTTAAATGTTGCAATTGAATTTGTTTCTACCACTTCCACTGGTGGTTTATTTCACACGCTGAGTGAAGAAGCTCCTCTCAGATTCTCCTTAAATATGTCACCTTTCACCTTTAATGTTTGACCACTAGATTATTTCAGATGATTAATGTCAATGCAGTCTTCACCAGATTCACATGGAATCTTTTGGTGCATTCTTTCAAAGATTCCCTGCTTGGAGTAGTGGTGGTATGAGATTCTCCACATCCAAAAACCAGGAGTACAGGTCTATGTGTTCCTACAGCTTCCATGTCAGTCACTTACAACGTCATCATAGTGGGTGGACCTTCTCATGTTGGTGAATGTGAGTGCCTTGGACTGCACTGATTGGGAACTTGGCAGATTTGCCAGTGTTTCCCAAGTGACAAATGTTACAGGCTACGAGGAATAATGATCGTAAAAGAGTGGGACCTTTAAATCCTGTCATCCCATACTGAAACAAGTTTGCGTCGCAGAGTTGAGGAGCAATGCATTTGTTCATCACACACCACTGAGTCAGCCAGAAAATGGGTTTGGAGTAACAGGATTTAATTTCCACTTTAAAACAATGGAATGACCCACTCCAGTGGGCAGACAATATTGTCCACCAGTGTCCTGAAACAGGTGTTAGGTTCTGAGCTGTGATGTTATCAGATGGAGGGATATCTTCCCTCATAAAAGGGTAGCATTCTCATCAACTTGTGGAACCTGGGCGCATAAGCAACGGTGAAGATGCATTGAGTCCATGCCTTGGAAGCTCCTAGAGGACCAGCATATGTGATCTAAGGGATGCATCACCTCCCAAACCACCCAAGGGGCATTAAGCACTACTTAGCTTACCCTGACAAAGTCAGGAGTCCTTTCACATTAACTGCATCAGACATGTCAGAAGCCATGGAAATGCAGTGGGTGTAAGTCATCTGCACTCCCAAAGAACCGGACAACAATAAGGAGAAGAAGCATAAAGCCAATTTTTTTTAGGGAGCGGGGAATTTGTTCTGAGATGGGCTCACGTCTTTGTTTCCCTATGGAAAGACAAAGTGGGAAGGAGAGTAATATAAACTAATATAGAGTGCTAAAACCATGACAAACAAGAACAGAACAGTCCAGCTGTATAAAAAGAGACAGTATTACTCATAACTAGGTATTGATTGCTGAAAGATTGGTCATCTGAGTTATTCACAGCTTGGAAAGATTGAAAAAGTTAGCACTTTATTCCATGGAATGTAGAAGATTGAGAGGTGATTTGATAGAGCTATACAAAATCATGAGCTCCACATTGCAAAAAGCAGTGGGCTGATAGGTTAATTGGCCAAGGTAAATTGACTCTACTGTGTAGAGAGTGATAAAATACAGGACACTGATGATGAGACTATGCAATTATAAAAGAAGAAATTCTGCAGATGCTGTAAATTTTAAGCAACACACAGAAAATGCTGGAGGAGGAGCTCAGCAAATCAGTCAGAATTGATGGAGGGAAATAAATAGTTGATGTTTCGAGCTGAGACCCTTCATCAGGACTGGAATAAAAAGGTGAAGGGAGGGGGAGGATGACAAGTGAGCAAGCAATGAGGCCTGGTGAGGGGGAAGGTAGGTGGATGCAGGAGGTGATAGGTGGAAGAGGCAAAGGGTTGAAGAAGAAGGCATCTGATAAGGGAGGACTGTAGATCATGAGAGAGCAGAGGCACCTGAAAGAGGCAATGGGCAGGTGAGAAGAGAACGGGTAAGAGGGAAGCAGAACGGGTAAGAGGGAAGCAGAATGGGGAAAGGAAAAAGAGTAAAGGAGGGGGATGGGAGTAATTACCTGAAATCAGAGAAATCGATGTTCATGCCATCAAGCTAGAGGCTACCCAGTTAAGGTGTTTCTTCTCAAACATGAGTGTGGCCTCATTCTGGGATTAATTTTTCTGGTTGCCAAGACGTGAGGTGCCACAGGGATCAGTGCTGTTGCATTAACCTTTTATAATTTATATGAATATTGCGGATGATCGAGGCACCATAGGAATAGGTGCCTCAGTCTAATTCATTTCTACAAACTGATGTATCACCCCGGGAAAGGTTTCACTGTTAACGTAATGGACTTTCTGTAGAAGCAGTGTTTGGGTTACGGTTAGAGATAACGGGTGCTGTGGAATGTGAGCCGTCCAATGAAGGGAGTGTGTTTTCATGCCGTGGGCCTGACACCGGGGTGATTTGGATATTTCGTTCAGTGGGAAATGAAGAGAGAAGACACTAGGGCGGGGCCACGACCTGACGAAGGAGAACTGGCGAAGGGGAAACCGTGAGCTCCAACTTGTGTACATTAGACAGTTTCATTAAAATGGGCCCTCTTCTTCTTTTGCTTTTTCTTCACTAAACCCTGCAGTCAAATTAAGAATTATAAAGACCATAAGACCATAAGACAAAAGAGCAGAAGTTGGTCATTCGGCCCATCGAGTCTGCTCCGACATTTTATCATGAGCTGATCTATTCTCCCATTTAATCCCACTCCCCCCCCCTTCTCACCATAACCTTTGATGCCCTGGCTACTCAGATACTGATCAATCTCTGCCTTAAATACACCCAATGACTTGGCCTCCACTGCCACCCGTGGCAACAAATTCCATAGATTCACCAACCTCTGGCTAAAAAAATTTCTTCGCATCTCTGTTCTGAATGGGCGCCCTTCAATCCTTAAGTCATGCCCTCTTGTACTAGACTTCCCCATCATGGGAAACAACTTTGCCACATCCACTCTGTCCATGCCTTTCAACATTCGAAATGTTTCTATGAGGTCTCCCCTCATTCTTCTAAACTCCAAGGAATACAGTCCAATAGCGGACAAACGTTCCTCATATGTTAACCCTCTCATTCCCGGAATCATTCTAGTGAATCTTCTCTGTACCCTCTCCAACGTCAGCACATCCTTTCTTAAATAAGGAGACCAAAACTGCCCACAGTACTCCAAGCGAGGTCTCACCAGTGCCTTATAGAGTTCAACATCACATCCCTGCTCCTATACTCTATTCCTCTAGAAATGAATGCCAACATTGCGTTTGCCTTCTTCACCACTGACTCAGCCTGGAGGTTAACCTTAAGGGTATCCTGCACGAGGGCTCCCAAATCCCGTTGCATCTCAGAAATTTGAATTCTCTCCCCATTTAAATTATAGTCTGCCCATTTATTTCTTCTGCCAAAGTGTATTACCACACACTTTCCAACACTGTCTGCAGACTCTCTGTTTCTTCAGCACTACCGGCCCCTCCACCTATCTTTGTATCATCCGCAAACTTAGCCACAAAGCCATCTATTCCATAATCCAAATCGTTGATGTACAACTTAAAAAGAAGCAGCCCCAACACGGACCCCTGTGGAACACCACTGGTAACCAGCAGCCAACCAGAATAGGATCCCTTTATATCCCACTCTCTGTTTCCTGCCAATCAGCCAACGCTCTGTCCACATATTCAACTTTCCCATAATTCCATGGACTCTTATCTTGTTAAGTAGCCTCACATGTGGCACCTTCTCAAAGGCCTTCTGAAAATCCAAATATACAACATCCACTGCATCTCCCTTGTCTAGCCTACTTGTAATTTCCTCAAAAAATTGTAATAGGTTTGTCAGGCAGGTTTTTCCTTTAAGGAAACCATGCTGATTTCTGCCTATCTTGTCATATGCCTCCAGGTACTCCGTAACCTCATCCTTGACAATCGACTCCAACAACTTCCCAACCAGCAATGTCAAGTTAACAGGTCTATAATTTCCTTTTTGCTTCCTTGCCCCCTTCTTAAAAAGCAGAGTGACATTTACAATCTTCCAGTCCTCCGGAACCATGCCAGAATCTATCGACTTTTGAAAGATCATCACTAATGCCTCCGCAATCTCCACAGCTACTTCCTTCAGAACTCGAGGGTGCATTCCATCTGGTCCGGGAGCTTTATCTACCTTTAGACTATTCAGCTTCCTGAGTACTTTCTGTCGTAATTGTGACTGCACACACTTCACTTCCCTGCCACCCTTGAGTGTCCGGTATACTGCTGATGTCTTCCTCAGTGAAGACTGATGCAAAATACTCGTTCAGTTCCTTCATCACCTCCTTATCTCCCATTACAATTTCTCCAGCATCATTTTCTATCGGAACTATATCTACTCTCACCTGTCTTTTACTCTTTATACTTGAAAGAGCTTTTAGTATCCTCCTTGATATTATTTGCCAGTTTCCTTTCATAGTTCATCTTTTCCCTCTTAGTTTCCTTTTGTAAGCTTTTAAAAACTTCCCAATCCTCAATCTTCTCATTAATTTTTGCTTCCTTGTATGTCCTCTCCTTTGCTTTAACTTTGGCTTTGACTTCTCTTGTCAGCCATGGTTGCATCCCTTTCCCATTCGAAAATTTCTTCTTTTTTGGAACATACCTGTCTTGCACCTTCCTCACTTCTCGCATAAACTCCAGCCACTGCTGCTCTGCCGTCCTTCCCGCCAGTGGCCCTTTCCAGTCATTAAGCTAGATCTTTAATTGTATGCAGTGTATTGTCTGTAATTTCGTGGTACTGATTTGTAACAGGGTAACAAATCACACAGCATCCACACAAACGAAGGGTTTTTGGGGTGGGCTCGCATCTCAATCTCACCTGTTTGGCAGGGCTAGGGATTGTCTTCCCTAGACAGAACCTGAGGGTTACAATTGTGGGGGCTTGTCTGGGATTGATTTTGTTGGCTGCTGTGTGATTGCCCTGAGCATTGACCCAGTGGGTTGAGTGTTTAAGTCTGTGCTAAACTATTGTCCCATAGAGTGATTACAATACGTGGTTATGGAAGCTGCTGGGGTCGAGCAGTGGTGTGAATCCACAGGGTTACTGGTAATGACTGCATGCTTGCTGAGTGGGGTAGATAGTCATACTCATGATGAATTGTTAATTCGGCTTATAAGTACTGTTAAAGCTGTAGGCAAAGTTACGATTGTGGGGCAAAGGTTTGATGAAATGGCTGTCAAAGACTTTGTTTTAGTCCAGACTAGCGCTGACGTAACGGCAGTGGAACTGCCTGGTACTATTGGGGCCCCAGGAGAGGAGGGGCTGTGGACTGTCCAGACTTTCCGGGAGGAGGGGAGTGTAGGCGAGTGGGCTGAATTGCAAGTTGAGTTGCCCGTAGCTGGGGGCAGAGACTTCAAAGACTGGGTGCTCTCGTTTCTGCATAGTGAGGGGAAGGAATGCTCTGATTCGGAAGGTCTAATTAGCCCCCCCCAGCAAGGAGTGAGTTGGTAGCGGCCCTTACCTCCCTGGCGAATAAATGGAAAAATGCCCATGTTCAAAGTCCCAGCTATCATAGGCTCCACCTGTTCTCAGGAAGGAAGCCCACCCCTAAAGGAGAAGAGAATGAGACTTGGACGGAGAAAACCTCTCAGTTGTTAGATGAGTGGCAGTGCTCTGATGACAGCGATCGGTTGAAAGTTTGAGGGGGCGGGCTGCTGACGTACTGAGAGCCATAAAGGTACAGACCCCCCCTTGCCATTTCTGCGGCCTACATGCAAGCTCTAGAGAAGGTGTTTGGTGCGATGGGGAGCCCAGTGCAGCTCATGATGGGGTTTCAGAACACGTGTCAGGAGGAGAGGGAGGAGCTTTCTGCCCACACCTTTCCACGAGAGAAGCAGCTAAGTTGCTTATGGCGTAGAGGGGCCATTCAGACAGCTGAGGAGAATCAGTTACGAAGGGACCAAATAGCAAAAGGCGCCCAGTCTCAGAACCTGGTTGCTTTGGGTCTCCGACTGTCTCGTAAGACATGCCCCCCCCCCGGAGAAGAGGAGCGGCTGGTATTGTCTGTTCTAACTGTGGTGAAGAGGGACACTTCAGGTAGGAGTGTGAACGACGGGAGACTCCTCAGAGAGTGAGCCCCCAGGTATCTAAGCAGAGAGAGATGTTGGGAAAACTTAAAAGAGACCCAGAGGGAGGATGGCCTGGCGTATCGGGGGAGGGGAGAGCACATTCCCAGCAATATATCAAGGAACATCCTAAAGTGAAAAAACCCTGCTCCCGAAGACTTAGTGGGGCCAAGCTTCAGTGTATTGCTACAGATAGAGGGTATTTATGCCAGAGCCAGACTTCACACAGGGTTACAGGTCACTTTGCTGTACCGTTTGTTTTACAACCGGTATCTGACACATTTACCATTGGCACCATTCAGTGCACTGAGATCTGGGGTCTTCGTGCCGGTGATTATCTGTATGATGGTTATTTGTCAGTGAAGCTGGAGTTCTCGGAGGCCGATGTGGGAGCGGCTGAGGTCCTTGATACATTAGCATTGGTTTGTCCAGACCCCGTTGAGAAGGGCGACGTTTCATTTCTGGTGGGGACCAACACTCCTATTGTGAGGAGGCTCACAGGAGCCTGCAAGGAGAGAGCTTCCTGAGAACATTGTCCATTCACCCGGTGTTTTGAGCTGCTTTTGAGGAAGTGCATTGCTGCATTGGGCCGGATAATAAACTTAAAGGAGGGACTGTGTGATTCACCCAGTCCAAGCCAATCGAGTTACGACCCGGGGAAGTAGCAAGAGTAATGGGAAACCCCAAATTTCCTGGAATTTCCGAGGGAAAGGCCCTCTTGGTAGATGTTCCGGAAGATCATGAGGGAGAGTTGGTATTTCCTGCTGGGGTATTGGTGAGGCCCGAATTGCAGAAGCCTTCAGTTGTACAGCTGAACAGGATGACAGTGATTGTCAGGAACACTATGAAGAGGGAGGTCACCTTCAAGCACGGTATGCCCCTGGCGCATCTGTTCCCGGTGACGGTAATGCCTAGTGTCTCTGTGAGACAAGCTGGGGAGAAACTATCTGCAAAAGGGGGAAAGTTGACCACTGAGTCATTCAGCTCTGGGGACGCCCCGGTAACTGTGGGTTGGAAGAGGAGGTTGATAGAGAAGATGTTGAAGCTGGAAGGTGTCTTTTCTACTGACGAGTTTGATGTGGGTTGTTCCAAGAGCACTCATCACACTATCCGGGTGACCGAGGACACCCTGTTCAGAGAAAGGTCGCGGCGAATGGCTCCTGCAGAAGTGTAAGGCGTTCAGCAGCATTTGTGTAAGCTGAAGGAAGCTGGGATCATCACTGAGTGCAGAAGCCCCTATCCGACCCCAATAGTAGTGGCCAGGAAGAAGAATGGGAAGGTACGGATGTGTGTGGACTCGTCTATAAATTCCTGGGTTATCTCTATTCCCTTTCTTGAACAAGGGAACTACATCCACAACCCTCCAATCCTCCAGTACTTCTCCTGTTCCTATTGATGACGCAAAGATCATTGCCAGAGGCTCAGCAATTTCCTCCCTCACTTCCCTCAGTAGCCTGGGGTACATCTCATTCGGTCACGGTGACCTATCTAACTTCATGCTTTTCAAAAGCTCCAGCACATCCTCTTTCTTAATATCTATATGCTCAAGCATTGTAGTCCGCTGTAAGCTAGAGAGCACAGAAAAGAAGAGAAAGGATAATGCCGGCTTTGGAGGGTTTGAGTTCAGAGATTTGGGAATGTAGGAGGCTGAGAGGTGACCTTATAAAAACACACAAAACCATGAGGGACACAGATAAAGTAAGCATCACTGTCTTTTCTCCCAGGGTAGGGGTATCTAAAGAGGGCAAAGGTTTAAAGTGCAAGGGGAAAGAATCAGAAGTGACCTGTGGGCAACTTTTTCACACAGAGCGGTGGGTAAGTGGAATAGGCTGCCAGAGAAAGTGGTAGAGATGGATGCAATTGCAAAGTTTCAGGGGCATTTAGACAGATTTATGGATAGGAAAGGTTTTATATCAACAAGAACACAATTGACACTCAAAAAGAGTCTCGGCCCAAAATGTAGTTTATTCATTTCCATAGACACTGCCTGTCCTGCTGAGTACCTCCAGCATTTTGCGTGTGTGACTTTGAATCTCCAGCATCTGCAGAGTTTCTCGTGTTTACAGGTAACTGAGACCATGTCAGGTAGGTAACTTGATCAGTGTGGATGCATTGGGGTGGAACCACGTATTGATTCCGTTATTGAGCCATTCAGGAACTTTAATAACTCAATGAAGGAATCAATAACAGTTTACAAATAGTATATACTTTATACTCAACACAAGAGATTCTGGAGAAGCTGAAAATCCAGACTAACACATGCTGGAGAAACTCAGCAGATCAGACAGCACCTATGGAGAGGAATAAACAGCCATTATCTTAAAAGGGATGTGCTGAAACGGGAGAGGGTTCAAAGGAGGTTCACGAAAATGATCCCAGGATTGAATGGCTTGTCATATGAGCAGCATTTAATGGCTCTTGACCTACATTCACTAGAATTCAGAAGAATGAGGGATGGCCTCATTGAAATCCATCAAATGGTGAAAGGCCTTGACAGATTGGAGATGGAAAGGATGTTACCTATGGTGGTAGGGTCTAAGATGAGAGGACATAGCCTCAGAATATAGGGGGGGTCCTTTTAGAAAGGAAATGAGGAGGGATTTCTTTAGCCAGAGAGTGGTGAATCTGTGCAATTCATTGCCACAGGCAGCTGTGTATGCCAAATCTTCATGTTTATCTAAGGCAGAGGTTGATAGGATTCTTGATTGGTCAGGGCATGAAGGGATGCGGGGAGGAGGCAGGAGATTGGGGCTGAGAGGAACATTGGATCAGCCATGATGAAATGGTGGATCAGACTTGATGGGCCAAATGGCTTAATTCTGCTTCTATATCTTATGGTCTTGTGGTCTTATGACTCTTTGACTAAGAGTTCACAAATATATATGTTTTTAAAATTTTAACAAAAAGTTCAAACTTCTGATGAAAGAGATTTAAACAGAAACCTTAAATCTGTTCCTCTTTCCACAGATGCTGCCTGACCTACAATGCACAATGCAGTTCCTGCTTTTATTTCAGGTTTTCCACATCTGCAGTTTGATATTTTTCCTCTTGATTTCATTTAATTAAATTCCCTAGATTCATTTTTATTCAGTACTTTGGGCAAACAATTATATGGGCTCAGCATGTTCACTTACTCCTCAACCAAGCAACAAATCCCCCACTCCCTTCTTCCGACATTATCTCATGAGGCAGAGACACAGGGACATCGAAAAGTGCAGCCGTGTTAATAACCCTCGATGGAGGTCAATTTGCTGTTGGGGTCCAGCAGTTGATGTGGGTGGGAGATCCCATAGCAAGGGACTGACCTCAGCGGGAGAGGGCTGGTCAAAGTTTAAAGTTCAAAGCAAATTTTTATCATCAGTGTACATATATGTCACCCCATACAATCCCAAGATTCATATCTTGAGGGCATTCTCAGCAAATCTATGGAATAGTAACTTTAACAGGGATCAATGAAAGATCGACTAGAGACAACAAACCGTGCCAATGCAAATACAAATAAACAGCAATAAATAACAAGAACGCAAGATAATGAGACAAAGAGTCCTTGAAATGAGATCATTGGTTGTGGGAACTACAGTAATGGGGCAAGTGAGTATAGTTATCCTCTTTTCTTCAAGAGTCTGATTGGTGAGGGGTAATACCTTTTCTTGAACCTGGTGGTGCAAGTCCTTGAGGTTCTTGTGCCTCCTACCTGATGGCAGCAGCGAGAAAAGCTCACGGGCCGGGTGGTAATGATCTCTCTGACGATGGCTGTTACTTTTCTACGTCAGCGGTTCTTGTAGATGTGCTCAATGGTTGGGAGGGTTTTACCCATGATGTACTAGGCTGAATCCACTACGTTTTGTAGGATTTTCCATCAAAGGCATTGGTGTTTCCATACCAGGCTATGATGCACCCAGTCAATATTCTCTCCACTACACATGGATAGAAGTTTTCTCAAAGTTTTAGATGTCATGCTGATTCTCCACAGACTCCTGAGGCAGTAAAGGAGCTGCTGTGCTTTCTTCGTAATTGCACTAACGTGCTGGGTCCAGGACAGGTCCTCTGAAATAGTGACTTCCAGGAATTTAAAGTTGGTGATCCTCTCCACCTCTGATCGTCCAATGAGGACTGGCTCTTGGGCCCCTGGTTTCCCTCTCCTGAAGTCTACAAAAAGTTCCTTGGTCTTGCTGATGCTGAGTGAAGTCGGAAGTCACCTATCTGGCAATTGCTAACCAACTCTGTCAGTCCAGCTTTCTGTCATTTGGGAATAAAGGCAAGTTTGATGGTTACTCCAATGACTGCTGATTGGAAGTTATGTAATAGAGTAATTTCTACATGCCAATGTGATTTTGTTCAAGGGGGCAGGTGCCCAATCAAATGCATTGGTTGATAGTCGCACAGCATGGAAACAGTCCATTGACAACAAAGTGATGACTTTGGGTCAAAGCCAATTTGATCAGTTAATAGCTTTTATCTTTAATTAATTTTGTCCTTGCTGTGGTCAATATGTTACTCCAAAGCAAGCAATGTAGCAGGCTGCCCTCAGATAACCTCTTAGAGACGAGCAATGGCTACAAGTCTTCCTAGTGTTGCTGCACATCCCACAAATAAATTTAAAAGTGAAATATGACTTATGCCAGGATTTGAAAGTTACACTCAGTGGTCACTTCATTAGGTACCTCCTGTTATCTAGAAAAGTGACCACTGAGTTTATGTTCATGGTCTTCTTCTGCTGTAGCCCATCCGTCTTGAGATATTGTGTGTTCAGAGATGTTCACCTGCTCAACACTGACGTAACACATGGTTACTTGCGTTTCTGTTGCCTTCCTGTCAGCTTGAACCAGTTTCGTCATTCTCCTCTGACCTCTTTAACAAGGCATTTTCACCCATGGAACTGCCGCTCACTGAGTGCTTTTTTGGTTTTTGCACTATTCTCTGTAACCTCTAGAAACTATTGTGTGTGAAAATCCCAGGAGATCAGCAGTTTCTGAGGTACTCAAACCACCCGGCCTGGGCCCAACAATCATTCCACGGTCAAAGACACTTGGATCACATTCCTTTCTTATTCTGATACTTGGTTTGAACAACAACTGAATCTTTTGACCATGTCTGCATGCCTTTACGCATTGAGATACTGCCATTTGATTGTCTGATTAGATATTAGCATTAATGAGCAGGTGTACAGGTGTACCTAATAAAGTGGCCACTGAGTGTAGATTAGTATTACAGTGTTACCATTTTATGTTCTGGCATGCAGTGTCAGAAGACAATGTATTTTTCTTTAAGGAAACTACTTATAGTTTGGAACAGGAGGTACTAAGATGTCTCCATGTTACTGAGTAGCAGTGTATGCACTTAACCACTAATACAGTTTATAGGTACATTCTTCCATGAATAATCCACATATGTTCCTTTAATCTAATGATAAATCAGCTTCATTTTACAGAAAACATCCATATAAAACAAAGATATTATTACTCATGTTGGCCATGTCATACAAAGGGTCAAGGCAACTCTTGCGTAATCTTTTGAAATCTATGTAGCGCCTGAAGGCTGTAGGGTAAGCTACCCCGGAGACCTCAGTGACTTATTCCCATCAACCCTTTCACCTTCTCCATTAGACTTAAGTAATCCTCAGTCAGAAAAATTTCATTCAGCACCCTCTAGCTACTCAAGATTATTTAAACCCACAGAAAATGGATATTAATGACAGTTCCTGCGATGTTTATCTGAAGTTCAAGAATAACACTGGGTCTCTAATCTGTGTATTGCCAGTTTTGACCACATTTCATTGTACTCAAACAGCTGAAGAATTACCCCTGGCTTACTTCTTATTGTGATGATGGAAGAACCTTTTCATTTCCATTTACTCAGATGCTGCCAAGCCTCTCGACCACCTCAAATAAAACACTTCGAATTACGTTATTAATCTCACTGCTGCCTCATTTAGATGAAGTCTGTTATATTGAAAAGGTTTTTGTTCTATACTGCAAATAACCATCAGACAGCACTCAGCTTTTCCTCTGGGATCCCAAATGCATTACAATGATTCAAGTATTGATGATTTTTTTTACTCCAGAAATGCCTAGTATGCAGAACAAACACAGGGTGCCTCTGTAATCGTCAATACCAACCTGACATTGATCATTGCTTGGAGCTGGAGGTAAGTGATGAGTAAATCTCTCCTGAATGAGAACAAACCTTTCAAGCTTTTTGAGCGTACTCACAAGATTGGCTTTTTAATACATTTTCTGATGAAATACCATCCTAATGAAAGTAGATGAGGAATTCAACACAACAAGTTATGCAAGAGGTTAGTCAAAACACTGGAGTATTTTGCCTAATGGTCAGTAAGTGTAGATTTGTATGAAACTTTGGAAAAGATGAGGGTTGTGGAGAGTGGTCTAATTGGTTAATTCATTTAAATAACCAGCATGGATATATTGGACCAAATGGTGCCTTTCTGTGTTATGCAATATACTGTATATGCCACATCTCACAATTTCACATATTTAAGGAGAGAATGCCTTTACTTTTGAAACGGACAAGTTTCACAAACAAAGCAATCCATTCTCCAGAATTGTACACTGCAGATTTGTCAGCATTTTCAAATAAAAATGGATTTTCTTCCGTCTTTGGGGACAATTTTATTCCAGCTTATAAAACATCTTTGAACCATATTAAGGAAAAGGAACTTAGTTCTTTTTTTTTGCCAGCAGGGTGCCTACAATTATTAATTTGCTTTCAGTTAAATTACATTCACTATGAATGCGACTAGTTCAGAGTGAAATCTGTACAGAGAATGCAATTAAACTTAAGTCATAAATCAAACTGAGTTTTGCTAAATTCTGTATTATCCAACATTCTTTACTTATCCATGAGAACCTTTAATTAAAGCTTGTTGCAAGTGTAATGAACCAGTTGTAATTAATGTTCCTGTGTGTCACAACTGGATTTACATCGTGAATAAGATCATACGACACAGGAGCAGAACGAGGCCATTCGGCTCATCAAATCTGCCCCACCATTTCATCATGGCTGATCTGTAACCCTCTCAACCCCATTCTTCTGCCTTCTCCCCATAACCTTTCAAGCCATGATTAATCAAGAACCTATCAACCTCCGTCTTAAATACACCCAATGAGCTAGCCACCATAGCCACCGGTGGCAATGAATTCCATAGGTTTGCCACCCTCTGGCTAAAGAAATTCCTCCTCATCTCCTTTCTAAATGGACATCCCTCTACTCTGAGGCTGTGCCCTATGGTTCTAGATTCCCCCACCATAGGAAACATCCTTTCCACATCCACTCTATCCAGGCCCTTCAACGTTTGTTCGGTTTCAATAAGATTCCTGCCCCCACCATACTTCTAAATACCAGTGAATAAAGGTCCAGAGCTATCAATCACTCCTCATTTGATAAGCCTTCCATTTCAGGAATCACTCTCATGAACCTTCTCTGAATCTCTCCAACATCAGCACATTCTTTAGAAACATAGAAAACCTACAGCACAATACAGGCCCTTCAGCCCACAAAGCTGTGCCGAACATGTCCTTACCTTAGAAGTTACCTAGGGTTACCCATAGCCCTCTATTTTTCTAAGCTCCATGTACATGTTCTGAGCTCCCTTAAAAAAGGGGCCCAAAACTGCTCACAATACTTCAAGTGAGGCCTCAACAGTGCTATATAAAGTCTCAGCATTATATTCTTGCTTTTATATTCTAGTCCTCTTGAATTCAATGCCTTCCTCACCACTAGCTCAACCTGCAAATTAACCTTTAGGGAATCCTGCATGAGAACTTCCAAGTTGCTTTGCACCTCAGATTTTTGAATTTTCTCCATTTAGAAAATGATTAATACTTCTATTCCCTCTGTCAAAATGCATTCCCTCTGTCACTGCTTTGCCCATTTTCCCAATCTAAATCCTTCTGCAGGCTCCTTGCTTCCTCAACACCACCTCCCCCTCCACCTATGTTAGTATCATTCGCAAACTTGGCCACATGAGCAAACATGCAAGCACGTATTGGCAGTAAATAAGTGCATTTTAAATAATGGAGGCATTAAGATCCAGCTCAGAAATCAGAAAATCCTAGATTTAGATGCATTTATGTATAACTTGAACAAACAAAATCAGGGTGTAGGCCATTTAGCCTCTCAATGCCTGCTCCTCCCTTCATTGGAACATGGCTAATCCAATCTTGGCCTCATCTCCACGTCCCTTCTTGTCCCACCATAACCCTTGAATCATCACCCCATTTTTCAGATCTAAAACCTGCCCACTTCATCCTAGAAAATCTCAGTTTTCAGTATCCACAACATTAAGGTTCAGAAAAGTCCAAAGAATCATCGATCTTTGAGAGACCTGAGAGAAATTCCTCCTCGTTTTCACCTTAACCCCTTATTCTGTAACAGCATCCTCCATTCCAAATTCCTCCATCCTCTCAGTGCATGTAGTACCCATGTAAGTTATTATAATTCTATGATAGAAGAGTTACATATATCCTGAAATACTCAGAAAAATGAAACTTTGTCAAAGGACCTAAGTAGGCTGCAATATTACAAATATTTAGGATCTTGCAATATCATGCCTCAACTGCAAAGGGCTGAATTATCTGACCTGCTCCCCTTTCTTGGTCTCTGGTCTCCTTGTTGGATAGCCCAGGGATCTTTGAACACCTTTTCAACCACTCCCAGAATTTGACTTGTGTGCACCCAGTCCTGGGGTCTTTGGCTCATCTGATTCACCTCTGGATTAGCACAATATCCTGCAATGTACCAAGAGATATGTACTCAAAACAATAGTTACTGAGGCTAGCATAATACTATTACAATGCCAGTGATCAGGGATCAGAGTGCAATTCCTAACTCTGTAAGGAGTTTGTATGCTCTCCCCACAATTGTATGGGTGTCCACCCACGTTCCAGAGATGTACAGGTTAGGATTAGTGAATTGTGGGCATGCTTTGTTGCCACCAGAAGGATGGTAACCAATGTTCCCTCTAAGATGTGCGTGTGTACACATCCTTTGCACAAAGGAATTTAAACTGCACACAAAAGTTTAAATTTAAAAAGTTGACACCCTCTACCTCGTTGGCATGTTAAGTATATTTCACAATCGTACACAATCACATTTCTTTTTCCAGTTTCTGATGTGGATGGTGTTGATAATGTGGAGATTGTGATGATTTGTATGGAGGTTTTCGAACTGGCTAACTTATACTGTTATTGTTGAAGAAGTTATCGATTCACCAAGTCAAATTTCGAAGAAGCAAAGGGTGTGAAGTGCTAAAGAACTGCTAGTTCATTTAAAGCAGAATGGCTTAATGAAACAGTAGAAACTGTTCTTTTGAAGACCCTGACCTGGAGTTACATGCTGACTACGGTTCTTCGTGTTCTTGGCGTTCACCTGGCGGAGAATCTCACCTGGTCCCTCAACACCAGCTCCATAGCAAAGAAAGCCCAGCAGCGTTTCTACTTTCTGTGAAGGCTGAGAAAAGTCCATCTCCCACCCTCCATCCTCACCACATTCTACAGAGGTTGTATTGAGAGCATCCTGAGCAGCTGCATCACTGCCTGGTTTGGAAATTGTACCATCTCGGATCGCAAGACCCTGCAGCGGATAGTGAGGTCAGCTGAGGATATCATTGGGGTCTCTCTTCCCGCCATCACCGACATTTACATCACACACTGCATCCGCAAAGCAAACAGCATTATGAAGGACCCCACGCACCCCTCATACAAACTCTTCTCCCTCCAAAAGGCACCAAAGCATTCGGGCTCTCACGACCAGACTATGTAACAGTTTCTTCCCCCAAGCCATCAGACTCCTCAATACCCAGAGTCCGGACTGACACCAACCTACTGCCCTCTACTGTGCCTGTTGTCTTGTTTATTATTTATGGTAATACCTGCACTGTTTTGTGCACTTTATGCAGTCCTGGATAGGTCTGTAGTCTAGTGTAGTTTTTGTATTGTTTTACGTAGTTCAGTGTAGTTTTTGCATTGCTTCATGTAGCACCATGGTCCTGAAAAACGTTGTCTCGTTTTCACTGTGTACTGTACCAGCAGTTATGGTCGAAATTACAATAAAAAGAGACTTGACTTGACTTGACTTGACTTGTGGGAATGGGACCTGCTCTCGGGATTTCATGAATGGCCATTATTTGGCACCCCAAGAGCTCAGCCTAAGAGCTTTGCTTGCCTTCAGAGGACCAAGTTTTCATGACTCTGGAGATGGGGGGCGGTTTTGGAGGTCAGTGCCTCTGCAGGGGATTGGTGTGTTGTTGGAGACGGCAGATTTCTGGCTGTGTGCCCAGGGGCCTCAGATCTTTGGGCACAGAGCTCGGAAAAAGCAACGCCACGGACTTTTAACATTGTAAACCAGCGAGTTGTTTGTTATGGCTCCCCTCTCGCTGTGAAACGGAGACACTTCTTTCTCCCTTATTAGGGAGAGAGAGAGCCTGTGGTATGTTGAATACCAGGTGAACAAATAGTCTTTGGAGTACTGCAAGTCTGTGTCTTTGCTGTTGCTTTGCTCACGCTTTTGTGCTCGGAGGCGGGTGCTGATGCTTGTTTTGCTGGTGGGGGGACGGGGGACTGTTGCTCGCTGCTGCTTACGCGTGGGAGGGAGGGGAGCTGGGGGGTACTTTGGGGTTCTAACATTTAACTGTCACTTATTCTTTGGGGGCACTCCTCTGTTTTCGTGGATGGTTGCGAAGAAAAAGCATTTCAGGATGTATATTGTATACATTTCTCTGATATTAAATGTACCTTCGAAACCTTTGAAACAGGTTGTTGTCACTGGGCAAAAAAATTGCACAGCACAAGATTTTTGCTCACACTGGTCATTACAAATTAGAGAAAACATTGACAGTGACACCTGCAGGCTGCATTCAGCTAATTCTCGGTTCTGTTACTTGTTGACACAAATGACACATTTCACTGTATGTTTTGATATATAGGTGACTAATCTTTATATTAAAATTGTCCACAGGTATGATTTATATGATTTTAGTGAAGCAGCTAAAAGATTTTCTCCCAGAAGCAAATGTGCCTAACATATGAAAAATTAGCACAATTATATATTAATTCTTCAAAAGTCTGTCAGATCATATTTGTATTTCAGCTATAATTTTTATGAAGTTCATTTAAGTGGGCTCCTTACTAAATGTTGACCAGCCTCTGTACTGGTGAGGTGCAAACATTCATATACATAAGTGGAAAAGATTGGACAACCAAACTCAGACAAATGTGTAAGGGAACTCAGAGGATGGTGAAAGTGTAATGAGAAGCGGAGGCTGGTTCAATTTCAAAATTTAAGAGAAATTTAGATAGGTATGTGGATGGAAGGGCAATGGTCCAAATGCCAGTCAATGGGACTAGACAGAGGGGTCAAATGGCCTGTTTCTATGGCAAAGCAGCAAAAGCAGGCACTTCAGCCCACTTAGTCTGTGCTGACCCACTTACACTAATACTGAACTATTTCCTACTTTGTAATTCTCCCCAAATTTCCATCAGCTTCCTATCAGATTGTGTAACACACCTGCACATAAGGTGAAATTTAGTGACCAATTAATTTACCCATCTGTACATCTTTGGGATGTGTGAAGAAACCAGAGCCCCAGAGGAAATCCATATAGTCACAAGGAAAACATGCAAACTTCATGTCACTGGAGGTCAGGATCAAACTGTGAGACAACAGCTCCACTAACATCATTGTGCCTCTACAGACAAGATTATATTTATTAATTGCCAACTCATTTCTTGGAGAAACTGTTAATTTTTCCTTTAATAAAACTTTACTTGATTTACTAAAGGGGAGATATTCTTGGAAAATAATTAATTAAGCAAGATTAATTGAAAAGGCTGGGCAAAATACATTATACATTATAGGTATACACTGCACCAAATGCCTACAAACAGTGAACAGCCCACTATTACAATAAGAAATAGCTTCAGAGATAATAAGTATCTACTCCACTTGATGGCTTTATAATGAAGATTTGCAAACAGATTATTCATTTGTCGAAGAATAATGACGCACAGCAGGTAGTGTTGCTGTCTCACAGCTTGGTTTGATCTCAACGTTGGTGCTGCCTGGTGAGTTTACACGTCTTAAAGACATGCTGGCTATGACGTTAATTAGATACGCAAATAGCCCTGAGGTGGAGGAGGGGGAAGTTGACGGGTATGTGAAAAATAATAGGAGCCCGGAAAATAAGCACTCGCAGGATGCCTTTGTGTCTATGGACTTTGGATACTTGTGCAGGATTTGCAATAGGTTGTTTTTTTGGGTAGTACAGGAACATAGAACATAGCACAGGAATGGGCCCTTTGGTCTACAATGTTGTGCCAACTCAAGCAGGCAAACAAACTGATTTTAAGAGCAGAGGGGTTATGCTGCAACAATACAGGGCACTAGTGAGGCCATACTGCAAGCAGTTAGAACATAGAACATAGAAAACCGACAGCGCAATACAGGCCCTTCGACCCACAAAGCTGTGCCGAACATGTCCCTACCTCAGAAATTACTAGGGTTACCCATAGGCCTCGATTTTGCTACGCTCCATGTACCTATCCAAAAGTCTCTTAAAAGACCCTATCATATCCGCCTCCACCACCGTTGCCAGCAGTTCTGGTCTCTTTACTTGGGAAACGATATACTGGCAGAGGAGGTTCACCAGGTTAATTTCAGAGGTGAGAGTTAGCCTGAGATTGATGGAGATTGAATTGCCTTGGACTAAATTTGCAGGAGTTTGTTAGAATGAGAGGGGATCTATGGAAGCATATAACATTACAAAAGGGATAGATTAGATAGAGGCAGAAAAGTTGTTTCCACTGGTGGGTGAAACTGTGGCCTCCAAGAGTTGCAGGTGAGTAGATTTAGCATGGATATGAGGAAAAACAGTTTTTCTTCCCAGTGAGTGGTGAATCTGTGGAATTCTCTGCTTATGGAAGAAGTAGAGGCTACCTCATTAAATATATTTAAGGCAAGGTTAGACTTTTTTTGCATTGTAGGGGAATTAAGAGTTATGGGGAAAATACAGGTAGATGCAGCGGAGTCGATGACCAGATCGGTTATGATTTTGATGAATAGTGGAGCCGCGGGCAGGATGGGCTACTCCAACTTCTTATATGATAATTGGCATACCAGCCAATATAAACATTGATGGGTTGAGTGGCCTCTAACATGATTAGAAATATGGCAGACACACAAGCTGCAGGGAAGGAAGAATTATATTTCAAATCAAAAGGAGAAGATGAACACTAAAGTAAATAAATCTCAATGTAAAGAGAAAAGTAAATGAACAGAAGCCTCTCAGTAATTACGAAGAGCACTGAAGTGAAACACATAGAGGATCAGATTGAAACCTTTAGGCTGAGAAATTGGCCAGAAAGAGCAAAATTAAACCAGTATAAGATGATCAGTTAGAGGAATCAGAAGACAAGAATCATGGTGAGGATGTTGAGGAAGTAACATTAATGGAAAGTTATTGAATTGCCTGCTAATAGATCAGAGCATCACAGAAAAATCAATATTACATTTCATTTCATATCAATTTCTGCAGCCTTGGAACTGAGAGAAGAACCGTAAATTCACCTGCAAGCAAATCCTGTAAGGCTCCGTCATAAAATAATCTTGGGGAATTGAATTAACTGTTTATTCTTTTAGACCAAATTGGTTTGTATTTTATTCCAACATTGTGCTTGGAGGCATATTGCATCTTGTCTGTAATTTATTTAATGCAAATCTGAATGTACACATTATAGAATTAATGTATTGGTCTTAAACATACTTGTACTGTGACAGCAAACTGCAGTGTAAAACACTTAAGATTCTGATGCCTACGTCACCTCCAGAATCCTCTGCAATTAACAGTATATTGGCGAATTACAGTACACCAGAGACAAGGTCATGGAAACAGCATTGAAGATTCCCTTAGACCCATTTTGTGGGTGTTGATCATTAACCACTCTAACCCTATCGTAACCCATTTTATTCTGGCTACATTGCCATCAACTGGATTCTGCGAATAGGGTGAACAGTAGAATCCAGGTGATTATTAGCCTACCAGCTGTTGGTGGGATGTGGGAGGAAACTGGAACACATGGAAGAAACCAATGTGTTTACAGGGAGTCAAGGCCAATTGTTAATCCAGCATAACACACACAAAATGCTGGAGGAACTCAGCAGGTTAGGCAACATCTATCTTTCTGATCTGCTGAGTTCCTCCAGCATTTTGAGAGTATTGCTCTGGATTTCCAGCATTTGCAGAATCTCGTGTTTATGTTCATTGAATGTGGGTCGGTGGAGCTGTAAATCAGCAGCACTAGCAGCTGCCTTAGTCAGTACGTTAACATTTCGAAGTGGTTGCCTAGGGTGAATTACAGCCTCACCAATGTAGTTTTGCTATGGCTTGCTTGTATTCCTACAAAATTTCTATCCCTCACAGGAAGATATAATTCTGAACGATTTCGGTTCATAGCTTTCAATGATGGGAATGCATTTTAGTTGCTATCTACCTCAAAAATGGAAAGGTGATTCCAAAACTGAACTGGATGAAATGCTCCATGGGCAAAGAGAGCAAGTTCAAACTTAAACTACCCCTGACCCAACCTACGTTTTCAATAATATTTTAAAAATTATTTTACAATTAATGTATCAATGTACATATTTTGGCTAGGTCCTTTCTGCAAATAAAAGCACCATAGAGAACATGCATTTTACATTGTAGATCAGTGCATGAAATGGACTGATGTTCCTTGTTTTGTCACACAATGCTCTTGCCATTTCCCAACAGTGTAGGATAAAAATAAATAAAGTCACACAACTGTAGTTAACTGAGCTTGAGTTGGCAAGTAACCCCCTTACACTACCAGCGGCTTAGGTAAATTGCACCTCATATTTCAAGATTACAGTATCAGCATAGACACTCAGTACAGATAAGGACAGGATGGTCAACATGGACTGAGCAAATGAAAAAGTCTATTCCTGTGTTGCAAGCCTAAGGCATTCTCAGATCAAATACTGGATGCTTTGTTTTTTTTGAAAAACATCCAGTACTTTAGCACAATCCCAAGTTGACGTGAGGTGGCAGTAGTGGGGCCGTTTTACCTGAATCAGCTTTATTTTTAGACATATTGTGAAATTTATTGTGTTGAGGCAATACAGTGCAAGACATAAAGAGCAAGGTGGTGTTCATGGGTCAGTCAAATATCTGTTGAAGGGGAAGATGATGTTCTTGAACTGTTGAGTGAGGACCTTCAGGATCCTGTACCTCCTCGACAGCAGCAATGCAAAGAGAACATGGTTCGATGGTGAGGGTCCTTAATGATGGATGTCACCTTTTAAAGATGCCCTTGCTGGTGGCAGGGTTGTGCCCATGATGGAACTAGTTGAGTCTAGAACCCTCTGCAGCCTCTTTCGATTCTGTGCATCGGAGCCTCCATACCAGGTGAGAGAAGTATAGCTACTGAAACAATTATAACAATAATCGCACAATGTAGTCAGGTTGTTCCAGGGAATGGTGAGAAGAATCCACATCCTGTTGGTGCATTACGATGAGTTTAATGTAACCACAGCATGAGAACTTTTGCTCAGCTTATATAAACAGCCCCACACTAGGGTCTTCAGTATGTTCACACTCAGAGAATATCAAATGCTTTCTGAGACTGGTTGCAAAGTCAACTTGGAGTGGTGAACCTGCAGCTTTTTAAAACTGCTGAGCCATGTGGTACAAATATTCAGCCATTTACTGTTCCAAGATGGCCACAACTTAGATACTTCAACCTGTTAGTTATCACAAATCAAGGAAAAAGGTTTAGCAAGATATGAGGCAAATAAGACTAGCTTATGCAGGCCTGTTTTTGTACTGTATTACTGAGACCTATTACTGCCCCCTTCCAGATTTTATCCCAAGATTCCTCTTGCCCCAAGAACATCCAGCTCACTGCCTAGTAAATGACTTGATTCAATTGCTTTCTGTGGTAGAGACTGTGTGGGGGAAGGGGGAATGGAGATACATCTCCACCAAAGGAGATGCAAGGCACTCCTTCCCTCCGTTAGCCTGCAGGTCACCCTTGGCCAAGGTGTAGTACCTGCTTAGCTCCCTCATCAGGGTCACATGAAGCCATGTAAGCAGGTGGTAGATGGTCATTTGAGCATCCAGTGCATATCACAAGTCTTGGTTATGTGACCACTGATGCCAGGCAATCTCTGAAGCCTACTGATGATGCGTGGAGTCACCCACTGCCCAGAGAAAGGAAATGGCAAACCACTTCTACAGGAAAATTTGCCAAGAACAATCATGGTCATATGACACGGGATATAATGGACAATAGAGGCAAGCACAGGTTTGCTACTTAACAGAGAAATGTTTTTGGATCCAGTGGAACTGGAAGACTTGGCTTTACTCTTCAACTGTGAGCCTTGGCCCTAGACTCCTAGCTACTAGGAACATCCTTCCTGCATTCAATTGTTCAGTCCTGTTAGAAATTTCTGGATTCTGCACTAATTCTCCTAAACTCCAGTGAACACACAAGTTCTGCTATCCCAGGCTGAAGCCTGGGCAGACTGTGTAACAGGATGGATACAAGTGCAAGATCAAGTTCGGAAGGGGTTTAGTGTTCCAGTGGGGAGAAGAACGAACTGGTTTTTGGCAAGTTCAGGTAGGTGACAATCATTTAAAAATAACATATCAGTAGTTAAAAATCAAAAATATATTATTCAAAACAAAATCCTTGAATATTGAGCAACAAAAAATTGGCTAACAAAAAAAAAATTCCAGTCAAATTCAGGCTGCATAAGCAAGTAACTGCACATTAAAAATAAAGCACACAAAAGGTAAAGCACATTTCCACTTTAATTCCATTCAAACATGTGACACAGAACTGGTTTTCTGATACCCGGCTACAATGCAAACTAGTTAATGAACTTGCATCTGCAGAGACGGGGTGAGGATCTGTGAGAGGGGGGCGTATGCAATGAAATATCCTCCTCCAACCTTTGTTAAATCAGACATGAGATTCTAAACTTCAAAGATCATGAAAAGCTTCAATCTCCTGAATTAGTTAGATTGTTGGCGATTCTTGTATTTTAGAATGAACGGAAACTGTAGCAACTGCAAGACTCCCATTTAGCAGCATACTCAAGGCAAGATCCAGTCTAATACTGTGTGCTAAGTGGAAGAGATTATGGTCAGAATGGGAAGGAATAGATACGCACGTAATTACACAGATCGACACTTTTATTTGCTAATAAACACCAGAAATTAAAAGCATCTTGTATTGGACAAAGAAATCAAGTACTCTGAAATACAAAGAAATTTCTCCAAACTAAAGAAAAATAAGTAATGTTCAGAAAAGCACAAGTGTTCATTCTGAAGCCATAAGCTTATTTCCCCGCAAGCTATTATTTGTGGCAAACTTCTCAGGCTGGAATACACTTCACTGATAATAAAGCTCCAAGTTCATTCCATCGTGGATCTCATCTGAAGGCAATTTGGTTAAGGCGCACACACTTGAAATGCTGTGCAACAAGTATATACCACAGTAAACTTTCTGGCGACATTTTACAGTGTACAAAAACCTACAACACAAGATTTGAAGCCCCAGGATCCACCATTCACATATACAGTAGAGATAAGTTACAATGACCAATTAACTTACAATATGGAATGAGGGTGGTTGCTGAGGCAGATACACAAGGGACATTTAAGAGACTCTTAGAAAGGCAATGATAGAAAAATGGAGAGCTACGTGGAAGGGCTAGATTGACCTTTGATCTTAGTGTAGATTGAAAGGTTGGCACAAGATCATGGGTCAAAGGGCTTGTACTGTTCTAACACACACTTCTACAGGATGGAGGAAAACTGGGCATGCAGAGTTATACACGAGGAATTCTGCAGATGCTGGAAATTCAAGCAACTTTGATGTGTGTTGCTTGCAGAGTTATGGTGTGAACATACAAATTAGACAGCATCAGTACTCAAGAACCTAGATCTCTGGCACTGAGGCAACAGCTCTACTAACTGTACTCTTCTGCACCCTGAATAAACTCTGGAACTATAAAGGTAATGTCAGTTATCTGTTTCAGCAACGCTGTTCATTAAACTACATGTCTATTCAGGGGAAGTTATCTCATATAAACACCTGACCAATGTATTTCCCCAGACTCAGAGCAATGTGTTTTAGTCTTAACTGTGTCCAAAATTGTCCAGCAAGTTTCCATGGTACCAGTAATTCCTCGTAAACACGTTCAAGCATCCACTACATTATATTAAAGATATGACAGTATATGAGTTAATTTACCAGATTGATAATGGGAACCCACTAACTCTACAGCAACTGAGAAACTCAAGTTCAAATAATTAAATATTCTGGAATCAAAAAGATAATAATGGCTACCAAAAATACTATTGAAATTTCAATGTTTCACTGGCACCTTTCAGGGAAGGGCAGCTGTTGCCCTGGTCCACTTTAGCCAATTGAAGCTTATTCTTAGCTACCCTCTAAAATGTCCCAACATGCCACACATTTGAAGGATTAGGGATGGACAATACAATTCAGGGCCAGACACTTTAGACACCCCACCTCATGAATGTTTTTTCATTATCAAATAAAAACACATTTTCAAATTAGTTCTGTATTCTTGACTTACTAAGGATAATTTTTGAAATTTTCCCTTCATCAGAGACAGCATTTTGCAAAGTTTAAGGTCAAATTTGATAATATCTGGTACTGATTTCAAAGATTTGCCCATCTCAACCACCTCCTCCCAGCAACTCTCAACACCTATAGATTCAGAACTGAGCATATTCACAAGAGCAAAGGATACAATCCTCTAACTGAACGTGATTCTTGAAAATGGTGTACCTAAAATTGCAAAACAATAAAATTAGAACAAGGAAATTAGATAACTAGTCTTCTTTCACTTGGATCACTCCAGAATGACAACTGTTTCAGCTTCAGCTAGAGGTCAAAAATATTGATGAGTTTTATTTGGGGGGGGGGAAGAAAGGGGAAAGAGAAGTCAACAGAACATTTCAGAGCTTAAAATAAAGAAAAAAAAAAGACCTCAAGGAAACTAGTGCCAATAGAAGTCAAGTAAAAATACACACCATTTCTTCAAGACCAACTTGTCCCATTTTGTTCCAGTTTGTGCAGCAATTAACTTCTTCAGATCTTGTATGGTATCATCAGGACTGGGGAATAGAAACATCAAGGAAAGAAAGCACATTGATGTGAAACATTCCATCCTACAGTGCTGCAAGTGGCCTTGGTTTATAATCAAATTAAATCCAAAACCAGATGTAGTTCTGTAAAGTACAGCCCTGTCATTTTAATTCTTTGGATCAGTGCATCTTGAGATCCAGCAGAACCATTCCCAACTAATGAAAATATATTCATAAAATCAGCAACTTTTGATAAAGGCACTCCAGAGGTTGTATTTCCTGGCTGTAAATAACTGTTAGAATTTGAGCTTAATTACCATAATCATAATACTACATGCTATATCCGATGTTTAAATCATCAGACCTATTAATAAGAGTCTCATAGTCCTAAAAAACACGCTCAACATCCATTTCCCCATGGTGATGAAAGAAAGACAGAACAAGAATTCCAGATTCGACATTTGATTTGACATCAAGTATGTGCCAAATCCTGATGGGAGAGTACAAGTGTCTACGCAAACTAGGTTATGGAACAGGCACATTCCTTGTGGTCATGGAGAGAGTTCAATGTGATGGATTACACCACTCTTCCCAAAATGCCACTTGTCGCATTCTAGTCTTCCCACCCAACAACCCTCTCACCCTTCTTGTCTTCCATTTACCCCTTAGCAGCTTACTCAACACTACAACTCTTGTTAGTCCTTATTGATCTGCAGTCCTCACACCAAACATTTGCTTCACCCACTAGTGGCAAACAGGGAAATACCGCCCTCCCCCATCTAAATAATCCAAAATTCACCTCCCCCAATGTCTTTCCTGCTTTAAGATCTATCTTGACCTGCACTCAATAACCATAAGCAGGTTATAGCCAGTCACAATTAGGTTATTTATAGACAAAGACTTTAAATTGATGCCAATGTTTCTTTAATACCAACAAACAAAAACACTGCATTAAGCTACCCTTTCTTTTTAAAAATAACATTTCTGAAACCCAATTGGAAAGAACTACAGCGAGACAATGCCAACTTCACATGATTTGCATGCTTTGCAGAATAATAATGAGACCACCAGCGGACTTTGTTCTACTTACTCGTTTTTGGGATGTATCCAAGTCAGAAATGCATTGACTTTGAGGGAAACTTGCCCGGGTTATGTTTCATGTAACTCCCACCTTTGTGTTTTAGGGGGTAGAGGTTGAACAAAGAAGTTGCCCAGGCAAGTAACTGCAACTTTTTTTTTTGGAGATGACACACAATTTAGCCACAGTAAACTACTGTGTGAGAAAATTTACCTTGTGGGCAGTTTGCATGACTCCAACTTGAGTATTTCACAAAGAGTGTCTATGAATAGCATGATGTTAGCCATGGCTCACAGCAAATTGGTTACAATATACACATGACACAATTTATTCCTAACTCGAAGAGTAGTTGAAGATAAAACTCAGCAACTTAGTCTAAGAAAAGAATTATTTTATTAAAGCAAATGAATTCTCGATCCATAGAGATAAAAGAATGATGGCAGAAAGATCCAACATTTTTGCTTTGTCTGTTTTAAAAACGTAACATTTTTACTGTCTGTCTAGGTACCATATCCAATGTGGACTTTGGTGACCATGGTTTTCCATATAGATCTAACATTAATCTAATCTAATTAATCTAGCATTTAATCTAATCCAACACCTAATCATTTTTACTGCTATGAAAATAATTCAAGCTGCAGACACTGATAAACCATGCGTGTTCAAATTTACGTCATGAGAAATAGATGCAAAGGACAACCCTTTACATTGCACTATAAGAAACTATAACAAGTTATCAAGAAGTTAAGCTATATTTCCTTCATGCAACTAGTTAGAGCCTTATATAGATGTACACCACAATAACCTCTATATCTAACACACACGACTCTGCATGGATACAGAGGTATTCATTATGTTTGTGGATGCAGAGGCATAACCAATGGGGAAAAATGGGGCACCAAAGACACCAACTCAACCACCAGTGAAGAACATGAAAGAACCCAATTTAAAAAATTGTTACATTGATCAACCATCCTTAAAGGATACTTGCACTTAACGCGAACCTTCTTTCCCAAACGGTCATTGCAAATGATCTCAATCATTTTTATTTCCTGGAAAGACAAGGAAGAAAAGATTTAAGAAAATAATGCAATGTGGAATAAAATCAAATCATAATTCTTATTTCACAATGAAATGTATACCATGACTCTGCTCTGTTTTGATTTTCACCATTCTAAAGGAACAAGTAGACAAATCTACAGATGGATAGATTTAAGCTATTGACTGCAGTTCAAAGCAATTAGTAATGAAATTAAAGCAGGGTAACTGATGCAGCATCGAAGTAATACTTCTTCAGTTCTACATTAGGTACCCTGCATTATCTTTAACTTACAGGGTAAAGAACTAAACTTGTGTCCAAACAAAAAAAACGATGCATCTTACATTACATCGACATCGAATGTTGGCACTCAGTCCACTGTGCCTGGCTTGGCGAGATTTCTCTAAATAATTCCATTCTTTTACTTTCAGCTGTGACTATCACCTGCTGTGCTGTATTATTGCAAATTTCATAAAATCAAAAATTGTCTTAACTGAGACAACTGCTGTAATTAGTTGTAGGTTCATAGAGAAACAGCACCAATTACAGTGATGGTGTTCATAACACTAAAGACAATATTAATGCTAATGACGACTAATGATTAAAACAATACTCAGATTATACAAAATAATATTGGTTATGTTACTAACAGCAAAAGCAATTTAAAAAGCCGCAGGTGTTGTAAATCTAAAAAATAAAACAAAGCCAGAAACACTCAGCAGGTGAAGTTTCAGTTGCAGAGCAGGTATTTAGGAGGATTAATGGGTCAAATGGAACATCTCGAATGTGGTGAGAGCAAATGAATAAAAAGTGACAGCTGAGGGCACATTGAGCTTTGTAGTTAAGTTTGCTAATTGTAAAGAAGAAGGTACCCAAAGGTGGAGAAGTGACCATCAAGTACAGAAGGCTGCACTCTGCCAAGTGGAAGTAGTGATCCTCAAGCCTGCATTGGGTCTTTCTGCAACAATGTAGAGGCCACACTTAGATGTGTGAGATAGGGAGTGGGATGGATAATTAAAACGGAAAGCAAAGGTCGGCTTAGGATTGCTCCTTCAGGTTGAACAAGTGCTCCATAATATTCTGGCATCAGCCCCCTTCCTTCTCAGTCCTGATAAAAGGTCTCTGGCTGGAACATCAGCTGTTTATTCATTTTTTTTTGTTGAGATTATCAGGACACGCAGTCCTCGTTTATTGTGATTTAGTAATGCATGCATTAAGAAATGATACAATGTTCCTCCAGAATGATATCACAGAAACACAAGACAGACCAAGACTAAAAGAACTGACAAAAACCACATAATTATAACATATAGTTATAACAGTGCAAAGCAATACCGTAATTTGATAAAGAACAGACTATGGGCACAGTAAAAAAAAAAGTCTCAAAGTCTCTCGAAAGTCCCATCATCTCACGCAGACGGTAGAAGGAAGAAAACTCTCCCTGCCATGAACCTCCAGCGCCACAAACTTGCCGATGCAGCACCCTGGAAGCACCCGACCACAGCCGACTCTTGAGTCCATCCGAAAACTTCGAACCTCCAACCAGCCCTCTGACACCGAGCACCATCTCTGCTGAGCGCTTCAACCCCGGCCCTGGCTGCCAAGCCAAGGATTTGGGGCTTTCCCCTCTGGAGATTCTCGATTGCACAGTAGCAGCGGCCGTGAAGCGGGCATTTCAGAAGTTTCTCCAGATGTTCCTCCGTACTCTCACGTCTGTCTCCATCAAATCAAGATTGTGCACGGCATCCTACTTGACAAATACAGATATCATTCACTGGAGAGGCCGCGCGCTCTGCGTCATGTCGCCATCTTCTCCTCCTCTCCATAGATTTGCCTGACATGCTGATTTCCTCCACCATTTTGAATGTGTTGTTTTGGATTTCCAGCATCTGCAGAATCTCAGGTTTATGATTTGCTGCTCTATAACATAATGGCTAAATCAATGTTCAATTTTCCCAATGCAAGGGAGGCCATAACAGCAGTAGCATTTATGATTAAATCAATAATGTTATCAAAATATTAAAAAAACTGACTGATAGCAACACCGATATAAATGATGACCATTATGGTGATATGTTACTAATTGTATCAAGATACTATGGGTAGGACATAATTGCACCGGAGAGTGCCACAAGCATATTGCCTTAGGTGGAATGTTTGAGTTATGAGAGACTGGGCTTGTTCTCCTTGCAATGATAAAGCACAAACAATACAGCACAGGAAGAGGCCCTTCAGCCCCAGATCCTGTGCCAAACTAATTAAGCTAAAAATATCTAATGCCTTCTCCTATATATGTTTCATATGCTTCCCTCCATTATCTGGAAACAATGGATCCTAACACTAAACACATCTTTACCTCCCCCCCCACCTCACTTTCCACAGTGATTCCCTTGTCCATTCACCCCTCTCCACTAATTTCCCTCCCTCCAAATGCCCACCTACCCATTGCCCTCCATTCAGGGCCCCAGCTGTCCTTGCAGGTGAGGCAACACTACACCTGCAAATCTGACGGCACTGCTCCTGATGCGTCGTCCTCTACATTGGTGAGACCTGATACAAGTTGGGAGACCGCTTTGTCGAGCAACTCCACTCTATCTGCCAAAAGCAGAATATACCAGTGTCCAACTATTCTAACTCTTATCCCCATTCCAACATGTTGGTCCATGACCTCCTCTTTTGCCATGATCAGTGCAGATGAACCACATATTTCATCTAGGTAGCCTCCAACCTGATGGCATGAACACCAATTTCTCCATCTGGTAATTCTTCCCCTCCCCTTTCCTCTTATACTCCCCCTTGCCTCTTCTCCTCACCTGCCCATCTATCCTCCACTATCCCCAGGGTGCCCAGTCCTTCTTCACTTTATCCCATGGTCCACTCTCCTCTCTTATCCTATCAGATTTGTTCTTCTCCAGCCCTTTACCTTTCCCACCCACCTGGCTTCACCTATCACTTTCTGGCTAGCCTCCTTCTCCTCCCCTCATCTTCTAATTCTTGCATCTTACCCCTTCCTTTCCAGTTCTGAAGAACAGTCTTGGCTCGAAACGTTGATTATTTATTCATTTCCAAGATGTTGCTTGACCTGCTGAGGCCCTCCAGCGTTTTGTAGGTGTTGCTCTGGAAATCCATTGTGTCAACCCAAGGGCCTCTTAGATACCTTCTTTACATTTTTCTCTACCATCCTGACAGTGCATACCTAATAGCCACCACTGTGTACCTCCACTGAATTTCCCCCCCCTTACCTTCTAGTATTACACATTTTGAGTTGGGAAAAAAAAACACCAGCATCTCTTCTACCTATGTGTCATAGATAGACCTGATAAACAATTAGGCTTTTCCTCAGCCTCCATTACTCTAGAGCAGGGATTCCCTACATTAATAGCAGGGGTCCTTGACATAAAAAAGGTTGGGAACTCCTCTCTCGAGGAAACAGCTCCAAGATTGTCTAACATCTTCTTACAGCACATGCCCTCTAATACATACAGGATCCTGGTAAGTCTCCACATAGCAGAGCCATGTCAAATTATGACAGGCATAGAGAGAGAGCAAACAATCCCAAGGCAGCAGTGTCTAGGGCCACGTGCATGGGTTCAAAGTAAGTCATAGATTTAGAGGGGACCCTGAGTCCAGTTAAATCTGGAACACTTCCTTAAAAGGTGATAAAGGCAGGTACTCTCAGAACTTTTAAACATGTGGAGAAACATCTGAATTATCAAAGCATAGGATTATAGATGATTAGTATATTCATGTACTTGATTGCCTTAGCATTACCTCTTTCTGTGCTGTATGACTATGATATTAACTGAAGAGGCTTTGCTCTTAAGAAATGGAAGAATTTGCTAGGTTCAGCGTATTTACTCTCCCAATCAATGCATGGTAGTTTCCCAAAAGGGGGAGAAAAGATTACATATGACAAGTAAAGCTATATTGACACTTACAGTGAAATGCATTGTTTGCCTCAATGACCACAGTTCCATGAACGTGCTGGGGTTAGCCTATCAGTGTCCCCATATTTCTGGCTCCCTCATAGCGTGCCCATAACTTACTAAGAGGAAACCAGAGCACCCAAAGGAAAGGCACGTGGTCGTGGGAAGAATGGACAAACTCCTTTCAAAGAGCTGTGGGAAATTGATCACTGCCACTAGAAAGTGTTATGCTACTGCAACACTGCTGTGCTGTCCTAGAGGCAAATAAGCCACCTTGAAGAACACTTGAAAAACCATAACATGGAACAAATAATGAGCTTTGCACCTCATTTTCACTGATATGGCATGCCTTCTCTGTCATAAATCTTATGAAAAATATTAATGTAATGCCCTAGTTAAGATTTCACTGCTAATGCTGTGGGATATTTCATTTCATAGTTTTCTGTAGAAGCAGAGTGTTTTGCTGATAGCGTTTAGGCCACCGTTAAAGTAAGAGGTTGTGATGTTTAGCTTAGGAAAGCCAGGTCAGCCAATCAGGATGAGAGAATTGGGAGAAGGTTCTAGAGAAAGCTAGGTGGAGGTTTTGCGGTGGACACTAAGGGGGGGTCGAGGCTTTATCAGTGGGAGATGGAGAGAGAAGATCGAAAGAACTGGCGGTAGGATTCAATCCATCTGGAATGTGCAATTCAATGGAGTCCAAGGTGGAAGCTTCTATTGGTGATCAGTGAACAGCAGTTGGTTCCTTGAGCACAAAGATACTTCCAGCTTTTGGAAGATCCGAGCTCCAACTTTGTGCACATTTGACTGTTTTAGTAATACTGGATCCTTTTATTTTCTTTTTCCCCTGTAATAACCATTTGATTACATGATATTCATAAATACACCTTTCCTATACATGTATGCAGTGTAGAATCTGTTATTTCTTGCTGGCGGGTAATAGCAAATGGGCAGGATTTACACAGCATTCGCTCAGATTAGGGTGCGAGTGGTTGAAACATTCTGGCTCTTCCAGTCTGGCAGGAGCCAAGTCATATTGATCCCAGATGTATGGAGTTCAAGAAAGGTGGTTAACTCACCGCTGAGTCCACTGGCTTGTTATGAGGGCTTAACCAGCCATGTTTCTAGCAACTCCAGGTAAAAAAGAGTTTCAACAATGAATATCACTTAAACCTTTTAGCTCAGGATAATTTCCACCATGACCACTTTCAACCCATTCTAAGGTAACCATTTAACATCATTTCTACCATAGACAAGGAAGTTAATGCTGTGGAAAATAATATTCAAATCAGGTTTATCATCACTTACACGTTGTGAAATTTGCTGTTTTTGCAGCTTAAGTACAGTGTAATACATAAAATAGCATAAGTTATTATAAATTTGCAGATGAATCCAAGATTGGTGAAGTTGTGGATAGTGTAGAAGACTGGCAAAGAATACAGAACAATATAGATCAGTTGCAGATATTCGCAGAGAAATGGCAGATGGAGTTTAACCCAAATAAATGAGAGCAAATGCAAGGAGACAGTACCCTGTTAAGGGCAAGACCCTTAACAGTGTTGCTGAGCAGAGAGACCGCTACTGTTTCCAGTCCATAGCTCCTTGAAAATGGCTACACAAGTCAATAAGGTGGTTAAGAAGGCTCTTGGAATGGTTCCTTTTTTTAAAAAAAAAGAGTAGGCATTGAGTTCAAAAGTCAAAAGGTCAGCTTGCACATTTATAAAACTCTTCTTGGGCCACATTTGGAGGATTAGATACAGTTCTGATTGCCCCACTATAGGATGTTGAGGCTTTATTGAGGGTGTAGAAGCAGTTTACCAGGATGTTGTCTGGTTTCGAGGGCATATGTGCAGGGCAAACGTGGGCTGTTTTCTTGAGAGCAGCAAAGGCTGAGGGGAGATCTGATAGAGTTCTATAAGATTACGAAAGGCATCGATGAGTAGATAGGGAGTATCTGTTTCCCAGGGTTGCAATGTCTAATACCAGAGGGCACGTATTGAGGGTGACAGGTAACAACCTTTCAACGTTCAAAGGTGAAGGGCCAAGTTTTTCTTCCCCCTCAGTGAGTTGCGGATGCCTGGAATGTGCTGCCTGGTATGGTGGTAGAAGCAAATACATGAGAGGATTTTAAGAGATGTTTGGACAGGCACATGAATGTGAGGGAGATGGAAGGATATGGACATGGTGTAGGTAGGAGGGATTAGATTTTTACTTTTCAGCTTGTTCGGCATAGCACAGTGGGCCGAAGGACCTGTTCCTGTACTGTAATGTTCCATGTTCTAGAATAGCAAATATTAAAGTAAATAACGCAAAAGGAAAAAAAAACAGCAACGTAGTGCTCGTGGGCTCATTATATTGATGAAATAAAATACTTTGGTGGATTCAAACCCTTCACGTCACCACCGAGGCATCTGATAACATTCACAAAATTAAGTTACCTCTACTTAGACCAATGCTAATAACATTTCCAACGCCGCGAGGCCCATAGGCCTCCATCAGATGACACAAACCACAGTCAAAGCAGCTTAGAAAACTGGTGTAATTTCTAATTTGATTCAAAATAAACGCTTTCAGCAACCGCTTTGGACAAAAGCACAACTTACCCAGTGAGATACTGTACTTACCACTCAGGCTCCACTTCACGTAGCAACGACGACCAGGCCGCGAACCTCCAGTAACCACACCTTTGGCTGATGGAATTAGCCAATCAACTTCCGGGGCCCTTTGATTGACGTGTTGTTCACCGCTCCCGAAGGAAAATAGTGTGACGTTTATTGAGTCTCAGATTCAGAGAAGCACTTTCATAACTATTGATTTTATTGACCAAATTCCACTAACATTGTAGAGAGCACTCTGTTTATTTTAGTATCTGAAAATTTGTAAAACAAAGATAAGTACAACGCATTATGCTTCCTCAGAATATATCAGCTTTAAGAAATTGAAATAATGAATTTCAATAAAGTGTACGGATAAATAAATGCAAAATATATATTGTTTTTATGCTTTGTCAGTCTTTTCAAGACTCTTGCAATGTATTTTAAAATAGGTAATTATGTTTAATTTCCAATAAACGGCGCAGGAACACTGAGTAAACGTTTATTGTTGATGCAGTTTCACCAATCGTGGCGTGACAGACAGGGTGATTTCCAATAATATCTCGGATCTGTACAGATGGGCGGGATGTTCCATAACCACGCTTCCGGTATTATGCTAGGTTGCATGAGGGGCGGGATCAGATAATAATTGCCCTACATGGTGAAGTTTGATTGGTAGAATCGTTGATAGACGCCAATCTCACCAATCAACTTCGAGCTACCGAAGGCGGGTTGCTGGCTGTCGACTCCCGCAACGTGCAGGTTAGGTTGCGCTTGGTCTTGTCTATTAGCAGCAGCACGACGACTGAAGCGATGGCTGAAGAGGAGCCGCTGCCCCCTGGCTGGGAGAAGCGCATGAGTCGAAAGTCAGGTAACACACACACGCCAAAAAGCACAGTTTCAGAGCAGCAATACCATAAAAGACTGATGATGGTTGAAATAAAACGTTGGTGGGAGGATTGGTGGGGAGAGAGAGGCGGGACATGGGTAGGCCCCTGCTGCATTTGTGGCCCTTGTGATGGGGGGAGGTTGAGGGATGGGATGTTCTGGAAAGTGGGGGTTTGAGGCGAAGCTGGGTGGAGGGATAATTATAGTTGGGAAAAGCTGTAGGAAATGTGAGTGGTGGAGTAGTGAAGGTACTGGGGTGGAGTGGGGTGGGGAGGGGAATGGGGAACAGTGGCAACTGGAGGTAGTGGGTGGAAGGTTGGACTCCCTGACAGGTGGTGATGTTGGGTTTGGTAATAACCATAGAGGAGATGGTGGAGTTGGAAATTAAGGAGGTGGGTATCTAGGGTGGGTGTCTGGAGAGGTGCTGAGGTGTGGCTATTCAGTCTGGTGCGCTGGGACTATTGGGAGCGGAGTGCCTCTTGGTGTTTGTTCATAATGACTGGGAGGTGGGTAATCTGAAGATCTGGGAATTAGGGTTGGCATCTGAGATCTTTCCGACTTGGGCGTCTTTACCCTTGGTATGTGGTGATGGAGTGGAGAGAAAACTGTAGGGACATCATAACCATGCTGCTAACTCTGGGATGCCTACAGTTCACACCAGTCTTATTGATTATGGACTTCTCAGAGTCAGGTTTAATATCAACTGCATATGTTGTGAAATTTATAACTTTGTGGGAGCAATACATTGCAAGGCATAATAATAGAAAAAAAACTGAATTGCAGTAAATGGGGGGTGCTTTGGAGAGCTAACGTTTTCTGTCATTCATTCTCTGGGTTTTCTGTTTTCTGAAGAGTAAGAATTTCAGGTTGTATACTGTATACATTCTCTGATATTAAATTGAACCATTGTATGTGTGTATAATTAAATAAGTAGTCCAAAAAATTACAAATAAAAAAAGTAGTGAGGTAGTGTTCATGGGTTCAATGTCTATTCAGAAATCGGATGGCAGAGGGGAAGATGCTGTTCCTGAATCACTGAGTGTGTGTCTTCCTGATGGTCACAATGACAAGAGGGCTCGCCCCAGGTGATGGGGGTCCTTCATAACGGGTGCCACCTTTCTCAGGTGTTACTCCTTGAAGATGTGCTGGAGACTTTGAGGCCAGTGCCCATGATGGAGCTGACTAATTTTACAACTCATAATCCCTGAGTACTTTCTATAGCGCTGGCAGTGCAGACCCAACAGGTGAAGGAAGCTCTAAGATATACAGTCCTGGGTTCCTGAGCGTTGACACACACAATCACCTACTCTCTTTGTCAGCTGATGAATTGGTGCATGACCAGTAGTAGTCGAGCTCTGAAGTCACAGCTGTTAGGCTAGGTTTGTGGTGAGCACAACACCCTGAGGGAGATGCCTATGTGATCTTGTCCTTCCAATTTGCCTTTTGCAGACATGCAAGGACCAAGAGTCCTGTTTTCATAAAGTGGAAACCATTCTGCTCTCTGGTAGTGTAGTGCAGAATGCGACATGGTAGATGCAGCAGCTCAAAGCTGGGCATTCTGAAGACACTGTGGACCATTTGCAATGGAAGGATGCTCCGTCACAATCTAATCATATGACCTACTGCTACAGGATAAGCATGTGCGGAGCCACAACCTGAAAATGAGCAAACCAAGGAGTGGGGAGCAGCAGGGGATTAGATTGTGCTTAATAGCATCGGCAAACAAAGGTTGTCTCTGTGTAGACTACACGGTTTTGTCAATCCGATACATGTCATCATGTAATGGTGAAGTGGTGACATCAGGAACATGACTGTATATACTGTATCACATGGTTATCATGTGCTGTGTCGTAAGACATAAGCATTCTGAGTGTTCTTGGCAGATTGTTCCAGCAAAGTGGTTTACCATTGCCATTTTCTGGGCAGTGTCTTTACAAGACAGATGATCCCAGCCATTATCAATACTCTTCAGAGATTGTCTGCTTGGTGTAAGTGGTCGCATAAGCAGGACTTGTGATCTGCACTAGCTGCTTATATGTCTATCTTCCATTTGCTCCCATGGCTTTGCGTGACTGTGATTGTGTGTGGGGAGGGGGGGTGGGGGGCAAATAAGCAGCTGCTACACCTTGCCCAATGGTGATCTGCAAGCTAGTGGAGGGAAGGAATGCCTTACATCTTCTTCGATAGAGATGTATCTTCACTCTGCCACCCACAGTAGTGTAGTGTTTCTGATCGTCAGTTGGGTTTCAATTCCCACCACTGTACAAGGAGTATGTATGTTCTTCCCATGACTGTGTGAGCTTTCTCCTGGTGCTTTGGTTTCCTCCCGTATTCCACATATGTGTCTGGGTTGGGATAATTGAGTTGTGTGCATGCTATGTTAGCGTGGGAAGTGTGGCGCCACTTGTGTGCTTCCCCGGCCCCAATCTGCAGATGTGTTGGTCATTGACGTAAATGGTATATATCAGAGTCAGATTTAATATCACTGGTTTATGTTGTGAAATTTGTTTTGCAACAACAATATGTTGTAATACATAAAAAGCTGTAAATTACAATAGAAATATTTAAAAAAAAAATTTTGTATTTCATTGATGTACATTTTGCAAATAAAGCAAATCTCTTAAGATCCTTTTATCTTTAATCAATGATGGGTGGAACCAGTGTTTCAGTACTGTAGAATTCACACCGTTGTCCAGTCAAAAGTGCCAAGTGTAATATCTATTTCAGCTTCCACTGGAAATCGCCACACTCATAGGAGCTAGTCTTCATCTACTTTAATCTTCACATAATTTACTTTATGTAGCATGGGCTGTGGAACTAGAGAAACTAGCTGCAGTATTGCCCACATTCGAGAACTGTGCACTCTTCTAGCCAAGTTGTTTCAGTAGGTGCTGCACTGGCATCTACCTGTCGTTGTAGAAAATTGCCTTAGTGTATCTTCGAAAAGCAAGAGCACAGTCCATCTACACAAGGTGAAGTGATGGAAGATATAGTTCATAGCTCATGTTTAATTGTCATTCAATCATACATGAATGCCTGTGGATACAGCCAACTAAAACAGTGTTACTCTGGGGAAAAGGTGCAAAACACAGTACTAAGAGTCACAAAGTCACACACAGTACAAAGCACATATAGCTCACATAAAATATCTGTAACAGTCACGCAAAACAATGTAGTCCAAGATGCTGAGTCCACAAATGTTGCAGAAATCTACAGTCAACCACAATACACCTTGTCTTCTGAGTGAATACTGTGTGGCAGCACTGACTCCAGTTTGAATGCCGCACTACACCATTTCTAGTGGAGCGCACTGACTATGTCACCTCTCACCTGGGTGTAAACGGGCGACAATGTGGCCTGAGGCTTAGTCCTCACTACGATAGAGGCCATGCAGCTCCCCCCACTGTCCATCCCTGCCATCGTCAGTGAATTAGTCCTGCATTAACAATGTCCAGCAGGGTCTTGCAATCACCAGAAAAATGACGAAGATCACTGAATGTTAGATTGCACTCTAACTCCACTGCACAGATGATCTGCACCAATTCCAGCTCCTTCATTTTCTCTGCCAATAAGCAACGCGCTCATAGGGTAGACTTGCAGTACTTTAAGTTCTTAATGTCCAGCAGGGTCTTGCGTTAGTAAAATGTGTTTAAGAAGGATAGTTACAGTTGACCCCATAGAAGCTGCTGCAATAGAACACGGCACCATCTATGGCCTATCAAATCATGGTACTATCAAATGGCATTTAATTTCCAGTACCCACATGGAAAAATAACAATAATTCCAAGAAGTGAGAATAATTGCCTTTAATATCAAGACAGCATTTGACTGAGTGTAGTAAAACAAGTTAGTGGGCATTGACATTGTGGGGGAATCTCCAGTGATGGTAGTTGTGGTTGTTGGAGCTCAGTCATGCATCGGATGCTGTACATCAAGTTGGAAAAAGTATAGCTGAATTGCTGAACCTGGGGAGGAGAGTTTGGATTGGTGGATAATGAGAACAGAAGAGATTTTAAAAAGGTAGGTATTATTAGGAGGCAAGTAGTTAGTATAAATTTATAGAGTGGAACGGGATGTCTTTGTAAGAGATCCCAAGGACAGTGTCATCTTGGGTCCAGTTATTTCCATCAATCATGTTTTTTCCATCATAAAATCTGGTGGGGATATTTGATCCTATTTTGCAGCTTAGAAGTTGAGCAGTTTATATTGGCCTGGAGAAAGTTCGAGACACACTTGCATATGGGTTTAAAGTGGCAAGTAACATTCATAGTGCCAAACAGTGATGGTGTTGGACAAGAGTTTGCCCAATTGGTATTCATTTGCATAAGTACTGTCAGTTTCTTAGTCCCCATTGACCTGTAACTCAACTGCAGCAATTGTATAGGTAATGTGGCTATAGCAACAGATCAAAGGCTATCTACCTTGTGAGTGACTTATCATCCAATGCTCCCAACTATTATGAAATACTCTCTACTTTCCTATATGAGTGAATTTTAACCTCATCTAGGGTAAAACAAAATATAGGCATACCAGCTGGTGCACCTTGGCTATACTGTGTTGCACCTGCAAAGTGCTGACCAACATACTTGAATTGGAAATTCAACCAGCAACTCTGAAGAACACGTTCTTCCACAAAAGTTATGAGCAGTAGATGTATGTGAGCAATACTAGCTACAGATTTCCACTCCCAAGTCTCATGCCATCCTGATTTGGAAATGCATCTCCATTCTTCAGAGGTTCATTTATTATCAAAGTTTCCAATTCTGAAATTCTTCAATTCTCTGGGTAGCCATGAAACCAAGAAAGAAAAAGGCAGTGCGATTATCAACCCCTAAATCCCTCCTCCCGCACAAAAACAAGCAAAAACTGGTCAGGCACATCGATCCCTAAGTTGGTTGAAATTTTGAAACTCTACCAACATCACTGTTTGCACATCTTAACCAGAAGTACTGTCATAGATAAGATGTAGAAATCCATTCTGGCAGTTGAGAATTGCTAATAAATGCTATCTTGTTTGGTAAGATGGCATTGGTGAACCAAGGTGATAGTCTGCGAACTGCTTACAAACTTCTAAGTACAGTATACCTCTTTCTCAATCTGCAGTATGTTATATCCCTTTAAGCACTGCACTTTTAAACCATCTTGATGAACTACAGATTTCATGATCTGAAGGACTCAGTGGACATTGAAGGTGATATGACACCTTTAAGTGGATGAAGTTTCATCGTCATGGCTAGAAACGAGGAGGAGGTGGGGCTCCAAGCCAGGCTCAAACACAGAAGAATGAGGCCCCCCCACCCTCTACCCAGCCTCTTGTTCTCCAGCAACAGCACATTTGCTAACAAGATTGCTGTGTCAGAGGGAAATGAGGGATTGTGTTCTGTGTTTTACTGAGATGTGTCTTCCTCTGAGCATGACAGATTCGGTGATCAGGTCAAAAGGCTTCTTGATACACAGGATGGATTGAACTGATTCAGGAAAGGCAAAAGGTGGAGATATGTTTCCTGACAAACTCTAATTCTCCTATGTGGCAGTTTTCCCATACTCCTCCAACCGGAAAACCTAATGATCAAGTGCTGACTGTTTTATTTACCAAGAAAGTTCTCCTTTGTGATCCTGACCACAGTTTACATATTACCATTGGTCAAATGTAATTAAGCATGTGAGATACTGCATGCTGCTGTCACCAAACAAGAAACAATCCAGCCTGATGTAATTATAATCGGCAATTTCAAATAGGTTTGTTTGAATAAATCTCTGACCAATTGCCATCAGCATGTAATCTGTAGCGCCAGAGGTCCAAGCACAGTAGACAACTGCTATAATATGATAGAGAATGTCTACCATTCCATACCCAGACTGCATTTCAGGAAATCTGATCACTTGGTTGTCATCTTTCTACTTGCATACAGACTGAGGCTAAAGAGCAAGGCTCCAGAGAATTCCAGGCAACAAATAGATGATTGAGGGAGAACCTCAGACAACAGCCAGGTGGTCGTGGGAGGCAAAGGTGCTGAGGGCCCAATCAGACGTATTTAGTTCTGGTGACCAATTAAGATACAAGACCCCAGGTATGATCTCTGGAAAACCATTTCATGGGTGAAGTAGCAGTTCCTGGACTAAACTTAAATCAATGAAGGATGCTTGACCTGAATGCTGTTACCTTTTACAATGCGAAATCAAGCAACATAAGTGATAAGAGGGCTTCATTTCCAGATGAGCTCCATGCCTTCTATGCTCACGTTGGCCATTAAAACATGGAAGGACCTTCACAAACTCTCAATAGCCCCTGATAACCCTATGATTTCAATCTCTGAGGCTGAGATGAGAGCATCCTTTAGGATGATGATCCCATGAAAAGCATCTGGCCCAGATGGGGAACCTGAGCAAATACTAAAGACTTGTGCTGATAACTGGGTGGAGTGTTCACCAAGATCTTTAACCTCTTGCTTCAGTCTGAAGTATTCATTTGGTTTAAGCACCCTTCAGTTATACTGGTGCCTAAGAAGAACATGGTTCTTCTGATTATTTCTGGTAGCACTTGGATCCCCTGTAATGAACTGTTTTGAGAGGTTGGTGATGAAACATTTTAACTCCTGCACGAGAAGCCGCTTGATCTACTCCAATTTGCCTACCGCACAGCAGGTCCAAACCAGATACCATTTCATTGGCTCTTCACTCAACCCTGGAACGAGACAGCAAAGATGCATACATCAGGATGTTCTTCATTGATTACAACTCGACATTCAATGCTATCATTTCCTCAAAACTAATCAATAAACTTCAAGACCTTGGTCTTAATACCTCCTTGTGCAATTGGGTCCTGGAATTCCTCACTTGCAGGCACTAGTCAGTTCATTTGGCAACAACATCTCCACAATCTCCATCAGCACAGGTGAACCACAAGGCTGTGTGCTTAGCCCCCTGCTCCACCTGCTTTATGCTTATGACAGTGTGGCCAAGCACAACTCCAATGCCATATTTAAATTTGCTGATGACACCACTGTTGGCTGAATCAAAGGTGGCATATAGGAGGGAGACTGAAAATTTGGCTGAGTGGTACCATAACAGCAGCCTCTCTCAAATGTCAAGGAGCTGATTATTGACTACAGGAGGAGGAAATTGAAGGGCCTTGAGCCAGTCGTCATCAGAGAATCAGGTGGAGAGGGTCAGCAACTTTAAATTCCTTGGTGTTATTTCAGAGAACTTGTCCTGGGCTCAGTATGCAAGTGCAGTACGACGGCAGCGCCTCCACTTAGAAGTTTGTGTAGATTCGGGATGACTTCTAAAACGTTGACAAACATTTATAGATGTTTGGTGGAGTGTATATTGACTGGTTGCATCACAGCCTGGTTTGGAAATGCTAATGCTATGAATGGAAAATCCCACAAAAAGTAGTAGATATGGCCCAATCTATCACTGGTAAAGTATTCCCCAGCACATCTATACAGAGTGCTGTCACAAGAAAGCAGCATCCATTGTTAGGAATTCCCACCACCCAGGTCAAGCTCTCTTCTTGCTGCTACCATCAGGAATAAGGTACAGGAGCCTCAGGACTAACACCACCAGGGTCAGGAACAGTCATTACCCCTCAAACAAGATCCTGAACCAGTGGGGATAACTTCATTCAACTTCATTTGCCCCATCATTGAACTGTTCCCACCACCAATTGATTGATCTTCAAGGATTCTTCATCTCATGTTCTCAATATTTATTTATTATTATTATTTCTTTTTTCCTTAGTATTTGCACTTTGTCATTGCATGTTGTTTGTTTATCCGACCTGTTGGATGTGGTCTTTCAATGATTCTGTTATAGTTCTTGGATTTGCTGGATATGTCCACAAGTAAATGAATCTCAGGATTGTATATAGTAATGTATATGTACTTTGATAAATTTACTTTGATCTTTTGAACTTTGATTGTTGCTAAGGATACGCATATCTCATCAGAAGCTATTTCTGAGAGTGAATGAGCCTAGATTTTATGCAGAATTCTCAGGTCCACCTGGATTTTGTGTTTTAGTAAATCTTCTAAGGTTGCAGTACAAGCCAGTTGTCATTTGACGGTGGCAAAAGAAAACTGAAGATTTAGAGCACAGGAAGAAGCTATATGTTCAAACCTGATTTTGGAGTTCTCTTAATTACACAGCTAAACAGTCATCTTCCATTATGCTGTCTCTTTCAGATAAACAGATAAACTGCAGCGACAGTAAAACAGAGTTCGTATTACAGGATGATCTTTTAACAAAACTACTCAAATTTCATACTGAAAATCTTGCATGGAATTGTTGAATTCTATATTAAGTATTAAAGGTTGTTCCTTATCAGGTAGTTTCTTTGCCCTGTTGAGCCCTGTTGGAAGAGTGCAAGAACTATGTGTGCATTTGTTTTAGCAGACAGAGACACCAAGTGGCTTAGTTTTTGCTTTCTTGGTATTGTACCCATGTCCTTTTTCACCTGGCTGAATACATTTGTTCTCCCTCCCTTTACTGGCTATATATAGTAAATTTTTAACGATTAGCTATATTTGTCACATGTACGTTGAAAAATCAAAACATACAGGTGTCCCCCGCTTTCCGAACGTTCACTTTACGAAACCTCACTGTTATGAAAGACCTACATTAGTTCCCGGTTTTTGCTAACAGAAGGTGTTTTCACTGTTACGAAAAAAGCAGTGCGAGATAAAAAGGCAGTGCGTGCCCTGAGCCGCTGCTCTCCCCCGGATTCGGAATGGCATTCTCGCCGGCATTGCTTAAACACGTGCCTGTGAGCAACCGTTAGCAAGATGAGTTCTAAGGTATCGGAAAAGCCTGAAAGAGCTTGTAAGGCTGTTACACTTAGCGTAAAACTAGACATAATTAAGCGTTTCGATCGTGGTGAACGAAGTAAGGACAAAGTGAGTTCGGCTTATGGAAGTTGACGAAGATGATGTTGAAGAGGTTTTGGCATCCCATGACCAAGAACTGATAGATGAAGAGCTGATGCAATTGGAAGAGGAAAGGATAACAATCGAAACAGAATGCAGTAGCGAAAGTGAAGTTGTTCAGGAACTGAACGTGAAGCAACTGCGTGAGATTTTCGCTGCAATGATAAAGTACAACTTTAATTTTGAAAGGGTACGTCGGTTTAGGGCATATTTGCAGGATGGCTTGAGTGCTTATAAAGAATTGTATGATCTAAAAATGTGTGAGGCTAAGCAGTCAAGCAAGCCTTCCACAGCAGACGACGAACCTTGACCTTCGACATTGAGGCGGGCAGTCATAGGAGAAGATGAGCTGCCTGCCCTAATGGAAACAGACGACGATGAGATGACACCCCAGTGTCCCACCACCCCAACCCCCAAGCCGCGGACAGATACCGATTTGCGGAGAATGCAGCAATCGCCTCTGATCTGGGCTGACAATTACGTGCCGGGCGGCACCTAATTAATTAGCTTGTTTGTTTCGGCTTTTTTCTTAAAGATGTGCTGTGTGCCTCCTGGCTACTGCTGTACCGCTGCATGCTTCGCGGATCGGTATCGGTTCGCTGCCCGGAGGGTGGGGGCCACTGCACCACCCCAACCTCCGACTCAGCCTAACACACCATCATCAGTGTGCTCGGCGCTGTCTTCCCAGTTCCAGTAAGTAATGCTACACTGTACATACATTATTTCTACTTTATATCGGCTGTGTATTTTTACGTGTTATTTGGTATGATTTGGCAGCTTCATACCTTAAATGTTACTGGAGAGAGTTTTGCCCAGAGCGCTTGCACCGTGTTTTTGCCGACTGCACTTGCGTGAGATTTTCGCTACAGGAACAGTGCAGGCAATCGTTGTAGAGAAGTACTTCTAATTTATATAGGCTGTATTATCATGTCATTCCTGCTTTTACTATATGTTACTGTTATTTTGGTTTTATATCTTAATTGGCATGATTTGTTAGGTTATTTTTGTGTCTGCAAACGCTCACAAATTTTTCCAGTATAAATAAATGGTAATTGCTTCTTCGCTTTATGACATTCCGGCTTACAAATTGTTTCATAGGAACACTCTACCTTCGGATGGCGGGGGAAACCTGTACAGTGAAATGCCTTGTTTGTATCAACGACCAACACAAGCTGACGATTGTGCTGGGGGAGCCTGCTCCTGGTTCCAACGTAGCATGCCCACAAATCACTAATCCTAACCCTAACAGTATGTCTTTGGAACTTGGAAGGAAGCTGGAGAACCCGGAGGAAACCCACAGTCACACATTCCTTACAGAGAGTGGTGGGAATCAAGCTCCAATTGCTAATCATGGCACTGTAAACTGTTGAACTAACCACTAGCTGTTGTGCTGCCCCAAAATGTTTAAATTTGTTAAGCAAGATACCCTTTTCATAAACACATGCTAACACTTTCTACTTTGTTAATATTTCCATGTGTTCTGTCTTTATTATGTTATATGATTTGTTTGTAAGTCATTCAACATTTTCAAAACTAATTTTAGGATTACTAAAATGATACTCTTCAATTTTTTTTCTTCTTTTTTGAAATATTTGGCACCCTCCAATCAAAAAGAAGAACTGCTCCTGAGTCTAAAGAATTTTGTAAGGTGATTACAAATGCATTAATAATTTTTCAGAGTTGCTTCCTCTAGTGTTCTGAAATCAGATTAGATCTCAGGCTTTTGTGCCTTTTGAATATTTAATAAACTCCAGTTACTGAGAGAGAAATACATCCCTGTTTCTCTATTGAATTTTGTGCAACCGTACCTTAAAAATGGTGGCCAAGTATCATGTTCTATAATATATTAAATGATTGAAAAACTGATTACCTTATGAAGTGCATTACACAACTACAAACCCCATTTCCAGAAAAGTTGGGATATTTTCCAAAATGCAATAAAAACAAAAATCTGTGATATGTTAATTCACGTGAACCTTTATTTAACTGACAAAAGTACAAAGAAAAGATTTTCAATAGTTTTACTGACCAACTTAATTGTATTTTGTAGACATACACAAATTTAGAATTTGATGTCTACAACACACTCAACAAAAGTTGGGACAGAGGCATGTTTACCATTGTATTACATCACCTTTCCTTTTAATATTTTTTAATCGTTTTGGAACTGAGGATACTAATTGTAGTAGATTTGCAATTGGAAATTTTCTCCATTCTTGCTTGATATAAGACTTCAGCTGCTCAGCAGTCTGTGTTCTCCGTTGTCTGATCCTCCTCTTCATGATGTGCCATACATTTTCAATAGGAGATAGATCTGGGCTGGCAGCAGGCCAGTCAAGCACATGCACTCTGTGTCTACAAAGCCACGCTGTTGTAGCCCGTGTAGAATGTGGTCTGGCATTGTCCTGCTGAAATAAGCATGGACGTCCCGGGAAGAGACGTCGCCTTGATGGCAACATATGTCTCTCTAAAATCCTAATATACACCTCAGAGTCAATGGTACCTTCACATACATGCAAATCACCCATGCCGTGGGCACTGATTTACCCCCATACCATCACAGATGCTGGCTTTTGCACCTTTCGCTGATAACAATCTGCATGGTCGTTTTCATCTTTAGCATGGAGAACTGGACGCCTGTTTTTTTTCTGAAAACTAGCTGAAATGTGGACTCATCTGACCACAGCACAGGGTTCAACAGTCTTTCGGTCCATCTGAGATGAGCTCGGGCCCAGAGAGCTCATCTGGGCCCGAGCTCATCTGCGTTTCTGCATAGAGTTGATGTATGGCTTGCTCCTTGCGTAATACAGTTTCAAGTTGCATTTCTGGATGCAGCGACGGACTGTGTTGAGTGACAATAGTTTTCTGAAGTACTCTCGAGCCCAGGTGGCTATAATTGTCACAGTAGCATGACGGTTTCTTAGGCAGGGCTCGAAGATCACGTGCATTCAACAGTGGTTTCTGACCTTGCCCTTTACGCACTGAGATGTCTCTGAATTCTCTGAATCTTTTCACAATATTATGTACTGTAGATGTTGAAAGACCTAAATTCTCTGCAATTTTGCTTTGAGAAATGTTCCTTTTGAACTGACTAACAATTGTCTCACGAATTTTGGCACAAAGGGGTGCCACGACCCATCCTTGCTTGCAAAGACGGAGCCTTTGATGGACGCTACTTTTATACCCAGTCATGATACCTCACCTGCTACCAATTAGCCTGCTTAATGTGGAGTCTTCCAAACTGGTGTTACTTGAATATTCTGTGCACTTTTCAATCTTATTTTAACTCTGTCCCAACTTTTGTTGAGTGTGTTGCAGCCATCAATTTCTAAATTTGTGTATATTTACAAAATACAATTAAGTTGGTCAGTGAAACTACTGAAAATTTTTTTGTACTTTTGTCAGTTAAATAAAGGTTCACGTGAATTAACATATCACAGATTTTTGTTTTTATTGCATTTTGGAAAATATCCCAACTTTTCTGGAAATGGGGTTTGTATTAAAATGTCAAATCTCCTTGTTCCACTGGTTCTTGAGTCCATGTGGGTGACCGCCATCTTAGATTTTAAATCTTGGAATCTGACGTTGTGCAATTGTATCCTTTGTTGGAAATAAATACTTTCTTGCTCATAATAATAGAGAAATGTATTAATGGTGCCCTAGAGAATGGTAGGAATAACACTTTCCTTCAAACAACTACCAACTACAGCTATATCCCTTGCATTGCGTAACATAATTTTAGTACCCAGTTTTGATCTTGAGCTTTACTGGCCACACTTCTTGACTGTAGCAGACTGCTGGTATTAAAAGAAAAAAAAAATACAAAGAACCGTCTTGGGACCTGTGTGAGATGCAGGTAATCAATCAAAAATTAGTGATGTATGTGTGGAGGTCTGGAATCACTTGAATTTAGATCAAGTGCTGTGAAAGCAGAAAATACCAGTTCAGGTTACATTTGTGAGAAGAGAAAGGGTTAATGTTACAAGTTGAAAACCCTCCATCTGAAGGAGAAAGGATCTTTGCCTAGTAGTATTAACTCTCTTTCTTTTCACAGTTGCTGTCTGACATGTTGAGCATTATATTTATTTTGAATCATTTACCTACTAGCACCAAAAGAAATAAATCTAATTAAAATTGTTTGCCTATTAAATATCATAATATTAGTTAAATTTAATTATTGAGGGTTTTCAGCTTTTAAAACTGGTTGGAATATTCATGATTTGAATACTTGGATCTTCACCTTCTGTTGGTCATTGTTCCTGGAGAGTTGCCAGCAAGTAACTTGTCAGTGACTAGTTTCATTGGGTGCAATGGCATCTTTCATATTAGTTAGCTGTTTGGATCTATCTATAGTCAATTATTAAAGTCAGTAGTCAAAGGACACCAGAGGAATATTGACTACATATTGTTTTGCTCAGCCATCATGTATAGCTGAAAATTGCTTAGCATGAATGAAAAGTGGATCAGTGCCTTTACGTTCTAAATGCTTCCTCCCTTTATCCTAATGTATCTGCCTCTACCACCACCCCAGGCAGCACATTCCAGGCACCTGTGTGTGTGTGTGTGTATATCTGTGTGTGGGGTGTCTGTGTGTGTGGGGTGTGTGTGTGTGTGTGTGAGTGTGTGTGTATACACACACATGTATGTACATGTACACACTAACTTGCTTCTAATGTCCCCTTTCAAATTACACCTTTTTCTCATCTTAATATATGCCTTCTGTTATTAGATATTTCATACCTTGGAAGAAGATCATCATCCCAGTAAACCTGTTCTGCACCTTCTACAAAGCCTCAACGTCCGAACAGCAAATTCACAGTTGATCCTGTGCATCTTGATCTTCTGGATGAGCCTCCCATGAGGGACCTTATCAAAATCCATGTAGACAACATCCACAGCTTTACTTCTGTGAATCACCCTCATCACCTTGTCAAAAAATTCAATCAAGTTAATAAGGCACAACTTGCCCCTCATAAAGCCATGCTGGCTCTCCTTAATTAGGCCATGATTTTCCAAATGCTCATAAATTCTATTCCTAAAAATTCCTGCAGTAATTTCCATACCATTGATGTGAGACTCACCAATCCATAGTTTCCAGGACTATCCCTAATTCCCTTCTTGAACAATGCGGCAATATTAAGGGTTCAAATGTTCATTTATTATCAAAGTTTACAACTCTGAAATTCTTTTCCAGGTAGTCATGAAACCAAGAAAGAAAAGAACAGCAGCAAGATGATCAACCCCCAAATCCCTCCTCCCCTCACAAAAAACTAAGAAAAATGGAACAGGCATATCGACCCCTAAATCCCCCTCCCCCACACACAGAAAAAACAAGAATGATCAGGTGAAAAACATAGTATATTTAAAAACTGTAAGTCTGGGGAGAAAGAAGTATGGTCCAAGTCCAAATCCAAAGCATAACATTCTCCGGACACAGCAGCATCCCTCTCCATAGCAGAGCAATCCCACCAGTGATCAAAAGGTAGTCTCCCCTCTCTGTAGCAGAACAATTTCCCCCAATGATCAAAAGGCAAGCAGGTGGCACTCATCTACTGCATTCGCCTCGATGTTTCAATCTCCCTTGTTGCCTTAATCAGGGTACAATGGAAACTTTAATTTCTGAAATGGAGTTGAACATGGGCTTGCCACGAGATTTGCTCTTCCTGTCTCCCGGCATCCTCTCAAAGATTGCAGAGTGCTGGAACGCCCAAACGATCTTCAAACAGCAAATCACAGGTTTCAGCAGTTCCAGTCACATTCAAGATGAAAAACAAACGTAAAAGAGATTATAAAAAAATGTTTTTTTATATAGTTTCATGACCTATCCAGAAGATGTTGACTGAAGGAGTATTGCACGCAGGTGCCATTTTGACCGGAACATTAGCTATTCTTTCCAGTCCTCCAGGATCTCACCTGGGGTTAAAGAGGACACAAAGCTATTGGCCAAGACCCCATGAATGTCTTCACTTGCCTTTCTCAGTAATCTGAGATATATCCCATTAGGCCCTGGGGATTTATTTACCTTAATACTCTTTTAGGAGACCTAACACTACCTCCTCCTTTACCTTGAAATGCTCTAGCATATTAATACTCTCAGCCCTGACCTCCTTATCCTCCATGGCTTTCTCCTTGGTAATTATTAAGCTGAAGTACTCATTAAGGACCTCACTCACTTCCTTTGCACCTAAGCAAATGTTATCCTCCTGCTCCTATGTATTTATAGAATGCCTTGGGATTCTCTTTAATCCTACTTGCTGAGGATTTTTCACGGCCCTCCTGGTTTTCCGAATTCCCTCCTTGACTTTCCGACTTCTTTATAATCCTCCAGGGCTCTGTTTGATGCTAGCTTCCTAAGCTTTACATACTTTTCCTTTTTCTTCTCGACTGAATTCATCACCTGCCTCAGCATCCAAGGTTCTTGTACTTTGTCATCCATGTCCTTCCTTCTGATTGGAACATACGTGTCCTGTATTCTGTACAGTTGGTCTTTAAGCACCCTCTGCATGTTGGATGCGAACTTGCCCAAAAACAGCTGCTCCCAATTGTTTTCTCAAATTCCTGTATTCTTAGATTCCCCTCTCAAGTCCTGGCAATTTATACCAATTAGTTGTTTGGGCCATCATAGACATTAGGTCCTTTTCCATCAAGTGGAGATCTGATACTAATGTTAATGAACAGGAATGTTTGAAATGAAAGTAAATTTCTTTTTCTTGGTCAGAAGAATTTCAAATATTTTGTGCAGTGGATTAAGAACTGCCCTAAAGTGATTTATCCATGGATTATGCTGAGCTCCCTGTAGTGTAATAAACTGTAAGTGAGAAATTCACCATTATATTGTTGGTGAGTACATTGGAAATAATAAGCAATAGGGCAATTTGTTTGTGATGACTTTAAACTCTATAAAATAATTGTAGGTCATATAATCCGTGTTTATCTAATTTAGATTATTGCAAAACCTAAAGTTGTGCAGAAGCCAGAATAAATTAGCGGTAAAAATAACGCAGTACTTTATATAACCTGTTCCATAAAAAATTCAGTTGTATTCAGTAGCTTTTGAACAAGCACCTAGGATGAAAAGCTTAGTTAATGAACTTCTCTTGAGGTTTGGATTAGCTCCAAGTTGCAGTTTGGAACAGCAAAATAAGCAATTAATGACTGCAGTCTTTACCTGGAAATAATGCAAGACAGAACCACAGTCACTTTGCATGACATTCAGTAGATAGCATTAGCAAATAGAAATGCCACCAAACCACAAAAGCGGGTGTTGCAGAATGACAGTAACTAGCTTGATCAAACTGGTACCAATTAGCAGGCAAAAAGGGATAGAGTCATGAGTGGAAAAGCATAGAAATTTGATAATATTCAAGAGGGTAGATATTTTGGAGAGGTAATAGGCAAGAAGTAATTTTAGAAATTGGAGGAAATTTCCATTGCAGAGAGATTTGAACATTTTAAAATCGGGCTGTTGGTTAATGTGAAGACTAGTGTAGGTTAACTAGCCTGGTCATTGGCACACAATTTACAGCTGTAAGTAATCTCGTATTCAGATGAAGAATCACGAGTGCACTACATAATGTGAGAGGCGTGGTTGATGGATTTAGTGGCACATGGAATGGAGCAGAGAACAGAGGGTTTTTGGAGTGCAGATAAGCAGCGAGTGAATCAGAATAAGGTTTATTATCACTGACGTAGGTTAAGAAATTTGTCTTGTGGCAGCAGTTCAGTGCAAAGACAAAAATCTAAATTATGGAAATAAATAGTGTTCAAAAAAGAGATAACAAGCTAGCAGTCAGTCATGAACCATTCAGAAATCTGATGGCAGAGGGGAAGAAGCTGTCTCAGGTGGTGAGGGTACTGAAATGGGTGCCACCTTTTTTTGAGGTACGGTGTCTTGAAGATGTATTTCATGGTGCTGAAAGTTGTGTCCGTGATGGAACTGACTGAGTATATAACCCTATTCAGCCTCTTGTGATCCTGGGCATTGGAGGCTTCATACCAGTTCTGTTCCCCATTATAAATCTATTAGAGTGTTTGATGATATACCAGCTCTCCTCATTATTATGTCTAAAAGTAATTAGGCTTTGTACATCTGCCACATTGGAAGTGGTCTTGTATGGTTTCAGAGAACTGCCAAAGAGCAGGATGGAAATCAATCTGAGAGAGCACTGTAGTTGATGACTATTTTTCACTTCAATTAGTTGAATTAAATTTCTGCCAGTTCAAAAATTGGATGTTAGTTATTCAGTCCTGAGGTAGTGGTGCATGTAAACTGGATGTCTTGGAAACTGATGCCATATGTTTGGAAATAGGAGAAATTGGCAAAGCATTAAAGTAGTAACTATGTTAAAAAAAAACAGAATTTGGACATCCTACAGTTGTGGGGAGTGCTACATAAAGGTGAAAATAATGCAGCAAGTTAAGGTTGATTACATGGAGATAAAATGAAGAAAGCTAATTATCATTTGGAATGATCACCAGCATGATCGAAAGGAATACTACCCAATCATTTTCCACTTTGGTGAAGGATGGTGTTATTACTAGACACGGCCTAATTATGATATGGAGTTATATCTAGAGCTTTTCAAGAAGGAAAATTTAATTAGTGAGAAGAGAGAAAAAACAACTTTGAAAGATTCTGCTTGACTGTTGGTAGTTTGTGAATATTAATACCTCTGACCTTTATTTTGTAGGTCGTATCTACTTCTTCAATCATATAACTAATAAGAGCCAATGGGAACGTCCCAAAGCGAGTGGGAACTGCAGTTCTGTTGAGCCTGACAAAGTCCGGTGCTCGCACCTCTTGGTGAAGCACAACCAGTCGCGGCGACCATCCTCCTGGAGACAGGAGGAGATCACACGCAGTAAAGAGGAGGCGTTGGAAGCATTGAATGGTAAGTGGATGGTAAAACCTACCTCACTGAAACCACAAAGTCTCTGTGACTTGGACCATCAACTGGCTTGGTGATCTGTCATAGCTATCCAATGACAGAGTTGTTTTACAAATTTAAATGTTGGCTTTGTACTTTATATAGGCCTGTTAATGCTACACATTTTGTCATCTAAATCAATGGCAAGTGCTGAAAGTGAAAATTATCTTTTTGCATATGGAATCAAAAATGTGTTAATTTCAATAAGCAATGTATGAAGAGAAATATGGTACCTTAAGTTTGATGAAAAGCTTTTGCAGGAACACAGCAAGAAATCTAGGGCATTGCTTTTGATTCAACAAGCTTATTGTTACCAGATATCCCTAAAACATGCCCCCACTTAGTGTGGGCAATGTGGTGATTCAGAATGTCTGCCTTTTAGAGGTACTTGCCCTCTACTCACATCTCCCACTCTCAGGAATCCAACAATTAGAAGTGAGATGAGAAACTCTACATTACAGTAATCTAAATTTCTAGTTGTTATGATGATTGTTCTATTGATAGGGAATAGGCCTGCTGATTTTTGTATATTTCAGAGGACAGTTGCATATCTTGTTTCTTCACCATTAGTTTACTTTACATTGCCTTGAGATGGCAGTAATGTTAGCAGTCTCTTCAGTAATTGTGAATAGACTTTTAATCTTCACTTCATTGAAACAAAGGAGTTCCCTTTAATACATTGTTTTCTGTTTCCATTATAGTGCAGTGCAGCACAGGAACAGGCCATTCAGCCCACAATGTTGTGCCGAACCAACTAAAAAGCAAAACATATTTCCCAAACATTAATCTCTTCTACCTACACATGTCCCTATCCCTCCATCATCTTTACATGCATGTGCCTATCCAAATGTCTGTTAAAAGTGTGTAATGTACTTGCTTCTACCACCAAACTAGGCAGCACCTTCCAAGCATCTACAACTCTGAGTGGAAAAAAAAAACTTGCCTCTCATATATTGACTGATTAAAGTAGTCCTGATATAACCTGTAACAGTTGGAAATTGCTTGTAAAAATACATTTTTAATGTTTGGATTTTGAGGCAAAAGTCATTTTGTGATGACTGGCATAGATTTCTCATGAGCCAAATATTGGTCTGTCATGTTTTCTGAGTAAGCTAAGTAACACACGCACTCTCTACTTGAAAGGGTTCCTTTTTTATTGTTTGAGTTTTGGGAACATGGCCAAGACTACAATAATACAGAGTGTTGTAAGTCAATTAACCTAGGACTTCCAATGTCCTCTGAAGTTCTCACATGTTTCTGTTAATAATGTTGTCTACAAGAGTAATGAGTTCATTCTCAATATCCTGGACATTGGTCTAGATGTAAATATGGCAATCTAAATATTTGGGAGTTGAATTGGCAATTCCATCTGAAACAGCAGTATGGATATTCTGTCATCAAATGGTAGTGACATTCGACCTTTAATATTTTTCAGGCATAAGTTAGCAGGAGGCTATTGATTTTGCTGCAGTAGATAGCAGATTAATTGTAGAGTTTATTGTGTATTTGTACTTTATGTGGTGCACTCTTGGTTTGGGTTAAACGCTTTCTCTTCAGTAAGACTGCTGTGATAATTTATAAATTCAGGTTCCACTTGGGTAATGCCTAAAGTGATATGCTGGGGCCTTTTTTCAGATTTGTTTGGATGTAGTTTCTAATTATCAGCTTCCTAATATGAGTTTTCAGTGCTTTATTGTTTAATACCCATAATGGGATTGTGTGGTTCAGAGGCATATTGTACTGTTGGGATATTAATAACAATGCTGAGTAGTTGAATATTTCATTAACCTTTGTATCTTTATTCAGAGTACATCCAAATGATCAAATCTGGAGATGCATCATTTGAAAGCTTAGCATCCAAATACAGTGATTGTAGCTCTGCAAGAGAAGGTGGGGATCTAGGCTACTTTGGCAAAGGTAAGATGTGATATCTCAATGATCTGCAGTAACGATGACCGGTCACAGGCTGTCACTGTTTCCATTTCCACTAGTTTGATTGCAGTGATAACCCAATAGCAATAGCACAGGCTGCATTTGGTCACTATCCACCATGATACAAATGGGACTTTGTCATATTTGACTGTGTGGGATTAGCGGCTATCAGTTTCCTGTTGTGAATAGCCAGAACCTTTAATGCTGATAATCCCCACCTGTAATATGCTGCACGGTGATTTCATTCAAGGAATCTGTTGCTGAATTTACAAGCTGTTTGCTGCCTGTTCTTCTAAGAAAGTAAATCCCTTAACTTAGAAATTTTATTGTTAACTTCTCTGATTGCGACCGAGGTGGCACTGGTTTGGATTAATGTAATTTGATTTTTCCGCTGCTTGCTTTCTTTTCCTTTTAAAGTACTGACCTTTCCATTGCTGATTTCGCCCTGTGCTGCATAAGCAAATAACAAATTGAACAGGATTGTGTTTTACCTTTGTCACCCCACCTTCTCATCCTCCTCTGGTCCTCTGATTTCTGTTGTCTTGTCCATAGTTCCCATCTTCCATTGCAATGGTCCAGCTAGTCTCCTTCTCCCACCCTCTCTCCACAGTCCTGTAGATATTTTTACATTTACAGTAGATAATTATTTAGTTCGCTCTTAAATATGACGATTGAATCTGCCTCACTGCAACACCAACTATTGTATTTCAGATATTAGCTGGTCACTGTATTGAAAAGCTTTCCTGGAATTACGTTTTATTTTTCCAATCTCCTTCATTCTGTTTTCCCTATTTCTTAACGCCTCTGCCAATAGCAACAATTTTTCTGTCTTCTCCATCTACATCCTTCATGAATGAAGTATCTCAGTCAGATTCCTTTGCAGTCCCCCCACCCCAGATTTCCAAAGAGCACAATCCCAGCTTTTCTAATCTACAGTCTGTCATTATTTTAAGTATTGTAGTCATCAAGCCATGTCACATGGAAAACAGGTTCTTCAGCCCAGCTCGTCCTTACTGACCAAGTTACCTAACTGCACTAGTCACATTTGCCAAAGTTTGGCCCACATCTCTCAACCTTTCCTAACCATGCACTGATCTAGATGTCTTTTAGAACATCGGAATTATGCCCATGCCTACCATTTCCTCTGATAGCACATTCCATATACTCACCATTCTCGCTGTGGAAAAAGTTACCCCTTTGGGTCTCTTAAATTCTCCCCTCCCCCCCATTTTAAGACATTGTCACTGGTCATGTGCCCTCTTGCCTTCGAGAAAAGACTGGCTATTCAGCTTATGCTATTCAGTCGTTCAAGTTCCTTTCAATCCCTTCTTGTTTGGTAAATTGCTCTGTTTTTTGCTCCTTGTCGTCTCACTTTGTGGTATAACATATACAAAGAAAAAAGCTTCAATGTTAGAAATGAGTTTAGATCTGCTCGGCTCACTTTTAAAAAGCTAAATTCTCACATTCCTTTTTAATTATTTGTGACTTGAAGTTTAGTTTATTATTCAGTTCTGTCTTAGGCATGTTTTTTGATTCATTCATGAAAATGAAATAGTTTTGTTCAGATATGCATCTCATTTTGGTATCTAAAGTTGGACTACATTTGTTGGTAATCTCATGCTCTCAACTCCAGAGGGATCCCATTAGTAGCCACATCTTCCCTCTTTACCCCATCCTCCTGCTTTCTGCAGTGACCTCTGTTTCTTCCTTGACCACTCATCCATTTAGGTTCACCATTCCCTGTTCTCTAGTAATTTCCTCTTCAGCTGCAGGGGATGCAGCACTTGTCTCTGCACCATTTCTCTTATCACTATCCAGGGACCTAAACAGGCTTTCCAGGGTGAGGTGGAGATTCACGTGCACCCTGTTCGACCTGGTTATTGTAGTGACTGCTCAAAATGTGGCTTATGATTTGTTGGTGAGACTAAGCCTAAACTTAGGGTCTTGGATATGGTGTGCATTCTGTTGACATCATCCACGCTGAATTTTCAGTTGCATATTGTTAATACTCTATGCCCACCCTGACCTGTGTGTTCACAGGCTTCTCCACTGCCAGGGTGAGTCCAAAGGCAAACCAAAAGCAAAGCACCTTATTTGCTTTGGATAGCAAACAGTTTAAAGGCATGAACATTTGAATTTTGCAGATTTGGTTTCCGTTAGTCCACCCAGGGTGCTTGATATTTAGTGGAGTTACATCTGTTTAAAAATAATTCTACAGGGCACTTAAGCTTTTTGGAGCATTGTTGAAGTAAGACAGCGTGGATTGCATCTTCTTCCATTTGGCTGTAAGCCAACTGCTTTCCCACATGCTAAATAATTTTGGCAAACTGTTCATCTCTATTATAACTTCAAGTATTTTAAAATTTTTATTAACATCTATTTGAAAGTGGTGATTCTTTTTTATCACTTTGCAATGTCTTCTGTAAAATTAAGTGCTCATCCACTGTAGGTATCAAATAAGATGGTGAAGTGTGCATGAAAAATCACTGAGTGCCTAAACATGAATAATTGGAGTGCCAGCACCTAAGATGGGGTGAAATTGAAAGTGTTGCTGACCACTCACAGACCAGCTCTTCTTGTAGTCATCCCAAGCCCAAAAGTTCTCACTTACAGTAAAATCGAGGCCTCAAAAGGAGGTGAAATGAAATTTGAAAGTTTTCAGCTGGTATTAGTGTCCTATTGGCATCTGCCAGTGTGAGTAACTGGTGGAGGAACGTTATACTTTTCCCTGGTAGATTGCATTGTTTTATTGTCAGTTTCCCTGTTTCTAATGCTTGACAGGTATAGTTCCAAAAGCACAAAGTATTTCCTATCTGGAAACAAGCCAGAGTGGACACAGTCTATTGAATTATTGCAACTATGAATATTGTACGAACAAAGCATTTTATTGGCAACAGTTGGGAATTCTAATGTTTATTCTGGAAATTGCAAATAAAGCAGTGAAGACTTTGAAGGAATTTAGGCTGGAATAGGTAGGGTGTAGTGACAGAAGTTTCTGTCATTAGCAGATGGTTTGAGGGCTATGGAGCACCAATTTCAAACGTTTTGGGCAAAAAAATCACAAGAAATGTGGAAGTAATTAGGGTCCTGGAATTCATGACCGTGGCTATGGAATCAAACACTGCCTTCTGATGGGAATTGGATAGCATTGAATAATTGGCAGGACATGGGAGAAAGAGTAATGGGACTGACCAATCTTGGAATCAGAATATAGTTTGTTGGGCTAATGGTTGTCTACGGAGCTTTAAGAACTGATTTTAGTCCTGAAGTATGAATTGTTGATCTTGAATGACTTGACAGGAGCTGATCTGGGAAAGGAAAGGATAACTGTTTGCTTCCCCGGAGGGATACACAGAGCTGCAAAACCTTTATATTTCTCTGGGCGTTGGCTCTGATTCAGCACCATGCAGCGTAGGTTGGCAGTCAGCATAAACACCTTTTCATCAAGTAGTATTTGAGAGTAGAACCAGGAATGTTCACCTTTTGCTCTTGGTAAGTTGAGCACCTGAAATAGTAGTGGAAGTTGGTTTGAATCTTGGGCAGCTCTTTTTCTGTGTCACAAGGGAACAAAAGTGATACTACATGGATTTGTGTCTCAGTATCACAGTTTGTGCTGTGGCAAATTCATGAAGAATTTAGCTTGTGAATACGCTTTAAATTTTAAATAGTTGAAAGCAATTCTTAAATTAAAATTAAATATTTATACTGCAATCAATAGTTGTGGCTCTCAGTCAGTCAGTCACTTTCCATGTTACAATTGACTGATGTTATTATCCATAATGGATGCTGAGCAAAATACCGCTCAAATAAGATTAAGAAATTACTGTAAGTTCTCAGCCAGGAAACATCCATTGAATGAGAATCAGAGTTGACATTTTCAGGTGATGAATCGTTCCATTCCACTAAAACCTGACACATTAATTTTCTCTCTCCACGAACATTTTTAACAATACCTGTAATTAAAGGTCATCTAATTTCCTTTGCCTTAGCAGCTCAGCAGCTGTGATAAGGCATCTTCAGGAGATGTGCAACTTCAGATTAGTAAATTGTGGTGTGCTCGAAACATGCTGATGTTCCATGATCGAGGACTCTGGGCTATAATTGGGTGAAACCACTGCAAAGACTCTGGGGCAGCACCTTCCTGCCATTGCAAACTAATAATTTGGAATCTGTTTAAAATGCCATGGTTGTTTTGCTCAAACAATGTATATGGATAATTGATGTCAATACTAGAAATAAAATGATGAAAATATTGAATTGAATGGTCTGCATTGTATATTTTTTATGAATGATGTTTATTTTGAAATAAAACTCCCTGCTGAATGCAGATGACTCCAGTGTTGTGGCCTTTCAGGTTATGGGAATTTGCTCTTGCGGAATTCACAAATCACTACCCAAGGATTTTAGATTTAATTTTACTGTGTCACATACATTGGAACATAGTGAAATGTGTTGTATGCATTAAATCAAATCTATGAGGATTGTGCTGGGCAGCCCGCAAGTGGCTTTGAGATGCTGAATAAAATACACTCTCTCAGAATGTGAGTCAATGGGTCAGTTAACACAAATGTCTGTTATAAGTGGATTTTTGTGACATATGCACAACTGATGTTGCTTTGCATTACAGGAAATCATAAGTCTATTTTCTAGCAACGTAGTCTTCTCAGTGACATGGGGGGGGGGGGGGGGGTTGCTTATTGACCCGCATGAACACAGCATTTTATGAATGTGATTGTGGAAGTGACCAGTCAAGATATCCAAGGTATCCATTCCATCGATTTATGGATTATATTGTATGTCCTTTTTGTTTAAGAACAATACTTCCAATATGAGTCAGGTCTTTCCTGCCACTCTTGAGATTTTCTGACTTCAAAGAGGAGGTTTTCTTCTTATTCTGTGATCTTTGACATCTGTACACACTGATCTTTTTATATTTTGCTTTGTGTTGTAGGTCAAATGCAGAGGCCATTTGAGGAAGCCTCATATTCGCTGAAGATTGGAGAAATGAGTAATCCAGTTTTTACGGATTCTGGTATCCATATCATACTCCGTACTGCTTAAGGTGCCTCCTTGGGTTTGTCTTTGCAGAGTGAATCACCCAGCCACTACTGAAGACCGTTATGGAAACATTCACCCACTTTGCATCATATATTCTGGTCTCCCTAGTAGTTAACAATTTTGTCTTCGGTCATTTGTCCAGCACGCTTGCAGGCACTCGGGACGGCATAGGGAGGAATTGACCTTAACGATAATAGAAAATGAATCTTTACGATAATGCTGTATTCAGCAGTCCAGTCATTGATCCAATATGTAGGGTGACTGTGAGTTAGTGCCAGTCTGAGCTGTACTGCCGTTACACTGTTGTAGCTTCTGCTATACATTGTATTAAAGACAATTTAAATTTTATTGAAGTAATGCAGGCTTAATTTAGACAAAACTAATGTTTATTTTCCCAACACAGAGCGATGGTGAGAAAGTGTAGCACTCGTATTATCATTCAGCATTGCTTTAGTTATTAGAAGTTACGCTAGTGCAAAAGTTTATTAGGTGTATGTGTTTAATCTCTTATTGCTAGTAGTCTGTTAAGCTATTGTTTATAGTTACAGCAGGATTCTTTACCACTTCCATGGAAATGCTTAAGCATTGATATGTGGGGAGGACTTTAGATCACTCAACCTTTGGCTGCTGTGCTCCTGAAATACAGTATTGCTGTAGAGTCTTGGACAATGATTGTACAGTTGAACCACCCTGTTTCTCCACCCCAGCCCCACCACCAAATCCTTGACCATTCCACAAGATACCAGTAGAAATGCTGTTCTGAAAAGTTGTTGTGGATATCAGAATGCCTGGTAGAGAGCACAGAATAACTTAATTTTGCTCTTTTCTGTTGTTAAGATCTTTTTAAGCTGGTTAGTTTGCGTGTGCATGCATTTTTTTTGAACAGTTCAAATTACACCGAAGCTATGGAAAGAAGCTGAGGTTATGGGAAAAGTAAGGTTATATTTGTCTGGCTAAGTCAAAATAAAGAAATTCCACAAAAAAAAATACAGCCAGCCTGGCGTCTGATTTTTGGTGTAGTTGATTGTCTTTCAGCAGCAAACTAACTTCTGGAGGAACTTGGCAAGTCAAGCAGCATCTGTGGTGGGAGATGGAATTGTTGATATTTTGGGTTAAAGCCCTGTACAGTGGAGAAGAGGAAGTCAAAGGCAATTTATTTGTTATATTCACATATACTCATTTTCTTGCAGGCATTTACTGAAAAACAAAAGTACAATAGAATTTATGAAAAACTATACAGAAAAACTGACAAGCAACCAATGTTCAAAAGAAGAAAATTTAAAAAATCTAACACTGAGAACATGAGATATAGAATCCATGAAAATGGGTCCGTAGGTTGTGGAATCAGTTCAGAGTTGAGGTGATCCGCGCTGGTTCAGGAGCCTGATGGTTGTAGGGTAATAAGTATTCCTGAACTTGGCGTGGGATGTAAGGCTTCTCTTTTTACTACTTTGATGGTTGTAGTGAGAAGAGAGCATGCCCTGGAGGGTTGTCCTTGATGGATGCTGCTTTCTTATGGCAGTGCTTCTTGTAGGTGTGCTCACTATATTTTATAATTTACTATAAATTACCAGTATAAAGAAGAGGGGGATAATGAAAGGGGTATAGTACTGTGGATTATGGTGGGGCTGTGGAGTGATGATGAAGAATGATTGGCTGACTCAGCCGATAGGCACCTCTGATGTGTACAAGCAACTGTACCTACCAAAAACAACTATTTTCTCCTCTCCGCTTTCAGTAATTGTTTTTATTAGTCTTGCCTGTTTCTGATGTCTGTTATTACAATACTGAGGAGGCATGGTAACCACGTTGGGTGCTTTTCATGTATTTTCTGACTTCAGACAAAATAACTTATAGATGTTTGTGAAATGGACCCTTTAGTTGTCTGAGAAGGGCGTGTCATTTTTCAAATCCCACATTATAAAGCCTAAAGCTCTGGAGAGTTTTCAAATGGAGTTATATGCCGCAATTGTAGGTTATATGAAGGATAAATAGTGGATGAATGGTCTTTCTTGCGACAACGGGCATGTTTATCCGTGCAAGGTCCTTTTATAAAAATGAAAGGTTCTGCAGATTCTGGAAGATCTTGAGCAATACACGCACAAAGTGTGGGAGGATCTCAAAGTCAGAGGGAATAAACAGTAAACATTTTGCACTTGGACCCTTCGTCAGGTTGTATTCAAATGGAGTTGGGAGATATTAATTAAATCATCTCTTTCATTTCCAGTCCCACAGGTACACAACCCTAAGTGAAAATACATTAAATGTAATTAGTTTAAAATTGTGCCGTTTGATCATCCTTTCAGTTAATTCCTTTAAATGGGTTTAAAACTGGATATCCTCCACACAGCTCCACAAGCCTATGGTCATGCATAAGTAGTACTTCTCTCAAATATTCCAAAATGTAATTGATTTTAAAGAATATTTTTTTAAATATCTAGTTTACTAAAGTCCTTCGGGGAAGGAAGTCTGCTATTCTTGCCCATTCTGCCTTTATCTAGCACCTTGGTGATCTCACCTATTATTGGGTAATGGTACTCCTGCAGTATTAGTGTAAAATTTTATTTACACAATGCTTCAGCACTCGTTACCTGATTTACCTTTATTTTCAAGTGTCTCTTCTTCAGTGAAGGTAGTTCTGAATTTCTCGGTCTTTAAATTAATCCTCCCAGCTGGGCCAGACTTCTTACTAGCAATTTGGTAATCTTTTGGTGGTAATATGGAATCCTCTGTGACTAAGTGTATTCTCAAATATTAAAGGCTATCTGCGTCATATTTTGCACTAAATTGTATGAATAATTTTAAGCTGTTAGTATTGATGTAGAAAGCGTTAAGTTGCTATCTAGTGATGATCACTATATCTTGGACTTCCACTCTTGTGGAAATCATGGACTTCCAGTCTTAAATTTCTGAATCAGAATCAGGTTTAATATCACTGGTCTACAGTGGCATGCAAATGTTTGGGCACCCTGGTCAAAATTTCTGTTACTGTGTATAGTTAAGTGAGTAGAAGATGAGCTGATCGCCAGAAGTCATAAAGTTAAAGATGAAACATTCTTTTCAACATTTTAAGCAAGATTATTGTATTTGTTTTGTACAATTTTAGAGCGGGGAAAAAAAGGAAAGGAGCAGTATGCAAAAGTTTGGGCACCCCAAGAGATTTGAGTTCTCAGATAACTTTTACCAAGGTCTCAGACCTTAATTAGCTTGTTAGGGCGATGGCTTCTTCACAGTCATCATTAGGAAAGGCCAGGTGATGCAAATTTCAAAGCTTTATAAATACCCTGACTCCTCAAACCTTGTCCCAAGAATCAGCAGCCATGGGCTCCTCTAAGCAGCTGCCTGGCACTCTGAAATTAAAATAAATGATGCCCACAAAGCAGAAGGCTATAAGAAGATAGCAAAGTGTTTTCAGGTAGCCGTTTCCTCAGTTCGTAATGCAATTTAGAAATGGCAGTTAACAGGCATGGTGGAGGTCAAGTTGAGGTCTGGAAGACCAAGAGAACTGCTCGTAAGATTGCTAGAAAGGCAAATCAAAACCCCCATTTGACTGCAAAGGACCTTCAGGAAGATTTAGCAGACTCTGGAGTGTTCTACTGTGCAACGACACCTGCACAAGTATGACCTTCATGGAAGAGTCATCAGAAGAAAACCTTTCCTGCGCCCTCACCACAAACTTCAGCGTCAGAAGTTGGCAAAGGAACATCTAAACAAGCCTGATTCATTTTGGAAACAAATCCTGTGGACTGATGAAGTTAAAATAGAACTTTTTGGCCGCAATGAGCAAAGGTATGTTTGGAGAAAAAAGGGTGCAGAATTTCATGAAAAGAACTCCTTTCCAACCGTTAAGCATGGGGGTGGTTCGATCATGCTTTGGGCTTGTGTTACAGCCAGTGGCATGGGGAACATTTCACTGGTAGAGGGAAAAAGGAATTCAATTCAATTCAATGTGCTAGTGAGGCTAGAAATAGGAAGATACTGCAGCTAAGTACGTGGCTAAGGAGTTGGTGCAGGAGGGAGGGCTTCGTGTTTCTGGACAATTGGGCCTTATTCCAGGGAAGGTGGGACCTGTTCCAGCATGACGGGTTGCACCTTAACCACCATTCAGGGCCCCAGACAGTCCTTCCAGGTGAGGCAACACTTCACCTGTGAGTCAGCTGGGATGATATACTGTGTCCGGTTCTACAAGTTGGCGAGACCCAACGCAGGCTGGGAGACCGTTTCGCTGAACACCTACGCTCTATTTGCCAGAGAAAACAAGATCTCCCAGTGGCCACACATTTTAATTCCACGTCCGATTCCAATTCTGATATGTCTATCCATGGTCTCCTCTACTGTCAAGATGAAGCCACCCTCAGGTTGGAGGAACAACACCTTATATTCTGTCTGGGTAGCCTCCAACCTTATGGCATGAACATTGACTTCTCTAACTTCTGTTAATGTCCCACCTCCCCTTTGTACCCCATCCCTTATTTATTTGTTTATTATTATTATTATTATTTTCTCTCTCCTTTTTCTCCCTCCGTCCCTCTCACTATACTCCTTGCCCATCCTCTGGGCTTCCCCCCTCCCCTTTCTTTCTCCCTAGGCCTCCCATCCCATGATCCTGTCATATCCCTTTTGCCAATCAACTGTCCAGCTCTTAGCTCCATCCCTCCCCCTCCTGTTTTCTCCTATCATTTTGGATCTCCCCCTCCCCCTCCCACTTTCAAATCTCTTACTAGCTCTTCTTTCAGTTTGTCCTGTGGAAGGGTCTTGGCCCGAAACGTTGACTGTACCTCTTCCTATAGATGCTGCCTGGCCTGCTGCGTTCACCAGCAATTTTTATGTGTGTTCCTTGCGGCAAGGTTTGTTAGTGCTGCTCCGGAGGGGTTTAAACTAGATTTGCAGGGGAAGGGGAACCAGAGTGTTAGAGCAGATAGTGAGGTGGAGGAGGATAAAGGTCATGCGAGAACTGCAAGTAACTGGAATAAAGCCAGACCTAACAAATAAAGAGGCTTTGAGGAAAGAGAAGAAGAATAAAGGGTTTAAAGTTAGTAAGGTAGAAGGGCTAAAGTGCATGTACTTCAATGCAAGAAGCATCAGGAACAAAGGTGATGAACTGAGAGCTTAGATACATACATGGAATTATGATGTAGTGGCCATTACAGAGACTTGGTTAGCACCAAGTCTGGATTCTCAATATTCCTGGATTTCGGTGCTTTAAAAGGGATGGAGAGGGGGGAAAGGTGGAGGAGGGGTGGCATTACTGGTCAGTGATGTTCTGGAGCATGTTGATATTAAGGGAGAGGAGGTCTTGGAGTTGTTAAAATACATTAGGATGGATAAGTCCCCAGGGCCTGATGGAATATTCCCCAGGCTGCTCCACGAGGTGAGAGAAGAGATTACTGAGCCTCTGGCTAGGATCTTTATGTCCTCGTCCACGGGAATGGTACCGGAGGATTGGAGGGAGGCGAATGTTGCCCCCTTCAAAAAAGGTAATAGGGATAGTCCGTGTAATTATAGACCAGTGAGCCTTACGTCTGTGGTGGGAAAGCTGTTGGAAAAGATTCTTAGGGATAGGATCTCTGGGCATTTAGAGAATCATGGTCTGATCAGGGACAGTCAGCATTGCTTTGTGAAGGGCAGATCGTGTCCAACAAGCCTGATAGAGTTCTTTGAGGAGGTGACCAAGCATATACATAAGACAAAGGAGCAGAAGTCAGCCATTTGGCCCATCGAGTCTGCTCCGCCATTTTATCATGAACTGATCCATTCTCCCATTTAGTCCCACTCCCCTGCCTTCTCACCATAACCTTTGATGCCCTGGCTACTCAGATACCTATCAATCTCTGCCTTAAATACACCCAATGACTTGGCCTCCACTGATGCCCGTGGCAACAAATTCCATAGATTCACCATCCTCTGGCTAAAAAATTTCTTTACATTTTGTTCTGAATGGGCGCCCTTCAATCCTTAAGTCATGCCTTCTCGTACTAGACTCCCCCATCATGGGAAACAACTTTGCCACATCCACTCTGTCCAAGCCTTTCAACATTTGAAATGTTTCTATGAGGTCCCCCTTCATTCTTCTAAACTCCAAGGAATACAGTGCAAGAGCGGACAAACGTTCCTCATATGTTAACCCTCTCATTCCCGGAATCATTCTAGTGAATCTTCTCTGTACCGTCTCCAATGTCAGCACATCCTTTCTTAAATAAGGAGACCAAAACTGCCCACAGTACTCCAAGTGAGGTCTCACCAGGAGATCACTACATCAGGGTAGTGCTGTGGATGTGATCTATATGGATTTTAGTAAGGCATTTGACAAGGCTCCATTTGCTAAGCTTATTGAAAAAGTCAGAAGGCATAGGATCCAGGGAAGTTTGGCCAGGTGGATTCAGAATTGGCTTGCCTGCAGAAAGCAGAGGGTCATGATGGTGGGAGTACATTCGGATTGGAGAGTTGTGATTAGTGGTGTCGCACAAGGATCAGTTCTGGAACCTCTACTTTTCGTGATTCTTATTAATGACCTGGATGTGGGGGTAGAAGGGTGGGTTGGCAAGTTTGCAGACAACACAAAGGTTGGTGGTGGTGTGGATAGTGTAGAGGATTGTCGAAGATTGCAGAGAGACATTGATAGGATGCAGAAGTGGGCTGAGAAGTGGCAGATGGAGTTCAACCCTGAGAAATGTGAGGTGGTACACTACACCTTAGAAGGACAAACTCCAAAGCAGAGTACAAAGTAAATGGCAGGATACTTGGTAGTGTGGAGGAGCAGAGGGATCTCGGGGTACATGTCCACAGATCCCTGAAAGTTGCCTCACAGGTAGATAGGGTAGTTAAGAAAGCTTATGGGGCGTTAGCCTTCATAAGTCGAGGGATAGAGTTTAAGACTCATGAGGTAATGATGCAGCTCTATAAAACTCCGGTTAGGCCACACTTGGAGTACTGTGTCCAGTTCTGGTCGCCTCACTATAGGAAGGATGTGGAAGCAATGGAAAAGGTACAGAGGAGATTTACCAGGATGCTGCCTGGTTTAGAGAGTATGCATTATGATCAGAAATTAAGGGAGCTAGGGCTTTACTCTTTTGAGAGAGGGAGGATGAGAGGAGACATGATAGAGGTGTACTGGATAATAAGAGGAATAGATAGAGTGGACAGCCAGCACCTATTCTCCAGGGCACCACTGCTCAATACAAGAGGACATGGCTTTAAAGTAAGGGGTGGGAAGTTCAAGGGGGGTATTAGAGGAAGGTTTTTTACTCAGAGAGTGGTTGGTGCATGGAATGCACTGCCTGAGTCAGTGGTGGAGGCAGATACACTAGTGAAATTTAAGAGACTACTAGACAGGTATATGGAGGAATTTAAGGTGCGGGGTTATATGGGAGGCAGGGTTTAAGGGTCGGCACAACATTGCGGGCTGAATGGCCTGTACCGTGCTGTACTATTCTATGTATGTTCTATGTTCTAAATACCGGCAAATTCTGGAAGCAAACATCACACCATCTGTTAAAAAGCTGAAGGTGAAAAGAGTATGGCTTCTACAACAGGATATTGATCTAAACACACCTCAAAATCCACAATGGACTACCTCAAGAGGTGCAAGCTGAGGGTTTTGCCATGGCCCTCACAGTCCCCCGACCTAAACATCATCGAGAATCTGTGGATAGACCTCAAAAGAGCAGTGTATGCAAGACGGCCCAAGAATCTCACAGAACTAGAAGCCTTTTGCAAGGAAGAATGGGCGAAAATCCCCCAAACAAGAATTGAAAGACTCTCAGCTGGCTACAGAAAGTGTTTACAAGCTGTGATACTTGCCAAACGAGGTGTTACTAAGTACTCCACATCAAAGTTGCTGGTGAACGCAGCAGGCCAGGCAGCATCTCTAGGAAGAGGTACCTGGCCTGCTGCGTTCACCAGCAACTTTGATGTGTGTTGCTTGAATTTCCAGCGTCTGCAGAATTCCTCGTGTTTGCGTGTTACTAAGTACTAACCATGCAAGGTGCCCAAACTTTTGCTTTGGGCCCTTTTCCATTTTTGTTATTTTGACACTGTAAAAGATGGAAATAAAAAAGTAATCTCGCTTAAAATATTAAAGAAATGTGTCATCTTTAACTTTATGCCTTTTGGGAATCAGGTCATCTTTTACTCGCTTAGCTATTCACAGTAATAGAAATTTTGACCGGGGTGCCCAAACTTTTGCATACTGCTGTATGTCATGAAATTTGTTGTTTTGCAGCAGCAGTACAATGCAATGCAATAATAGAAAACAATAAATTGCAATTATATATAAATATATAAGCTTCCAGTTTAAAATGCCACTACTGGAGTTGTGCAACAACTTACCGGGTAATTCAGAAGGCAAGAAATATGAATAAAAACATTACTAATAACTCCTGTTCTGAAGTAAATTGTGATCAACTATCACTGCAAACAATGAAGAAATAAGAGGAGGCAGAGTTGTTTCAAAGCATGGGTTGTACTGCAAAGCCGGAACACAATGTGTTCAAGATGTGTTCGAAGATTGAGTTGGTATTGCTGTTACTGTTGGAGTGAACGCTTTGGAGAGGAGTTGACATGGAAGAGTTTTGATGTCTATCTATCTAACTTGCATGTGAGGTTGGATCGCTCCAAGCACCATTCAGGCTCGTATCACCACCTCCTTGATGGCAGCAATGAGAAGATGGCATAGCCTGGGTAATGGGGGCCCTTAATGATCTGTCACTTTAATTCCCTACCAGATTCCAACTCTGGTTTATAGCTGTGGTCTCCTGCACTGTTATCATGAGATCTAATGTAAAAGGAACAATGTCTCATCTTTTATCTGGTCACTATGCAGCTTGCAGGATTCACTGTTGGATCTGCCATCTTTTGATACTTTACTCATTCTATTAGAACTGACTACTTTTGCGTAGCATTCCTTTGTATAATCTGATCTGAACTTGTTTCAATGGACAAGACTATACAGGATTAGCAACTCACACCTCAAAGGAGGGACATCACAGTAGCGTAGCAGTTAGCGCAGTCGCTTTACAACAGCAGCTGTAAGATCCAGGATCAATTCCAGCCACTGTCAGCAAGGAATTTGTCCTTTCTCCTCCTGAGGGCATGGGTCTCCTGTGGTTGCTCTGATTTCTTCCCACACTCCAAAGACGTGGTTAGGATTAGTGAATGCAGGCATGCTAGTTGGTGCAGGAAACATCTCAGACTGTTGGACATTGAAACAGAACAATGTATTTCCCTGCATGTTTTGATGTGACAGATAACCAATATAGCGCATGGAGTTTCATCAGCATTTTGTGTGTGTTAATCTGACAAATAAAGCTAATCTTTTAATGGCCATATTATTTCACCTTATTGAAAGTAACTGCCTTTGTTGCATCCATTGGCTTTCCCATGTTCTGTGCTACCTAAACTAATTTTTTGTCTTTCTTAACGCTCTCCAACTTGAAGCCTTCTTTTGTCTTTTAATAGGCTTCTCCTGCATTTTCTGTTTTCATTTCACACTGTTGCCTTTTACGTTGGTTCTCCTAATGCCACCAGAGGGCAGCATTGGTAAAATAAACTTGTTGCTCCCAAATTGGGAGAAATCTTTTCAAATGAAACAAACCAGAATCGAAGTCCTGCTGATGTTTGCTAGGAATCGTGGTTTGTGGTACATGACTTGAAGCATCAATAGCAGTGGGATTTATTGAGCCAATCATTTAATAGAAAACATTTATCCTGCCATTCAGAAGCAAGGCAGCAATCAGTGAAAGGAAGAAAAAAATGTAACAAAATGGCATTGATATTACTGTGTTAATACTATTTTCAAAGGGCATGAAAAAGTCAAAGTTGTTTATCGTCATATGCAAAAGGAAATTTATGCACAGATGCAGTAAAAAAGCTTGCAGCAGCATTGCAGGCGCATGGCAACATACACTCAGTGGCCATTTTATTAGGTACACCTTGATATGCAAATATCTAATCAGCCAACACTCTGCATCTGCAGATTTTCTCTGTTATCTAATCAGCCAATCATGTGGCAGAACTCCATTGCCTAAAAGCATGTAGGCATAGTCAAGAGGTTCAGTTGTTGTTCAGACCAACATCAGAATGGGGAAGAAATGTGATCTAAGTGACTTTGAAGAATGCACAAACCTTGAAGTGGATGCTCTGCAGCAGCAGAAGATCGCATCTGCTTCCACACCTGTGCCTAATAAAGTGGCCACAAGAAAAACAAATTACTCAATTTTTGTAAGAAAGAATGCAATCGGAATCAAAATAAAAATCTGTTGCAGTACAAAGTAATCACAGTGGACATAGTGTTGATGTGTTGAGGTAGGGGTTATAATTGTAAAGTGTGAATGGGAAAATAAAAGTCAATGTAATTATACTTTGCCTTTTTCAGTAGATGGAACACCTTCCATCTGCTGTAATAACTAGAATCTCCCTGTGGCCAGCCATTTTAATTCCACTTTCCATCCCAATAAATGTCATGCCTATCCACTGCCTCCTTTACTGTCACAGTGAGGCCAGGAGCAAATTGGAGGCACAATATGTTATATTGTATCTTGGTAGTTTCTCATTTACCATTTGTTTTTCCTTATCCTTCCTGCTCCTTTACTCCTGTTTTTCCTCCCCTATCCTCATGACTTATCACCCCCTACAGCTTCCTCCCTCTGGTTTCCTACCACTTTCCCATATTCTGGTCAATTATCCTGTCAGATTCTTCCAACCCTTTACATCTCTCATTTTTCATCTCCCAACTTCTCACATCATTTGCTGTATCCACCCCCACCCCCCAACTTCTCTCACCTCCTTACTTTCCCTTCTCACCTGTTTTAGCCCATCACGTTTTAGCTCATGGTCCTCGCCACCCTTTTATTCTGGTTCCGGTCCTTTCTTTTTCCCATCCTGATGAAGCCTGAATGCTCACTATTCATTTCCCTGTGAGGATAATGCCTGTCTTCCCGAGTTCTTCCAGCATTTTGTGTTTGTTGCTGCACGTGTCCAGTATCTGCAGTCTCTCTTGTGTTCCAAATATTTTGGGATTCTTGAGTGTCATTCAGCGATGCCCTAAGTAGATCTAATTGATGAAGTCTTATAGTGGTGTAATTGCTTGAGTCAAGTATGTTGTACTCCTAAGAGGCTATTCCCTTTAATGGGGAACGCCTGTGCATGACTTTGTTTAACGTGGGGAGACTGATGCATGGGCAGCCAACACACTCCTTGACAGATCAGGGTCAGTGCCCAGTGACGTGGCATGCAGGATGACTGGGGACCCTTCATCGTTGCAGCCTTCCTCCATTTTCACTGCTGCTGTGATTTGTCATCGTCCTTGACCAGCTCCACCATTGAGGTCTTTGTTGGATCACTCGTTATCTGGAACCTCCCCCTGACTTTGCTGCCTTGGGTGACACTACCAGGAGGGAAGCTCCAGACTGCGTGGCTCTTGTGATCTCAGGAGCTCACAAGCCCTTCTCAACGACAAGGTAATGATCCACGGAGAAGTATACTTATAAGCTTCTTCAAATAACCATAAACACCACAGTAAAATGCTCATGTAATGTAGTGTGCATTGGTTCTGTGTGTTAATGATTGGAGTATGAAAGGTAGGTCGAATGCGCTGCAGGAAGACTGCTTACCTTTATGGAGTTCTTGATCTATCACAGGAAGGGACTATGACCTAGGCTTCCTTGGACTGGGTCCCTTCCAATGAAAGCAGCATCTAATTTTCAAAGCATCATTGCTCAACGATCAATGTAAGTAGTGACTTTCCCCATTACATGGGTGCTCAGAGAGCAGGTTCTGAGTGGCATATGGTAAGAAGGAGGCTTCATCCGAAATCTCATTTTAACTGATCCTTTCAAAATGTCAGATGGACATAGGGAAATTATTTTTGCTCAGTTAATCAAGTGGATGTTTGCTCCTATTTGTTGAGGGGTCAAGGTCCTTTGAGCAGAGCTGATCACTGATTAAAACTTCAACATTGCCTGTGTTTCAAGGGCTCCAGTGCACACAAATAATCACAGGTGAATTTCCTCTCAACATCTAGTGAATCCTGTTTGTAAACATAGATTCTACAGATGCAGGAAATACAGAGGAACAGACACAAAATGCTGGAGGAATAATCAGTCAATATTTTGTACTATCAGCCCAAAATTTTGACTATATTCCTCTCCATAGAGACCCGGCTGGTGGCGTAGTGGCATTAGTGCTGGACTTCGGGACGAAAGATCCTGAGTTCGAATCCAGCCAGCTCCCCTGCACACTTTCCATCCGGGCTGGGTTATGAGCTGGTGATCTGTTTGGAAACTCACCCGGCAGAAGGCAATGGCAAACCACTGCTGTAACTTGCCTCGTACACGGTTCCCCGCTACGTCAGAGAGGCGTGGAGGGGAATCGTCTGCTAACTGGAGAAACTCCGGATGCGACGTACCTTTTCTTCCTTCCTCTCTATAGATGCTCCTGAACTTTCCCCAGAATTTTGTGTGTGTTCCTATGAACTGAATTTGATAGCTTTTCGTCCAAGTTACGGGGTTAAACAAACCTTAGCTTTTCCATTTGTAAAGCCTAGATAATACAAGGAGGAGTGGATATGATTCCTGCTGATAATTACACGTCATGGATGCGGAATATTAACTGCTTCTCTTCCGCAGATTTTGCCTGACCCACTGAGATCTTCAGCGTGTTTATTTTTATTTCAGATCTTTAACTTTTTATAAGTGTATACAGCACAATGGGTCACACTCATTATGGCTGTTGTTTCTGTTTGTTCATAAACTCATGATTCTTTTTGGACAAACAGGATGAGTTGAAGACAATGTTAGCATTACTGACAACTTCTGTCTTGGTTCTAATAATGATCTGCCAGCTACAATAACCTCCTCCCATTGAGTACCTTCAATGACTTGGGTAGAAATCCAATGTGATATTTGTAAAACTTAACCTGTGTGAGTCTGCAGAGCTTGGAAACACTGGAGATACAGCCTTCTCTCCCACTGCTGCCATTTCACCCCTAACCATATTGATTCGAGCAACGTTATAAGTTACTCATGTGAAAGGAGGAAAGATGAAAGGGGGTCTGTCTCACCAATATTGGAAATGATCTCATCGAAGTGCACAAAATTCACATGGGCATATCACAAGCACAAGAGATTCTGTAGATGCTAGAAATCTAGAGTAACGTGTACAAAAGGTCAAACAGCATCTATGAAAAGGAATAAACAGTCAACATTTAGGGTCAAGACTCCCCATCAAGTCTAGAAAGGAAGGTGGTGGGGGAACGGAGAATTTGGCCAGAATAAGGTGGCGGTGGAAGGAGGAGAAAGGGAGGGGTGCTAGATGGAAAAAGTAAAGGGCTGACGAAGAACAATCTGATGGAGAGGAGAGTGGACCATGGAAGAAAGGAAAGGAAGAGGGGTACCATAGGGAGGTGATGAGTAGGTGAGGAGAAGAGAAAAGGTATGAGGTGAGCTACAATGGGGAATGGAAGAGGGGTACCATAGGGAGGTGATGGGTAGGTGAGGAGGAGATGAAAGGTATGAGATGAGCCACAATGCGGAATGAAAGGGGGTGGGGGAGAAAGTTACTGGAGGTAGAGAAATGGATGTTCATGCCATCAGGTTGGAGGCTAAATGTAGAAGGTAGGTGTGTGTGTGGAGGGGGTTGGGGGTGGGTGGTGTCACAGTTCTAGTCACAGTAGGTAGCCATTAAAGAGTTAGTTTTTTTAACTGAAGGCAATGAATCTTTGAAATTCATTGAATAGGCCAATGGGGAGGGGTGTCAGTCACCAAGGATATTCAAGAGTTTCATTTAATAGCAGAGAATGTGTACAGTATACAACCTGAAATACTTGCTCCTTGTAGACATCCACGAAACAGAAAGAAAACCCCTAGAGAGTGAATGACAGAAATTGTTAGAACCTCAAAGCCCCTCATCCCCCACCCCTCCCAAGTGCAAAGCTTCCAATGAGACCATGATCTAGAGTCCATCAAAAACCTCTGTATATCCCAACACGTCGACATGCCTCTCTCTCACTAACGAGGGAGAGGGGTATCACTCCTGCCACAGCGAGAGGGGAAGCCAACAGCTCACTGTTTCAACGTTACAGTTCGCAGCATTGCTTTATTTCAAGTTCTCCCAGCTCGAGAGTCATCAGCAAACTCTCTCTCTCGCCATCTGAAGAGATAGGGTAACGTTTTGAATGTTAAGAGGAAAAGGTTGCTGGAGAAGTAGCAATGAGGTGAAAAATCTTACTGAGGCTTTTGCACAGACACAATGAGCAGATGGAATGGAGGAACGTGGAGGGATTAGTTTGTGTTGGTTTAGTGGTCGGCACAGACATCTATGGAGGTGCTGGGTGGCCGATTTCTATACTTTGTACTTTGTTATATTCATTGTTAATTGTTTTTTTTATTGTCCCATTTACTGAGATAACAATGAAAAGTATCACCTTCATAGGTAGATAAAAGTGGTATAAAAGGAGAAAAAACTCGAATGCAGGATCGTGGAAGTGAAGCAATTAGAGTATTGCTGTTACAAGGCCAGCAACCTGGGTTCAATTCTGCCACATTTTATATGTTCTCCCTGAGATCATGTGCGTTTCCTCCCACTTCACAAAGACATGCAGATCAGTAGTTTAGTTAGTCACATGGGTGTAATTGAATGACGCAACCTTGTTGGACTAGAAGTGCCTGTTATCGGACTGTATCTCTAAATAAAAAATGTAAATATAGTGTTAGAGAGAAAGTGCAGTTTAGGTAGACACGGTGAAAGGGAGTTGACAAGGTAAATTGTGAAATCAAGAGTTCATCTTTATCGTACTAGACATCTATTCAATAGTCTTATAACAGTGGGATAGAATCTGTCCTTGATCCTGGCTCTCAAGCTTTTGTATCTGCTGACCATTGAGAGGGGAGAAAAGAGAGAAGGATGGGTGGAAAGGCCTTGACTGTAGGCTACTTTGTTGCGGCACCGGGAACTGTAGACTAAACCGTGTGCAGGGAGGCTGGTTCTTATGATAGATTGGGCAGTGTTCACAACTCTGCAATTTTTTTGCAGTCTTGGAGAGTCTTGGAGCAGTTGCCACGTTAAGCTGTGATATATCGTAACAGGATCCTTTCCATTGTGAACGGGAATTGTACATCGAAAAGTAATGGGAACAGAATTTCCTCTGTGACTGGGAGTATTAAGCATAACAAGAATAACCCATCAGTTGCAACTCCTTGAAGTCCATGCATTTTAATTAATTTTGTATTAAAATATAAGACTTGAGCCCTATTATGTATGACAAAGTCTTACTTAAAATAGACATGAAGAAAATGCATTAAAAAAACATAAAATATTCCAATGTGACGCCAAGAAAATTGTTTCAGTTTTCTGTGCCAGCACAGTGTACTTTGCTTATTCATTCGATTGAAATCTGTGGAACTGAGGTTGTGTACAATGCTTTGACACATTGAACACAATAATCCAGGCTCTGACTTCCTACTTGGGAGCACCATGCTGTAGGATCTGCTGTGTTGTAGAGAGTAACTAATAGGAGTACAGAATACAACAAGCCAGGCCATGAAGGATGTTGGCATTGACATCCAGGGAACTAAGACCAATCACATCACTGCTGGATACTCGTGAAATATTTACAAAGTACCCAGTCTAGCAGTTCCATCGGCAGGACATAAAAGCCTATGCACTATTTCAGATATATGGGATTAACTTAGATAGATACAATGGTGGCATGGATGTGGTAGGCCAAAGGGTCTCTGTTCTGTGTGAGCTAATGGGATTTCCAACTGCTACCTTACAGGTATGATCTTCCGTAAGTGGTGGTAAACGCACTGCACCCTTAAAGTGTCTTAAACAGTGCACCAGCCTTTGGGAAGCACATTTGATTGAGAGTTGAGGAGAAGCAAGAAAAGACATTTTGGATTGTGGATTCTGAAATCCCAAAGAATTTCTTTCTTTCTTTTCAAATCTTTTTATTGTTATATTGTACAGGAAAAATAACATGAGTACATTGAAGTAACAACACTTACAATGCCTCAAAAAAAAAATTATCTTAAAGATTGAAAAAAAAATTGTGATAACAAAAAAAACCTACTAAGCAGAAAAGTGAGAAAAAAAAAAGAACCCATTAGGTGTACAACCCCGGAGCCATGCGTCATACAAAAAGCTTCTAAAAATAAACATCAAACCACCAGCAAGAAAAGAAAATATACTAAAATATTTACTAATAGATTGTGGAAAAATTATATCAATTAACTCAAATGATAATAACGAGCAAATGAGCCCCTATCTTTTCTCAAAATCAAATAAAGGTTCAAAGGTTCGACTTCTAATTTTCTCCAAACTAAGACATAGCATCACTTGAGAGAACCATTGTGACAAAGTGGGAGCTGATGTATCCTTCCACTTCAACAAAATGGCCCTCCTAGCTATCAATGTAACAAATGCAATAACATGTTGGTCAGACACAGAGATACCATGAATATTTTGAGGAATTATTCCAAAAAGCACAGTTAATTTATTAGGTTGTAAATTAATTTTAAGTGCTTTAGAAATTGTTGAAAAAACCGACTTCCAGAACTGTTCCAATATAGAACAAGACCAAAACATATGTGTCAGTGTAGCTATCTCCGTTTTACATCTATCACAATGACTATCAACATTAGAAAAGATTTTAGAAAGTCTCTACTTTGTCAAATGATAACCCAAAGAATTTACAATCCTGTCAGTGGGTGGGAGATAGGATTGGATGTTTCGACCCCCAGCAAAGTCAGAAAACTGATATAATGAAAGCCGTTTGACCTAAAATGGTAGCTGTTCCTCTCTTCACAGATGCTGCTTAACCTGCTGAGTGTTTCCAGCATTTCATGTTTGGAAACAGTCCTTTTGAGGTGCAGATGAAGTAGAAACTACAGCAATGTCACTAATTTTTTTTAAAAAAGCAGTAAAGATGTGGTGTGAATGTTAGCATATCTGAAATGTGCTTTAAAGCAATCCACATAAAATCGGACTGGGCACGTGGCCAAGTGGTTAAGGCATTGGACTAGCGACCTGAAGGTTGTGAGTTCGAGCTCCAGCCGAGGGAACGTGTTGTGTCCTTGAGCACGGCATTTCATCACACATTGCTCTGCGACGACACTGGTGCCAAGCTGTATGGGTCCTAATGCCCTTCCCTTGGACAACATTGGTGTCATGGAGAGGGGAGACTTGCAGCATGGGCAACTGCTGGTCTTCCATACAACCTTGCCCAGGCCTGCGCCCTGGAGAGTGAAGACTTTCCAGGCACGAATCCATGGTCTCGCAAGACTAACGGATGCCTTAAAATAAAATTGGATCCAAAAGAAGGGTCTCGACCTGTAATGTTGAATGTCCATTTCCCTCTATGGCACTGCCTGATCCACTGAGTTCCTCCAGCTGTTTGTTTTTGTTTGCTCTAGGTTCAAGCATCTGCAGTCCAATAAGTCTTAAAATTGGCTACCAAGCATTATTGACAGGTCAGTTAGTAAATCGTCTCCCATCTAGCAACAGGTTTTCCATTACACGCAGCAATTTATAAATTATCAGACATGCCGCTTGAAATCCTAAGGGCTTACACATTTGGGTGAAATGTGTGTATTATGAAAAGGCCTCCCAAGTATCTGGTCATGTAGGAAAACAGTGGCCATGTAGAAGGATAGAGCACAGCCTCCACTAACAGTCCTGGTTTAGAGTTGATCAGAACTGAAATATATTGTGAAATTTGTTGTTTTGAAGCAACAATACATAAAAATTACTATGTTATAATAAGTATATATATAAAAAATGCTGAAAGAGACAAAAGAGTGAGGTAATTTTCAAGGGTTCATGGGCCATTCAGAAATCTGATGGCAGCGGGGAAGAAGCTGTCCCTAAAACATTAAGCATGCGTCTTCACACTTCTGTACCTTCTCCGTGATGGTAGTGATGAGAAGAAGACGTATCCTGGATGCTGGGGGTCCTTCACAATGGATGCTGCCTTTTTGAGGCATTGCCTTTTGAGGATGTCCTTGAGAGGGGGAAAGCAAGTGCCCCTGATTGAGATGGCTGTGTCTACAACCCACTGCGGTTTTTTATCCATTCCTGTGCATTGGCGCCTCCATCTCAGAATGCAACCAATTCGCGTATTCTCTACTGTACATCTGTAGAAATTTGCTAGAGACCTTGGTGACGTGTCTAATCTCAGACTCCAAATGAAATGGAGCAGCTAGCTTGCCTTCTTCGTGACTGTAGTTTTAGGTTCCTGGCGTCAACATCCCAGATCCACTGCTGACCTCTCGATGAGGGCTGGTGTGTATTCTTCCGACTTCCCCTTTTTGAAGTCCACAGTCATTTCCTTGTTCCAACTGACGTTGTGTGTGAGTTTGACCCCCTAAAGCAGGTGATTATGAGTGTATGACAGTGAATGACACTGAAGCATTCAAGGAAGATTTCAGGGAAGTGATTCCCTGTTACCTGGCTATCCATACATAACAGGAGAAAATAATCTTCTGCCTGTATATTTAATTGGAGGTGTTGATTGCACTGTAGACACACATTAGCTGTTCTGGCAAACGTCTCCAGACCCAGCTCACTGACAGTTCTCTTCTCCAGCTCCTGTGAGTTGTGACAGTAGCGGTGTGCGCTGTCACCATTTTCAATTAGGGACGGCGCAGGGTGATGTTACTGCAGTTGTCAACTGACAGGGACTTGTCACATTAGGGAGGCGTATGGAGGTGCTGTGATAACACAGTCAAGTCCTACCACTGTGAATTCAGCGATGTGCTCTACAAATGCCATTCAAGCAGTATTTGCTTTCAAAGTACTGGGATGCAGAGACGGATTGTATGCAATATTATAGTAAGTGCTATTTTTACCCCCTCTAGAAATTATCTGCTCATTATAAAGTACTGTTTACTGCTATGATGGATTTGAAAGCTCTCCAGGATGGGGCTAAGTCTCCTCGAGCTGCAGAATAACTCTAAAAAACTGCAATTAAACCCACAGGGGAGAAAAAAGTCCTTGGAAACATAAATGTTTAAAGAAAAAGTGCACACTTCCTTTGAATTCCCCAAATTTAATTGAGGATGAATTTCAGAAGGAAAATGGTTACCTAACAGGGCATAGAAGTCCATTTGCTTTTTAATTGGTGAATCTATCAATAAACGGAAGTTTGGGCAGCCCACGGCAGGGAGGAGAGGAAGAGGACCAGGATGTCAGTCAGAGGGGAAAAGCCTGCAGGAATTTCGATCAGAGTTGATCACGCTTTGTTTGGACAGTGTCCCAAATCGGCAGGCTGGGCAGTTACCTTGGAGCCGCCAGGTGGCTGAATACCGATCATGTAGCAAGTGAGTTCAGTTGTAACTTGTAGTCACATTACATTCAACCATTGCTGAAATTCAGAATGCAGACTCTTCCCTCCACTAGTTTTCTTAGGCTATCAACCTATTCCAGACCATCAAGCTCAACAGGGACCTGGCACTGAATTCGGGTCCACCCACATTGGTTTTGTTCCTATGTCACATAATTGAATGGCTATATGGAAGGGAAGGGTTACGTTGATCTTGAAATAGGTTAAAGGGTCAGCACAACATTGTGGGCTGAAAGGCTTATACTGTGCTGTACTGTTCTATGTTAAGGATAAAGAATAGCTTTATTTGTCACATGTACGTCGAAACATACGGTGAAATGCATCTTTGTGAAAGATTGTGCTCGGCTGCCCACAATTATCGCCATGCTTCCAGCACCAACATAGCATCTCATGGCTCACTAACCTTTAAGAAATGTCTGAAGTTTGGGAGGAAGCTGGAGCACCCGCAGGAAATCCATGCAGTCATGGGGAAAATGTACAGACAGCGGCGGGAATGGAACCTGGGCACTGCAAAGCGATGCACTATCCGCTCTGTTACTGACAACCAATGTTGAATCCATTGCAATTTGTTAGTTATTCTTGTACCAGGGTGATTAATCTTTTTTCAGTTCTAGGTAGGAATGGTCCATAGGTCTTTGCACTATATGTACTAAAGATAAATAGAGAGAGACAAAGGGAGTTGGGCTGCTTATCTGGTGCAGTGACCAAGAAGGTGAAGTAAGATTAGTGCGTTGTACCTTGAATTGTGTATCTCCTCTCAGATGGAAATGGGCCACTTGGGAAAGGAACAGGCTGTGTTCTCCCAAGGTCCTGAGCATTGCCAAATGTATTGCCGCGTTGCTACCTGTCAGGACTTACCTTGAGTACCAGCATTTTTCATGAGTTGGAACTTCCCAGCTCTTTACTTCACCCCTCCCCCTCTTCCAGTTTCACCTGTCACCTGTCACCTTGTACTTTGTTCTCCCCTCACCACCCTATTCTGACTCTTCCCCTTCCTTTCCAGTCTTGCTGAAGGGTCTCGGCCTGAAACGTCGAGTGTTTACTCTTTTCCATCGATGCTGGCTGGCCTGCTGAGTTCCTCCAGCATTTTGTGTTTGTTGCTTTGGACTTCCAGCATGGTTCAATCATTCAATGGTTCCACTTAATATCAGAGAATGTATACAATATACATCCTGAAATTTTTACTCTTCACAGACATCCAGAAAACACAGGAAAACCACAAAGAATAAATGATAGAATAAAATATTAGGACCCCAAAGCCCCACCTCCCCCTCTCATGCACAAGCAGTGGCAAACCATCAAACGTCCCACCCCCCGCCCCATTCCAGCAGGAAGCATCAACCCTCCCCAAGCAATAGTAAAGCCTCCAAGGAGACCGTGATCCACAGTCCATCAAAAACCACAGAACTTAGATATGCCACTAACGAAGGAGAGAGAGGTATCACCCCTTCCAAATTGAAAGGGGAGACTCAGCTCGCTGTTTCAATGTTATAGTATGTAGCACTGCTTACTTGTGCTCACCTAACTCAAAATCCAGCAGACTCTTTCCCCCCCACCCCCCCATCGAGAGAGAGAGATAGAGGGTATCGCTCGAGTACAGAGGCCTCTGACAGCCGCTCCCACTGTGTCAATGTTCCGGTCTCCCACAACACTTCAGTTAGTGACACCGGCAAGGAACTGAGTTGCCTACAAGGGCGCACGTCTTCCAGGCTGCTCCTGTAGATATCAAAAACACAGCTGTTCAGCGAGCTTCGAGAGCAGAAACCCACCACAGTTTGAGTGGAGCTGTAGATCACAGACTCCGACAGAACCCCAGCCACCTTGAAAAGGAAAGAAGAAATGAAAGAGAGAAATTTAAGCTGTTCACGGATAAATAAAGAAGTTTCTCCTGCTGCCATTTCAGCTCCACTTCCCAGATTTTCTCATGTTTGTTGTTTATTCCCCTTCATCGATACTGTCTGACCTGCCAAGTTCCTCCAGCATTTTGTGTGTATTAGATCAGATTAGATTAGATTATGAGGACACTCAGTCCTCATTTATTGTCATTTAGAAATGCATGCATTAAAAATTGATACAATGTTCCTCCAGAAAGATATTACAGAAACAGGACAAACAAAGACTAAAACTGACAAAACCACATAATTATAACATATAGTTACAACAGTGCAAAGCAATACCGTAATTTGATAAAGAGCAGACCATGGGCACGGTAAAAAAAAGCCTCAAGTCCCGATAGCCCCATCATCTCACGCAGACGGTAGAAGGGAGAAACTCTCCCTGCCCTGGACTCCAAGCACCGCCAACTTGCCGATGCATTGGAAGCACCCGACCGCAGCCGACTGAAAACTTCGAGCCTCCGACCAGCCCTCCGACACCGAGCACCGAGCACCATCTCTGCTGAGAGCTTCGACTTAAGATTTCCGGCATATCTTGTGGTCATATCTTGTTGTCGAGGAACTGTGCTCAGAGTAAGAAGAGTACGAGACCTATATGTGGAGCATAAATACTTCAATGGATCAGATAGGCCTTTTTATTTCTCGAGGCTATGCAGATGTTTGTATAGCTGGTATTTAATGGTCAGCAGGCTTGCCTGACACCGGCCCCCTAGGCCTGAGTCAACATAGTAGTAGTAGTAGTAGGCTTGATCTCATGCTGAATCAGTCTATGAATGTGATTCAGTCTTCCAGTCTCTTTTGACCTTTGTTCTACAGTAACTTGTGTTCCTGCACGAAGGGGATGAAAAATATCATTCAGGATCCCTGCTCAAAATGACTCACGGTGACACGGTGGTACAGTTGCAGATTTGGCACCAATGACATCGTAGTGTAGCGGCTAGTACAATGCTTTGCAGAGGCAGTGATTAGGCTTCAATTCCCACCTCTGCCTGTAAGGAGTTTGTACATTTTCCCTGTGATGATATGGGTTTCCTCTGGGGGCGGGGTCTCTGGTTTCCTCCCACATTCCGAAGATACGCGGCTTAGGGTGAGTGAGTTGCTGAGTTGCAGGCACACCATTTTGATGATACTTGTGGGCTGCCACCAGCACATTCTTGCAGTTTGTTGGCTGTTGACAGAAATGGAGCAATCCACTGTATGTTTTTGATGTACATATGAGAAGTTAAGCTAAGACTTTGATCTTTAGATCTTTAGGCCATTGGGCCAGGGCCAAGAGTTCAAATCCCATGGTCATTGCTGGGATATTTAAAATGCTTTAGTGAAATAAATTAGGATCCCAGAAGCATTGTGGATTAACTGTATTGCAAAAACTGATCTGGTTGCCTCATGTCCTCAGGAAAGGAAATCTACCATGAGACCCAGCAAAGGAATATGGATAGTGGATCAGTACAGCACAGGAACAAACTTTACAGACCATCATGTCCACAATAACCAGTATGCCAATCTAAGCTAATTTTATTGTTCTGCATGGGACCTCTGTCCTCCATTCTCTGCATGTTCTTGTGACAGTCCAAAGGCCTTTTAAACATTGCTATCATATCTCCTTCGACCACTGCCCCGGTGGCATGTTCCAGCCACCTTCCACTACAGCCTGGCCTTGCATATCTCCTTTAAACCTCCACCTTCTTACCTTGTGTAAGGAAAGCAATAAATATGATTCCTCCTTGATGTATGCTAAAATAAAATGGAAGTATGTAAGATAAAATGGTGTTAGCTTGGAGTGGGACTTCTCTGAGAAAGTACAAGAGAACCAGGCCTAATAAAGTTAAGGCAGTACAAGTCTACAGATATAACAGTGGATAATGGTGAAAAACATGTTTGTCTGGGGAAGGTGAGATCATTGTGCTGTTACCAAGTGCATGTGAAAGAACTGGAGTGATTATGTTCTGCTTTGAAGGCATTTTAATGGGTATAAAAAGAGGTGCTTTCATTGTTGTAAGCTAGGTCACGACCGGTGCTAGTGCTAAGAACTGGAGAAGTTAGGATAGGTACGTCAAGAGCGATAGATTATGTCAAGTTAGAGAAAAGGATACGTTCAAGTTGTTGGCATTCTGCAGATCAGCTCATTTAGTTGATAAGTATTATTTTACTTTCTACTGCAGGCATTTGTTTTTTTTCTTTCTGTATTACATTTATGCTAGTTCTAATGAAGTGTTTTCTTGTGGCTCTCAACATGTGCAGTGCCTCTCATTGTTTGTGGATACACGTGCAAATGCCCAGAGCTGAATCAGAGAAGAACACTAAATGAATTTTAAAATTCCTCATTCCTTAATCATGTGCTCCCTGACATTACCACTCTTGGGCAATAGATTCTAACAATCTACCCCATCGATTATGCCTCTTATAATTTTATATATTTCAGATGTCAAGAGAAAACAATCCAAGTTTATCCAATGTCTCCTTATAGTTAATAGTCTCCAATCCAGAAAGCATCCTGATGAACCTCTTCTAAACTCTCTCCAAACCTTCACATCCTTCAAAAAGTGGAATGGCCAGAGCTATATACAATACTCCAACTGGCCAGATTGGTTACCTTACTGAATGACGAAACAGGCGTAAGTAATGACGAAAGTAGGCCAGATGACCTACTTTTACTGCTATTTCTCATTCTCATACTGCTTCCTCCACCCATGCTGAGCTCATCAATTTCATCAACTTTGCCTCCAAAGTCCACACCTTATACAAACCCACTGACCCACATGGTTATTTTGATGATATGTCTTCCACCTTGTTACTTGAAAAAATATGACGATAGACCTTCCACCCTGTTCCTTTCTCTCAGTTCCTCTGCCTGCGCCACATCTGTTCTCGGATGAGGCTTTTCACTCTGGGATATCTGAGATGTCCTTTTATACAAAATAGGGAAACGGGGCTGCCCTCATCCATATCTCTTCCATTTCCCACCCATCTCCCCTCAACTCATCTACCCCAGCAACATTATAGGGGTGGCGGTCCACTTGTCCTCACCTACCGCCCTGTATCCAACACATCCATTCTCTGCAACTACAGCTATCTCCAATGGGATTCCACCACCAGGCACATCTTTCCTTTTCCCCATTCCTTCCACTTCCAGCAGAGATTGCTGTCTCCATGACTCCCTTGTCCACTTGTCCTTCCCCACAGCCCTCAGATTCAGAATATGATTCATTTACAGTGCCTATAAAAGGTACTCACCCCCTCCCCCCAGAAATGTTCATGTTATAATTTATACAACATTGATCACGATGAATTTAATTTGGCTCTTTTGACACTGATCAGCAGAAAAAAATATTTGTGTCAAAGTGAAAACGGATCTCTAAAAAGTGGTCTAAATTAAATACAAATATAAAACACAAAATAATGTTTGCATAAGTATTCGCCCCCTTCAAGTCAGTGTGTAGTAGATGCACCTTTGGCAACAATTGCAGCCTTGAGTCATTGTAGATAGGTCTCTGTCAGCTTTGCACATCTGGACACTACAATTTTTCCCCATTCTTCTTTACAAAACTGCTCAAGCTCTGTCAGATTGCAATGGGCTCATGAGAGAAACAGACTTTTTCAAGTCCAGCCACAAGTGGGATTGAGGTCTAGATTCTGACATGGCCACCCTAGAACATTAACTTTGTCATGTTTAAACCATTCCTTTGTAGCTTTGACTTTATGCCTGGAGTCATTGTCTTGCTGGAAAACAAATTTTCTCCCAAGTTGCAGCTCTCTTGCAGACCACATCAGGTTTTCCTCCAGAATTTCCCTGTATTTTGCTGCATTCATTTTACCCTCCACCTTCACAAGCCTTCCAGGTCCTGCTGCAGTGAAGCATCCCCACAGCATGATGCAGCCACCACCATGCTTCACGGTAGGGATGGTGTGTTTTTGATAGCATTTGGTCTGATGTCCAAAAAAGCTCAATTTTGATTTAATCAGACCAACCTTCTTCCAGCTGACATCAGAATCTTCCACATGCCTTCCAGAAAGCTCTTGCCGAGATTTCTTGTGAATTTTTTTTAAACAGTGGCTTTCTGTTTGCCACTCTCCCGTAAAGATGTGACTGGTGAAGCACTCAGGCAACACTTGTATGCACAGTGCCTCCCATCTCAGCCACTGAAGCTTGTAACTCCTCCAGAGCTGTTAAAGGTCTCTTGGTGGCCTCTCTGACTAGTCCCCTTCTTGCACACTCACTCAGGTTTTGAAGATGGCTTGCTCTAGGCAGGTTTCCAGCTGTGCCATTTTCGTTACATTTCTTGATGATTGACTTAACTGTACTCCAAGGGGATAGTCAGTGACTTGGAAATTTTCTTGTATTCATCTCCTGACTTGTGCTTTTCAATAACCTTTCCATGGACTTGCTTGGAGTGTTCTCATGTCTTCACGGTGTAGTTTTTGCCAGCATACTGACTCACCAGCAGTTGGATCATCCAGATACAGGTGCATTTTTACCACAATAAATTGAAACACCTTGACTGAACACTGTGATCTCCATTTAACTAATTATGTGACTATTAAAACCAGTTGGCTGCACCAGTGATGATTTGGTGTGTCATTTCAAATGGGGTGAATACTTATGCAATCAATTATTTTGTGTTTTATATTTGTAATTAATTCGCATCACTTTGTAGAGATTTGTTTTCACTTTGACATGAAAGTCTTTGTTGATCAATGTCAAAAAGTCAAAAGTCAAATTATATCTATTATGATTCAATGTTGTGAAACAATAAAATATGAAACCTTCTGGGGGAGGGTGAATTCTTTTATAGGCACCGTATTTATCATATATATCAGCTGATTGAAACCTATCGGATGGTGAAAGGCTATAATAGAGTATTTGTGGAGAGGATGTTTTCTATGGTGGGAACGTCTAGAATCAGAGGACACAGCCTCAGAATAGAAGGGCATCCTTTCAAAACAGAGATGAGGAGGATTTTTCTTTCAGCCAGCGAGTGGATTTGTTGCCACAGACTGCTGTGGAGGGCAAGTCTTTATGTATATTTTAAAGCAGAGATTGATAGATTCTTGATTAGTCAGGGCATGAAGGGATCGGGGGAACGATGAGAGATTGGGACTGAGAGGAAAATTGGATCAGCCATGATGAAATGGTGGAGCAGACCAGATGGGCCAAATGGCCTAATTCTTCTCCTGTATTTTCTGGTCTTATGTACATTGACACATACAGTGAACTGTGTTGTTTGCAATAGCAACCAATATAATTTAAGGATGTGCTGGGGGCAGCCGTCAAGTGTCGCCACACATTCTGGTACTAACTCTTCATCAGATCAACACAAGCAACAGCAACAAAACAAAACAACATCAAAATAAACCCCTTTCCTGCCTCCCACCAACAGACATACCTCCAACCCTAGGATAAGCCTCCTCCAGGCCTGCAAACTCCAGTCGCTGACCTGGACTCATGGACTTGCATACATTGGTCCTCCAACCTCTGGACACACCAACCCAGGGTTCTTGACCATTAGGCCTCAAATTAGGGACACACCGACTTTTTCCTCGGCCTTTATTCTTCAAACTTTGGTACTGACGCCAGGAGTCACAGGTTAGGACTTTGAACTCTGGGCCTCAACCTCCCACATTCCCTACACCTCCTCCCTCACCATCATTCAAGCTCTATACAGTCTTTTGAGTTCATGTGACACTTGTGAGTCTTTTGTTGTATATGGTGCTCCCTATGTGGCCTCCTCTACATCTGTGAGACACAATGCAGGTTGGGGCACTGGTTCGTTGAGCACCTTCACTTGGACCATCACAGTAGTCAGGATTTCCCAGTGGTTACTGGTTTAAATTTCACTCCCCATTCCCACTTAGATATGTCTGTTCATGGCCTACCCTACTGCCAAATGCACCTTGGAGATGCAATACCTCATATTCTGTCTGGTTAGCCTCTAATTTAATTGCATGAACATTGATTTCTCTGATCAGCTAACCATTCACCTCTGTACCCCACCCCTATCTTTTTGCTTTCCTTCATTCTGGTGGTTCTCTCAGCCCTTCACATCTCCTCTCCTGCCCTTATGACCTGCCCATTACCTCCTTCCAGCTCCCCACCTTCTTCCCTTTATTCCATGGTCCACTGTCCTCTCTTATTAGATTACTACTTCTTCACCCATTTACTATTTCCTCCTATCACCTCCCAGCATCTTAAATGAGCCCCTCCCCCACCTGCTCACATTTTTCCTCACCTGATCTCACCTATCATCTGCCAGCTTGTACTTTTCAAAGTTCAAAGTAAAATGTATTATAAGCTTATTATCAGAGTGCATATTTGTACCAAATACAACCCTGAGATTCTTCTACTGCGGGCATACTCAGCAAATCTATAGAACAGTTACTGTAAGCAGGATCAAAGAAAGCGCAAGTAGAGCATAGAAGACAACAAACTGTGCAAATGCAAATATAAATAAATGGCAATAAAAATGAAAGCATGAAATTACAAGATAAAAGAGTCCTTAAAGTGAGATCATTCTTTGTTGGAACATTTCAATAGAGAAGTGTAGTTATCCTCTTTTGTTACAGCCCTGATGGTTGAGGGGGTAGTAACTGTTTCTGAACCAGCTGATGCGAGTCCTGAGGCTCTTGTACCTTCTACCTGATGGCAGCAGCAAGAAAAGAGCATGGCCTGGGTGGTGGGGACCTTTGATGATGGGTGCTGCTTTCCCGCAACAGCGTTTCATGTAGATATGTTCAATAGTTGGGGAGGCTTTATCTGTGATGTACTGGGCTGAAAATACTACCTTTGTCAGACTTTCCATTGAAAGCATTGGTTTTCCCACATCAGGCCATGATGCAGCCAGTCAATATGCTCTCCACTACACATCTATAGAAGTTAGTCGAAGTTTTTGATGAGCGGTTGTTGTTATGACACCACTCAGCTAATTTGTCAGTCTCCCTCCTATATGATAATTCATCAACACGTTTGATACAGCCCACAACAGTGGTGTCATTAGTGATCTTGAACATGGTGTTAAAGCTGTGCTTGGCCACAGAGTCATAGGTGTAAAGTGACTAGAGCAGGTCCTGTGGTGCACCTGTGCTGATGGAGATCGATGTTTTTGCCAATCCGAACTGACTGGGGTCTGCACGTGAGGAAATCCAGGATCCAAATCCACCCCCAACCCCACCTTCTTATTCTGGCTTCTGCCTCATTCCTTTCCTGTCCTGGTGTAGCATCCTAATTTGGGGAAGCAGGATGAGTGGTGATGAGCAAAAAGTTTGGCATGGACCCAGTTGATGAAAGGACCTGTTCCTCTGCTGTGAAGTCTGAATCACAAAGAGACAGCAGGAGAAGAAGGATGACAAACATAAGCATGTAACTGAGATAAATCTATCTTTTGCTGTCACCACTCCAAAGTATTCGAGCCATTTTTCTTCAGGATTTTCACTGAAGAGACTTGTATAATTAATAAACTATACACATGTCTAACTTTAATTTTGGAGAATTGAAGTACTGATTTATCTTTGTTAAAGTAAATGTATTATTCTACTTGCAGGAAAGTTTAGTCCACTGTTTAAATGAGAAAGTGGGAATTGCATGCAGTAATTTATTCATAGCAATGTTAAAGAAAATTAGACTTTAAAAAAATTCTCAGGTGTCATAATTATAGTAATTAGATCCATATTGTCAGGTTGTCCTCATCTTGTTGATATGAATATGCACTTAATTTTCATGGTAATTACTTCCTTGTGCCACACAGCAACACAGTGTATTGTTTTCCTTGTTGCAATAATACTTGTCTTTTCCAGTGGTGTAGAGACGATCCAGGGCAGATTAATTATAAGAATTCAGAATCAGGTTTAATCTCACTGGCATATACTGTGAAATTTGTTACCTTTACAGCAGCAACACAATGCAATACATGATAAATAAAAGGAACTAAATTACAGTAAGAACATATATATGTATATTAAATAGTTAAATTGAGATAGTGCAAAAAACTGATTTTTTAAAAAAAAAGTAGTGAGGTAGTGTCTAAGGGTTCAATGTCCATTCAGAAATCTGATGGCAGAGGGGAAGAAGCTGTTCCTGAATCGCTGAGTGTGTGTCTTCAGGCTTCTGTACCTCCTTCCTGATGGTAACAATGAGAAGAGGGCATGTCCTGGGTGGTGGGGGGCCTTGATGATGGAAGCTGCTTTTCTGAGGCACTGCTCCTTGAAGACGACTTGCATACAACAGACACTAGTACGCATGATGAAGCTGGCTAATTTTACAACTCTGCAGCTTGCTATGATCCTGTGCAGTAGCCTCCTTTTATCACTCCTTAATATGCAGCAGTAGTGCAGGACCATACTAAGGAATGATAAAAGGGCCCAGAGAAAATGCAGATAGAAATTTCAAAGGGATTATGGTTACTAAGCTTAAGACTGGTGGGAGGATAGAACGCTTAACATAACTGCAATCACTAACGTGTAGCTTTACGCTGCCAGGAGGTAGAATATAAGAATGAGGATGTCATGATCCACCTAGGCAATGGTACACCCTGCTCTGCTGGGTTGGGAATCATTGAAGATAAGCAGAAACAACAGGCATCCCAGACAAAAGCCAAAATGCAGATCTCTAGATTGAAGGACTTGACAAGGGTAAAGTAAACACCCTTTACAAGAAGAGGTAGAAGAGGTAGTGGTGGTCTCCTGTGAGATCGTCAAGCCACAATGAGATGGGAATGATAAATCTTGAAGAGCGTTGGGATTGTGGGAGAGGAGGGGTGAATACAAGGGGCTTTCACATAAATGGTGGAATCATTCAAGAAAATCTAAATGCGAAAAGGGAGTCAGAAGTCTTTTTCCAAATTGTGGAGTGGATGAATTCTTGTGGGTGAATTGAGAAGGACTCCCTGTTGGCATTTTTTCCTTCAGTGATTTCACCATTTTCCTAACCCTAATGCATTTTCTCCAGTCAAGTCTATTCCTTCTATTAGAGTCAGATTTAATATCACCAGCATATGTTGTGAGTGAAATTTGTTGTCTTTGCGGCAGCAGTGCAGTGCAATAAATATAGATAAAAATGAATTACAGTAAGTATATATATATATAAAATAGTTAAATTAAGATAAGTAGTGCAAAAAATGAAAGTGAGGTAGTGTTCATGGGTTCAATGTCCATTTAGAAATCAGATGGCAGAGGGGAAGAATTTGTTTCTGAATCACTGAGCGTGTGCCTTCAGGCTTCTGTACCTCCTTGATGGTAACAATGAAAAGAGGGCATGTCCTGGGTGGTGGCAGTCCTTAATGATGGATGCCGCCTTCTTGAGGCATAACTCCTTGAAAATGTCTTGGACACTATGGAAGCTAATGCCCATGATGGAGCTGACTAATTTAAAAACTCCTCCTATGTTCCTCTCCCATAAACTGAGCATTCTTCTGAAGTTAAAAAATGAAAGTGCTGGATATATTTAACAGGACAAGTAGTGTCTGATTTAAGTATGTCCTTGGTAGACTAAGTGCAAAATTTTACCGGATTGTAATCAACTTTTCCAACAAGATTGCCACGTTTGCAGATGATATGAAGATTGGTGGAGGGGCAGGTAGTGTTGAGGAAACAGGAAGGCTGCTGAAGTACCTAGACAGATTAGGACAATGGGCAACAAGGTAGCAAATGAAATACAATGTTAGAAAATGCATGGTTATGCACTTTGGTGAATAAGTAAATGTACAGACTATTTTCTAAATGGGAAGAAAATCCAAAAATCTGAGATGCAAAGGGAATTGGGAGTCCTTGTGGTGGCATTGGAGAGGGTTCACAGGAGGTTCACAAAGATGATTCTGGGAATGAAAGGGTTATCATATGAGGAAAATTTGATGGATCTGGGCCTGTACTCACTGAAATTTAGAAGGTCTGGGGAGATCTCATTGAAAGCTTTCGATTGTTGAAAGGTCTAGAGAGAGTAGATGTGGAAAGAATGTTTCTCATAGTGGGAGAGTCTGGGACAAGAGGACACAGCCTCAGGATAGAGGGGCACCCATTTAAAACAGATATGGAGAAATTTCTTCAGCCAGAGGGTGACTGGATATGTGGAATTTGTTACCACAGGCAGCTGTGGAGGCCAGTTTGTTGCATGTACAGTATTTAAGATGGAGGTTGATAACTTCTTGATTGGCTATGGCATCAAAGGTTAGGGGAAGAAGAGGCTGAGGAGAGGAAAAAAGGATCAGCCATGAATGAATGGCAGAGCAGACTCAATGGGCCAAATGGCCTAATTCTGCTCCTATGTCTTATGGTCTTATAGCCTTTTGAATTGCTTTCAGAAATTCCAGTCATTGCTGCTCTGCCATCATCCCTGCCAGTGTTCTTTTCCATTCAATTCTGGCCAACTCCGCTGTCATGCCTCTGTAATTCCCTTTGCTTCACTTCAGTACTGATACATCTGACTTTAGCTTCTCCTCAAATTTCAGGGTGAATTTGATCATATTACGATTACTTTCCTTAAGGGTTCTTTTACCATAAGCTCTTTAATCAATTCAAGTTCATTGCACAACACCTAGTCCAGAGTCGCTGATCCCCAGTGGGCCCAACCACAAGCTGCTCTAAAAAGCCAACTTGTAGGCACTCTAGAAATTCCCCCTCCTGGTATCCAGCACCAACCTGATTTTCCCAATCTACCTGCATATGAAGTCCCCAATGACTACTGTAACATTGTCCTAATGGCATGTATTTTCTATCTCCCTTTGTAATTTTTAGACCACATCCTTACAGTTGTTTAGGGATACCTATATAACTCCCATCAGGGTCATTTTACCCTTGCAGTTCCTTAGCTCAATGATCCAACACCCTTTGACCCTATGCCATCTCTTTCTAATGATCTGATTTCATTTTTTACTAACAAAGCAATGCCACCCCCCTCCTGCCTTCCTGCCTGCCCTTTCAAAAAATGTGTATCCCTGGACATTAAGCTCCCAGCTATAATCTTCTTTCAGCCAGGATTCAGTGATGCTTACATCATACCTACCAATCTGTAACTGTACTGCAAGTCCATCTACCCTATTATATGCTGAATGCATGCTGAATTTCGCCCTCAGGTAGGGTGAGATTAGAACTAGATGTTATATGTTTAGGGTGAAAGGTGAGATATTCACAGGGAGTCTGAGGGGAAATTTCTTCACTCAGAAGGTGGTGCAAGTGTGGAACAAGCTGCCAGCAGAAGTATTAGACATGGGCTCAGTTGTAATATTTAAGAGAAGTTTGGATGGTACATGGATGGGAAGAGTTTGAATAGATAAGGTCCAGGTACTGGTAGATAGAACGAGGTAGAAGATTGAGTCAGGATGGGCTAAATGGGCCAAGTGGCATGTTTCCATGCTGCAGTACTCTGTGACTTTATGACTCTTCCAAGCCATCATTTCTCACCATTCCCTTTATCATCATCCATCACTCTCTTCCAAGTATGTATTTCTACGGCTTATTCACTGTGCAAGGAAATCTCTAATAGCCATTAAATTAAAATTGTCTATCTCTATTTGTGTTATTAATTTAAGTCTTGTTTCCAATTCTTCATGCATTCAAATAAAGTAAATTTAACCTTTACTATTTTTCCTTGATGTGACTTGCTCACTCATGCAATTCAAACATGAAAACTACTGCATTAGGTTCAAGATGATCCAAATTATTATCATTCACTGTGCTCCTAAATTTTGAATGTATGCCTGCCCAGAACTTTGTCTATTTTTTAGTGTAAAATTTTTAATCCATAAGTCTGGAGATGCTGGAAACTGAAGTTAAAAAATGAAAGTGCTGGATACATACAACAGGACAAGTAAAATCTGTGGAGAGAGAAAGCGAATTAAAACTTGTGGAGAATGAGTCTAACTTACCATTGGTGGCCATACATTCATTAACCATAGAACTGTAGCCCCTGGATAATAAGGCAATTACTAGCCTTACACTGTAAAGATGGTTTGTCATCAGAAACATGCAAGTTCAATGGTTCAATGGTTCAATTGGTTCCATTTAATATCAGAGAATGTACACAGTATACAACCTGAAATTCTTACTCTTCACAGACATCCACAATACAGAAGAAAAAAGCCCTAAAAAATGAATGACTAAAAAATGTTAGAACCCCAAAGCCCCACCTCCTTCCTTCCCCACACAAGTAGCTAAAATCATCCATCTTCCCTTCCCCTTCTCCCCACACATTCCAGTAGAAAGCATCAGCCCCACCACCAACAACCATGTAATCAATAGCAAAGCCCCAGAGACCATGACCTAGAGTCCATCAAGATCTACTGTCCATCCCAACACTTTGACATCCCAACCAGGCTTATTCTCTCACTAACAAGGGAGAGAGGAATATCGTTCCTGCAACAGTCAACAGCTTGCTGTTTTGATGTTACAATCTGCAGCATCGCTTTTTCGAGTTTGCCTAACTCAAGGGTTTTCTTTCAACAGTAGTGTACACTTCTGTCTCATTGTTTCAATCTCCTGTGACCTTCAGTTGGCAACACTGGTGAGGAATCAGGTTGTCTACAGGACTGCACACCAAAGGCTCACATCTTCCTGGACACACCTGGAGATCCTGAAATGCAGGCCACTCAGCGAGCTCCGCGCGTGAAAATTCACCACCCGTGAAGAGGCGTAGTTTGAGTGCAGTTGTAGATCATGGACTCTGACAGAACCCCAGCCAACCTGAAAATGTGAAAAAAAAGACGTTCAGGTAAAGCGGGAGTAAATTCATTCCCACTCTGATATGTCTATCCACGGCCTCCTCCACTGTCAAGATGAAGCCACACTCAGGTTGGAGGAACAACATCTTATATTCCGTCTGGGTAGCCTCCAACCTGATGGCATGAACATTGACTTCTCTAACTTCTGTTAATGCCCCTCCTCCCCCTTGTACCCCATCTGTTATTTATTTATTTATTATATATATATGCTGCGTTCACCAGCAACTTTTATATGTGTTGCATTCAGGTAGAGCTTAGCTTCTTCTTTTGTCCAGTTGGTCCTATGGCCAGCTTTGGGAATTCCTCTTAATCTCAATTATAAAATGTTCCTTAAATATCTACGTCATTCGCCAAATCTTTCATTTTCTGCCTCAGTGTCAAGTTGTGTTGATTGCATTCCTTGCGAAGTGCCTTCGCAGGTCTAAACACATTATTGATAACATGTAAATGGAAAAAGTTTAGTTTTAGAGTCATCAGGCAATCTAAGATAAAAGTTACTTTTTTAAGAAATCAAGCCTGCTATGACTGAATTATCCAGTTATTTCCATTGAAATAATTCACAATCTGAAGAAGGCTTCAAAAATATGTATATGTCAATAACTCATCAGTTAATAAACCATCTCCAACATGATGAATGGTAAGAGGTTAAACATCTGCTGGCTTTGCCACAGCTAATGTTGCTGTATACCTAACAAGTGAGTATTTCCTGTTAATTAGACCCTGGCTTTTTGATAATAAAGTAATCATTAGTCTTAGTCTGTCATCAGAAACAAGCAAGTTCAGGCAAAGCTCTGCATCAGATGTCTGCTGCATCATGTGGGAAGGAGATAATGAAATAGGAGGCCTGCAATAGAGTGGGAGGTAGAAATGGATAGATGTATAAGGTGACAACATGATGGTCACTTTAAAACTCTTATCTAGGTACAAGAGGCAGCAGATGCTGGAACGTGGAGCAAGTAACAAACTGCTGGAGAAACTCAGTGAGGAGCAGTATCTGATAAAACTCTCATACCCCCTCATCCACCCACCCTGCTGAAGGACTCTTTGTCCCACTCTCATTAAGGAGGAGGCTACGTAGCATCCATGCCACAACCACCAGACTAGAACGGGGTGACACAGTAGCATTGCGGTTAGCACAGTGCTTTACAGTACCAGTGACCCAGGGTTCAATTCCCGCTGCTGTCTATAAGGAGATTGTACGTTCTCCCCGTGACCGCGTGAGTTTCCTCCGAGTGCTCTGGTTTCCTCCACATTCCAAAGGTGTACCAGTTAGTAGGTTAATTGAACATTGTAATTGTCCTGTGATTAGGTTGGGGTGTCTGGGGTGTCAGGGAGGGGTAGCACCTCTGGTGGGGGAACATGTTGCGTCCTTTTCAAGGCAGTTAGTCCACCTTTGGTCCCCACTTGGCACTCAGCTCTCACCTGTGGCTCCCTGTAGTTGTTTGCATGCAACAGTGGCCACACCCTGGGCAACAGCGTGGAGAAGCCGGCTAAACCGTAGCCGACGGGTCTCAAACCCTCGGTGAGATAAGGAGTTGTCTATCCCAGCATGTGAAGACAGACTCCGGCGGATTGAGCGGACGAGACCAATGGAAGGTCCAACGGTCAAGAAGGCGGTCTCTGCAAGTGTCGTGGAACGTGTAGAGCTGGACAAGACACAGGAGACGTCTTGGTCATCCACTGCACCTAGTCCCATCTCCAGCCGTCTAGACTCTGTCTTGCCACTGGATCCAGATGGGAATTGGGAAGAGAGAGTGAGGCTGATGCTGTGCAACTCTCCCTCACTTAAATCCAAATCAAGCGCTGGTCTCGACACCATCAAATGGTGTCGAGGTCCTCATCGACGTCGACGATGGATGAACACAGGTTAGGATGATGCTAGGGGATTGTTGGGTTGCACAGTTCAAGGGGCTGGAAGGGTTGTTCCACGCTGTATTTCAATAAATAGACAGTTACTTTCCTCAAGCAGTAAAGCTAATCTACACCTCCACCCAACAACCCACCCCTTCACATCCCCCCACCACCACCACTACTTTATCATTTTCTGTCAGTCACCTCCAGTGCCCAGCGTCACTCCATGGACATACAATCAACCTATATATATAAATATGTATTTCTATCTATTGTGTTTTTTTGTGCTGCATCGGATTTGGAGTAACAATGATTTGGTTCTCCTTTACACTTGTGTACTGGAAATGACATGAGACAATCTTTATTTTATTTTATTTATTTATTGAGATATAGCATGGTATAGATTCTTCTGGCCTTTTGAGCCATGCCATTCAGCAATCCCCTGGTTTAATCCTAGCCTAATCATGGGACAACTTACAATGGCCAATTCATCTACCAACCGGTACGTCTTTGGACTGTGGGAGGGAATCCGAGAACCCAGAGGAAATCCACGTGGTCACAAGGAGAACGTACAAACTCCTTACAGAGAGTGGTGGGAATTGAATCCACCACTGGTGCTATAAACCATTGTGTTAACCACTACACTACCATGCAAAGCCGCCCCAATCTTGAGTAATCTGATGTACAATTGCATAGAATTACCTATGGTTTGGCATTGGGTCCCTCATACCCGTGTTCCCTTTAAACTGACCAAGCTCATGAGAAAATGCAGTATGCACTCTTATAACATTAAATGACTTGAATGCCGTAATAGCATTATGCTAACTGCTTATTGGAAAAATATTGAATAGTCAGGAAGTTCAGCCAGTTTAATACCATCAAAGTGGTGGATTATCGGAGTTTTACATTTTGAAGAGGAGAAAATCGAGACTAAAGTTGAAGAAAATACAAATGGTAATTATCTAAAATTATTTAATTTAATGTTAAGAAGCAAACTATTTTTAGATTATGGAAATCTGCAAATAGGAAAAAGATACACTTATTTTAAATTCCTGTAGATGCAGGAACTGTTTTCCTGGGATGGTGGCACCAGGTACAAGTGGAGGTGACATTTTCTTCACAGGGAATGGGAGGATGAAGTCATGTATGGGTGCTGAGTCATGTAATTACTCCAGCCTTCCTGTTATTAACTCATAAAAGATGTAAAGGAGTGGGAGGATCTAAAGTTAAATGTACGGCAAGTAACAAGCTAATTAAGAAGGTGGCTAAAAAGGAATACTGGCACCTGGGCTTTATAAATAGAAGGCTCCATTGAATGATCACAAACAAGAGAAAATCTGCAGATGCAGGAAATCCAAGCAATAGACATCATTCAAGCGACATACATAAGTACATTGAGTTGCTAAAGAAAGAAAAACAGGATGGAAAATACAGTATAGCATCACAGTTACAGAGAAAGTGCTGTGCAGGTAGACAATAAAATGATGTGATCACGGCTGTGTATGGCAACTCCTCTGCCCAAGACCACAAGAAATTACAAAGAGTTGTGAAACATAGCAAAGTTCGTCACAGAAACCAACCGCCCCCCCACCCATTCACGGACTCTGTCCACACTTCCTAGTGCCTCAAGAAAGCAGCCAGCATAATCAAGGACTTCTCCCACCCTGGTCATCCGCTCTCCTCCTCTCCTGTGGGCAAAAGATACAAAAACTCGACAGCATGCACCACAAGACTCCTCGGGCAGTTCTATCCTGCTGTTGGCAGGTTCTCATACACGAAAAGATTAACTCAGTCTCACAATCTATATTGGTGTGGCATTTGCATTTTATTGTTTACCTGCACTGCACCTTCTCTGTAACTATAGTGCTATATTCTTCATCCTGTTTATCTTTCTTGACCAGCTCAATGTATTTAAGTGTGGAATGAATGGGTGGATAGAATGCAAACAAAAAATTATGTTGTATCTGGGACAATAATAAACTAACACCAATAGGAACCAATAAACCTCAAGACCAAAGGAAACTGTGATGAATATTTATAAAACACCTGGTCACCCAGTATTGTGTCCAGTCCTGCACAATATACTGTAGGCATGTTGCAGATGCCTTAAGGTGCAGAGAGCTTCATCAAGCAAAACCTTATATTCTGTTTGGGTAGCCTCTAACCTGATGGCATGAATATCAATTATTTCCTCTGGTTAAAAAAATATTCTCTCTCCTCCCTCTTCTTCTATTCCCCACGCTGGCCTTTTACCTCTTCTCGCTTCCTGATCACCTCTCCCTGGGTCACCTCCTTCCCTTTCTCCTATGGTTCACTCTCCTCTCCTTATCTTTCCTACCCTCCTGGTATCCCTCCCTCACCTATCACTTTCTAGATATCCTTTTCCCCCTCCCCACACCTTTTTATTCCGGCATGTCCCCCCTTCCTGAAGAAGTGTCTCGACCTGAAATGTCAGCTGTTAATTCATTTCCATAGACGCTGCTTGGCTCGCTGATTTCCTCCAGCATTTTGTGTGTGTTGCTTTGGATTTCCAACATCTGCAGACTTTATGGTTTAGCAAGTTGTTTATAGGGATAAGGGACCTTGGTTACGAGGATAAGTTAAAGCAAGTTTTATTCTCAGTGGAATGGAGGAGACTGGGACAAAAACAGATAAAGGCACTTAAAACTGTGAAGGGTCTTAAACTGTACAAACTTATTGAAGAATCAAGTTGGAGAAGATGTGGAATGAAGATGATAGATGTGGAAACCAAAAGCAGCACAAAGGAAAAAATGTTTTAGCCAGTGTGATGCGAGGCTCTAGAATATATTGTCATGGGCACAGAGGAGGAAGATTCCATTCTAACACACAGTAGAGAACTTGATATATGAGCTTGTAGGACCAGTTGGATCATGAGAACTAGTCTCCCCTCTACGGACTCTGTCTATACTTCTTGATCCATTGGTAAAGCAGCCAGCATAATCAAAGACCTTATTTACCTTCAAAATTCTCTCTTCTCCCCTCTCCCATCAAGCAGAAGATACAAATGCCTGAAAGCACATACCACCAGTCTCAAGAACAGCTTCTACCCCTCCGTTATAAGGCTCTTGACTAGCCCCCTTATATGGACTCTTGGCCTCACAATCTACCTCGTTATGATCTTACATTTTATCATTTGTATACACTCCTCTTTTTCAGTTGCTGTTATATTTTATTATGGATTCTGTTCCTGTTTTACCTTATTCCACCTCAGTGCACTGTGTAATAATCTGATCCACAGGGACAGTCTGTAAGACTAGCTCTTCACTGAATTTTATGTATTTTTATTTTATTTATTTAGAGATACTTCTGACCAATTACACCAACAATCTCTCTTTGAGGACTCTTTATCTTATTATTTATTGCTATGTATTTATATTTGTATTTTCAGTTTGTTGTCTTCTGCACTCTGGTTGACCTTTCATTGATCCTGTTATAGTCACAATTCTATAGATTTGCTGAGTCTGCCTGCAGGAAAATGAATCTCAGGGTTGTATATGGTGACATGCATGTACATTGATAATAAGATTTACTTTGAAATTTGAATTTATGAACAAGTAGCCTACTTGTAATCTATGGATCTATTTCTTTTAGAGCAATGACGCCCCCTTAGCACTACGTACTGATCTGTTGCCTGAACATGCACTGTTATCTACGCATGGGCATTGTTCTCTCTCTCTCTCGTTGCAATGTGAATAAAACCATTTTCCATGTGTGTACTTTTATTTAATTGATATATAATTATGCGCAGATACAACAAGTTAGCGATGAGTACGAACGTGAATGTCAGAAAATATCATGAACTGCACCGACAGTTACTGGACAAGACAGTGAGGGTTAAACAGCACAAGAAAGCCGAAGAACCTGTGAGTAACAGTGAAAGACATGCTGAATCTAAAGTGAAAATAACGTGGCGATGGCTTCAGTTGGGAAAGTTGACGAACTTGATAGTACTAATGAAAGCTGGGAGTTGTCTATCGAGAGGGTTGATCTGTATTGTAACGCGACCAATGTAGAGGAGCAAAAGAACGCCCCCTCACTTCTTAGCTTAATGGGGGCAAGGATGTACAGTGTTATACACAACTGAATAACCCCTGAAACCGCTGGATGAAATTGTTACAATTTTATAAAATCACTTGAGCCCTAAATCGCTGGTAATAGCTGAGAGATTTAGATTTTACAAAAGGAACCAGTAAAAAGATAAAAGCTTTTCTGAATACGTTGCAGAACTGTGAAAACTTTCCCAGAACTGTGACTTTACAGATGGACTTTCTGACGCGCTAAGAGGCAGGCTTGTATGTGGCATACATAGTCAAAGCACTCAAACGAGGCTACTATCCAAAAGAGACCTAACTTTAGTACGGGCATTGACCATTGCAATATCGTTAGAGACTGCAGAAAAGGATGCAGCAGAACTACAGAAAAAGCGGTTAGAATGTGAAATGCACAAAATGTCCCTGAATGGTGCAATAAGTCAAAGATTGTTATTAATGTGGCAAATCCTCCCATGATGCAAATGACCTGGCTCAAAGAAAAAGTCTGCAGAAAGTGTCACAGACAAGATCACATAGAGAGAATGTGCAAGGCAGACAAAAAGCACAACTGGATGAAAAGTCCCAAATACAAAATGAAGTTAATGCAGAAAGTGACCGAATGTAAAACAGAATCAGACAATACAGAGTCTGACAAAGTTGAACTGTCATACCTAGAACTGCACAGTACAACTGAAGCAGATCACAAAATCATCTGGATTGTAATAGGTGTGCCCAGTATAAAACTGAAAATGGAGCACGACACAGGATCAGCTTTGTCCGTAATTCCAGAGGCTGACTACAACAGACTGTTTTTTAAGATACCATTAGAGAAGACTTCAGTGATGCTAAAGATTTACAGGGGTGAAAAAGTGTCTCCCAAAGGCAAACTGAAAGTAAATGTGGTGTATGGAGGCCAAACACAACAGTTAAAGCTTTAAGTATTGAGAAGTTTTGGGCCAGCACTTTCCGAACGTGAATGGTTGAGAAAAATCCAACTAGACTAGCACTCAATCAAAACTCTCAGTGTGACATCAACAGGCAATGGCAGCCCAAGTTGTAGCACTAACCAGAGACTGGCACAGTTGCTTAATGCTAATGAGAAAGAGATAGATAAACTCAAAAGGTATGAAGGCCAGAATTGAACTGGATGAAACAGCAACACCAAAATTCCATAAAGCGTGCCCAGTGCCTTGTGCACTACGTCCTAAAGTGGATGCTGAGCTTCAGAGCCTGGAGGCATCTGGAATTCTCTCCAAGGGTGAGTGATTGGGCCATGCCCATTGACCTGGTGATCAAGAAAGGGAAGGCTGGAGTCATTCACCTATGAGGAGGAGGAGAAAATGGCGATGCAACACAGCACACAGTGGCCACTCCGGTGATAAATATATTGTTATCTGTCAAGTAGGGTGCCATGCACAATCCTGATTTGATGGAGACAGACGTGAGAGCGCGGAGGAACATCTGGTGAAAATTCTGAAATGCCTGTTTCGTTGCCGCTGCTGCTGTGTGATCCAGAGCCAACAAACGCTCCTCATATAACAAGCTTCTCAATCCTGGAATCATTTCCATAAACCTCCTTTGACCCCTTTCCGGTGTCAGCACATCTTTTCTTAAAGATTAAAACTTAGCTTTATTTGTCACGTGTATATCAAAACATGCAGCGAAATGCATCATTTATGCCAATGACCGACACAGTCCAAGATATGCTGGCGGCAAGCCGTTCTTCTGGTGAAAACGCAGCATACTCATAACTCACTAACCCTAACCTGTTCACCTTTGGAATATGGGAAGAAACAGGAGCACCAGGAGGAAATCCACATAGACACAGGGTGAATGTACAAACTCCTTACAGACAGTGGTGGGAATTGAACCCCAGTCGCTGATTGCTGGCACTGTGACAGTATTACACTAATTGATATCCTGTCATTACACATTTAGGAATCAGATAAGGTGAATTTGCTTGTTACCAGGGTTTGTTATAATCCTTGGAATTCTGTCCCCTTCGGGCCTGTGGATGTTCGATGGTTGAGCATTTTGAAAACAATCCACAATGGGTGAGAAGGTAATAAATGAATGATGATCTTTGTGAAGCACCAGATATGAAGGACCAAATAGACTTCTCCTGCTTCCACTGTCTGAAATTCTTACCCTGCTGATTAGACGGAGTGTTAATAATTGGAAAGGAAAAACAAAAATCTGTATTTCTATCATCAGCTCTGATGATAAAGACTGTGCAAAGAACCTTACTTTGAGCACACTTTGAAGTTCCTGGCAGAAAGCAAAAAATGGAAATAAAGGGGGCTTTTTCTGGGTGACTGCTGGCAACTACTGGTGTTCTGCAGGGATCAGTGTTGGGCTCGCTTTTTTCATGTTAAATGTCAATGATCTGCATGACGAGATTGATGGCTTTGTGGCCGAGTTTGTGGATGGTACAAAGACAGGTGGAGGGTAGGCAGATTCAAGGAAGCAGGGAGCCTGCAGAAGGACTTAGACAGATTGGGAAAATGGGCAAAGAAGTGGCAGATGGAATATAGTGTATTAAAGTGTGTAGTCATGCATTTTGGTAGAAGAAATAAAAGTGCAGACTATTTTCTAAATGGGGAGAAAATTCAAATATCAGGTGCAAAAACACTTGAGTGTCCTAGTTCAGAATTCCCTGAAGGCTAACTTGCAAATTGAGTTGGTAATAAGAAAAGCAAATATAATGTTAACATTCATTTTGAGAGGACTAGAATATAAAAGGAAGGATATAATGTTGAAGCTTTATGAGGTGTTGATCAGACTACATTTCAAGTATGGTGGGCAGTTTTGGACCCCATGTTTCAGCAAGTGTGTGCTGGCATTGGAGAGGATCCAGAGGAGGTTTACAAGATGATCCTGGGATGAAAGAGTTAACATATTAGGAGTGTTGGATGGCTCTGAGCCTGGACTCACTGGAAGGAAGAGAGGGGGATTTCATTGAAAACCGACCGAATATTGAAAGGCCTAGATAGAGTGGCCGTGGTGAGGATGTTTCCTATAGAGGGGGAAACTAGGTTCAGAGGACACAGCCTCAGAATAAATGGATGTTCCTTTAGAACAGAGATGAGGAGAGATTTCTTTATCCAGAGGGTAGTGGATCTGTGGAATTCAGTGCTGGAGTCAGCTGAGGAGGCCAAGTCATTGGGTATATTTGAAGTGGAAGTTGATAGGTTCTTGATTACTAAGGGTGTTTAAGGTTATGGAGAGAAGGCAGGAAAATGGGGTTGAGAGGGATAGTAAATCAGCCATGATAAAATTATGGAGCATATTTGATGGGCTGAACAGCCAAATTCTGCTCCTAGGTCTTGTAGAAGACAATATAAGAAATGGGTGCATTGTAAGATCATTTGAACAATCTGCTTTAATGCTGGTGGTTAGATGGGCTTTGGTCCATTTATTTCTTTGAGTGTTATCATTGGATCTTTTAATTCCTCCCAACAGAATTGTCATAACTTCAGTTTAATAGAAAGGCAGTCCCTCCGACAGTTCAGTACTGCATCAGTGTGGATCTGCTATGTCATGTACAAGAGAAAATCTGCAGATGCTGGAAATCCGAGCAACACACACAAAATGCTGGAGGAACTCAGCAGGCCAGGCAGCATCTATGGAAAAAAGTACAGTTGACGTTTCAGACCGAAACCCTTCTTACTTTGAGTACATTGTGAAACATCGACTGTACTGTTTTCCACGGATGTTGCCTCGCCTGTTGAGTTCCGCCAGCATTTTGTGAGTGTTGCTCCTACATCATATGCTCAGTCTCTCTTGATTGGAACTTGGACCCCAAGCCTCCTGATTTGGGAACAATAGTGCTTCGCACAAATCCCTTACACAGGGTATTTCTAATGCAGCCTGATGATTGAGACAAACGAGACTGCAGGTGCTAGAATCCGCAGCAAAGGAAAAGCAGACTGCTAGGGGAGCTCGTGGCTCAGATGGTATGTGTGGACAGAAGCAGACAGTCAACATTTTGATCAACCCAAAACATTGGCTGCCCATTTTCCTCCATTGATGCTGACTGACCTGCTGTGTTCTTCCAGCCATTTGTTTTAAAGCTGAATACAGTTTCATTCTGACATGTTTCAGATTCAGACTGGGCAGCAGTGGCACTATTTGGAGAACCTTTGCCACACGCTAAAGACCTGCAGGTTGGTAGGTTAATTGGCCATTGTGGGTGGGCTTTGTGGTAGGATCTGGGGGAATTTGATAGGGAAGTGGAGAGAATTATATGAGCTAGAAAGGCTCAGTATAGAATCAGAATCAGGTTTATTATCACTAATGTATATTGTGGAGTTTGTTGGTTTATCTCAGCAGTATAGTGGACTACAGGAGGAATGGAGGTTACAGGAGGTTAGCCCCTGTTGACATCAATGGAACTGGGGTTGAGAGTGTGAACAGCTTTAAGTTCCTTGGCATACACATCACCGAGGATCTCACATGGTCTGTACATACCAACTGTGTATTTACAACAGCGCCTCTTTCACCTCAGATGGTTGAAGAAGTTTGGCATGAGTCCACAGATCCTAAAGACTTTCCACAGGGGCACAATTGAGAGCACCCTGACTGGCTGTATCACTGCCTGGTTTGGGAACTATACTTTTCTCAATCGCAGGATTCTGCAGAGAGTAGTGTGGACAGCCCAGCACATCTGTAGATGTGAACCTCCCACTATTCAGGACGTTTACAGAGACAGGAGTGTAAAAAGGGCCTGAAGGATCATTGGAGACCTGAACTGTTCCAGCTGCTACCATCTGAGAAATAGTACCACAGCATTCAAGCCAGGATCAGCAAGCTCCTGGACAGCTTCTTTCACCAGGCCATCAGTCTGAGTAATTCATGCTGATACAATTCTACCTCTATGCTATGAGGGGTGATTGACAAGTTTGTGGCCTAAGGTAGAAGGAGATGAGTCATTAACTTCAAAACTTTCTGCATTTTCACTCAAAGAGTTGAACAGCACGTGCATGTAACGAGAGCTGTATAACTCATCTCCTTCTACCTTAGGCCACAAACTTATCAATCACCCCTTGTATGTTGACTGTCCTGTGTTGCATACTATTTGTTACCAATTACTATAAATTGCACATTGCACATCTAGACAGATGCGTAATATAAACATTTTTACTCCTCATGTATGTGAAGGATGTAAATAATAAAGTCAATTCAATTCAATTCAGTGCAAGACATAAAACCCACCATAGGTGACAATGAAAAATAAATAATTAATGCAGAAGAGGAACACTGATTGGTTCATGGACTGTTCTGCAATCTAATAGCAGAGGGGATGATGTTCCTACAATGTAGAGCTTGGGTCTTCAGGCTCCTGTACCTCCCCTCGATGGTAGCACTGGCATGTTCCAGGTGCCGAGAGTCCTTAATGGCGGGAGCTTGATGCTTGGCTTGAGCTCAGTGAACTGAATGATCTGTTTCCCTGCTCTATCTCTCTCTAAGAGCTCGTGTGGTTAAATTCTTTGGAAGGAAATGGACTGTGGATATTTATATTGAGATCCTTCAACAGCCCAGACGAGGGGCTCCAACCAGGAATGCTAACTCTCCATTTCCCAGTTGGTGCCTTCTGTACCTAATCAAGTGGCTACGGAGAGTATGTTTGTAGTCGTCTTCTGCTGCTGTAGCCTATCCACTTCAATTTTTGATGTGTTGTGCGTTCAGAGATGCTCTTCTGCACACCTCTGTTGTAATGTGTGGTTATTTGAGTTTCTGACACCTTCCTATCACCTTGAACCAGTCTGGCCATTCTCCTCTGACCTCCCTCGTTAACAAGGTGTTTTCACCCACAGAACTGCTGCTCACTGGATATTTTAATGTTTCTCAGACCATTCTCTGTAAACTCTAGAGACTGTTGTATGTGAATATCCCAGGAAGTCAGCAGTTTCTGAGATACTCAAACCACCCCAGCTGGCACCAACAATTGAAGTCATTTAGATCACATTTCTTCCCCATACTGATGTTTGGTCTGAACAACAATTGAACCTCTTGACTATGTCTGTATGCTTTTATGCATTGAGTTACTGCTACCTGATTTGCATTAACGAGCAGTTGTACCTAATAAAGTGGCCATTGAGTGTATTTACGGAACCAAGCTGGGGAAAGGTGTGGGGAGGAAAACTATTTTAACTTACAAAGAAGCCTTGATTTCATTCAATGATAGTACAGCTTGAGGGCTGAATGGCCTGAGTCATTTCCTCTGCTCCTTGTTCCTACACAGTGACTGCGCTCACTAACAATGGGGAAGGTGAAACAGCCATGAGAGGCAGAAAAAATTGGCAAAACAGAAAGTGATAAGAAGTTTGAGAAGGCAGTGAAAGCCTTGTGTTCCAGTGCAGCAGGCTACAGTGAGATACTTTTAAATACGTACAGGCTTTTTGCCACCAGGGAATTTCTCCCGGATACTGTATGCAAGTAGCAAACTGATTATTTTCCAGCTATGACAGGTCAGTGACAAGTGTGTGGTTTGCGTCAGGTATTCCAATTGGTGCCTCTTGAGAGATTTCCAGGGGGCTCCTGTCACGCAGAGCTAGAGTTACATTTCCTTCCTATTTAGCTCCTCTCCAGAGGCTGCTTTGCTTTATGACTCATCGACTAACTCTTCATTATTTTCCTGGATTCCCGTCAAAGTGCTACAAGTAGTTATTGGCCGACATATTCAGAAATCTCCCCACTTCTATAATGATCTCTTTTTTTTTCCTGCATACATATACCAAGTACTAACGTCTGACTAGGGTCTTATCTAAGTGTCCCCTGACTTCAATAATTAAGTGTAACAGTTATTTAGTATAAATTTAAACATGTGCAAATTATTTCACCGTGTTTAATATCCATTTAGTTCCTCCACTATTGATGCTTATGCCTTCAGCGGTCTGAACTCTCAAAGCTGTAGAATCTTAAGCTATAGCTGTAGAATCCTTAAGCTCTCTTTGGTGGCTTCAATATTCAAGATGTAAGATCATTTATTGCCATTCTTCAGTGCACCTATGCAATGGAGAACAAAATGATTGTTACTGCAAATCCGATATGGCGTAAGAACATAATAAGGATAAAGAACACTATAAAAAAATAAAGATACTCAATAAATAAAAGACAATCCTATAAAAAGCAATGTACAAGTACATAGACTGATTGCATGTACAGTACTGTGCAAAATATATATAGACGCCTATATACAGCCAGGGTGTCTAAGACTTCTGCACAGTACTGTATGTCAACATGGAGTGGAGAGCGAGTTTGTAAACATGGCAGGAGCAAGGGATGCTGGGAATGTTGAAGTGGAGCGCTGCAGGAGGGGTTGGGATAGGTGGCAGAGAAAGAGTGCCAGAAGCGGGGGTTAGCGCGTGTGCAGCCACACCCAGCCCTGAGATATCAGCAAAGGTCATTTGAGTCCAAACAATTGGTTTCATGAAGACCCTACAGAAGCTAGCCCTAGCTCACCTGTGACCCCTAGTTAGATCAGCCCTCAATCCGTTGCAGTTTGCCTACCAGGAGCACATTGGAGTTGACAATGCTGTCATCTCCCTGCTGAACGGAGCCTATTCCCATTCAGATTAGCAGGGCAGCACTGTGAGGATTATGTTCTTTGATTTCTTAGGAGTGTTCAATACCTTACGGCCCTCATTTCAGAGGGGAAAAGCTCCGTTCAATGCAGGTTGGCACATCCATTGTATCCTGGATAATGGACTATCTGACCGGCAGATCGCAGTTTGTGCAGCTTCAGAGCTGTGTGTCAGACATGGTAATAAGCAACACTGGGGCCCCACAGGGGACTGTATTGGTTCCCTTCCTGATTCACCTGTATACCTCAGACTTTAAGAACAAGACTGAGTCATGTCATCTGCAGAAATTCTTTGATGACTCAGCAATAGTTGGATGTATAAAGGGAGGAAGGGAGGATGAATACAGGGCCCTGGTGGAGGAATTTGTCAAATGGTGCAAGCTGAATCATCTGCAGCTCAACATCAGTAAGACAAAGGAGATGGTGATGGACTTTAGGAAGACTAAACCTGCACTGCTCCCTGTTACTATTGATGGTGAGGACCTACAAGTACCTGGGGTGCACCTGGATGACGGATTTGAGTGGAGCATCAACACAGAGACTGTGTACAAGAAGGGCCAGAGTCACCTCCACATCCTGAGGAGACTGAGGTCCTTTGGAGTATGCAGGCCTCCCCTTCACATGTTCTACCAGTCTGTTGTTACCTGTACAATTTTCTATACAGTGGTGTGCTGGGTTAATGGCATCAACACGAGTGATGCCAACAGGCTCAATAAACTGATTAGAAAGGCTGTCTCTGTTATAGGAGTCAAACTGGACACACTGGAGGCTGTGGTAGAACAAAGGACTCTCCAGAAATCCTGGCAATTCTGGACAATGTTTCTCACCCTCTGCATGCCACCTTGGCTGAACAGAGGAGCACGTTTAGTAAGAGACTAAGACAACTGCGCTGTTGAAAGAGCGCTATATACAAGGCCATTCTTACCCTCGGCCATTACGCTCTATAATGAGTCAACCTATAGCTGGAGGAATGATGACCCCCCCCTCCTGTTAGACTGTTTGAGGAAACATTATTTTTATTTTTTCTTACTTCTCTTCTAATATTTGTATACCTGTGCAGGTGTAATGCTACTGTGACACTGTAATTTCCTTTGGAGTCAATGAAATATCTATCAATCTATCTCTCTATCTACAGAATGTCTCTCTGATGCTTTCTGCTCCCTCCCCTCTCCCTGCACCCTTCCCACTCTCAGTTCACAACAGATATTCTTGTCAGAATTGAATTTATCATTACTCAACGTATGTCATGAAATTTGTTTTTTTTTTTGCAGCAGTACAGTACAATACATAAAATTACTACAATACTATGCAAAAGTCTTAGTGCCCCCTCCCCCAGCTATATATATGTCTGTGTCTGAGACTTTTGTACAATACTGCACATAAGGTGATGTGTATGTATTGGTGGTGGTGGTCGTGGGGTGAGTTAACAAGTGGAGATGTTGATCAGGCTGATGGCTTTGGGGAAGAAATTGTTTTTGAGTCCAGTGGTCCTGGTGTAGATGCTCATAGCCTCCTCCCTGATGTGAGTGGTCCAAGTAGTTTATAAATATTGTGGTGGGATCCTTCGTGATGTTACTGGCGTTTTTCCAGCACCTTTCTGTATGCATGTTCTTGATGGCAGACACAGTAGGCTACTGTAGCAGCTTTAACAACTCATTGTAGAGCCCTCCTGTCCACTTCAGGGCAGTTTCTGCTGCACACAGTGATTCGAGGGGCAGTTGACCTCAGGACAAAGTCAAGTTCATCAAGTTCTGATCCGGAGCTGGGTGTTCAGGAACATAGACTGGGGCTGAGACTACAGAGCTGTGTTGAAGTCCTGCTGCTTTCCAGGTGAGACACTGAACCACAGCAGCCTATTTTTGAAGGAAGCATGCTCTTGTCTAGTTGATCAATAACAATCTGATTATCTAGTCATACTTCTGTTTATGTGTTCTTACTACCTACCGACTGACAGCTGTCTTATAAAAGTTACACATTGAATAGAGCTTTGAGCCACCTTGACTGGGGTGTGAAAGGGCCTTCTCTCTTTCTCTCTGCTGCCTGTTAGACCATTGGCATATACGGCAGCAATGAAGATCCTCCATCTCTGAATGTCCTTGACCATCTTCTCTATTTTGCCCCAGGTGTGGTTCAAGGTCCTCATTTCTGACTCTATGTCGAGTTGTCTTTGGTCTCCCGTGTTTCCTCTGCCCTTCAGGAGTCCAATGAAGTGCTATCTTGATGACAAAGTTGGCCTCTCTTCTCATCAAATGCCCAATCCATCCCCAATGTTCCTTTATGATAATTGTGGCCATGTTCTCTTGGTGACACTGAAGGAATAAGAGATATGACCTATTTTAAGGCTGACATCTTCTTGAGCAAATGTCACCTGCCCCAATATTTTGTAATGTAGATCAGTGTCAAATTTAGTTCTGAAAATCTCTGGTGAATTACCTGTTCTATGTTCAAGCTGCAGTATAAATGGAGGTTTTTACTGTTGTAAGATAGAAGATGCCGGATAGTACTACTGGCAAAATTAGTTGACAAACTCAATAAATTTAAGACCATAAGACCGTAAGATATAGGAGGAGAGGTAGGCTATTCAGCCCATTGAATCTGCTCTGCCATTCAATCATGGGCTGATCCAATTCTTCCAGTCGTCCCCACTCCCCTGCCTTCTCCCCATACCCTTTGATGCCCTGGCTAATCAAGAACCTATCTATCTCTGCCTTAAAAACACCCAATGACTTGGCCTCCACAGCCACTCGTGGCAACAAATTCCACAGATTTACCACCCTCTGACCAAAGTAATTTCTCCACATCTCTGTTCTAAAAGGACATCCTTCACTCCTGAAGTTGTGTCCTCTTGTCCTAGGCTACCTTGCCATAGGAAATAACTTTGCCATATCTAATCTGTTCAGGCCTTTTAACATTCAGGATGTTTCTATGAGATCCCCCCCTCATTCTGCTGAACCCCAGGGACTACAGCCCAAGAGCTGCCAGACGTTCCTTATATGGTAACCTTTTCATCCCTGGAATCATTCTTGTGAAACTTCTTTGAACCCTCTCCGATGTCAGTATATCCTTTCTAAAGCAAGGACCCCAAAACTGCACACAATACTCCAAGTGTGGTCTCACAAGTGCCTTATAGAGCCTTAACATTACATACCTGCACTTACATTCTATACCTCTAAAAATGAATGCCAACATTGCATTCGCCTTCTTCATAACCGACTCAACCTGGAGGTTAACCTTTAGGGTATCCTGCACAAGGACTCCCAGGTCCCTTTGCATCTCTGCATTTTGAATTCTCTCCCCATCTAAATAATAATCTGCCCATTTATTTTATCAGTCAGTGCTCCACCCATGCTAGTAACTCCCCTATAATTCCATGGAATCTTATATTGCTAAGCAGCCTCATGTGTGGCACCTTGTCAAAGGCCTTCTGAAAATCCAAGTACACCACCTTTACTGCATCTCCTTTGTCTACCCTGCTTGTAATTTCCTCAAAGAATTGCAGTAGGTTAGTCAGGCAGGGTTTTCCCTTCAGGAAACCATGCTGGCTTTGGCCTATCTTGTCATGTGCCTCCAGGTACTCTGTAATCTCATCCCCAACAATCGATTCCAACAACTTCCCAACCACTGATGTTAGGCTAACAGGTCTATAGTTTCCTTTCTGCTGCCTCCCACCCTTCTTCAATAGCGGAGTAACATTTGCAATTTTCCAGTCATCCGGTATTTACAGAGAATCGGTGTCATACAGCATGAAAACAAGCCCTTCTCTCCCAGACCACACTGACCATGAAGCACCCACCTTTACTAATCCTACACTAAATTCTCTTGCTCACCTACACATTATGTGGCTGACCTGCTGAATTTCCTCAATATTCTGTGGGTGTGTGTTGATCTAGATTTCCAATGGCATTTACAGTGGCCAAATAACCTAGCAACCAGCTGGTATTTGAGATGAGGGTGACATGGTAGAATTGTAGTAGTTAGCACATTCGCTTTCCAGCACCTGCAGTCACCAACGCAGTTTGGATTCCCACCGCTGTCTGGAAGGAAGTTGTACTTGCTACATTTTCACTGTGACGGCGTGTTCCTCCGGGTTCTCCGGTTTCCCCCACATTCCAAAGACGTATGGTTTGGGTTAGTGAATTGTAGGCATGCTATGTTAGTGCTAGAAGTATGGTCCCCAGCACAATCCTGGACTGTGTTGGTCAGTGGTGCAATATGATGGCTTTGATTGTATGTTTCAACGTACATGTGACAAATAAAGCCAATCTTGTCCCTCCATAGATGCTACTTGACCCTGATCTGCTGAGTTGCTCCTTTGTGTGTTGCTCTTGGTAAAACTTTAGTACCCTTACCCCCCACGATACCATGGAAATTGGGGATGGATTAGCTAATTCCTCTGCTGGGGAGATGTCAGGTCATAGCACAACATTTTACAGTACCAGTGACCCGGGTTCAATTCCCCCCACGTAAGGAGTTTGCACATTCTCCCCGTGGCCACGTGGGTTTCCTCAAAGTGATTCAGTTTCCTCCCACAATCCAGAGATCTACCAGTTGGTTGTCATTTGATTAGGCTAGGGGTTAAATCAGGGGCTGAGGAGCGTGGCTCAGGAGAGGGCCTGTTCCACACGGTATCTCAATAAATAAACTGTATGCATGGTTGTAATAAACACAGTAAATAGTGATAAGCACAAAATGGTGGAATGGTGCAAAGGGTTGTGCAAACCTGCAATCTGAAATCATGCAGAAAGAAATACTAATGGAATAACTGAGCAAGGTAGAGTTAAGAGATTCTTAAAGGGTACGTGAAACAGGTGATTGGTTTAGAAGTCCGATAGTAGTGCGGAAGAAGCTGTCCTTGAGTCTTGTCATGTAGGCTTTGAAGCTCCAGACAAGTCAATTGCAGTTAACAAGCCTTTAGGACCCTCTACCAACCAGCATCACCACCTCCTGAGCCACCAGTCTTTCCTAGATTCCACCATATCAGAAACATTCCCTTTATTTTATTCATCTTTCCCACTTCCCTGCAACGTAATGAAAGATTGCTCAAAGGATTGCAAAAAAAAAAGCTACTTCTACCTCTGATGACCTGAAATGCCTACTGTCTTTCATTTCCTCCATATATGCTGTCTGACCTACTGAATCTTACTATATTTTCCAATTTTGCTTCAGAATATTAAGATATAGCTGTACAAAATCCTCTTTTGCTAAGTTAGGTCAGAGCAGAACCGATATGCAAAGTGAAACACCAACTTAAATCATTTGGAAAGGTACTGTAATTTCAAAAGCAATTGAATTCTGCAATGCAAATGAGGACTATTAGGATGCAATTTATTGCAGTGGTACATTTGGTAATGCTCTACATTTTTACTCTTTGTGATTCACAAACTAGTTTAAAATAGCTTCTGATTAATTACAAAAGTAAATTAGCTTTGAGAGCTTAATCAGTGTGCTACTAACTTACTGGAGGATTCAATTGTGGCACAACAATGCTCTAATTACTGGATATGGGGCTGAGAGCACAGGGTGAGGCGACGTGATTGACTACCTACTGATACTCCTCAATGCAGCCACATCGGTCTTGGGTTTTAGAGCCTTGCTGCTCTTAATCTGAAGGGGGAAGAAAGCAAACGCTTCACAAACGGTGTCCTTACAAATGATAAAATAAGAATTTCCATTTATATTGCCTGACAAAAAATATTAAAAAATATAACTTTCAATCTTTAAAGGGTTATTTAAGAAAACCCTAGGAACAACCATTTGGGCCAATTACTCCATGTTATTGTTTATGCTTAACATGAATCGTCTTTCATAAGCACAGACGTGGGCCCTTCAGCCCTAAAACCCATGCTGACCATTGTGCACACAAAGACCTTAGCTAGTTTACAAAGGCCTGACTTATGAGCACCCCATAATATGCTCACCTGTACGCCTGCTCATTAATGCAAATATGTAAATCAGCCAATCATGTGGCAGTAACTCAATGCTTAAAACCATGCAGACATGATCAAGAGGTTCAGTTGTTGTTCAGATCAAACATCAAAATGGGGAAGAAGTGTGATCTAAGTGACTTTGGCCATAGAATGATGTTGGTGCCAGATGGGTTGGTTTGAGTAACTCAGAAACTGCTGATCTCCTGGGATTTTCTCACTCAACAGTCTCCAGAGTTCACAGAAAATGATGCAAAAAAAATAGAAAACATCCGGAGAGCAACAGTTTTGTGGGTGACAAAAGTTCTATTAATGAGAGAGGTCAGGGGAGAATGAACTGACTGGTTCAGGCTGATGGGAAGGCAACATTAACTCAAATCACCACGTTACAACAGTAGTGTGCAGAAGGGCATCTCTGAATGCACAACACGTTGAACTTTGAAGTGGATCGGTCACAGCAGAAGACCACGAAGATGCACTCAGTGGCCATCTTATTAAGTACTGGAGATACCTAATAGGGTGGCCACTGAGTTTATGAGCGAGCTTTTAGAGAACCAAGGGATTGAGGAGGATCGATTTGTCGGCTGACGCGGGGCTGCAGGCGTCATCTGTGAGGTTGGAACATAGAAAACCTACAGCACAATACAGGCCGTTCGGCCTACAAAGTTGTGCCAAACATGTCCCTACCTTAGAAATTACTAGGGTTACCCATAGCCCTCTATTTTTCTAAGCTCCATGAGCCTATCCAAAAATCTCTTAAAAGACCCTATCGTATCCGCCTCCACCACCGTTGCCGGCAGCCCATTCCACGCACTCACCACTCTCTGAGTAAAAAACTTGCTGCTGACATCTCCTCTCTACCTACTCCCAAGCACTTTAAAACTGTTCCCTCTTGTGGCAGTCATTTCAGCTCCGGGAAAAAGCCTCTGACTGTCCACATGATCACTGCCTCTCATCATCTTATACACCTCTGTCAGGTCTCCTCTCGTCCTCCGTCGCTCCAGGGAGAAAAGGCCGAGTTCACTTAACCTGCTTTCATGAGGCACGCTCCCCAATCCAGGCAACATCCTTGTAAGTCTCCTCTGCACCCTTTCTATGGCTTCCACATCCTTCCTGTAGTGAGGTGACCAGAACTGAGCACAGTACTCCAAGTGGGGTCTGACCAGGGCGTGTCCCCGAGCCTTCTCTCCGCCAACCCACCACCTGGACTGCAGCAGTCGAGGGCTGGGTAGAGGAAGTGGAGCCAGGAACACTGATCAGAATCACTTGCTTGTACCTTGGTCCCCCAATGTTTCTGTGACCCACCATGTTGTTCATTTCTAACTCACAGTTTGGGTTGCAAACAGCTCTCATGTATTGAACCCTGCTTTAACACCATTTTATTTCCCCACATTTCCATCAACTCTGGAAAAGCTAGTATTCATGGTTATGTTCACATTTGGGGCAATTCACAGTGACCGCTTAACTAACTGATCAGCAGAGTGTTACAAGGTGGGAGGAAACTGGAGCATCTGAGATGCTCTCATTAGGGTCACGGGGAGAATGTGCAAACCCTCCACAGACAGGCCCAGAGTCAGGGTTCAACCCGGCTATCTGTCAGGCAGCAGTCTTACTAGTTGTGCTACTGAGCTACCACTCAACATTTCACCATTTCTTTCTTAATCAGGAGTATGGTGAATAGATTTAGATATCTGGAAATACAGTGCCATGGACTGCAGATGCTGGAATCTGGAGCAACACCCAATCTGCTGGAGGAACTTAGCAGTTCCAGCAATATCTGTGGATTGAAAGTCTGCATCAGGTCTGCGTGTGGAGATATGAGGCAGTCAGACTAATGAGAAGGGAAAAAGCCTGAATGTATTCACCCTATCCATACCTTTCATGTTCCTATGCTCCAGGGAATAAAGTTGTAATCGATTAGGATGGCACAGTATTGTACCATTTAGCATAACACTTTGCAGTGCCAATACCTTGTGTTCAATTCCCACTGCTGTCTGTAAGAAGTTTGTACGTTCTCCCTGTGAATGCGTTGGTATCCTTCGGCTGCGCCGGTTTCCACCCACATTCCAAAGAGGTGTGGGATAAGGTTAGCAAGTTGTGGGTATGCTATGTTGGCTCTCGGAGTAGGGTAACACTTGCACGCTGCACCCAGCACATCCTCAGACTGTGCTGGTTGTTAATGCAAACAATGCATTTCACTGTATGTTTTAATGTTTCAATGTGCATGTGTCAAATAAAGCTCTTGTTTTTTATCCAACCATTTCATTCCCTGTAATTTAGGACCTCAGACTCAGGTGTTTGGAAACATTTTCACAGCGTTAAGCGTTGTCCCCACCTGCTACTATTTAAGCATATCTTTCAGGGATCCTTTCACCTTTTGCATTGTTCACAATACATCACTAACGTTCAGAGTTCAAAGTAAATTTATTATCAAAGTACATATATGTCACCATATACAATTCATTTTCTTACGGGCATACTCAGTAAATCTATGGAATAGTAACTATAACAGAAACTTACTGTGGTTACTGCAGCTACAAGCTTACTAAAATTAAAATAGTTTAATTCGTTTCCAAAAAGTCAAAGGGGGTGGCTCCTTTGTGAACAAATTGCTAAGTGACGATAAAAGGGCAGATTCTGAAAATAACCAACACAAATGCAGGAAGCCCTCCACAGGTCAGGCAGAGAGAGTATATGCAGAGAGAGAAGCTGAGTCTGTACTTTATTTCTGAGACTTCTCATCACAACTATTAAAGACCGAAAATGTTAATTTTAATTTGTTGTGGGGTGGTGGGGGTGGGGGGTGGGGGGAGAGTCAGCTTCATTCAACTTTTTATTCTTCATGGTTTCCTCCACTTTCAACAAGATTCCACCATTAGACATGTTGTGCATGAAAATCCCAGGGGGTCAGCAGTTTCTGAGATACTCAAACCACCCCATCTAGCACCAACAACTGAAGTCACTTAGATCACATTTCTTCCCCATTCTGATGTTTGTCTGAACAATAACTGAACATCTTGGCTATCCATTGAGTTGCTGCCACATGATTGGCTGATTAGATGTTTGCATTAACAAGCAGGTATCAAGATGTAGCTGATAAAGTGGCCACTGAGTACACGCTAGGGTAGCCCATGGCTGTCACTATGAATCCTGTGGCATCGCAGCATGCCCACAACTTACTAACATTCACTGACCTGTATGGCTTTGGAGTGTGGGATGAAACTGGAGCACCCAGAGGAAACCCAGAGGAGGATGTACAGTCTCCATGGGAATTGAACTGACACTATAAAGTATCTCGCTAGCTGGAATGCTACCGCGCCACTCCATGTTGCCACAAGGCCCATGTCTTACCCCAGATAACCACTGCAATGCATCTACAGCACAAAGTCAACACTCAACTGCATTTACATAGCTTCCTTACATTGAAAAAAATGTTCAAATGTGGTTAATAAGATGAGATGAGACATGCCAAGCATCTGCCAAGGACGATCAGCAGAAGCTCAGTTCAGATGAAAGGTCCTGGGCCTATTTCCCTCTCCACAGATGCTGCCTGTCCCATTGAGTTTTGTATTGCAGATTTCCAGCATCTTCAGAATTTCGGTTTTCATGAGCAAAAGCTTGGTAAGCGAGGTAGACCTTAATGATGAGAGAGGGAGGAATGGTAACCAAGGAAGCATTAAGCCTCAGCAATGGAAGATATTGCTGCCAGTGGTGGTGTGAAGGAATCCATAAATTCTCAAGGTGTCTCTTTGTAGAGATGGTCTTCATGTCTTTTGCTGGTGAATGGGAAATAACCCTGATACTTCATTTTATAAACATACTCCTTTATAGGGATTTTCCTGTAGACGCTTTCATAGTCAAAGTAAATTTATTATCAATGTATATGTCACCATATATAACCCTGAGATGCATTTTCTTGCAGGCATTCAGTGCAGAACAAAGAAATACAAGACTGACAAGCAACCAAAGTCCTCAGTGATTGATGTATTATTGTGACAGCACTTCTTGTAGATGTGCTCAATAGAGGGGATGGCTTTTCCTGTGATGACCTGGGCATTGTGTATGCTTTTCTGTTCCTGAGCAATGGCACTTCCATATGGGCTATGATAAAACCGCCACATGCTGTGTCCGGCTCCCTCTTGATGCTGTATAGATGTCAAATGGACTGCCAGACGTAGGAGGGCAATGTGTTGCTGTTCCACAGCCTCCTGCTCGCTCTAGTTCTGTTCTTCCAGATGCTAGATAATTAATAAAACACAAAATTCAAATGTAGCCAGCTGAATATTAAGCATCATTGCAATAAAATCAGCCCAGCTTAAGCAGAATTAGTTCCATCATCCCTCAGGGTCCTCCAATTTTCTGCCAAACATTCAATATATTTCAGAGAATAATGAGTCTAATTTTCCAGATGCAAATTAACTCTGTAAAGGAGTTCTGAGAAAAATGGCAGTTTAAAAAGTACCAATTAGTCAATCCTCCTCGATGGTCGGGAAGCAACAGTGCTAAATGTAAGCGTTGAAAAATCTGTGGCAAAAACAAGCTGCAGGGGAACTCAGTGGGTCTGGAGGGGAACTCAGTGGGCCTGGAGGGGAATTCAGTGGGTCTGGAGGGGAATTCAGTGGGTCTGGAGGGGAAATCAGTGGGCCTGGAGGGGAATTCAGTGGCTCTGGAGGGGAACTCAGTGGGTCTGCAGGGAATTCAGTGGGTCTGGAGGGGAAATCAGTGGGTCTGGAGGGGAAATCAGTGGGTCTGGAGGGAATTCAGTGGGTCTGGAGGGAAATTCAGTGGGTCTGCAGGGAATTCAGTGGGTCTGGAGGGGAAATCAGTGGGTCTGGAGGGGAACTCAGTGGGTCTGGAGGGGAATTCAGTGGGTCTGGAGGGAATTCAGTGGGTCTGGAGGGGAACTCAGTGGGTCTGGAGGGGAATTCAGTGGGTTCGGAGGGAATTCAGTGGGTCTGGAGGGGAAATCAGTGGGTCTGGAGGGGAACTCAGTGGGTCTGGAGGGGAACTCAGTGGGTCTGGAGGGGAAATCAGTGTAGGCAGAGGGGCATTTGGGTCCTGATCTGCTGAGACTTCCAGCAGTTAGTTTCTTACTCCGAATTACAGTCTCTAGTGTCTTCATTAAATAAACGGTGTCTGCCTCAATGATCTGCTGGGGTTCATTTTATCGCCATCTTTACATTCTTTCCCAATTCTCTACATTGAAAATCTGAACTAATCTTAATTTTTTAAACATTCACTTGCTTTCAGAGGGACAGGTTATGTGCTGGAGGAACTCACTACTTTGAGCAACGTCTGTGTGGAAATTGATTGTTGATATTTTGGGTCAAAACGCTGCATCAGGACATCAAGGAATTTTTTGGAACTGCTGAGTTCCTTATAAACTTTATAATTTTATTTTTATGTAGGGACACAACACTATTACAAGCCTTTCCAACTTTGACAAACTTACATAGATGCACAGTGGAGAGTATTCTGACTGGTTGCATCACAGCCTGGTATAGAAACACCAAGGCCCACGAACAGAAGAGCCTGCCGAAGTAGTGGATACAGCCCAGTCCATCACAGGCAAAGCTCTCCCCACCATTGAATGGACCTACAAGGACCATCGCCTCAAGAAAGCTGCATCCATCATCAAGAACCACACCGTCCAGGTCATACCCTCTCCTGACTGCTGCCATTGGGAAAGAAGGACAGGAGGCTTACATCCCACACCATCAGGTTCAGGAATAGTTATCACCCAATAGCCACCAGGCTCCTGAACCAACATGGATAACTTCACACACCTCAGCACTAAACTAATTTCACAACCTATGGATTCATTTTCAAGGACTCTACAAGACATATTCTGAATTAATTAATTAATCTTTCCACCTATCTATTTATTTATCTATTTGTCTGTGTTTATTTATTTATTTATTTATTACCTATCTATTTTTTATTTGTGTTATTTTTAATTTACACAGTTTTTCCTCTTTTGCACTTCGGTTGTTTATCCGTCCTTGTGTGTCTGTAGTTTTTCTTTGTATCTACAGTGATCCTTTGCATCTACTGTGAATGCCTGCAAAAAATGAATCTTAGGGTAGTACATGATGACACGTACACTCAGTGGCCACTTTACTCGGTACCTTCTGTGCCTAATAACGTGGCCGCTGAATGAGTTTGTGGTCTTCTGCTGCCGTAGCCCATTCACTTCAAGGTTCAACACCAAATGCATTCAGAGATGTTCTTTTGTACACCACTGCTGTAACGTGTGGTTATTTGAATTACTGTCACTTTCCTGTCAGTGTAAACCAGTCTGGTCATTCTCCTCTGACCTCTCTCATTAACAAAGCATTTTTGCCCACAGAACTCCGCTCACTGGATATGTTTTTTTTTTGTTTGTTTCTTGCACCATTCGCTGTAAACACTAGAGACAGTTTTGCGTGAAAATCCCAGGCAATTAGCAGCTTCTAAGATACTCAAACCACCCGGTCTGACACCAACGATCATTCCATAGTCAAAGTCACTTAGACCACATTTCTTCCCCAGTCTGATATTTGATCTAAAAAACAACTGAACCTCTTGACCATGTCTGCATGCTTTTGTGCATTGAGTTGCTGCCACGTGATTGGCTGATTAGATATTTGCATCAATAAGCAGGTGTACAAGTGTACCTGATAAAGTGGCTACTGAGTGTACATGTTTTGATAATAAATTTACTTTGAACTTTGAACACTGCCTAGACTCATGCCTTTACCCTGTACTCTGCCTTTAAGTTGACCTTCTAAAGTGTATCATTTCACAGTTCTCTGGTTTGAGTCCACCTGCCACTTCTCAAACCAGCTCTGCATCCTATCAATGTCCTGCGGTAATCTACAAATCTCAGCATTATCTACAACAGCACCAGCCATTGTGTCACCTACAAATTACTACATACCCTTCCACTTCCATATTCAAATCAATTATAAAAATCACCAAGAACAGTGGTCCCAGAACATCACTGGTCACAGTCCTCCAGGCAGAATATGTTCCAACTAATACCACACTCTGTAGGCAAGCCAGTTCTGAATCCACACAGTTAAATTGCCCTGGATCCCATGCCTCCTGACATTCTGAATGAGCCTACCATGGGGAACCTTGTCAAATGCTTTACTAAAATTGCTGACTGTTTCCAACATTTACTGGTTTTATTCAGGTTTCAAGCATGTTGATTTTCACCTCCTTGTTGCATTTACGGTATTTGTGTTTCCAGATGGATAACATGATGGATAACTGGCTCAAATCTTTGCAATTGCATACTTTATTGTCTGCTATCATTGCCCTCAGAGCACATTTTAGGTTTTATCAGAATTGGAATCTATAAAAGTAACTTGTTTTGCACAATCTTTTATACATGTAGACTCATGATTATGAAGACACGTAGTCCTCTTTTATTGTCATTTAGTAATGCATGCATTAAGAAATTATACATTATTTCCTCCGGTGTGATATCACAAAACACAGGACAAACCAAGACTGGAAAAAGCTGACAAAACCACATAATTATAAAATATAGTTACAACAGTGCAACAATACCCTAACTTGCTGAAGAAGTCCATGAGCACAGTAAAGTTCAAAGTCTCTCAAATGTCCCACATCTTACACAGATGGGAGAAGGAAGAAAAACTCTCCCTGCCACGCCGACCACAATCCGACTGAGTTATCCAAAAACTTCGAGCTCTGATCAGCTGTCCGACACCAACTACTGAGCGCCATCTCTGTCCAAATGATTTGACCTCCTTCTCGGTCGCCAAAGGCAGGCAAGGCCGGGGATTTTGAGGCCTACCCTCCGAAAGATTCACGACCACACAGTAACAACAGCAGCGAACGGGCATTTCAGAAATTTCTCCAGATGTTCCTCTGTGCTTTCACATCCATTCCCCATCAAATCAGAATTGTCCACGGCCCTTATTTAACAGATACGATATTATTTTTCACCGGAGGGCCGCGCACACGCAGGTGCGTCGCCATCTTCTTCTCCCGCCTTGACCCCACTCATTTGTCTGAGATGATTTTCTGTGTAAGCAATAAAGGGAGACAAAGCTGGATCATAGAACATAGAAATCTACAGCACATTACAGACCCTTCAGCCTCCAGTGTTGTGCTGACCATGTAACCTACTGTAGAAATTTCCTTGAATTTCTCGACTGCATAGCCCTCTATTTTTATAAGCTCCATTTACCCATCTAAGATTCTCTTAAAAGACCCTTTTGTATCTGCCTCCACCACCATTGCTGGCAGTGCATTCCATGTACCCACCACTCACTGTGTGAAAAATATAGAAATACAGATTACAGAAATACTGGTCATGACAGAATCTGAGCACTACATGTGGCTCAGGTCACAACGCTACAGGAAGGATTTAATAACATAAGAGGGGGTGCAAAGGAGATTCATGAGGATATTAGCAGGGCTGGAGAGTTATGGTTGTAGGGAGAGACCATGGTTTTGCTTCACAGGAGTGAATTTCAGTTGATGCATCTGTCCATAAGATTACCATGAAGAAGCTACTTCACTGGCAGAGGGGTTGATAATGAGCAGTTGATAAGTTAATCGATGTAAGGATTAGAGTAGAGTTGATGATTTCTTTTCACTCAGAAGGTGTAGGAGAGTGGTGGTCACTACCTACACAGCATTGGAAGTGGAAACACTGAATACATTTAAAAATTTCCTGGAACATAAGATATTCTGCAGATGCTAGAAATCCCGAGGAACACATGCAAAGTGCTAGAGGAACTCAGCAAGTCAGACAGCTATGGAATGGTAGAAACAATCAACATTTTGGGTTGAGACCCTTCATCAAGACTTGATGATTGCTCTTGGCCTGAAACACTGACTATTTAATCCCCTCCATGTAAGTTCGTCCATCGGCGACATCGATGAGGACCTCAACACCATTTGATGGTGTCGAGACTAGTGCGTGATTTGGATAAGTGAGGGAGAGTTGCGCAGTGTCAGCCTTACTCTCTCTTCCCAATTCCCATCTGGATCCAGTGGCAAGACAGAGTTGAGACGGCTGGAGATGGGACGAGGCGCAGTGGATGACCAGGACGTCTTCTGTGTCTTGTCCTGCTCTACACGTTCCACGACGCTTGCAGAGACCGCCTTCTTGACTGTTGGACCTTCCATGGGTCTCATCCGCTCAATCCGCTAGAGTCTGTCTTCACATGCTGGGATAGGCAACTCCCAATCTCACCGAGGGTTTGAGACCCATCGGCTACCCTCACCTGGTTTAGCCGGCTTGTCGAAGCCGTTGCCCGGGGTGTGGCCACTGTCGCATGCAAACAGCTACAGGGAGCCACAGGTGAGAGCTGAGTGTCAGGTGGGGACCAAAGGTGGACTAACCGCCTTGAAAAGGACGCGACATGTTCCCCCACCAGAGGTGCTACCCCTCCCTGACACCCCATAAACCTCCCCATGTAAGTTACCTTATGAGTGTTTGAAGAGATGTGAGCTGCAAGGACAGAGATTGAGAGCTGATACATGTGACAAACTTAAAGTAGCCTGAACTCACTGAAGTAGTTCTATCTTTGGTGAAGATGGACCACAGTACAGTGAATAGCTCCTTCTGCTGTGCAAATTTCAATGAGTCTATGGTAAGATTTAATTCTTTGACATGGCTCACTGGTGCAGTTTCAGTGACCCGGGTTCAATCCTGAACTCTGGTGCTGACTGTGTGGAGTGCTCATGTTCTCCATAAGAGTGGATGAGCTCCCCCAGTCCCCCAGTTTCCTCCCACATCCAAAAATGTCTACCTGGGAAGATCAATTTCCCTTCGTGTAGGGAATGGTGGAGTCTGGGGGAGCTGAAATGAATAAGGGACAATTATTGTAACTGAGTGTGGATTTGGTAGGCTGGAGCTTTTTTAAGTGATGCATGTTTCTGTGACTCTAGTTTTAATGGAATACCTTGCAGAGCAGTGGAGTCTTCTGTTGATGTGAGCTTGTGGACTACATTATCCTTATCGTGAAGAGTCCAGTTAATGAGCCTCACTTTATAAAAGTTTAATTATGAGCACAGGTGGAGTTGATGTCAAAGCCTGCCTCTTTTAGGGCAGTGTTTTTGATTCAGAGCATCATGAGTCAAAGAAAACATAAAAGATTTGCTGAGATCCTTTAAAATTGGAAAAATTAACATTGCATCTGTTTCACTATATAAGAGACTAGCGTATTAATAATGTTACAGTATGTACTAACAGATTTTATTTGATTTATTTTATTTTGAGATACTACATGGTAACAGGCAGAGAGAAGGCAGGAAAATCGGGTAGAGACAGAAAATAAATCAGCCAGGATAGAATGGTGGAGCAGACTCAATGGGATGAATAGCCTAATTCTGCTCCTGTGTCCTATAGTCTCATAGTCTCAGAAAACACCAAGCTGCAAGTAATTAATTGCCGTACAGGGAGTGAGAGCTTTGCTTTACAGGTGAATGGTGGAATCCAGGCAGAGCTCTAGTCAACCTGAGATTATCGTCAAATGTATGGATTGTTACAGGTACAATAATAAAAAACCTGCTTGCAGCATAGGCACGTAGAGTCAGGATACAGCACAAAAGACAAATTATACAAGATTGGAGAAAAAAGATTGTGCAAAACGAACAATATTGCAAAATCACAATTATAAAAGAGTCCACGGTGGTTCAAGATGTGGCTCGTCTTTTCCTGAACCTGATGATTGTGAGGAAGTAGCTGTTCTTGAACCTAGTAGTATGGTTGATGTTAGTGTAGGATTGATGAGCCAACTTGGTCTCCACAGACCCCTTGGTTAATGGTAGGAGTCTATGGCATAAAAAAGTTGGGAACCCCTGATAATGGTTCCTGTGGACTCTGTTGTAACTAGAATCTAGAACATAGCGCAGTGCAGCACAGAAAGACCTTCTTGTCCATGATTTTGTGTTGAGCTAATTACACTAGAGATTAAATGTCTAACTCAGCTATTCTCTTTAGCCTACGGAATATTCATATCCCTCCAGTCTCTGCACCCAGGAAGTTGAAGCTGCTCACGCTTTCCAACACTGTCAATGAGGACTGGGGCACTGTCCACTGACTTCCCTTTCCTGAAGCCCATCATCAATCCCTTGGTCTTGATGACGTTGAGTGTGAGATTGTTACTGTGGTACCACTCAACCAGCAGATCTATCACGTTCCTGTGCACCTTCTTGTTTCCAGCTGACATTGGTTATTGGTTTATTATTGTACTGTTCTTGTTTGTGTGCCATTCAGATAGATCAGGTTTAGTATTTGTGCCTGCTGAACTTCCTTGGAGTCACTTCTTCAATAAATCATGTGCCACAGCAGTGTAGTGGTCACTGCAATGCTATTACAGCTTGGAGTGTTCTGGAGTTCAGAGTTCAATTCCCACGTTGCTACGTTCTCCCCATAAACCGTGTGGGTTTCCTCCAGGTGTTCATCTTCCTCCTACAGTCCAAAGATGAACCAGTTAGTAGGTTAATTAATTATTGTAAATTGTCCTGTGCTGGTGTTAAATGGCTGAACTGCTGGGCAGTGCGGCTCGTTGTGTCAAAAAGGCCTGTTTCACACTGTATCGGTAAATAAAAATAAAAATAATCATGTTCAGTTGGACTTTGCATTTTTTTCCATACAAGTTGAGTGCTAAGTGTGTAGTTATCAAAGTGCCATGGTTAATTACAAGGCTGCATTTCTGCATATCTGACGATTGTACCAAACACTAAAACACCACTGTTTCAAAAAACAAGAGATTCTGTAGATAACAACAGGAATTCTGCAGATGCTGGAAATTCAAGCAACACACATCAAAGTTGCTGGTGAACGCAGCAGGCCAGGCAGCATCTCTAGGAAGAGGTACAGTCGACGTTTCAGGCCGAGACCCTTCGTCAGGACTAACTGAAGGAAGAGTGAGTAAGGGATTTGAAAGTGGGAGGGGGAGGGGGAGATCCAAAATGATAGGAGAAGACAGGAGGGGGAGGGATGGAGCCAAGAGCTGGACAGGTGATTGGCAAAGGGGATATGAGAGGATCATGGGACAGGAGGTCCGGGGAGAAAGACGGGGGGGGGGGGAACCCAGAGGATGGGCAAGAGGTATAGTCAGAGGGACAGAGGGAGAAAAAGGAGAGTGAGAGAAAGAATATGTGTATAAAAATAAATAACAGATGGGGTACGAGGGGGAGGTGGGGCATTAGCGGAAGTTAGAGAAGTCAATGTTCATGCCATCAGGTTGGAGGCTACCCAGATGGAATGTAAGGTGTTGTTCCTCCAACCTGAGTATGGCTTCATCTTTACAGTAGAGGAGGCCGTGGATTCTGTAGATGTTGGAAATCCAGAGGAACACATACAAAATGCTATAGGAACTCAGCAGGTCTGGCAGCATCTATGGAGGGGAATAAGCAGCCAATGGTTCATGCCGTGACCCTTCAGCAGGATTGGAAAGGAATAGGAGAAGAAGCCAGAATAAAAATCATGGGGGGAGGGGAAGGAGTTGGCTGGTGATACGTGAAACCAGGTAAGGAGGAAATTAGGTGGGTGGGGAGGGGGAGTGAAGTAAGACGCTGGAGATGGAAGAGATAAAGGGCTGAAGAAGAAGGAATCTGACTGGAGAGAAGAGTGGCCCATGGGAGAAAGGGAGGAAGGAGGGGTACCAGCAGGAGGTGATGAGCAGGAGAGGAGAAGTGAAAGGGTAACAGGGGAACCAGACTGGGGAATGGAAAAAGAGGTGGTGGAGTGGGGGTGGAAGAAATTACAGGAAGTTAGAGGAATCAATATTGTGATCAGATGAAATATGAGATGTTGTTCCTCCAATCTGAGATTAGAGCAAATATGCTTGACTCCTGTTTCAAATGATTTTAGCCTCATCGTGAAGTTTGTGTTCTTCAGAGTCATTGTCATTTCCTTTCGACTTCCTGAGATTCATTGTATTGGCTATTCACTCAGTGGCCACTTTATTAGGTACACATGCTCGATTACGCAAATATCTAATCAGGCAATCCTGTGGCATAAAAGGTGAGACATGGTCAAGAGGTTCATTTGTTGTTCAGCCCAAACATCAGAATGGGGAAGAAATGTGAGCTAAGTGACTTTGACCGTGGAATGATTGTTGGTGCCAGATGGGGTGGTTTGAGTATCTCAGAAACTGTTGATCTCCTCAGATTTTCACTTACAACAGAGAATATGTGAATAACAAAAAAAAACATCCAGTGAGTCACAGTTCTGTGGGCAAAAATGCCTTGTTAATGAGAGAGGTCAAAGAGGAAAGGCAAGACTGGTTGAAGCTGACAGGAAGGTAACAATAAGTCAAATAACCACCCATTACAAGAGTGGTGTGCAGAATAGCATCTCTGAATGCACATGAATCTTGAAGTGAATGGGCTACAGCAGCAGACGCACCAGGTTCCAGGTGTACGTAATAAAGTGGCCAGTGAGTTCATCTTCGACGTCACTGCTGGTGTAAGAAACAGCAGCTGTCCTTTTCTTTTCACATTCTCTCCCAAGCTCAGGTGTTGCACTGCGTTTGAGAAGTGAACATCTTTTACCAGGTGGACAAGTTCTGCTCTGGTTGATGTTTGATGTTGAGCATTGATACCTTCAAATCCTCCTTCATCAGAAAGACCAGCAGCAAATGTCACACTGGCAACAGTTTCTTCCATAATCCTCCTGACGTTTTAACTCTGACTGAGTCCTGTGCACTGACAACATTATAAATTGTGCTTTTAGTGTTATAAAGTGATAAGAAATCTGGAACTATGTCAACATGATTTAATAGCTCCTTTATATTTTGATATATAAAAATAGAAACAGGAATAGGTCATTAAGATTGCTAGCCTGTTCTACCATTCATTACAATCAATGGTTGTTTTTTCACTCAACTCTACTTTCTAGCACTGGTCCCATGTTCCTTAAATCGCAGAAATGTATTGATCTTTGTGATGGATGACCACAATAACTGGGCTTCCACAACCGTCTGGGCCAGAGAATTCAACATTTCCTCTACCTACTGACTGAACAATTTCTCTTCCTCTCAGTCCCAATTGGCCTAGACCTTGTTCTAAAAGTCTGCCCCTTCCTTTTCCAGGAGAAACATTGAACCTGTCAATCCCCTTCAAAAGCTTTGTACTTTTCAAAGATGTCTCTTGGCATTCTTGCAAATTCATAAGAATATACTCCCGATCTCTTCTCACTTGGGAGAGCCGTTAACCCCACTATCAATGTGGTAATCCTTTTCTGTACTCCTCCGATGTCTTAGAGATGCTGACAGTTCTTTTCTTCCCACAGATGCTGCCCGACCATCTGAGTTACTCCAGCAGAGTGCATGTTGCTGGTACCTTGCTCCAATTGCTATGAGACTCTCTTGCTTCTAGATTTAAATCTGCTTATTACAACAAAAGCTAACATACCATTTGCCTGCCATTGTGATTATTTGCTACACCCCCTTGTTGGTCTTGATTAACTGTCCTGGCACACCCAAGTCCCTTCAAACATCAATGCTACACAACGTCTAACAACGCAGACACGAGGAGATCGGCAGACGTTGGAAATTCAAGCAATGCCCCTCCTCCCCCTCACACCCCATCCCTTATTTATTTATTTAATGTAATTTTTATTTTTCCCTCTTTTTTTTCCTCTCTCTCTTTTTTCTCCCTCTGTCCCTCTCACTATAACTCCTTGCCTGTTCTCCACCCTCCATGCTCCCTTCCTCCCCCCCCCACCCTTCTCCCTGTCCCATGATCTCCCTTCTCCAGTCTTTTATCCCTTTTGCCAATCAACTTTACAGCTCTTAGATCCACTCCTCCCCTCCTGTCTTCTCCTATCATTTCGGATCTCCCCCTCCCCCTCCTACTTTCAAATATCTTACTATCTCTTCTTTCAGTTAGTCCTGACGAAGGGTCCCGGCCCGAAATGTCGACCGTACCCCTTCCTATAGATGCTGCCTGGCCTGCTGCGTTCATCAGCATTTTTAGTGTGTGTTGCAATGTTTAACAATTAGCTTGCTTTTCTATTACATGGACCAAAGTTGATGGCCTCACATTTTTCTGCATTGTCCTCCATAAGACCATAACACCATACAACACAAGTGCAGAAATGGGCCATTCGGCCCATTGAGTCTGGTCTGCCATTCCAACATGGGTGACTTAATATCTTTTTTAACCCCATTCTCCTGACCTCTTTCCATAACCTTTGATGCCCTGACTAATCAAGAACTATAAACCTCTGCTTTAAATACACCCAATAACTTGGCCTCAACAGCCGTCTATAGCAATGAATTCCACAGATTCACCACCATATGGCTAAAGAAATTCCTCTTTATTTCTGTTCTAGATAGACTGTTACAAGGATTACCCCTCCATAATAATGATCTGTTAGGCACAGAAAGGACCTCTCTGTGGTACAGACAAGTACCTTTACTGGCTTAGTTAGCAACCACAAGGATTTACACAATGAAATACCTGTGCGGACACCGACTATGTGCTCTGACCATTCATGACCAGTCAAAGAAGACAAAATGTAATACCCCAGGAAAACGAGTCTACCTTGGCTAGATATTTTTCTTGATCCTGATGGAGTATGCGCATAGCTGATGTGGAGTTGGGCTCCACAGAATTGTCACTATTTGTGCTTCTTCTTTTTCTTCTTCTTCTTGTAAAGTTTAATGGCCATTTGCAGACCAACATATGGTGCAATACCACCACTTACAGAGTTAGAATGTGGAGCAAAGAGACGGGAAGTAAACCCATTAAATTTCACTCTTCAATAAAAAAAGCTCAAATCAATAAGTCTAGTGCTTTTCAGAAAGTCAAATGGGCTCTTATATACATTCTAATGGGAGTGATATTCTAACAAACTTTTCATGTTAAGCTCTGCCTGTCCCAATGATCTCAATTTTGCAATTAGATCTTTCATTTGCACCTCATAGGAACTGCGTTCAAACAATATGTGCTGCGTCATTTCTTGACATGCACTCCCCACTGATGACCTTGCCATGCATATTAATTTTGAACAGAAAATTATTCAATCGAATATCTTTAATCCATAAATATGCAAGTATGACTTCTCTTTTTAAATCATCTCCCAGTTGAGTTCCCACCACCCTCTGAGTTTTATAGAAATGTTGTCCTTATCCCAACTTTGTTGCAACTGTGATTGATCTGTTCCTTCGTTATGTGCCGTGTCATACGACATGGAACATCATGGTCTTTCCATGACCATGATTGTTCTTGGCAAATTTTTCTACAGAAGTGGTTTGCCATTGCCTTCTTCTGGGCAGTGACTTTACAAGATGAGCAACCCCAGCAATTATCAATACTCTTCAGAGATAGTCTGAATGCCACCAGTGGTTGCATAACCTGGACTTGTGATATGCACCAGCTGTTCCCCTGGCTTCATGTGACCCTGACTCAGGGGGAGTGTGCTAAGCAGGTGCTACACCTTGCCCAAGGATAATGCGCAGGCGAGGGGAGCAAAGGAGCTCCTTACTCCTCCTTTGGTGGAGATGTATCTCCACCCTGCCACCCAAGTGATTGAATAGACTTTTAAATTATGGCTTTCATCTCCCCTTAAGCAAAGGCATCACTACTTTCATCTTTATCTTTAATTTTAAGTGATTGCTTGGCAAGAATGTTGACCACCTTGTTTCCCTCAACCCCAACAGGAGCAGGGACCTGTGAGAATTTGATGCACAAGGCTAGACCCTGCAGCTTCAATAGACATTGTCGAGTCTCAAGAAGACTGTCTGTCTTACAATTTGAAATACCTGTTTTAGTAGATGTCAAAAACAAAATTGAATCATAACAGAAAAGTGCATAATCAGGGTGTACTTCTTTGCCCCATTCCAAGAATAAAATGATAACAACCATCCCAAATGTGACTACTGATACCTTGTCTGATAATTTTTCCTTAGTAGTCACCTGAAACTTTGGAACATAAACAGAAATCCCTGAATGCCTTGTCGCTTGATTTTTTTTGTACCACCTGTGTAGATATTTAAGAAACCATAATATCTGCGTAGCAAATATTGCTGAACTTCTTGTGCCAATGATATATAATCATTCTTCATTTTGAGCTTTCCTTGAAGGTTTTAATCAACCACAGGCAAAGGGAGAAACCATGGAGGAGTGACAGAAAGTGGCACTCTGCGACCATAATCCACGTTAAACAACCTGAGATTTAGTGTCCATTCATTCCACATCCACCCATAACTGAAGACCTTATGAATGCAGCACTCTCAACACTCTACTAATGTTGCCAATATTGGATAACCAACTTTATGTCATCTTACGTTAACCCAATAAACCATTGCTAACTGTAACCTGCATACCTGTAAAGGTGCTTTACCCTTTTCTACTAGTAATGTGGAAATTGGGGATGATTTAATGGCACCATAACATAATCTCATTGTGTGAGATTGAATTATCTAGGAGCTTTATAACCATTGGTGAGGCTGATCCATAAGCAACACATCCATACTCAAAGACGGATCTGATTAATGCAATATACATTTGCTTAAGTGACCTCCTAATCAGTCCCAGCTAAGCACCTGAGCCACATTACACTTTTTACACTTCTTTATAATTTTCTTGACATGCACCTTTCATGTTAGCCTTGTGTCCATCCACATACCTAGAAACTTTACCAGTGACCCACATTTAAGAGATTCACCATTTAAATTGAGATCACTTGTGGGTGTAATTTTCATGAGCCCCGTGGATTGCCATAGAGCATTGAGCTTCTAGGGTTTTTGAGCGTGTATATTTGTTAATCAATGCCTTAACTAGAGTTGTTAAGCACTTGTGTTTTTGGCTTAATCTTGTCAATCTTATTGTGGCTGGCATGGGTTTCCTGCGGTCCATGAGTATTTATAGAGGACTCTCATTCAGCGCCTTAGTGGAGTCATTGTGTCGGAGAGGATGAATTACCTTGTGTTGTTGTTGAGTTGCTCCTCTGATTCTAATGTTTATCCTCGTTTCCGTCTTTTCCTGGGGATTCTGCCATTCCTCTGCACCAGGGCCCAGTTTCTTCTTGAGTGCATCATGACAGAATGGCCCCACCAATATGGCCCAGAGGGGTTCTGAGCTTCTCCAGTCTAAGTTCAAGACTTTTTCCTGAGGTCGTCTGGGTCAATAGAGTTTGTCAGGTCTCCCATATTATGCTTTTTTTCCCCCGAGTTTTCAAATCAAATGAAATGTTTCTGAGCTATATGATCTTGCTATGTTTCCAAGTGAAATCCAATGTTTAGTATAAGAACATAAGAAATAAGAACAGGAGTAAGCCATCTGGCCCGTTGAGTCTGCTCCAACATTCAATAAGATCATGGCTGATCTGGCCATGGGCTTGTCTTCACCTACCTACCTTTTTCCCCATAACCCTTAATTCCCAACTATGCAAAAATCGACCCAACCTTGTCTTAAATATATTTACTGAGATAGTCTCCACTGCCTTATTGGGCAGAGAATTCCACAGTTCCACTACTCTTTGGGAAAGGCAGTTCCTCCTCATCTCTGTCCTAAATCTACTCCCCCAAACGTTATGGCTATGTCCCTTAGTTCAAGTCTCACCTGCCAGTGGAAACAACTTTCTCGCCTCTACCTCATCATTTTACGTGTTTCTATAAGATCTCCTCTCATTCTTCTGAATTCCAGCGAGTACAGTCCCAGGAGACTTAATCTCTCCTCATAGTCTAACCCCTCATCCCTGGAATCAACCTGGTGAACCTCCTCTGCACCGCCTCCAAAGCCAGTGTATCCATCCTCAAGTAAGAAGACCAGAACTGCATGCAGTACTCCAGGTGCGGCCTCACCAGTACCCTGTACAGTTGCAGCATAACCTCCCTACTCTTAAATTCAGTCCCGCCAGCAATGAAGGCCAACATTCCATTTGCCTTCTTGATAGCCTGCTGCACCTGCAAACCAACCTTTTGTGATTCAGGCACAAGCACATCCAAGTCCCTCTGCACAGAAGTATACTGCAATTTTTCTACTGTTTAAATAATAATCTGCTCTTACATTTTTCATTTCAAAGTGGATGACCTCACATTTACCAACATTGTACTCCATCTGCCAGACTCTTGCCCACTCATATCTCTGCAGAGACTCTGTATCCTCTGTATGATCTTGCAATGTTTCCAGGTTTATGCTACGTTTCCTAGATGTGGGGCTGAGATTGCAAAGTGAGCTGGAAAAAGCATGCAGTAAAGGTAATGACAGAATTGTAATGGGGGACTTCAAAATGCAAGGGGATGGGAAAATTAGGTTGGTGTCGGATTGCAAGAGGGAATTTGTTGAATGCCTATGAGATGCCTTTTTAGAGCAGCTTGTGCCTGAGCCTACTCAGGGAAAGGCTATCTTGGATTGGGTGTTGTGTAATCACCCAGATCTTATTTGGGATAAGATGTAAAGGAATTCTTAGGAGGCAGTGATCATAATATGATTGAATTCATACTACAATTTGAGAGGGAGAAGCATAACTCACATCTGTATCATAATGGAATAAAGGGAATTATAGACATGAGAGAGGAGCTTCCCCAGGTGGATTGGAGGGGGACACTGGCAAGGAAGACAAGAGAGCAGAAATGGCTGAAGTTTCTGGGAATAGTTCACAAGGCTAAGGATAGAAATATCCCACAGAGGAATAAGCTCTCAGATAGCAGGGGTAGGTAACGTGGCTGACAAAGGAAGTTAAGTACTGCACAAAAGACAAGGAAAGGGCATATAAGATGGCAAAGGTGAGTGGGAAGTTGGATGATTCAGAAGCTTTTAAAATCCGACAAAAGGCAACTAAAAAAGCTATAAGAAGGGAGAAGATGAAATACGAGGGCAGACTAGCCGATAATATAAACCAAAAGTTTTTTTCAGTTATATAAAATGTAAAAGGGAGGTGAGAGTTGATATTGGACCACTGGAAAATGGTGCTGGTGAGGTAGTAATGGGGGCAAAGCAATAGCAGATGAACTTAATGGGTACTTTCCATCAGTCTTCACTGTGGAAGACACCAGCAGTGTGCCAGAGGTCTGTGAGTGTCAGGGAGCAGGAATGAGTGCCATTGCTATGACAAGGGAAAAAGTGCCAGGCAAACTGAAAGGTCTTAAGGTGGATAAGTCACCTGGACAAGATGGACGACATCCCAGAGTCCAGAGAGAGGTTGCTGAAGAGATAAGGGATGCATTGATCATGATCTTTCAAGAATCACTTGATTCTGGCATGGTCCCCAAGGACTGGAAGATTTCAAATGCCAATCCACTCTTTAAGAAGGAAGGAAGAGAAAAGAAAGGAAATTATAGGCCAGTTAGCCTAACCTCAGAGGTTAGGAAAATGTTGGAGTCTATTATTAACGATGAGGTTTTGAAATACTTGGAGACTAATGACAAAATAAGTCAAAGTCAGCATGGTTTCTGTAAAGGGAAATCTTTCCTGACAAATCTGTTATAGTTCTTTGAGGAAGTAACAAGCAGGGTGGACAAGGAGAGACATAGATGACATTTACTTGGATTTTCAGAAGGTGTTTGATAAGGTGCCACACATGAGGCTGCTTAACAAGATAAAATCTTGTGGCATTATAGGAAAGAAACTGGTGTAGCGGTGTGCTACACACAGCGCTAGAATAACCACACGGAGTCGGTGAGTTAGAGTTGCGATGAAAGAGATTTATTCAGACTTCGCGACCTGCTTTAAAGCCTTCCCGTCCCTGCCTTCCCGGGGCGGGACTGCTGTGGGGAACGCATATTCCCAGACCCTTTCTGCGCGGGACTTTCCCCCTGCTGGTGAAGATGGCCTGGCGCCCTTTTTGGGGCCGGCCCTCTGCCTGCGCGCGCTGTTGTGGGCCGGTTCGTGTGTGCCAGAAAGTGGGTTGCCAAACCCCCCCGCAGAACCGGTGATACCTCCCCGAATGTCCACAGTCTGGATCGGCCTCTGTTTGGGAGGTCTGCCCCTGCGCCGCGGTGCCTGAGCCTGGACCGGCTGCGCCAAGTCCACATGGGCCAGTTTGAGTCGGTCCACCGTGAAAACCTCCTCTCTCCCCACAATGTCCAGCACGAATGTGGACTTGTTGTTCCTGATCACCTTAAACGGCCCCTTGTAGGGCCGCTGTAGCGGTGCCCGGTGTCCGCCCCGTCGTACAAAAAGAAACTTACAGTTCTGCAGGTCTTTGGGTACGCAGGTCGGGCTCTGTCCGTGCTGTGAAGTGGGGATGGGGGCCAGGTTACCGAGCCTCTCACGTAGTCTGTCCAGGACTGCTGTGGGTTCTTCCTCTTGCCCCCTTGGGGCTGGTATGAACTCTCCTGGGACGAACAGGGGTGCGCCATACACCAACTCGGCCGACGAGGAGTGCAGATCCTCCTTGGGCGCCGTGCGGATTCCGAGCAGGACCCAGGGAAGCTCGTCCACCCAGTTAGGCCCCTCCAGGTGGGCCATGAGAGCCGATTTCAGGTGACGGTGGAAGCGCTCCACAGTCCGTTCGACTGTGGGTGGTAGGCAGTTGTGTGGTGTAGCTGTGATCCTAAAAGGTTGGCCATACCTGACCACAGGCTGGAGGTGAACTGGGCGCCCCTGTCGGAGGTAATGTGGGCTGGTACCCCGAAGCGTGCTACCCAGGTTGCGATCAGTGCTCGGGCGCAGGATTCGGAGGTGGTGTCGGTGAGCGGGACTGCCTCTGGCCATCTGGTGAACCGGTCTATGATAGTTAGGAGGTACCGCGCTCCTCGTGATACTGGCAGGGGCCCCACGATATCCACATGGATGTAGTCGAACCTCCGGTGGGTGGGTTCGAACTGCTGCGGCGGAGACTTGGTGTGCTGCTGCACCTTGACCGTTTGGCACTGCATGCACGTTTTGGCCCATTCACTGACCTGTTAACGCAACCCATGCCACACGAATCTGTTGGCGACCAGCCGGACGGTTGTCCTGATGGAGGGGTGCGCTAAGTTGTGAATGGACTCGAAAACCCGCCGGCGCCAGTCTGCTGGGACGACGGGGCGGGGTTGGCCGGTAGCTACGTCACATAGTAGGGTCCTCTCACCTGGGCCTACAGGGAGGTCTTGGAGCTGCAAGCCGGAGACTGCAGTCCTGTAACTGGGGATCTCAGTGTCTGCCTGCTGTGCCTCTGCCAGCGCTGCACAGTTCACCCCCTGGGACAGGGCCTGTATGGTAGGTCTGGAAAGTGCGTCCGCCACGACGTTGTCCTTTCCTGAGACATGCCGGATGTCCGCCGTGTACTCGGAGATGTAGGACAGATGTCGCTGCTGGTGGGACGACCAGGGATTGGACACCTTAGTGAACGCAAAGGTAAGCGGTTTGTGGTCTGTGAACGCGGTGAAGGGCCTACCTTCTAAGAAGTACCTGAAATGCCGGATTGCCAGGTATAGTGCCAATAGCTCCCGGTTGAAAGCACTGTATTTGAGTTTGGGTGGTCGTAGGTGTTTGCTGAAGAATGCCAGGGGTTGCCAGCGGCCCTCGATGAGTTGTTCCAGCACTCCACCGACTGCTGTGTTGGATGCGACCACCGTGAGGTCAGTAGGAACGTCCGTTCTGGGGTGCACTAGCATCGCGGCGTTTGCCAAGGCTTCTTTGGTTTTAACGAAAGCGGTTGCGGCCTCTTCGTCCCAGGTAATGTCCTTGCTGTTACCCGATATTAGAGTGAACAGGGGTCGCATGGTTCGGGCTGCTGAGGGGAGGAAACGGTGGTAGAAATTTACCATACCCTCGAATTCCTGCAGGCCTTTGATTGTGTTGGGTCGGGGGAAGTTGCGGACCGCGTCTACCTTGGTGGGCAGCGGGGTTGCCCAGTCTTTAGTAATCCTGTGGCCCAGGAAGTCGATGGTGTCGAGTCCGAACTGGTATTTGGCCGGGTTGATTGTAAGGCCGAATTCACTCAGGCGGGAGTAGAGCTGGCAGAGGTGGGACAAATGCTCCTGCCGACTACTGCTGGCTATGAGGATGTCGTCCAAATAGATGAATGCAAAGTCCAGGTCGCGTCCCACCGCGTCCATTAACCGCTGGAAAGTCTGTGCGGCATTCTTTAGACCAAACGGCATTTGGAGGAATTCGAAAAGTCCGAACGGGGTGATAAGTGCTGTTTTGCGGATGTCACCCTGATGTACAGGGATTTGATGGTATCCCCGGACGAGGTCTACCTTGGAAAAGATCCTTGCGCCGTGTAGGTTTGCTGCGAAGTCTTGAATGTGCAGCACAGGGTAGCGGTCTGGCGTTGTAGCCTCGTTCAGTCTGCGGTAGTCACCGCATAGTCTCCAGCCCCCCGTTGCCTTGGGCACTATGTGAAGGGGGGAGGCCCATGGGCTGTCGGACCGTCGTATGATCCCCAATTCCTCCATCTTCTTGAACTCCTCCTTCGCCAGTCGGAGCTTGTCCGGGGGAAGCCTTCGAGCACGGGTGTGGAGGGGTGGTCCCTGGGTCGGGATGTGGTGCTGTACTCCGTGTCTGGGCATGGCTGCCGTGAATTGCGGTGTCAGTACTGATGGGAAATCCGCCAGGACCCTGGTGAATTCGTCGTCGGACAGCGTGATGGAGTCCAGGTGTGGGGCTGGCAACTGTGCTTCACCCAGGGAGAAAGTTTGAAAAGTCTTGGCATGGACTAATCGCTTCCCTTGCAGGTCGACCAGCAGGCTGTGGGCTCACAGAAAATCCGCACCCAGGAGTGGTTGGGCCATGGCGGCCAGTGTGAAGTCCCACGTGAACCGGCTGGAGCTGAACTGTAGCCGCACCGTGCGGGTGCCGTAGGTTCGTATTGTGCTGCCATTAGCGGCCCTCAGGGTGGGTCCCGGTTCTCTGTTGCGGGTATCATAACTCATTGGAGGTAAGATGCTGATCTCCGCTCTGGTGTCCACCAAAAAGCGGCGTCCCGACTGCTTGTCCCAGACGTACAGGAGGCTGTCCTGATGGCCAGCCGCCGTCGCCATCAGCGGCGGCTGGCCCTGGCGTTTCCCGGGAATTTACAGGGTGGCTGGCCCTGGCGTTTCCCGGGAATTTGCAGGGTGGTCTGCAGCGGCGGGCCTCTGTGCCCCACCGCTGGTGGTAGAAACACCATTGTTTGTTGGGCTCCTCACTCCCGTCGCCGGGTTTTGTAGGCTCTGCTGCCGGGTCTGGTCTGTCGTTGAGCATGCGGCTTGGTGATCTGTGCGACGGATGCCCCTCTCTCTTTCCTGGCATTCCACAGCACATCTGCTCGGGCTGCCACCTCCCGGGGGTTGCTGAAATCTGCGTCGGACAGCAGCAGGCATATGTCCTCGGGCAGTTGCTCTAGGAACGCCCGCTCAAACATGAGGCAGGGTTTGTGTCCTTCAGCCAGGGCCAGCATCTCGTTCATTAATGCTGATGGCGGCCTGTCTCCCAAGCCATCCAGGTGCATTAAGTGGCGTGCTCGTTCACGCCGTGAGAGTCCAAAGGTCCTTATGAGCAGGGCTTTGAATGCTGTGTATTTGCCATCCTCCGGGGGCGACTGTATAAACTCCTCAACTTGTGCAGCTGTCTCCTGGTCGAGGGAGCTCAGCACGTAGTAGTAGTGAGTGGACTCCAAGGTTATCTGCGGAATGTGGAATTGAGCTTCTGCTTGTTTGAACCATAATTGGGGTCGCAGCATCCAGAAGCTTGGCAGTTTTAACGAAACTGCGTGAACAGATGCAGCGTCGGTCATCTCTGGTCCAAATATCGTTTAGGCCATCGGGGTCACCAATCGTAGCGGTGTGCTACACACAGCACTAGAATAACCACACGGAGTCGGTGAGTTAGAGTTGGGATGAAAGAGATTTATTCAGACTTCGCGGCCTGCTTTAAAGCCTTCCCGTTCCCGCCCTCCCTGGGGTGGGACTGCTGTGGGGAACGCATATTCCCAGACCCTTTCTGCGCGGGACTTTCCCCCTGCCGGTGAAGATGGCCTGGCGCCCTTTTTGGGGCCGGCCCTCTGCCTGCGTGTGCTGTTGTGAGCCGGTTCGTGTGTGCCAGAAAGTGGGTCGCCACACTGGCATGGATAGCAGAATGGCTGACAAGCAGGAGGCAACGAATGGGAATAAAAGCGGCTTTTTCCAGTTGGCTGCCGGTGACTAGTTGTGTTCCTCAGTGATCAGTATTGGGATCGATGCTTTTTACATTGTCATTGATGTAGATACTGGAATTGATGGCTTTGCGGCAAAGTTTGCAGATGATATGAAGGTAGGTGGGAGGGGTAGGTGGTGCTGAGGAAGCAATGCGATTACACAGGACTTAGACAAATTGGAAGAATGAGCAAAAAAGTGACAGATGGAATATAATGTTGGGAAATGTATGATAATGCATTATGGTAAAAGGAACAATAGTGTGGACTGTTATCTAACTGAGGAAAAGCTTCAAACATCAGAGGTGCAGAGGGACTCAGGAGTCCTTGTGCAAGACTCCCACAGGATTAATTTATGGGTTGAGTCTGTGGTAAAGAAGGAAAATGCAATATTGGCATGTATTTCATGGGGAATAGAATACAAAACCAAGCAGATAATGTGGAGCCTTTATAAGACACTAGACAGGGCCACTTGGAGTATTTTCAACAGCCTTGGGCCCCAAATCTCAGAATGGATGTGTTGTCATTAAACAGCGTCCAGAGGTCGTTCATGAGGATAATTGCTGGAGTGAAAGGGTTAACATTTGAGGAGCGTTTGGCAGCTTTGAGTCTGTACTCACTGGAATTTTGGAGAATGCGGGGGGATCTGATTGAAACCTACCGAATGTTAAAAGGACTAGATAGGGTGGGTGTGGAGAGGATGTTTCCTATGATGGGTCATATCCAGAACTGGAGGGTACAGCCTCAAAACTGAGGGGTGACCCTTTAGAATGGAGGTAAGGAGGAATTTCTTTAGGCAGAGAGTAGTAAATCTGTGGAATGCTCTGCCACAGACTGCGGTGGAGGCCAAGACCGTGTGTATATTTAAGGTGGAAGTTGATCGTTTCCTGATTGGTCAGGGCATCAAAGCATATCGCAAGAAGGCAGGTGTATGGGGTTGAGTGGGATCCGGAATCAGCCATGAAGGAATGGTAGAGCAGACTCAATGGGCTGAATGGCCTAATTCTGCTCCTATGTATTATGGTTATATAATTTGTTTACAAGTTATATGCCTTGTTCCTGAGTCAGGCGCTATGGTTCCAAGCCCTGCCCCAAGCAATCTGCCTGGTGTTTTTTTCTGATCTGCTATAGGAGCATCAGAGCTGTTCTGGATTTCCCAGTGCTGCCCTGTGTTTCTCAGGCCTGCCTCAGGAGCATCAGAGAGCAGCCTTGAGCTCCAAGTCTGCTTGGTGTTTTTCAGACCTGCCCCGAGAGTCTCAAGCTCTAGGTCTGCCTTGTGGTTCTTCAGCCCTACCTCAAGGGCATCAGAGAGCTGCTCTGAGCTCCAAGTCTGCTTGGTGCTTCTCACACCAGCCTTGAGAGCTCCTTGGGCCATCTGGTGCTGGCCTTGGGGTAGGAGATACTGTCATGAGCCCTGTGGATTGCCATAGTGCGTTGAGCTTCTAAGCTTTTTGAGCACCTGTATTTGCTAATCAGTGCCTTAACTAGAGTTGTTAAGCCCTTGTGTTTTCAGTTTTATCTTGCCAAGTTTATTGTGGTTGGCACGTGTTTCCTGCGGTCTATGATTATTTAAGGAGGACTCTCATTCAGTGCCTTAGTGGGGTCATTGTGTAGGAGAGGATGAATTACCTCATGGAGTCGCTCCTCCAAGGCTGTCTTTCCAATGTTTAATCTCTTGTTTCAGTCTCTTCCTGGGGGTCCTGCCATTCTCCTGCACTTGGGTCCAGTTCCTTTGTGAGTGCACCATGACTGTCATGTTCCTTTTAGAAAAATAAATAACTTCAGTCTTTGCAACAGCAAATTGAAACCCACCGATTTCCCCACTCCTGAACTTCATTACTAGCTGCCTGTATTTTCCAAACCATATAATTTATATTCCTGCCTCTCTTCCACACTGCACCATCATCAGCATATAGTAATGTGGAAACATCTGAGCTAACATTTAAGAAAATATCATTAATCATAATATCAGAAAAAAGTGGGCTACACACACACTCCATGGTGGAGTCCCATTGTCTATCTCATACTCCTTAGACACTGTTGTTATCACCCTAACCTGTATAGGTAATCACAAAAAATCTTAAATCCAACTGAACATTCTACAACCTATTCCCATCGTTTCCAGTTCAAGCAGCAACTCTTGTGTATTAAATGTCATAAGCCTTCTCTACATCAAAGAAGTGAGCACTGATTCTTTATTAATTTGAGCCTTATGAATATCAGATTCCAAACTAACACTGAGTCCATGTTCCAAAATCTATTCTGTCTTTAAACTGTCTGATTCTGGATATTAATAAGTCCCATAGATACTGTCTTCTGTACTTTCTGCAAAGCCTCTGCATATGATATGCCCATTTCCAGCTGAACATGCTGCACTTCCATAACTTTCTATTATACAGGACATCCTGCATAAGCAAAGCTATGATCTCCTTCACAGTTGCTACAATTTGGCATAACGTCTTCTCCAAAATTGCACTAATCACATTCTCCACCACATCTACATGCTGCTTTTTACCCCTGCATACAGCTACCACATGACCAAACCTCTGGAATTCAAAACATCTCAGAGGGGCTGATACATTGACTGAACCATATAACCTAAATTAACCCTATCCAGAAACTTTTTGCATCAGTTTAAATCAAAACCAATAAGCTATCTGTTCTAACTCCATCATGAAATGCTTTTAGATGATTATCATTTACAACTTTTCCCCTAAGTTATTTTTAACTTGGTTTGTGGATGCATCAGGTGGTGCTCCAGAGATTACCCCCGACCCCTCCCCCCCACCATAAGCCACTGTCATTCAATATAATTTCTTGGTATTGCTTTCCTTCTCCCACAGGTCTTAACCCCAAAGCTTTCTCACCTTCCGTACTATCTTTACAAAATACTAAGAGCATCACATTTCTAAAAGGTTTTGCACCCACAATATCTCCTAATGTTTCTTTTCCAATCTTTAGTTAGTCTGATTGGATTGATATCAGAAACAAGTCCACATTCAAAAATCTTAAACTCTTCCTTCATTCGTTTATTTAAATCCTGTCTACTACCTTCATCACTGGATGTCCACTACAGTCCTCAATTCGCTGATTACTTTTCCATTTCTCAGAAACCTGCCATTTGCCCTCTTCCACACAATTCCAATCACCCAATGACACCTCCCACTCACTATCTCCATCTTTTCCATCATTTCCTGCCATCTCTGTGTGCGCCTTCCCCCCTCGCCTCTTCCTGCCTGAGAGAAAACTCCCAACAGCAGGTTCGGTCCTTTGCACCAACCCCAATCATTAGACACCCCCCCTCTCTTTGGTCTCTGCCCATTGGCTGTGCTCCGGTTTTATTATTTTCTGATCAGATCGGTCTATCATGTTTCAATTTCATTAGCTTAAGATCACCTGGCTGACCAGTTTCTCATCGGATGTGTCCCGGGGCTACAAGCAGATTGCTTTATGGTAATCCCTTCAGCCTTGTGGCCTAAGTAATATGTTTTGTTTTGTCCATTTCAGACTAGTTCAAACCAGTCTAACCAGGCCAGCCAAACATTGGCCTGGATGACCAGATCACAAGCTGCTCCTTCGACAGATCATTTTACATAATAAACAGCTTCTCACCTGAGAATGGTCTCACATTTAGCAGATCATTAACAGAAACACTGTGCATCCATATTAAACTGCTCTCATTAAGTCATTCCAGAGCAAGAATCTATTCATCAAACACTTCACAAAATGGACACTGCAAGAACAGTCTCACAAAATGGCCACCTCCATTCTTGCCACCATATAGCATAATTATTCCTACTTTTGTTTTGTCTGTTTCCACCGCCTTTGCCTCATTCCTGTTCACTGATTTGTAAATTATAGTTCTTTCCAGCCAACAGGAAGGTTTTCTGTTTGGAGACTGTGCCCTCTCGTCCTAGACTCATCCACTATAGGAAACATCCTCTCCATATTCTTTCATTTGAGGCCTTTCAATATCCAATAGGTTTCAACGAGATTCCCCCCTCCTCATTATTCTTCTAAACTCCAGTGATTACAGACACAGAGCCATTAACCATTTCATTCCTGGAATCATTTTTGTAAACCTTCTCCAAAGCCAACACATTCTTTTTTTGAGATAAGCAACCCAAATCTGCTCACAATTCCCTCTGCTATTTCTCATCCACTCCAGTGAATGGTCAACGTGGGAAACCAAAGTATGGCATTTCAAAGCTGAAGCTGGGTTAGTTGTCGTGCTCATGTCCACGGAGGCACAGATGCATTGAAAAAAGTATACTTGCAGCAGCATCACAGACACATAGTGTTAGATAAACAGCAAAACATAAATTAAAGATAATTTGTGCACTTTTATTACAAGAAATAACACAGTTAGAATAAAGAAACAGAATCCATTGTACTGCCAAGTAGCTATACTGAGGTAGTGATTAGAATTGACAGATCGATTCAAGAACTAAATGGTTGAAAGGAAACAGTTGTTCTGCTAGAATATCCAAGATACTCATTTTTCAAATAACAGGGACTCCTTTCTACCATCATTGCTGCTACCCTCACCTGTATCTCCTTCATTTTCTGCACATCTGCCCCTGCCACTATAACATGGATAGGGTTCCCCTTGTCCATACCTACCACCCCAGGAGATTCTGTATCCAGCATATCAGTCTCCCCAACTCCCGTCAACTCCATTGAGATCCCTCTGCTAGGCACATCTTTCCACAGGGATTGTCCATTGTCCATTCCATTCCCTTGTCCATTCGTCTCTACCCACTGGTATCCCCCCGGCATTTATCCTCAGAAGCATGACATGGGCCACACCTACACCTCCTCCCTCACCACTATTCAAGTCCTCAAGTAGGCCTTCCAGGTGAGATGGCACTTCATCTGAGAGTCTGTCGGTGTCAGCTATTGTATCTGGTGCTCTCCTGCCCATCAGTAACAACCAACGCAGATTGGGGGGGGGGCACTTCAGCAGGTACCTTCAGTCCATCTGCCACAAAAGCAGGATCTCCCAGTGCCCAGCTGTTCATGAACCCTGGTGGTGCGGGACTTAAGGCTTCTGGTAGCTGTGCTTGGTAGGCCAGTTATGTTATGTAACAATAGAACATAACAAGAAGATAAATGCATACCAAGACACTAAAAGTAATTTCTGAGGACTTGTCCAGCAATTCACTACCTTGTGGTTTTCTGAGTATTTTGCAAATCTTTGATTGCAGGCCCACATGTGTCATGGAAGAAATAATGGGAAAAATGCTAGGTCCATTGAGGCTTTACTCTGAGCTTTGCATTTCACTGGCAAATGCTTCACTCCTTTGAGACCTCTGGAGAATTTATGTTGACTGATTGTTGATGGTTCTACAATATAGGTTCTTGCAAATAGTCAATACTTCCATTTAGTATCACAGAAGGTATGCAATATACACCCTGAAATTCTTATCCTTGGCAGACATCCACAAAAAACAGGGGAGTGCCCCAAAGAATGAGTGACAGTAAAAACGCTAGAACCCCAAAGCCCCCTACTCCCCCCAAGCACAAGTAGCAGCAAAGAATCGACCAGCCCCCCGTAACTTACTTAAGCACCCTCCACCCACCAAGCAAGCAAGAGCAAAGCCCCCAAGAAAGACCATGATCTGTAGTACAACAAGAACTAATTGTTCACCCGACAATTAAACATACCACAGGCTCTCTCTCCCCCCCTAATAAAGGGGCAGAGAGGTGTTACTCACTGAGACAAAACAACTTGAGGATATACGGTGCTTAAGTCTGCTGCATTGCTTTTTCCAAGTTCTCCGACTTGAGAATCAGCAACAAATTCTCCCCCACCCACGTGAGAAAAGGAGAGAGAGTATGATCCAAGTACAGAGCCTCCGACAGCTGATCCGCTACTCCCGATATTCCATTTTCTTCTGCGACGCTTCACTTGGTGGCACTGGCATAGAATTGGCTCATCCACAGGGCTGCAAATACTGGGAACCCCGAAGACACACTCGTCTTCTAGCACGTGCCCTTGGAATATCAAAAAGTGGTTGGTCGGTGAACCCCAGGAGTGGAAACCATCGCCGTAAAGAAGGAAAGTTTGTGTGCAGCTCTAGTCAGAGTCGTTAACAGAACCCCAATCACCTTGAAAGTGAAAAACAGAGACATTAAAGAGAGAAATCTGTTGTTTCTGCAGATGAACTTGAAGAAATCGCTCTCTAGCACCATCAAATTCATGCTCAAGTTTGTCGTTCAACTGTACACATTGTCGACACAGAGGGGCGTCGTTTCAGAATGGAGATGAGGAGGCATTTCTTTAGACAGAGTGGTGAATCTGTGGCATTCATTGCTACAGGTGGCTGTGGAGGTCAAGTCTTTACATATATTTAAGGCAGAGGTTGTTAGATTCCTGACTGGTCAGGGCATGAAGGAATATGGGGAGAATGCAGGAGACTGGGGCTGAGAGGAAACCTGGAACGCCATGATGAAATGGTGGATCAGACGATGGGCCAAATGGTCTAATTCTGCTCCTATATCTTGTGGTTTTATGGTCTTGCATGTTCACTGCTGAATGAAATATTGCTTCTCTGGGGCCAAAGTGCAAAACACAGTACACATAGTCAATCACAACACATAGAATTACAATCCAGCACAGACAGGCACAAAATAATATTAACACAACTTCCGAAGTGGCCTGAAGATTGATGGTGGATGAGATGTTGTCCAAAACAGGAAGTTGTCCGGGAAGGGGATGTTTCTGTAGGAATAAGCACCCAGGATGTTGTCCTGTAATGGGATATTTCTGTAGGAATAGGCACACAGGATGTTGTCCTGTAATGAGATGTTTTTGTAGAAAGAAGCACACAGGATGTTGTCTTGTAATGGGATGTTTCCGTAGAAAGAAGCACACAGGATGTTGTCCTGTAATGAGATGGTTTTGTAGGAATAGGCACACAGGGTGTTGTCTTAGAATGGAATGTTTCTGTAGGAATAAGCATACTTCAATTCCTCAGTGCACTCAGTCAGTTGCAGATGAAGATAATCCACTTTGAACATTGGAGAGCAGTGTACCTGGGTCAGAGCAGTCATCCATTCCTGGTTTTACTTGTATTTGGCAGAGTGCATTACTCCAGTGCCAACAGCAGAGGACAAAAGTCACCTTGCCAGAATGGCCTGTGTCATTGTTACTGTGCATTGATTCAGAGCCCAGTTAAGTCCTGTCACTGATCCTAATCCTTCTGTGGCTTCACAATCAGTTTATTTCTGATCACTCAATGCACTGAGTCATCCTGTTCTGTGAATCAGAGGAATAACAGATGGAGGCAGCTACAGGATAGGTCACTGAGCCCCTCAAGCCTATCAAACCATTTCATGTCATCATGGCTGATCTCAGCTCCTCCATTTTACTATGTTCCTATTGGTCCCGGTCTCCCAATCTTAGCTCCATTTTAAATACCACTGCAGAGTGAACCGCAGAGCAACTCATACAAAGTGCTGGAGGAAGTCAGCAGGTCAGGCAGCCTCTATGGAAATGAACAAAAATTTGATGTTTTGGCCTTGGGCTGAGACCTTTCTTCAGTACTGAAAAAGGAGGAGGAAGATGCCAGAATAAAAAAAAAGTAGGGATAGAGGAAGGAGGAATGCTAGAAGGTGATAGATGATACCAGGTGGGTGGGAAAGGTAAAGGGCTAGAGAAGAAGGAATCTGATAGGAGAGGAAAGTAGACCATAGGGAAAAGGGAAGGAGGAGGGCTTCCGGGAGAAGTGATAGGCAGATGAGAAGAGGTAAGAGGCAGAGTGGGGAATAGAAAAGAGAAGAGGGGGAGGTAAGATAAATTTTCTTTACCAGAAGGAGAAATCAGTGCTCATGCCATCAAATTAAACACTACCCAGATGGAATATAAAGTGTTGTTCTTCCACCCTGAGAATGGCTTCACCTTGGCATGATGAGTGAGAGAGCTATTTATTGAAAAACTGCAGATGCTGGGAGACTGGATCATGCACACAAAATGCTGGGGGAGCTCAGGAACTGGTCTATGGAGGGAAGTGAACAATTGACTATTTTGTCCAAGACAAAATTGATGAATACAATTGTCAGTTTCAACATAAAAAACGTTAGCCTTTCTGGTGAGTGTTGAGCAGGAGATGTGTGCCCTTGGATTACAGGAATTAGGCCCCACAGCTGTATAGAATGTCCAGGAGTAGCCCATAAGACATGGAAGCAGAATTAGGCCATTTCGCCCATCAAGTCTGTTCCGCCATTCCACATGGCTGATTCATCTTCCCTCTCAAACCCATTCTCCTACCTTTTCCCTGTAACCTTTGATGCCCTGACTAATCAAGAACCTATCATCCTCTGTTTTAAATATACTCAATGAGTTGGTCTTCACAGTTGTCTGTGGCAATAAATTCCACAGATTCACCCCACTCTGCCTAAAGAAATTCTTCCTCATTTCTGTTCTAAATGGATGTCCCTCAATTATGAGGCTGTGCCCTCTGGTCCTAGACTCACCCACTCTATCTAATTTTCAATATGTTTCAATGAGATTCCCCTTCAGGTCAGCCCCAGAGCCATCAAATGCTTGCTGTGCATTAAAACTTTCGTTCCTGGAATCATTCTTGTATTCCTCCCTCCTGCCCCCGGACCCTCTCCACCCTCTCCAATGCCAGAAGATCTATTCCTAGATAAGGGACCCAAAATCGCTCTCAATATTCCAACTATAGTCTGACTAATGCCTTAAATCCTCAGCACTACATCGTTGCTCTATATTCTAGTCCTCTCGAAATGAATGCTAACATTGCATTTACTTTCCTTACCACCAACTCAACCTGCAAGCTAACCTTTAGGGAGTCCTGCATGAGTACTCCTGCTCCTTTGCATCTCGGATGTTTGAATTTTCTTCCAGTTTAGAGAATAGTCTATCCTTTTTCCTCCTAACAAAGTGCATGACCATACACTTCCCTATACTATACACCATGTACCTCTTTGTCCGTTCTCCCAATGTCTGTCTTTCTGAAAACACCATGCCTCCTCAACACTACCTGCCCCTCTACCTATCTTCGTATTGTCCACAAACTTGGCCACAAAGCCATCAATTCCCTCATCCAAGTCATTGACAAATAATAGGAAAAACAGCGGTCCCAACACAGACCCTTGTGGAACACCACTAGTCACCGGCAACCAGCCAGAAAAGGCTCCTTTTATTTCCACTCTTTGCCTCCTGCCAATCAGCCATGGCAGTATCCATGCTAGAATTTTTCCTGTAGCTTGTTAAGCAGCTTCATGTGTGGCCCCTTGTCAAAGGCCTTCTGAAAATCCAGGGGCACAATTTCAACTGATTCTCCTTTGTCTATCTGCTTGCTATTTCTTCAAAGGGTTCCAACAGATTTGTCAGGCAAGATTTTCCCTTGAGGACACCATACTGACTACAGCCTATTTTATCATATGCTCCCAAGTATCCCAAAATATAATTCTTAATAATGAATCCAATATTTTGCTAACCACTGAAGTCAGGATAACTGGCCTATAATTTCCTTCCTTCTGCCTGCCTCCTTTCTTAAAGAGTGGAGTGACATTTGCAATTTCCCAGTCCTCTGGAACCATTTCAGAATGTAACGATTTTTAGAAGATCATTACTATTGCCTGCACAATCTCTTCAGCTCCCTCTGTTAGAACCCTGGGATGTCGTCCATCTATCCAGGTGATTTATCTACCTTCAGCCCTTTCAGCTTCCCAAACACCTTCTCCTTAGTAATAACAACTACACTTATTTCTGTCCCTGACACCCACAGATTTCTGCAATACTGCTAATGTTTTCCACAGTGAAGACTGATGCAAAATACTTAGTAAGTTTGTCTGCCGTTTCTTTTACCCCCCCCCCCCCCAGTCTCCAGCGTCATTGTCCAGCAGTCTGATAACAATTCTTGCCTCTCTTTTATTCTTCATATATCTGAAAAAATGTTTGGTATTCTCTTTTATATTACTGGCCACCTTACCTTCAGGTTTCATCATTTCTCTCCCTATGACTTTTTAGTTGCCTTCTGATGGTTTTTAACAAAATCCCAGTCTTTTAGCTTCCTACTAATTTTTGCTATCTTACATGCCCTCTCTTTTGCTTTAATGCTGCCTTTGGCTTCCCTTGTCAGCCATGGATTCATCATCTGCTCCCTCATGTCTCTTTAATTCCTTTTTCTCCATCATAATACTGATGCATCTGACTTTATCTTCTCCTCCTCTCAAATTGCAGGGTGAATTCTTTCATAACATGATCTCTGCTTCCTATGGGCTCCTATACAAGTTCCCTAATCCAGTCAAGGTCACAACATGCAACCCAGAATAGCCCTTCTCCTAGTGGGCTCGACCACAGCTGCTCTGAAAAACCACCTTGTAGGCGTTCTTTGGATTACACCTCTTGGGATCCAGCACCAACATGATTTTCCCAATCTACCTACATATTGAACTCCCCCATGATAATCATAACATTGCCTGTTTTACCTGCCTTTCGTATCTCCCATTGTAATATACACCCCACATCCTGGCTACTGTTCAGATGCCTGTATATAACTCCCATCAGGGGTTTTTGACTCTTGCAGTTTCTTAACTCCACCCAAAATGAGTCTACATCTTCTGATCCTATTTCACCTCTTTCTAAGGATTTGATTTCATTTTTTACCAAACAGAGCCACTCTTTCCCCCTCTGCCTACCTGCCTGTCCTTTCAATACAAGGTGTATCCTTGGTTGTTAAACTCCCAGCTATAATCTTCTTCCAGCAAGACTCTGTGATGCCTAACAACTTCATACCTGCCAATCTCTAACTACACTACAAGATCATCTACCTTATTTGGTATACTTCGCGCATTCAAATATAACACTTTCAGTCCTGTATTCATCACCCTTTTTGATTTTGCCCCCCATGTTACATTTCAACACATCCCACTGGCTTCAGTTTTTCCCCATCAACTGCCTGTTCTTGCTCACAGTCTCACTGCACACTACATTGACTTGCATACCAACTTCTGCATCCTCAACCCTATCACTTTAGTTCCCATCTCCCTGCCAAATTATTTTAAACTTCCTCCAACAGCTCTGTCAACCTGCGCATGGGGATACTAGTTGCACCACCCCATTCTTTTGTACAGGTCTTATCTTCCCCAGAAGAGATCCCAATGATCAAGAACTCTGAAACTCTGCTGCCTGCTCCAGTTCCTCTGCCACTCATTCATCTGTACCATCAACCTGACTAGCACGTGGTACGGGGAGTAATCCAAAGGTTGCTACCTTGCGTCCTGCTCTTCAACCTCTTCCTTAACTCCCTGCACTCACTGTGCAGGACCTCTTCCCCCTTTCTATCTATGTCATTGGTGCCAAAATACACCGTTGCCGCTGGCTGCTTGCCCTCCCTCTTGAGAATCTTCTGCAACCAATCTGAGACGTCCTGCAGCTTAACATCTGGGAGGCAACATGCCCCAAGGGCATCTCTTTTTCAGCCACATAATCTCCTGTCTGGCCCCTAACTCTTCATCTCTATCACTATTGATCTGCCTGACTTTATCTGTCCCTGCTGAGCCTTAGAGCCAAGCACAGTGAAGCTGACCTGGCTACTGCTGCTGTGCCCTGACAGTTCAACCCGCACAGCAGTATCCAAAGGGCTATACTTGTTGCTGAGGGGAATGACAACAGGGGAACCCTGGACTGACTGCTTACTCCTCTGACTTCTGCTGGACATTCACCTACTATCTGAAGTTTGCACTCTGGGTGTGACCACCTTATTAAAAGCCTCATCTGTGATGTTTACAGCCTCCCGGATGGTCCTGAGTACACCCAGCCCCAGCTCCAGTTCTTTAACCCAGTCAGGAGCTGAAGTTGGGTGCACTTCCTGCAGATGTAGTCCTTAGAGAGATTGTTAGATACCCTGCAATCCCACATCTTACATGAGGAGCTGTCTTAACTACCATCCTGCCTATGCTTGTTATACCTCCATCTTCTCAAGATTAAGTTCTAGGCTGCACCTGTTCTTGCTATAGCTTGTTTAACCAAAGCCGGGCTACTCTAACACTGGCCCACTCCAGCAATGGTCGCTCCAGCAGTGGTTGTTCTGCTTACACCTCACTACTTTTTACTGGCCCTGCTGAGTGCCTAAGAGATCATTATGATTGCAGCCCGCCAAAAAGTTCTGAAAGACCCCTGAGCTCTTTTAAAACCTTGTGCTGCTTCAGCCAAGTAAACGACTGCTCTTGATGACTGAAACCTGCCATAAAGTTCTGAAAGGCTCTTTGTAAACCTGGTGCTGTCGCAGTCAAACAATCAAGTGACTGCTCAAACAAGTCAGATTGAGGTCATGACCCAGTGGAACGGAGTGCAGGATGACGGAGGTCCCTTCGCTATGGCAGCCTTCCTCCACCTTCACTGCCATTATGATGTATCATCCTCTTCATCCACTTCCACCGTTGATTGGGTCATTCTTCTCTTGGTTGGTTTACTCTTTGTCTGGAAGCTTCCCCTTGACCTTGCTGGTGTGGGTGACCCTACCAGGTGCTAAACACCAGATGGCTAATCTTCAGATGGCATCACTTCTGGGATAATGGGAGCTCATGAGCCTCTCCACCACAACGTGATGATCTGTGAAGACGAAGAATTACAAAGTAAGGAGAGGATGCTAAATGGCAGGGATTAATTAATTAGTTAGTTAATTAATTAATAGATTAATTAATCGTCCCTATCAGGAGAGAGGAAAAGATGGCGGCGCGACGCAGCACGCGCGGCCGTTCCGAATTGACATTGTATCTGTGAAGTAGGACACCGTGCACAATCCTGATTTGATGGAGACAGACGTGAGAAGTACGGAAGAACACCTGGAGTAAATTCTGAAATGCCGGCTTTGCTGCCGCTGCTACTGCGCGATCGAGAATCTCCGGAGGGTAGGCCCCAAATCCTCGGCCTTGCGTATCGCCTGTCGCCGGAGCTGGGGTAGAAGCGCTCGGTAGTGATGGTGCTCGGTGCATTGGTGTCGGGGAGCTGGTCGGAGGCTCGGAGTTTTCGGACGGACTCGGAGTTGGACTGTGGTCGGATGCTTCCGGGATGCTGCATCGGCAAGTTTGTGGCGCTGGAGGTTCACCGTCTGCATGAGATGATGAGACTTTTGAGAGACTCTGTGACTTTACTGTGCCCATGGTCTGTTTTTATCAAATTACTGTATTGCTTTGCACTGTTGTAACTATATGTTATAATTATATGGTTTTTGTCAGTTCTTCAGTCTTGGTTTGTCATATGTCTCTGTGATATCATTCTGGAAAAACATTGTATCATTTCTTAATGCATGCATTACTAAACGACAATTAAAGAGGACTGCGTGTCCTCATAATCTAATCTAATATAATATATATTTAGTGTTCTCTCTTTACAGCAGTAATAAAGCCTTCTGACCCTTCCGGCCTTCTCTGCCCAATTAACATCCATGTGACAAATTAACTTACACACCTGTACAAACCTGTACACCTGTACAAATTAACCTGCACACCTGTACATCTCGGAATGTGGGAGGAAACCTGTGCACCCAGAGGAAATCAGATATGGGGAGAGTGCACAAACTTCTTCGAGCTAGCGGCAGAATCGAACCAGGGTTGCTGATGCTGTTATAGCATTACGCTAACCGCTATGCTGATTGTTGGCCCTTCAGCCACTTTAGAATGTCATCTGAGTTGAAACTAACATTTAGTTATTTCAGTCTTTAATAATATTCAAATCACTGAAGGGATATGGGTGTTCAATTAATTCTGATTGTGCTTAATGTCTTTGAATTTAACTTACTGCTCCAGCTTATTACTTGTCCCAGTATTTTACAGAGCTCAAGGCATGGATTTGCCCACGTGGCTGTTCCCTATACTAACTAATTTCTTTCTTAGGTTTCCCATCTGAAAAATAACTGTTTTTCCCTCTACAGATGCTGCTGGAACTGCTGGTTAGCTCAGCATTTTCCATCTCCTGAAAAAAACAAGAGATTCTGCAGATGCTGCAAACCCAGAGCAACAAACACAAAATGATGGATGAATTCAGCAGACCAGACCACGTCTATGGAGAAAGAGTAAATGGTCAATGGTTTAGGCTGAGACCCTTCATCAGGTTTGGAAGGGAAGTCAGCAGAAGCCAGAAAAAATGGTGCAGTGAGGGGAAGAAATACAAGTTGGCAGGTGTTAGTATTGTCACCAATTAACTGGACTCTGACAGTTTTTATTTACTTGTGCACTGTTGTCACTGCATTCAAAGTCACTAGAGAGACACTGAAGAAGATGTAGATATAAAAAGTCTTTATTCATCGCAACAAGCAAACATTCTCTTGAAGACTTTCTTGGTAAAGTCCCACATCTCAAACAACATCACATTTCATAACGTTCAGATCAAAAGTACAGCAAGTAATTCAATATAATTTCAATAGTTGCAATCACATTGTTGAACTTGAATACTTGACTTGACAAATGGTTCCTTTGAGGTACATGTTTACAGTGGAAGCACAGTGTAATTGGTAAGACACTTCTGAAGGTTCAAACACTTTTGCTGGGAGATAAAAACTTCAGAGGACGGAGCCAGACAAAACCCATAGTTGCCTTGATTGATGTTTTTCAATCCTAAAGATGAGTCTCGGCCTGAAACGTCAACTATTTATTCATTTCCATAGATGCTGCCTGACCTGCTAAGCTCCTCCAGCATTTTGCGTGTGTTGCTTTAGATTTCCAGTATCAGCAGAATTTCTCATAGTCATGCTTGAGATATCTGCATAATTTTGGAATAATCACTTACATACCCTCCTTTTTGCCCCTGGACAGAAGTCTGTCTCAGGAAGGCCAAGATTCAAGGAAGATCTAATTAACCGGAGCAGCTAAAATGCCCTTTTTTTCTGGATCCCTTCCCCAATTAATAACCTATCATTGACCTTACATCAGCACTATCTGTCATCCCTAATTGGTTATCTACAAGACTGAGCAGAGACGGCAATAAAACATTTTAGGAATATTATCACGTCCTCTTGGACACATTTTTCTCAATTTTAATCAGTCTTTAAAACACAGCTTTTCATTCATGTGCTTCTTGTCTCATTCCCTGCTGGCCCATTCCAGCTTAACCACCTCCTTACCATTGCCCCTTCAATCTCTGATAACTAAAGCTGAAAGGACTTCCCCCTGGTGGAGCCTGTCCTGGACCTGGACTGTTCTGTTGATCACTGGCCCAACCATTGAAAGGGCTCGGCTCTCTTGTGTTCACTCCCCATTCAGGTTAGGGTGGCTGCCTTCAGACGCCGTGCGCTATCTCTTCTCTCTTTCTTGGTCCGCCTTGCCATCGAGGTTGATGCCTCTGCCAAACTTGGATCCATTCCCAATTTATTTTCTCAGTATCTTTCTGTACGGATCAATATAATTAATCATCTACCTCCCAGAGTCAGCCTTCATTCCGAAGTACCATTCTCACTTTATGTTACACTTTATTCAAGGCTTGCTGTCATTCTCTCTCTGGTTTCTGTATTCATGTTCCCATTCCTTTTCATTCAGGAGGCTGAAAGTCACTGTTCAGTTTCCTGTAGTGAGTCGCTTGGTCTGCCTTCCCCCTTTGGCTCTCTACGGGCAGCAATGGTGAACTCTCATCTGCATTTTACCCGACGGACTTTACATGGCGGACTTCGAGCACATTTTACATTTGCATTCTAAGAGGATAGGAATGGCCTAAATCCTGGCTACTTATTTGTATTTTATGTAACAAACACTGTGACTCTGTCTTTTAATCTGCATCTTTTTTTCGACAGTCCTGCTGAAGGGTCTCAGCCTGAAATGTCGGCTGCACTCTTTTCCACAGATGCTGCCTGGCCTGCTGAGCTCCTCCAGCATTTTGTGTGTGTGTGTTGCTTGGATTCCTGGCATCTGCAGATTCTCCCTTGTTTGTGGCCATGACTATGTCTCAACTTTGCAAAGTTCTTTCCAAAAGAACTAAAACTTAGTGTGTTGACAATACCCAATATATATTTTAACCTTATGGAACATTCTTGATAAGAAAAGTGATATTTCAGATTACTCCCCAAGAGTTCCAGATCTTCCTCAGAAACACACTTTTCAAATTCTCAATTTGAGTATACACAAATCATCAATTTCACAAAATACCAATTTCTTTCTAGAATTTGGGAATCTCTTATCTGGAATAAAGACACTCACCTTTCCATCACCTTAACCTGGATTCAGCATGGCTGGTGTTGGAATCCAGGTCTTTCTCTCTCCAAGACCCATTCCAAAGCAAATAAGTAAATAGACAAATACTTAAAGCGCAGATAAGACAAAACAAAAATCCATGCTCGCACTCTATTTCCTTCTGAAGCTTCATAGGTAAACTGAAAAAGAATTGGGAACAAACATTTAATACACAGTAAGTACATATTCCAAAGAGCAAAGGAAGCGAAAAGAACAATGGGTGGGGCCCCTAGTCATGCACGTTCACACAATTTCTTAGAGGTTTCTTCAGAAGGCATCCAGAAAATGAATTTCACCTCAAGCAACAGAATTTTCCTCTTGGATTAATTCAAACCCTTCCAATACAGATTTAACAACATGACATATTTTGCACTCACTCACTCATGTGAAATCTCCCTCCTGCTCTCTCAAGTGAACTCACACGTGGTCACACTTCACACAATACTTTTTTGAACTCAAACCATTCATGTTTTTGTTAGTTTCTCTCAAAGGTTACACATTCAGCAAAACATCTTAAAACTCACATTCACAACCACCTTCCAGAATTTTAGACCTTAAGTTTTTGGAACAAAGAATGCTGCTAATTATTGGTCCTGGACAAACAAACAAACATTCAATCATCCCCTTCCTCTTTTACTACTGTCCATTATGCCGCTGGCGTTTAGGGCCGCAATGAAGGTCATCTATCTCTGGCGGTGTTCAGGGCTCCATCATGGTGTCAGTAGTTCGTTTTTCACTCCTGTCAGTTATGCAAGTTCTGGGTGGAGACTCAGAGATACCATTACACTCAGATGTAGGTTTCTCTATTGCTGTTTCCATGACAATTTTGTTTTACCTGTCCGAACCTGGAGGATCGATGGACCACTCTTAGTCTGTCCTGTATCTTTTGACCTATTTGGCATGAGTGACCCTACAAAGAATCAAAGCAAAAGCCCGACTCCAGCCGACTGACTCCCTCTATTTCAAGTACCATTGGGCTCATTTTTTTCTGCTCTACACCTGTGAGATAAATAGCCTCCACAGATGTGGAAAAAGGTAGGTCACTTGTGCATACTGAAGCCCCTGTCCACTAACACATTGCATTACTGGCTCGCTATTAAAGCTCTTGTGTACCTCTGAGTGACCAGTTCTGATAATGGGAGCTGCCGATAGTTATTTCTCTAACTTGGCTGTAGTTGTAGAATCTGGCCAGTGGTTAATATGGCTAGAGAGAATTCTGCCTGTCCTGGTGGGTGACTGTCACACTTTCATTCTGTCTTGTGACATTGCCTCTGACCATGATCTGAGAGGCCAGAGCTGTAACAAACCATAGTCTTTCTCCTTCTACGTCTGGTCTGGCAGTCCTTTACTACTTGCCCTGGGTGCTAGCACAGAAAGCAAATCCTCTGTGTCCTTGAATGAAAATGAATCTCAGGGTGTAGACCTTAAGACTATAAGACCTAGGAGCAGAATTAGGCCATCTGACCTATCGAGTCTGCTCTGCCATTTAATCATGGCTGATCAATTTTTTCTATCTCCTACTCCCGACCTTCTCCCCGTAACCTTTGATGCCATGTCCAATCAAGAACATATCAATCTCTGCCTTAAGTACACCCAACGACCTGGCCTCCACAGCTACATGTGACAACAAATTCCACAACTTCACCATCTTTTGGTTAAAGAAATTTCTCCGCCTCACTATTTTGAAAGGGCACCCTCTTGTCCTAGACTCTCCCACCATAGGAAGCATGCTTTCCACATCTACTCTGTCTAGGCCTTTCAACATTTGAAAGGTTTCAAAGAGATCTCCCCTCATCCTTCTGAATTCCAGCAAGTACAGACCCAGAGCCACCAAACGTTCCTCGTATGATAACCCTTTCATTCCTGGAATCATCCTTGTGAACCTCCTCTGGACCCTCTCCAATGCCAGTATATCTTTTCTAAGATGAGGGGCCCAAAACTGTTCACAATACTCAAGGTGAGGCCTCACCAGTGCCTTATAAAGCCTCAGCATTACATCCTTGCTCTTGCATTCTAGACCTCTTGAAATGAATACTAATATAGCATTTGCCTTCCTCACCAATGACTTGACCTGCAAGTAAACCTTTAGGGTGTTCTGCACAAGAATTTCCAAGTCCCTTTGCATCCCAGATTCCTAAATTTTCTCCACGTTTAGAAAATAGTCCACATATTTATTTCTACTACCAAAGTGCATGACCATGCATTTTCCAACATTGTATTTCATTTGCCACTTTCTTGCCCTAATCTGTTTAAGTCTGTCTGCATCCTACCTGTCTCCTCAACAATACCTAGCCTTCCATCAATCTTCCTTTCATCTAGAAACTTGGCAACAAAGCCATCTATTCCATCATCTCAATCATTTAGAAACAGCATAGGAAGAAGTGGTCCCCTGTGAAACACCACTAGTCACTGGCAGCCAACCAGAAAAGGTTCCTTTTATTCCCACTGGCTGCCTCCTACCAATCAGCCAATGCCCCAATGCCAGTAACTTTCCTGTAATACCATGGGCTCTTAACTTGGTAAGCAGCCTCACGTGTGGCACCTTGTTAAAGGCCTTCTGAAAGTCCAAGTATACAACATCCACTACAACCCCTTTATCCATCCTACTTGTAATCTCTTCAAAGAATTTGTCGGGGACACACTTACCAAGGTTCATCAGGCAGGACTTTACCTGAAGGAAATCATGCTGATATTGTGCTATCTTGTCCTGTGTCACCAAGTACTCTATCACCTCATCCTTAACAATTGACTCTAACATCTTCCCAACGACTGAGGTCAGGCTAATTGGTCTATAATTTCCTTTCTGTTGCCTTCCTCCTTTCTTAAAGAGTGGAGTGACATTTGCAATTTTCCAGTCCTCTGGCACCATGCCAGAGTTCAATGATTTTTGAACGATCATTTCTAATGCCACCACATTCTCTAATACTACCTCTTTCAGAACCCTAGGGTGCAGTCCGGGTGATTTGCGTACCTTTAGGTCTTTCAACTTTTTAAGCACCACTGCACCCACTTCTCTTCCTTCACACCCTTAAACATCAGGCACACTGTTAGTGACTTCCACAGTGAAGACTGTCGCAAAATACTCATTTAGTTCATCAGCCATCTCCTTGTCCTCGTTATTATTTCTCCTGCCTCATTTTCTAGTGGTCTTGTGTCCATTCTCTTTTCTCTTTTATTTAACATACTTGAAAACCTTTTACTAACCATTTTGATGTTATTTGCTAGCTTGCTTTCATATTTCATTTTTTCCCTTCTAATGCCTTTTTTTTAGTTGGTCTCTGTAGGTTTTTAAAAACTTTCCAATCGTCTATCTTCCCACTAATTTTTGCTTTGTTGTGTGCCCTCTCTTTTGGTTTTACAATAGCTTTGAATTCCCTTGTCAGTTATGGTTGTACTATTTTACCATCTGAGTATTTCTTCATTTTTGGAATACACATGTCCTTCACCTTCCTCATTTTTCCCATTGCTGCTCTACTGACTTTCCTACCAGCAGCGCCTTCCAATTTACTTTGGCTAACTCCTCTCTCATACCACTGTAATTTCCCCTACTCCACTGAAATAATGCTACATCAGACTTTGCTTTTTCAAGTTGAACTCAATCATATTGTGATCACCGGTTCCTAAGGGTTCTTTTACCTTAAGCTCCCTAATCGCCTCCGGTTCATTACACAACACCCAGTCCAGTATAGTTGATCCCCTAGTAGGCTCAATGACAGACTGCTCTAAAAAGCCATCTCTTGGGCATTTAACAAACTCAATCTCTTGAGATCCATTACCAACCTGATTTTCCCAATCGACCTGCATGCTAAAATCTCCCATGACTACCATAACATTGCCCTTTTGACATGCCTTTTCTATTTCCTGTTGTAATCTGTGGTCCATCTCCCAGCCACTGTTGGGAGGCTTGTATATAACTGCCATCAATGTCCTTTTACTCTTGCAGTTCTTTAACTCAACCCATGAGGATTCAACATCTTCTGATCCTATGTCTCATCTTTCTACTGATTTGATGTGATTCTTTATCGGTAGATCCACACCACCCCCTCTGCCTACCTTCCCATCCCTCCGATATAACGTATAACCTTGGACATTCAGCTCCCAACTACAACCATCCTTCAGCCACAATTCAGTGATGGTCACAACATCATACCTGACAATCTGTAACAGTGCAACAAGATCATCCACCTTATTTCTTATACTACGTGCATTTAGATACAACACCTTGAGTACTGTATTTGCTATCCTTTCTGATTCTGCATCCCTAATGATTTGATACTCAGCCTGTTGGCTGCAACTAAGTCCCATCACCTGCCTGCCCTTCCTGACAGTCTGAGTGCACGCTATCTTTACTTTTTTACCATCCGTCCTATCCTGAGTCCCTTCACTCCGGTTCCCACCCCCCTGCCAAGTTAGTTTAAACCCTCCTCAACAGCTCTAACAAACCTGCCTGTGAGAATATTGTTCCCCCTTGGGTATGTATATGGTGACATACCGTATATGTACTTCAATAATAAATTTACTTCGATCTTTCCACTACAGCCGCATTACAACTTCTCTTTCCTCTCTTTCGATCTATTTCCCTGGCCCATGAAACTATTGTGGAATAGGTGGATCTCACAGTTATTTGTAAGTCTAAAACTTCCTTCTGGGCTGAGCTCAGCACTTCCTTGAGTATTTTCGGGAAGACTAGATCATCTGTCCCTGGACTGTCCAGCCCAGAGCATTTCTCCTAGGCCCAGTATTTTCACTCTGTATGATCCACGGCAGGTTCATCATCTTCCTGAATAACTGACATTACCATTCCCCAGTTACTCTCTCCCCGAATTCGCTGCTTCACTTCTTCCTTAAAGTTCCGATATCTTTCCTCGTTACTGCCATTCCCACTAGCTGCTCATGCTCCATCCTGCACCCCTGCAATCATACTGTCCTAGGTGCGTTTAGCTTTAAGCAATATGTGTATGTCATTGGGGTGCATCTGTGGATTTTGATAATTTCTTCTAACCTTTATCAAAATTCTACATTGCCACACACAACTCTAACAAATCTAACAGATAGAATGCTCTGCTTTTCCCCTGGGGTGAAGGGCCTGTGCTTGTTGGTGATGAGTGTGAGTGCCCAGCTCAGATTATCAGGATTCTGTCTCCACCCTTGCCTGGTCTCTGTAGGTACCATTCTAACAGGCAGTATTGGGTATAATCCTTCCAGTTTGTGGGTACTTTACCCACTTGTCAAACCCCTGGTACAGCGCTTCCCAATTTACCTCATCACCTTCCTCAGCACTGAGTCCCATGGCTGCTGCCCGGCGAGAACCAACCTGCAGGGCTTTATCCCATTTACCTCTCAGTCCACCCAGCTCACTGACAAATTCGTTCATTCTTGTTCTAATTGTTCTGTTTGTTTTTCAGCCACATCTCTCTCTCCCCCCCTCTGTAAGTGTCCTAACTGTTCCTTCAACCTGTCCAGCTCTGATTGCACATTGTCTTGCTGTTGTCTGTTTTCCTCCCTTTCCTTCTGCTGCTCTGCTGTTTGTACACTATGTTACTGCTGACCGATTCACACGACATAGAATGACTGCTGCTTTGTCTCCCTTCCTTTTTGATTGACTTTTCCCCCACTGACAATGTTTCCCTGGACTCGTGGTCTTAAACTACTCTGCTTTATGCATTCCCCGTGCAACCTTCTCAAGTTTATCAACTATATACTCTGCGAGTTCTCCCATTTTCACAATCAAGCCCTAGATATTGATGTATCCCTTTTACATAGAAAGTTAAATATTCCGGCACTATCATCTCAGCTCAGATTTTGATTCTAAGGTAGTTCCACGTATATGGTCAAATGCACACTCACAAACAATGCACTGCAACATGTTTTCCTGAACGAGTATACTGTATGTGCACCTACTTCTCTGGCATTCTGAGTGGTATCTATCACACTGCTGAAGTGTTCTCAGTAGACATTACACTGTTGCCCACTGGGTGGGTACACATCCACCTCTCTGGCATCCCAAATGATTAGGAATCTCCTTTTGAGCTGGTGGCCCTGTCTTGACAATCTATGTAGTGCTGTCTGGGGGGGGGGGGGGTGGGTAGCTGGTTTCTTACAGAAAACATAAGCTCTGTCTGAGGCTCTCTCAGACCTACCTTTCAGAGGCCCTGTGCCATGTTCTTTGATATTTTTTCGACCCCATGCTCATTGGCCTAAGCATACCTAAGCATGGGGTGTCACTATCAGAAATACTCACTGCCTCCTTAGACTGCTGATGTTACTGGCCATGTAATTGGGTTACAAACATACCTTGAGCAAGCCACAAAATGTTGTTATTTTGTTCAAAGTCACTTGAGAGACACTAGAGAAGTTGTAGATATAAAAGTCTTTACTCATCATGACAAACAAGACATTCTCTCAAAGACATTCTTGGTAAAGTCCCACAAGCTCAAAAGCACATTACATTTTAATACCCTTAAGATCAAAGATAACAGGAGGTGATTCAATACAATTTCAATAGCTACAATGGCATTGTTTATTTCAATACTTGACAAATGGTTCCTTTGAGGTACATGTTTACAGTGGAAGCACAGTGTAATTGATAAGACACTTCTGAAGGTTCAAACACCTTTACTGAGAGCTAAGAACTTGCTGGGAGAACAGAGAGCCACACAAAATCCATAGCTGCTTGCCTGGGTTGATTCAGGCCAATTAACACAACCCCATTGTTTTAATGGCAGAAGGCAAAGGCAAAACCACTGGTGTAACCTGCCACAAACATGATTTCCCAATATGTCAGAGCAGCGTGGAGGGAAATCATCTGCACAGGATAATCTGCAGATGCTGGGATCAAAGCAACACTCACAATACGCTGGAGGAACTCAGCAGGTCGTGCAGCATCAGTGGAAACGATGAGTCGATGTTTCAGGCCGGAACCCTTCATCAGGACTGAAGAAAGAAGGTGGGGGAGGGTTGGAAGAAGGCTCGTAGTTTCAGTTGAAAAGTCAGTAATCGTTTCTACTGATGCTGCCCGACCTGCTGAGTTCCTCCAGCGTGTTGTGAGGGAAATCATCTGCCAACTGGAAATTCCAGATGTGACCTAACGACGATTGATTTAACACTTAGCTGATGCATATACAAAACTCTCATGGTCACCATTTTGCAAGCCATATCTCTTCGCCTGTGCTTCACGAACAGAATTTGCAAAGGCATGCTTCTAACTTCAACTTACTGTTTATAGCTTACAATTTACATTAACAACTGAAGGCTGGTTCTTCCTTAAATTAGAATTTGCTTTATTCACATAACTTGGAATACTCTCTATCATGCACCAAAACAGCTTCGTCCCTGTCACCAGGCTGGCCAAGGCATCAGGGCTGGAAGGGAAGGGGGAACAAGCACCTATTAGTTGTAGTTTATCAGACTGTACCCTTTCCCACCCGCCACCAGCTTATTTTGGCTACTTTCCCTACCAGAACACTCACAGGAAACCCATGAGTTCATGGGGCGAATGTGCTGCTTACAGAAAGCAACTTTGAACCAAAGTTGACATGGTAGTTGCATTATTTTAACTACCATGCCCAATGAAGTTGTGGCTCTGTTCAACTTTGACCGTTTGGAGAGTTTTCCTACTGATGCCTTAATTTGAATGTTTAATGGAAACCTGCAGAGCCCGCGGGAGAGAAAGGGATAGGAGGATGAGAAGAAGAGAGGCACATGGAGGGTGGTATTCAGGTGGGCTGAAAGGCATGTTTCATGCTGCACCTTTCTCCCATTCATTCTTGGACCAAACACTTGGGGAGGAGAAATCAATCTTAATCAGAAATTTTCACTACAAACACAAATGACGTTTTAATAATAATTATAACATATGCAAGGAAATTGGTTGAGAGTTACCTGCATGATAATAGCATGGGAAGTCAAAGAAATTGAAGCATGTTAATAACGTCTGAAATGGAATTCTCAAACTATTTAACATTTCATAAATCTTAAAGTGGCAGGAGTCACAAAGGTTAATAGTTGTGATGTGGTTTATAATTAAGCTATTTATCTTATTCAATGCGATTAGAATAGGATGGCAGAAGTTCCGACCTTCACGTGGCTGCAGTGTAGAAGGTGCTTCATGCTGGCATGGCAGAACTTAATCTCCAGCTACCCAGTTGAAGGGGAATCTTTGTAATCGAGGACAGTGAGTGGACAGGTGATTGTGAGTGAACAATAACATTGCAGCAAGTCTTATTCGTGTGTGTGTGTGTGCATGTGTGTAGAAATTCAAAGTTTCAAAGTCTCATTTATCATCAAAGTATGCATACAGTGTACAACCCTGAGATTTGTCTTCCCCATAGACAGCCAGGAATCAAAGAAACACCATTGAACCCATTCAGATACAGTGCCTATAAAAAATAACACCCCCCCCCCTGAAATTTTCATGTTTTATTATTTTACAAAATTGAATCACAGTGGATTTAATTTGGCTTTTTTGACACTGACATGAAAGAGTCTTTTTCCGTTGATCAAAGTGAAAACAGATCTCTACAAAATGATCTAAATTAATTACAAATATAAAATACAAAATAATTGGTTGCATAAGTACTCATCCCCTTTAATATGAGACACCAAATCATCACTGGTGCAGCCAATTGGTTTTAAAAGTCACATAAATAGTTAAATGGAGATCAGTTTTTGGAGACTTGTGTGCAGTCAAGGTGTTTCAATTGATTGTAGTAAAAATACACCTGTATCTGGAAGGTCCAACTGCTGGTGAGTCAATATCCTGACAAAAACTACACTGTGAAGACAAGAGAACACTCCAAGCAACTCTCATCAATGTCTTATACAACTTTAACATAACATCCCATCTCCTATGCCAAAAGATTTCTTTACAACCCTATCTACCTGTGACACCACTTTCAATGAGTTATGGGGCTGTATTTAAAGATCCCTTTGTCCTACTGTTTTCCTTGGTGTCCAGTAGTTCACTGTGTAAGATATACCCTGGTTGGCCCTACCGAAGCGCGAGACCTCGCACTTGTCTTAAGTTCCGTCTGCCATTTTTCAGTCCATTTTCCCAACTGGTTCAGATCCCACTGCAAGCCATGATAGCCTTCCTCGCTGTCTACTACACCTCCAGTCTTGGTGTCACCCGCAAATTTGCTGATCCATTTAACCCATTATCATCCAGTTTGTTGATATAAATGACAAGCAACACCGGACCCAGTACCGATTCCTGTGGCACTCCACAGGCCTCAAGTCAGAGAGGCAACCATCTACTACCTCTCTTCAGTTTTTCTCACAAAGCCAAGGTCTAATGTAAATTACTACTTCCTGAATGCTAAGCAACTGAATCTTCTTGACGAGCTGCCATGCGGGACCTTGTCAAACTTGCCTGGTAACTTCCTCGAAAACCTCCATAAAATTGGCTAGAAATGACCTACCATGCATGAATCCATGCTGCCTATCTTTAATCAGTCCTTATCTACCTTCCAATAACTTTCCCACCACTGATGTCAGGTTCACTGGCCTATAATTTTCTAGGTCTGAGGGAACACCTTGTCAGGCCCTGTGGATATCTCACCACTAATTTCCCTCAAGACAACAACCATATCCTCCTTTGTAATCTGTATGGGGTCCATTAATTCAATACTGGATTACCTCACTTCTATAGACTCTGTGTCCATCTCCTGACTAAATTCTGATGCAAAAAATTCATTTAAGATCTCCCCCATCTCTGTTGGCTCTACACATGGATTACCATTCTGATGAATAAACTCTTCTTCAGCTTCCAGCCGGGTACAGTTATCAATTATAGCCAACATTTTGGGACCGCTAATGAAGGTAGTGGAGATTGCCATCGAAACATCAGTTATAATCAATACCCGTACCCAGCTGGAAGTCCGAGAGGAGTTTAATATACACTGGGAAAGTACTAGATCCTTTTTACCATTCTTATCTTCTAATATTCTCCCTTGCAATCCTTTAGTTCTTAAGATCTCTGTGGATTCCCTTCAGATTCTCCTTCACCTTGTCTGTTATGGCAACTTCATGCCTTCTTTTAGCCCTCCTGATTTCTTTCTTAAGTGTTCTCTTGCATTTCTTATACTCCATAAACACCTCATTGCCTATACTTGCTTTGTTCCTCCTTTTTGTTTCTTAATCTGGGCCTCCATATCTGTTGAAAATCAAGTTTCCTACACCTATTATCTTTATCTTCTGGAGGGTAGGCCTCAAAATCCCTGGCCTTGCCTGCTTTTGGCGACCGAGAAGGAGGTCGAATCGTTCGGACAGAGATGGCGCTCAGTACTCGGTGTCGGAGAGCTGATCAGAGCTCGAGGTTTTCGGATGACTCAGTCGGATTGTGGTCGGCATGGCAGGGAGAGTTTTTCTTCCTTCTCCCCTCTGTGTGAGATGTGGGACATTTGAGAAACTTTGAACTTTACTGTGCTCATGGACTTCTTCATCAAGTTATGGTATTGTTGCACTGTTGGTAACTATATAATTATGTGGTTTTGTCAATTTTTTCAGTCTTGGTCTGTCCTGAGTTTTGTGATATCACACTGGAGGAAATAATGTATCATTTCTTAATGCATGCATTATTAAATGACAATAAGAGAGGACTACGTGTCTTCATAATCTAATCTTTTATTCTGACAGGCACGTGCAAGCTTTTTATTTTCGAAGTTTCACTTTTGAAGGCCTCCCACTTACCAAGTACACCTTTGCCAGAAAACAGCCTGTTCCAATCCACACTTGCCAGAGCCTTTCTGATAACATCAAAATTGGTCTTTCTCCAATTTAGAATCTCGAACTGCAGACTAGACCTATCGTTTTGTATATTTACTTCAAAACTAATGGCATTATGATCACTAGATGCAGAGTGTTTCCTTACACAAACTTCTGTCACCTGCCTGTCTCAGTCCCTAAAAGCAGATGAAGTATCACACGCTGTCTCACTGGGATTTCTACGTACTGATTAAGGAAACTTTCCTGAACACATTTGACAGCATCTATCCCTCTAATCTTTTTACAGCCAATGTGTGAAAAGTTAAAATCACCTACTATAACAACCTAATGTTTCTTGCAACAGTCTGCAATACCTCTACGAATTTGTTCCTCTCAATCCCTCAGACTGTTGGGTGGTTTGTAAAATAGCCCCATTAACGTGGTCATACCTTTCTTATTTCGCAGTCCCACCCATAATGCCTCACCATTCAAGTTCTCCAGTCTGTCCTGTTGGAGAACTGCCATGGCATTTTCCCCGACTAGTGACACCACCTCCTTCTTTAATCCCTCCCACTCTGTCATGTCTAAAACAATGGACCCCACAATACTGAGCCATCAATCCTGCCCCTCCTGCAACCAAGTCTCTCTAATGACTGCAATGTCATAATTCCAGGTGCTGACCCATGCCTTTCCTATGATGCTTCTTGCATTGAAATATAAGAAGCTCAGGACATTGGTCACGCCATGCCCAATTGTTTGCTTCCTGTCTGAAGTATTAACGACACCAGTCTCCACAACATCTCCACTATCTGATCAGGCACTCTGATTCCTATCCCCATGCAAATGACGTTAGAAGTAAGGACTGACATAAGGGGGAGACAAGTTATCAAGTTTAACTCTTGTGGATTCAAAGTGCATTTTCAACGTTAGAGAGCAAAGGAAACTGTGGAATTGGGTAATTAGTGGAGAGCTGCCAAAAACCCTTGGAATTCAAGCATAGAACCGCACAGTACCGGCCCTTCAGTCCAGGATGTTGTGCTAACTTCTAACCTACTCTAAGATCAATCTAATACTTTGCTCCCTCTTGGCCCTCCATTTTTCTATTATCTATC